>NC_087255.1:31107200-32307200 GCF_037042905.1 Lytechinus pictus | reverse complement strand
ATGGATGGATCATCGTGCGTGTTCGCGATGCCCTGGCATGCGCCGTGCAAAGTATAATTATCTCCTCCTTTCTCTCTTCCACACAATCTCGCGTCACTTTCATTTCCGAAGCTTTCAACATAACATTACAGTATGTACATTACTAACAAAAATGGGCACTTCAATTCGCAGAGCAGGTCGACTTCCAAGCCATTTCTGCGGAGGGGTGAAGATCGCAGACGTAACAGCCGTCAATGGCATCTACTACTCGTATCCTACGGCAGTACGGCCGAATACTTAGTGACTAGTAGATGAGAGAAATATTACTACACAATTGTTTTTATTATGGAATTGCTGAACCTGAACTTGATCTAGTAATTTCACTGTATCATCTTAAATCGGCACATTATGTTGGAAAACTGTAGGCCTATTCATAAAATTTACCTAAGACGTTTCCATATTTGCTTTACGATGGAAGAAGAAAAGCAGAAATAGCTCTCTTCCTTGATTGGTAGAACTTACTGTGGATCTTATCTATCAAAGAAAATATTTATATGTTTGTCATTTTGCCTCCGACGAAGATTCTGCTAGGATCGAAAGCTTAGGCCCCTTTTTGACTTTCTAAAGAAAATATGAAACACATTTGAATAAAATCGGAAATGAAACGTCATTAAAAATATATGAGATCCCCTCATCCTGGATGAACATACTGTAGTGTAGGCCTATTACGCATCCAAAAATATTGTTTACAAATAATGGTTTGTTTACAAACAAAGAGGACTTTTACGACCAGATTATACTTCTCGATAGTACGATATATCTTATGTGGGTGGACCTACATTCCAATGAATCATGTCGAATGATTTTGTTTTGGGCTGGCAAGGCTCGGATGAACTTTTTACGTAACATGCTGGGAAAATGGGTGTATGTCCGGGGCGTATGTTAAGCCGTGAAAATATTTGAACCGCTGTTTGACAAAAATATTAATTATAGAAATGTCGGCTTTTGTTACAGAACTTAAGTGCGAGACTGTGTATCTAAAAAGGGAAATCAAATAGTGTCCGATCCTGTGCATTAACCACTTGTAAGTCATAGCTGAGTCCATATGAATTATTTTCTGACGAAACTTCTATGTATATAAGTGCGGTGTATCAAATTAAGTAGGCTAGTCCTAAAGGTAAAAACACGACAGTTTCGTGTAAATTAACCTACATTAAAAACAAAATACTGAAATAAAATAGTGGAATGAACAGCTGTCATGCACTGGAAAAGCAGATTTGAGCCATATGAAAATTGAAACCATCATAACAAATGAGGGGTAGAAAGTAATGATGATGATGGTAGTGGTGATGATGAGGATGATGAGGAGGAGGATGATGATGATGATGATAGTGGTGGTGGTGGTGGTGGTGATGATGATGATTATGATTATGATTATGATGATATTGATGGTGGTGCACTGGTGATGATGATAATGAGGAGGAGGATGATGATGATGATGATAGTGGTGGTGGTGGTGGTGATGATGATGATGATTATGATGATAACTTATCAGAAAATGCGATACGATCGGAATGATAATGAGGATGAAGTGCAGGCGGTGGTGATGGTAATGATGGTGATGATGATGATATGGAAGTGATGAGATAATAGTGACGGTGATTGTGGCAGTGATGATGGTAGTGGTGACGATGATGGTGGTGATGGTGATGCTGATGATGATGGTGACGATGGTGGTGATGCTGATGATGATGGTGGTGGTGACGATGATGGCGATGGTGATTGTGATGGTGGTGATGGTAATGGTGATAATATTGATGGTGATCAGGTGATGGTGATCAGGTGATGGTGACAGTGACGCTGACAGTGACTGTGATGGTGATGATGGTGGTGAAGCTGTGAAATAGTGGTGATCGTAATAATAGAGACGGTGATGGTGATAATAGTGATGATGATAGTGAAGATGACGTTGAGGGATAATGGTGACGGTGGCAGTGATGGCAATGGTGGTGATTGTGGTTGTGATTGTGATGGTGCCAGTGACAGTGATGGCGGTGACGGTGATGGTGTTGATGATGACGATAGTGACGTTGGTGGTGATGGTGACGATAACGACGGTGAGGAGTAATGATGATGGTAGTGATGATGGAGACGGTGATGGACGGTGAGTGTGATGGTAATGATGGTGAGTGATGGTGATGATGATGATGATGATGATGATGATGGTGATGATAGAGACGGTGATGTTGATAGTGGCCGGTGGAAGTAATGGTGGTGGTGATAACATTGACAGTGTTGTGATGGTTATTATGACGGCGAGGGGGTAATGGTGACAGTGATGGTGGTGGTGATTGTGGTGATGATAATGGTGGTGGTGACGCCTTGGTGGTGATGATGGTGGTGTACGACGGCAATGATAGTGACGACGATGGCGATGGTGTAGTGGTGGTGCTGTTGACGATGACGGTGATGGTGATGTTGATGGTGATGTTGGTGGTGATGACGGTGGTACATGGCGGTGGTGATTGTGATGGTGACAGTGTGGTGATGGTGCATGATGATGATTATGGTGGGGTGGTAGTGATGTTGATGGTGTTGATAATGTTTGTATTGGTGATATGTTATTGTTGCATTGAAGATAACAAAGCTATCATTACATTGAGATCATAATGTGAGGAAGATGATGCTATTATTACTGCTGATGAATGGGTGTTGTGGTAGAATTAGTGGTAGACGTGGTGGTGGTAATGATGATGATGATGGTGATGATGATGACGATGATGATGATGATGATGATGATGATGGTGATGATGATGATGATGATGATGATGGTGATGAGGATGAGGATGAGGATGATGATGATGGTGATGGTGATGAGGATGATGATGATGATGGTGATGATGATGATGATGATGGTGATGATGATGATGATGATGGTGATGATGATGATGATGATGATGATGATGACAATGCTCCTGTCTCCTAAATGTTGATCTGGTTGGATTAGTTTCTAAGCTTTTGAAATGTTTGGTGTTTCAATTTCTTTTTTGTTGTTGATACGAACCTCTTGCACCCTACTCATGTTGAAAACGTCTCTCGCCTTTACCATGTTTACACTGTTTGAATAAACTGTATTTAATGTTTACTGTTGTATAGGTTTTACACTGCCTCAATGGAAACCAGTCATCGTGTAACCGTTTTGGAGCTTTTAACCGGGTTTAAATAAAGATCAATCAATCAATGATTCAATCAGTCAATGAATGAATCAAAGAAACTGATGGTGATGGTGATTAGGGTCCATGCACGGTGATGATGATGAATGATATACTCATGCAATTATCTTCTTGTCCAATTTACTTAAATACCACTTATAGCGATTCAATTTCCATTTTGCTTTGTTTTGGTTTTGTTATGTAGTTCATGTTGTACAAGCTTAAATCACCCCATCCCCAGAAAAAAAAAGCTGCACGGCATTACGCTTTACCTATGTTACGTAATCGATCTTTTCGATCTATTCATACCTGAAGGCGAATGAACTCGATTTGTATATTAGCCTTTCGGAAGAATGGTTGTCGATTACAATAAAAGAGCTTTGTGCAAAATACCTGTGGTTTTCGTTTTTTCTTTCGATTTCAAAATGTTCGAGAAGAAAGAAGTGTTGTACATGACCTGGTAAATTGCCGATTGGTCTACACACACTTCGTCTAATTTCCGTTTGGTCTACGTTGTCTAATCGGCCAGTTTGTTTACACCCACGTAGTCAAATAATTGGTCTAATTGCCATTTAGCACAGTTACATTTTGTCTAATTTCCAGATAGGCTATTTAGACCCATCACCATTTTGTCTACTACATGGTATTATTACACAGTTTAGACCAAACGACTATTAGACCACATTGATATAGTAGACCAAATGGGTTTAGCCCATGTGGAGTAGACCAACTGCTTGTCGACCTAGTGAATATTTTTAATTTTTATACCCGAACATGGGGACGTTTACGGATCTTTGCACTGTGATAGCGCTCTTTTTTCTCTTTTTTTCTTTTTCTTTATATCTACCTGCATGCATACATTCTCAGCGTGTGCGCGTGGGTGAGTATACATGCATTTCTGTATTGGGGAAATGGGCGGGTCAATTTATCTCTATATGAATTTCAGATTCATCTTTTCCCATTCCAAGTGATTTTTTCTCTTTGTTTATCTTTATATCTCTATGTGATATGCTTATGCAAGTTTGTTTATGTTTATCTCTATGTTTATTTCATGTATTTGTTTATGTTAATGTTGCAGAGTCATGCAAGCTATTAGGATTCACATTCTTCGCGCTTATACCCTATCATTGGCCCTTTGAAAAAAAAAACATAAATAGGGACATGTTGACTTTCATTGGATTCGATCTTGCTTTTTAAATAACTATACAGGCATTAGGCATATAGTGGCATCCTACATGAGATTTTGCCAATGAATTTAATCTGACATATTAAAACAAACAAATCTGTGACGTACGTTTATTTGGTTGGACCATTTCATTTTCAGGAATGTTGTTAAAATTGCCCTTTAAAGGACAAGTCCACTCCAACAAAAAGTTGATTTGAAAAAAGGGAGAAAAATCCAACAAGCAAAACACTGAAAATTTCATCAAAATCGGATGTAAAATAAGAAAGTTATGACGTTTTAAAGTTTCGCTTAATTTCACAAAACAGTTATATGCACATCCTGGTCGGTATGCAAATTGGCAGACTGATGACGTCACCCACTCACTATTTCTTTTGTATTTTATTATATGTAATATGAAATATTCTAATTTTCTCCTCCTTGTCAAGAGAAACAAAGATTTATTCCCCCCTGAACATGTGGATTTGCCATTATTTTATCAGTTTATGGTAAAGTTAAGTTGGTCCTTATTGTCAAATCTGTAAAAATTGAAATATTGTATTATTCAAACAATAAAAAACAAAAGAAATAGTGAGTGATGGACATCATCGACTCACTCATTTGCATATCGCTGAGTTGAGCATTTAACTGTTTTGTGAAAAATAAGCGAAACTTTAAAATGTCATAACTTTCTTATTTTACATCCGATTTCGATGAAATTTGCAGCGTTATGTTTGTTTGAATTTTCTCTATCGATTCAAATCAAAAATTTTCTGGGGTGGACTTGACCTTTTTAAAGAAAAATGTCAATCCGTGGCCCTTTATTTTTTCTATAGCATTTATAAAAAAACCAAGGAATTTGAATAGATTTTGGACAGTATAGTGGTGAACATTTTTATATAAGTAGGAATTAAGTCAAGATTTTTTTGGGGGACAAGGTCAATTTAATTGGATTGTTTTTCAAGAAAGTGAACTATATAGAAAACGCATTTTATTTTTATTGCGTCCGTCGGTAATATTGCATCTGAAAAAATTATATACCACATAATGATAATTATGCCTACATATCGTTTAATTCGACGCTAGATTAGCATATAATTTGACAAAAATGAATGCCTGTGTTTATTATCATTCTTGTTATTTGTTAACATAAATTAAGTTAACGTTATTCAGCCCACTTTTTGCAGCATTGACTTTTTTTGTTCATAATGTCTTCTTATGATAGACAGAGATAAGTCATCAGATAAAAAAATAGAATCGTCTAATATCGTGCCATGATGCTTTATTGATATCAAAAGGATACCCTGTTCTAATGATCAAACTGAAGCAGTATAATTTTTTTAACGCAAGTTCTGAGAAAAGGGCAAGCTCGTCGGAAAATTGAATCTGTTTATAATCTCCGAACACTGATGATGGGGATTGCAAAGCTCCTTCGGCAACGTGCCTTTAAGATTCCTTTTGTAAACTTGAAAAACTTTTCATCAGTTGTTGATTTAACGAACCACCTAATTACACAAGTTCAATAACCACTTAGGCTTGAATCTCTTATCCACAGCTTATAGCTCGGCTTAAGATAAGCTTTCATCGCCCTGAATGGATTCCTTGTGTATTTACAAAGCTAGGGAGATTAAGATGTTGAATTATTTGAAGTACAAGGTTTGCCGTTAATACCTTGCTTTATTCAAATACGAACACTAACCATGGAGCTAACCAAACATAATTAATAATGCACTCATCATACTCATGATGGTTTTAGTATAAAGCGCATGTTGTTTGGCCCTGGTTCCCGCATTCGGTTACACTTCGTAATCCCGAAGGTTCTTTATTCCGAAGGTTCGTAATTCCGAAATACGTAAATTGCCGATGTTCGTTAATCCGAAAACGAAAAAGGGTTCGTTAATCCGAACATTAATTTTGTGGCGTTATTCCGAAGGTTCGTCAGTCCGAAAACGAAATAAGGTTCGTTTTTCCGAAGGTTCGATAATCCGAAAACAAAATAAGGTTCTTCATTCCGAAGGTTCGTTAATCCGAAAACAAAATAAGGTTCTTTATTCCGAAGGTTCGTTAATCCGAAAGTGAAAATAATCTGTGGCGAAGCCGGGAAAACCGGAAGGGTAAGCGTGGTGGAGGGGAGGACACCATTGCTGTTCATTTGTTATGAGGATGGGGAGGCAAAAAGAAGGGCGGCGGGGAAAAGTAGATTAATTAGGTAGACCTAAGCCTTTTTGAAGTGATTTCTGATTATGGTAAGATTATATATTTAGGCTTTATTTTTCGCAAGAGAAAGTAACAAGCGAGCGTTTTGGAAAAATGTTCAAAGCTGATGTTGTAAAACTCGTTTTTTTGGTCAACTGTCGATATAGGGCATCGTTGGAAGGTGTTGTGAGCGTGAATCGCAAGCTTAAACTTTCGGAAATTTCAATAAGATATGAAAATAAAACATTCTGAGCTTTTTTTCAATCATAAAAAGATGTGCATCTAACTTAAGAATTAACACGAGCGAGAAGTGTGAGCTGAAATATACTGACCAGAAAATGTTAAGGACTGCGTTTAGTGACTCGTGAATAGGATACATCGAATAATGCCAGTGCGAAGCGCGATCTAAAAAGATATTCCAGTCTGAAAACTGGACATTCTAATCTACCCTTCTAATTAAAAAGGGTATTCTATTTCGAAAAACGGCGCATTTCATTTTGGAAAAAACAAGAGAATTTCCCATTTTGGAAAAACAGTATTTCGTTCCTTACGGGGATTATTATTATTTTTTGGGGATGCAAGTGCCCCCTGCCCCTCCCCCACCGCCTCTGTGGGAAGGGGCTGAACTATCGTTACCTACGTACGCAGAATTCTCTCAAAGGGATGATCATAGGCTTATGAGGCTAGTTCATGTTTTTCTCTCAGTGCTAGACCTGCAAATTTATTTGATTGTTCATTTTATTTATCCGGTTTAAAAGTAAATAAATGTACATGATACAAAGGCACAATGACAAAACTGAACATGTTTACGATAAGTACAACTTAAAAACAGACTACAGAACATCAAACAAAAAATATAAATGCATTCAACGATAAAACTACTATGAACCTATTAACGAAAACCAGAATAAGGGCAGATAGAAGTTATCAAATCAAATATCGCTAGGGGCGCGTTGATGCATTTTGAAATTGTTTTATCAAAGTTCAAAATGTCTACTAAAAGATCCATTCTTGATTAAAGGTTTGCCACTTATAAACCCAATAAAAAATCGATCTGCGCGAGGAGTGGGAGTTGATTGTTTGGACCAGAATAGGGGTGATAAAGACTCCCTTTTTGGGCTGTTTTTACATTTTCGGATTAACGAACCTCATTTCGTTTTCGGACTAACGAATCTTCGGAATTACGAACCTCATTTCATTTTCGGACTAACGAACCTTCGGAAATACGAACCTCATTTCGTTTTCGGACTAACGAACCTTCGAAATCACGAACCTTATTTCGTTTTCGTACTAACGAACCTTCGAAATTACGAACCTTCGGAATTTCGAACCTTCGGAATAACGAACCTTCGGAATACTCGAACCTTCGGAATAACGAAGCGTCGGAATTACGAATGTATGCGCCCGCATTCATTGTATAGGCCCCCTTTATGGGCCCTTTTTGGAGAGAAAAAATCCCCCCCACCCGCATCTTACCCCTCCACTCACCAGACCCCCCGCCCCACCAAGAAAGGCACATAAAAAAGTCAACGTTAACGATATATATTATGCTCAAGCAATTAAGTCAATGTCTTGGTTTTTTTTTTGCATGATTATGTTGCTGTTAAGGTTGTTTAGTTTTTGATCACTCAGTCAGGTGTTGACACTGTTTTTTCCCCTCCAATACCCAACAAATGCAAAGGACATACAGTATTTTGCATCGCAGTTACGTGGATTTTTTTTTCACTGGTACTCATTAACAATTCAGAGAATGAAATAACCTTAAATATAGGCCTACCATCCAATATTACGATTCCGTTCATAAGGTCTGAAGCTAGACTTTGAACGGTACAAGTGTATATTTAGACATATACATTTTTATGCAGGCAATATTCTCACAATGTATATAGACAATGCTGTCACAGTGATGATAATATTTCATTATCAATAAAAGTTATAGGGAGGTCAAAAGTTCAAAGAGTAACATTGTGACCAGCATGTAATTTTGGTTTCATAGAAAGCTGCATATTTCATGAGAAGAAAATAAATGCAAGTTTAGTTTACCCCTCCTGCCAAATTAATTATTCAATTTTCAGATTTAAAACAAAGCAATAAAACACAAAAAGAGTATGCCCATTGACTAAAAACTAGAAATTATCTATCATTAAAAAAGCACATTGGTTGATAAGAACAACCGCAACCATAGTCAAAATTAAAGGATTTTAATAAATAGGCATAGACTTAAACTATGATCAGAAGAGCTATTTTTTAACGTTCATTATTTTCATTCAAACTTTATTAAACGGTTTACTTGTTCCCACGGCATATGACTATGCACTTATTAGATAAGCTGCGTATACACAAAATGGTACAGCAGCACCATTTTTGTACAGGTAGAGTGGATCGAGGGGGGTTCCTCCTTTTTCTCTATAGACTCGTATTGTGCCCCCAATTTTCGTCAGTTAATCTTAATAAATGATTAAAAAAATGTATGTGACCCCTCTTAGGCCTATAGGAAACCCAGCTCGTGTAAACGATTCGAATTCATATAATTATAATACAATCATATAAATGAAACCGACTCCAACCGACCGATGGTATGTCATTGAAATAATATTCGGTCGGATCGAGTCGGTTTCGTTGGTATGACTATATAGGGAGTTGAGAGTGACTGAAGCCTAGCCCATAATTAATAGCAAAGACACAACGAGGTGTGAAATTGCCATTTCCTATCATTTTATTTCCATAAGTTAGGAAGACGTTTCATATTTTAGAGTAATCAATATCGTGTTATAATCGATATTCAAGAACTCAATTGTAAGTGGAATGTAAATTTTGAAATCCCTGTAATCGAAAATGCAGTAAACACACTGTTCGACCATTTTCAAAATGGCAAAATGATTAAGGTCAATCCCAAATTTAACCAATAAAAAATATGGTACTGGTACTGGTATATTGATATCGATATTATATTTTTGTTATTGTAATGGTATCATACTTTTTATTGGTTTTTGTATTGATATTGGCATGGTATTGATTTTGATATTGATACTAAAATTAATATGATATTGGTACTAATAATTATATCAGTTTTGGAATTCGTTTTGGTATTTCGATCGGTATTTTATTAGTAAAAATGCAATTCCGATACGAATACGAATACCAATTTTGGTATCGGCATTGGAATTGCACATGTATACCGGTATATTAGGCAATGGTGTTGGTATATTGGCAATGGTATTGGTATGCTGGATATTTTGTTAATGGTATTGATATTGGGGTTGATATTTTAGCAATAACGGATTTGATATTAGTTTGTATTGGTGTTGGTATATTGGTATTCACAACGTAATCGGTATTTTTTAGTTTTTAGTATTTTGTATTGGTATTGGTATTTGTATCGGTATTGATTTGGGGTTGGTATTGGTATATTTGAATTGATTTGGTATTGGTATTTGGTATTGGTATTCTAATTAGAACTGGTATTATTGATATTGGTAGTGATGGTATTCCTAATATTGCAATGGCATTAGTACTTATATTAATTGTTAATGGCATTGGAAATGGTATTGGTATTAGTATTTGAATTAGTTACTAATTAGTATGACGTTGCATTTGTCATGTTTGTATTGCACATAGGCCTACAGGCTAATTTTATTGTATCATACGCCTAAAGTTTAGTTTGAGTAACAATGAAGTCGAAGTAATGTATGCCCATGGAGCTATAGACAAATGACTGTGTATGTGAACATATCAAATAATGGGTTTCTTATTTTGCATCTCATCGAACTATAGTTTTCGGATAAAAAAATGCATGCATCGGTCTGTGAGTTTGGGAATTTCCCTCTACCTCCCGCCGACTCTATTATTTTCAGAGTGTGAACTCATCCATGCAAATACAAATACTTGTACCACAATACCAAACCATCTTTCAAACAAAACAAGCAACACAGTCATAAATCTTATCATGCATATGAATATAGACCGATAATGTCGTAAAATATACCTATCTATCGGTAAAAAGGTATTTTCGCACATACAGACTGTATACAAAATCTTAATATTATTTTGTTTAAACTCGCTTTGAACTAAAAAAAACCCAAACAAACAGTAACCGCAAGTTCATAAAGTAATCTGGGTTAAAATAAAAACGAGTATACATTTTGTTTAATTTGTTTTTAGTGTGTATAATTATGATCAATAATTTGAAATTATATATTTTGATTAAGTTATGAGTTCTCAACATTCGCATGACCGCAAATATGCAACATTAATAATATCTCTCATGAATTTGTGTTATTTCGATCGAAGTTGACACAGATCATTCATGCAATGCTTATGTAGCAGAATTCACTTACAAAAGATTGTGCGTGAGAATGTACGTCAAACTTTCTGCATTGAAATTCCAGAGATGAATAATATTCCCCGGTAATTTTCGCCTTTGGGTGCCATCGGAGTGGAGACAGCATTCACGCAGTGCACTGTGGGAGAGACGAGCCCTCGGCACACCTTGAACACGCCCACGACATTTGGCGCGAAGCCAGCATCTGATTATCGGAAAACGACATAAAAATATGTAACATTTATTCCAGACGCTGACGGAGCATACATTATCGAATGCACTGTCGCCTATCATATAAATGACTTGTGTATGTCATGATGTACAGCTATCAAAATTGTGTACGATTGGAATTGAACATATCAGTTTCGAATACTAATACATTATTTCACAAGAGTGTACGCATCCCCCACCCCAAATTAAGAATTAATCATACATTTATAAAACGAAATATTTTTTATAGGTAAATCCAAAGTAAAATAAGCATATTTGATAGATTGAAATTGATATCTTATTCTATGAGAATAACACTAACAGGGGCCGCGGAACCGGGGGGGGGGGGCTTCAGCCCCTACTTTTTTCCAAAACCGTGTACAAAAACGTAAAATTGACCATAATTATGATTGTGATAATAATATTTAAGGTTTTTTACACTTTACATGACGACGAAAGATAATAAAAAATATATCCAGGCATTTTCAATATTAAATACTGCTTCAGGGGGACAATTTTAAAAGCACCAATATAAATATTACAACGGAAATAATTATGCAAGCTTGAGAATATACGCTTGCATCTAGATACAACTTTTATGTTTTCAAAGAACGATAGGAATTTTTGAATTCATTTCCTTTTGGACAGGTGCCAAATCGACATACTTACTATAACACTAGTATTATCGAGGCAACAAAAATACATCAATTTTTATCACGGAAGAATCCTTAATCATGTAAAGATAAATTTAGCAACAATGCAATTTTTGTTGCATGTGCGTCAAAACAACATTTTGCAGACATAACAAACATACTACCATGCATGACTTCTGAAGAGAAGTACCCCTTTTGTCAAAATAAAAACACTTTGATATTATGGTTCATCTTTACGAAAAAGGTATAAAAAAAATGTAAGAAGAGAGTGAACTGAAATGCTTTGGGGAATGGATAAAGGGTATCGGGGGCAGTGAATCATTTTGAAAACCATATCGAACAACATACTGCATGGTGGTTTAACATGTTGAAGACAATTTAAACATTAAGTTCATGAGAAAGAGCAATCATTAAACACCCGTCAGTATTTGATAATTCGACATGCAACCTTTCCCCTAGATAATAATTGTATTTGCCTAACAGACGGGAATGGAAAGGAAGATACCCGGCCCTCTCCGTGTCGCAAAATAAAGTTTCGTACTATTCCGATTAAAATCACATCCCTTGGTGAGTTATATGTTTTTATATAATTTTTTTTTTTAGCTTCAGCACACTATAATAATTTCCCATATTTTCTACAATATATCAGTTTGTATGCTGTCTGTTATGAAAAACATAATTTTGTCACGGTATGATTATGGATAATGTAGGCCTACAACCTCCTTTAAAATTTTGTTGTAAATTCATGAATGGTATATTCAATTAAGCATTCGGATTACAAATAAAATGCCCATCTCTATATTTACAGTACTATAATATGGTCCATGAACCTTTGAATATTTGAAATAATACATTACCATTATGGTTCTGCAAACAACATGACTTGTGTAAATATCAACTCACTCATGTGATTAATTTGGTTCACAAATATTCACGCGACTCTTCGTTTTTATCTATAGAGCTAAGGGTATACCCTTTTTAAACCAACATTTCTCTTATACACCAGATTCAAATTTCCTTTTTCAGAAACAATATATTGTATGCCATTTCCTTTACACACTTGCAAGGGGTCTCAAAATGAAATTTGATTTGGCTTTATACGAATTAAAAAAGTTGTAAATATTTTAACAATAATAGTAATAGGATTCAAGTAAGCATAGTAGGCTTTGGACGACGGGAGAGAGACCAGCGTATACTGAGCCAACAATTTTTGAGGGGGCACAACTTGGTTCATGGGGGAAATTATGATGTCAAAAAATATGCGTGAGCGAATCTAGCGAGCGGAAATTTCTACCTTTTAAAAATAAAAATCTAAATTGTATTAGATTTTGACATAATGTTCAGAATTAATAGTATCATATTCCCCCTTTCCATTTCATTTTCTCTTTTTTCTTCTTCATGGAATTTTCCGAGATTCAGTGCCCCCACAAGCCCTCATCTTTACGCCAGCTATAAGAAAACAATAACAACATCATCAACAACAAAGCGCCATAATGCAGCGTAGAAACAAAAATAAGACAAAGAACATTTGAAGCAACAGCATTGATCTTTAGATATAAACTCCACTGTATACTATTCCAACCATATTCTACTTTTGATTTTATTCGTTTGTATTGATGATTGATCATTACTGCATAACTGGCGCCGTTCGGAAAAATTCTCCCTATTTCTGACATTTTTTTCCAGACAAGACAACAACATTGTCCCACGAGCCCCTTAGAAAATGCACTAATTCTCCTTTGGCCCCCAACACCACAAACAGATTTTCTAGAATTTGACAAGTGAAAAACACAGTCATGACCGCAGTTTAATTAAACCCATCCTCATCAGATCTCAGTGTTTTATTTCAGTCAAAACAAGTCGTATTTTCCTCAGTCAAACCGAGACGATTCAAAACAACTTCAACATTATCAGGTAGACAGAAATATTTTCTCTTTAATGATTGCTTAATTCAGTATACACTTTACCTAGTTATTTATTCTACATCGCGGAAAACATTAAAAATCTATATAGAAATCATTGCTACCTGCATAAGTTTCGGAATAGAAAATGTGTTAGGGCGGATGAACTTCTTATTCCTCACTGTGACATGGTGAAATGTCCTTTTTCCTTACAGTATTTGAATAACAATAGAAATTAATGATTGAAACAATTTCGGAATAAAAGTTAAGATACTCTGTTGACAGGCCTGGAGCTAAAATAATATGGGTACTTACACAACGGTAGCCAGTGGGACGGACGATGGGGGTGGTAAGACTCCAAGAAAACACCCCCCCCCCCCAAAAAAAAAAAAAATATATATATATATATTCACTGTTGGTCATAAAGGTGGAATAAAATATTTTTGAATAAAAATCGACAGTTTTGTTGGTATTTGAAAGGCTACGCGTAGACAAAATGGTAATTGAGTGATTACATAATGTTTCCCCATTACACAGGTGACATTATAACATGAGAATTTTGGATTACGTAATAAATTATTTTGTTGTAGACTATAAAAGCCTATGCATATGATATTCTGTCCCTTTCCCTGATTTAGCACTGTGTATAAGAAGGTTGCATTTTTTCGAGTTCCTTGTACCGTTTGAAATAAAAATCGGTAGAGACGTTCCCTGGACTATGCCTGGTCCAACGGCAACAGCAACACGCGAGAGAGTGGTAGCACTGCGACAGGAGGGCTACAAGCAGACTGATACCGCAGAAGTCCTAGGGATATCACAGAGTGCAGTCTCTAAGATCCTGAAACGTCAACGTGAGGCGGGGAATGTGCGGCCACGGAAATCTCCAGGAAGTCCCAGATTGACCACAAGAAGAGATGATCGCCAACTGTTGAATTTCAGCCGCAGAAACCGGAAATTGCCCACGAGCCGTCTCCGTCGCTTGTGGAGGAGATATCATGGGATCAACGTTTCCCGGTCAACCGTTAATCGCAGATTGCTCCAACATGGTTACCGAGAACGACGGTTGACCAAATGTCCACACCTGTCTGTTCACCTCAGAGTAGCTCGTCTTCTTTGGGCTAGGGAGCACATAATGCTTCATCCAGGACATTGGCAACATGTGGTCTTCACGGACGAGAGCCGGTTCATCCTTGACCGAAAGGATGGGAGACAACGAGTTCGTCGATTAAACGGGGAAAACCTTTGTGATGAATGTATCCACGAGCCGACTCAAGTCGGAGGCGGCTCAGTGATGATATGGGCCGGCATCCATTATGGAGGGAAAACGCCAATGGTGGTTCCGGACGGAAACGTCAACGCCGCCGCCTACAGGGATATCTTGGAGTTCCACTGTCTTCCATATGCAAGACGAGTGTATGGGCACAATTTCCGACTGCAGGATGACAACGCTAGACCGCAAAGGGCCCCTGCAGTAAAGGAATTCCTGGAGGCAGAGGGCGTCGTACAGTTGCCATGGCCAGCTTGTTCGCCGGATATGAACCCCATAGAGCATGCATGGGATGCCCTAGGCCGAGCCATCAACGACAGAGAGGTCATTCCTCAAAATCTGCAGGAGTTGGCAGATGCTCTGAGGGAAGAATGGGACGCTATGCCTGTTGACGTCATCAACAAGCTAGTGGACAGCATGTAACGACGTCTGCATGCGCTGGTTCGTGCCAGGGGTGGACATACCCGATACTAGTGACTGAGTAAGAACAATGACTCACGTTTGATGCAAATTTGTCCATGAAATCCCAAAAAAAAGTCATCTGGAAAACTGAGAGAGATTGAAAATAAATATCTCATGATCCTTTAATTTACTGTATATTGTCGTCAGTGTTGTTCTATGCTCATGACATCCATCGCTTAGGACATAAACTTGTAAATTATCACTGTCAAACGTGTGTAAAAGGCAGAATTATAAAGTAAAGTGGTTATCATGCACCATTAATGCCATATTCAAATCATGTTGTAATAATTACGCTGAGAAAATTTGGTGAAAAAAAATATTCCACCTTTATGACCAACAGTGTATATATATATATATAATAATAATAAATAAATAAATAAATATAAAAAATAAAAATAATTAAATAAATAAATACAATGAATAAATAAATAAATAAATAAAAATAAATAAACATAAAAAAATGAAAAGTCATTTGCATTGTTAATGGCATCTAAACAAAATGAAGAACAGTAGAAAAGAGGTACACCCAGAGAGGGGTAGGGACAGGGGGATCACATGGGATCAGAGGTACATTGAAATATGGGATGGGGGTAAAGACTATTATACCTGGATGCCGGCAGGAAACTATGCGATGAGGTCATGTTCATCACAGAGAAGGATGCATGGATTACCGAGTGTGTGTCGGACCCTTGTTGAAGTGGGGCAGGGTCAATAGTTCAACCGCAAGTTCAACACCAGGGTATAGTCTTCCTGGATGCAGACATTGGGGAAGATTTTGAGAAAACAAGAATTTGAATCACTTTAGCGAAAAAGCGAAAAGGGCTAATCAGGAATCATCAAAAGTCCTCTCTCCCGTGGACTCCACCTCTTCTAGTTGACCATTACACAAATATGATAATTACAATATTTTCAATTCTAAAAAAAAATATTGGTAAAAATAACCAATGCGTTTAGAGAGTTTGTATCAGACACCCCTTAGGACCTAAATCAAGGAAACTAATCATTGGAAAGTCTATCAGTTTTTTTGTTATTTAGTTTGACTATTTTGTTATCGGACTCATTTATGACTAACAGTTGGTTGTTTGTTTTTAGGAGTGTAAAGTAATCTAGATAATAAATGTGAAGGGTAGGGGGCGTTTAAAATCAATATCCATGTACTTTTGTCTAGAGATACACTGATAAACGAAGGTTGATCTTGGTTGTCCATGTTGTGTTTTAACAAAACAAAACTTTCCATATTATAGGTGTACTATTTTGAATGATTAATTATTATTATTAAAACACGACTGCACTTTATTTATTGGTTATGCCTAATTATGCCAATGGTTAAGAGTGATTTTAAATCAATTGACATTGAGCATTGATAAGAGGCAAATGATTGCGGTGTGAATATCTTGCAAATCAATATTTATTGACATTGAACATGGATGATATGCAAGTGATTGAATGAGATCGCGAATCAATATCTATCAACATTGAGCATTGATTAGCTAAAGATAAACTAATCGATACTAATTTGCCAATTTCGAAATCATAGATTGTAAAATAATTATTGTAGGGTGTAAAATTTGGTATAATTCCAATTCGTCTAATTGCCAACTCGTCTACTATCATTTTGGTCCATCATCAGTTAGTATACTCACCACATGGTCTACTTTCATTTAGTCTAATGCCATTCCGTCTAATAACCAGTTGGTCCAATAGCCATTCAGTCCATATACCATTTGGTCTAATCAAACTAAAGTGTTAATTGTGCAAAATGAATGAAAAGAAAATGGGTATTATAGACCAACTGATTATTGGACGAAATGGTAATAGACGAAATGGTGATTAGACAAAGTGATGATTGGACCAAATGGTTGTTAGACGAAATGTTGAAGGACGGAATGGCATTAGACTAAATGAAGGTAGACCATGCGGTGAGTGGACGAGTTGGCAGTGGACGAATTGGTAATTTACCTAAAATTTATAATTAAAATCCATCAAATCGTATTTAAAAATTATAATATAATAATTATTAAACATAATTATTTCAAACGATATTTTTATGAGTTTTATGTGTACATTTCTTTTATTATAGGTAAAATAGAATCTATAATAGACAGGGGATGTGGAGCAAATTTGAAAGTGGGGGGGGGGGGGCACTGGGAAAAAGGCACCTATTCTTTCAAAAAGGGCACTCTAAAGTGGTGTGATGAGCGAAAAATTCTGAAGGGGCTAGATATGTTGTAACACATAAAGTTTACAAGCTGCGAGCGAGCGAGCTAAAATTTGGACATTTTTATAACGAAAATCCAATTTTGTGATAGATTTTGACATAATATTCAGAAAATGATATCATATTTCACCCTTCTTCCATCTATTCTCTCTTTTTTCTTGGTTGTAATTTTTTTTTTTTGGGGGGGGGGGGGCATCTATACGCCACTGCTATACCCCACTCACATGACTCATGAAACTTAAGGCACGTAGGATTATTCTTACAAGTTTTTTTTCCTTCGTAAATAGAAACATAATTATGAAAATGAGAATATTGTTTGCTTGTTTCAACAGGGCACTCGTTGACACATAAAAGGGGTCTCAGGTGAAAGGGGCACAGAACATGTTCGTGAGGGACACTTTTCTTGAGTGAAAAGTGGCACTTATACGACAAAGGGCACTTATACAATAGGCAAGGGGGCACTTGCTCACACATAAAACGATTCCTCCTCATGCAGGTAAAAGGGGCACAGAGCACGTTCTTAGGGCGCATTTTTTGTAGAAATTGGCACTGATATGAGAAATGGCACTTGCTAACACATAAAACGGGTCTTTTTCAGGAAAAAGGGGCACAGAACATGTTCGAGAGGGGACATTTTTTGGGTAAAAATTAGCACTAATACGAGAAAGGGCATTTATAGTAATACCTAAAACGGGTCCTCTTCAGGTGAAAGGGGCACAGTTCACGTTCATAAGGGGCATTTCTCTTACATAAAATGGGCACTTTGTCGGTGCTTAAAAGGGTGGGGAGGGAGCACTGTGCCTCCGGTCCCCAGGATCGCCACCCCTGATCATAGACAAAGGTAGACTTAAGAGATGTAGTTCGTTGCTGACGTCACAAATTTAAATAACCCCGCGAAAATGGCGATCTCCATCCAGAGACTTCGAACCTGAAGAAGCCAAACTTTGAAGAGGTGGTATTAAATCCAAAAGAAACATAAACAACGGTATAGAGAAAATGAGGATACACCACTCGAAGCACATGTTTCAAAGAATCAAGACATGCAGTCTATAATTTAAGCGATAATATTTTGAGAGGCAATTTTATTTTAGTATATCCTCTTGAAATAACAAATGAGGGTACCGGCACAACATAGTAGAAAGAGGCAGCCCAATCTGCGATTTGATGCCACCTCCTTACATTGCATAAGCTTCTAAAATAATAATCGAAGAAAATGATATCTTGTTTTCATGCACATACGGATATGTCGATTGTATCAAGCCAGGGTTACACCAAAACCGAATTCTCCCCAATAAATTCGGACTGATTCTGCCCGAATATGGCCTGATTAGGATGGATTCGGAACTTATTCGTCTCTGATTCGTGAGATCCCTGAATCAAATCGGGAGGATACGGGAGTATTCTGTTCTCCCTCCCCGAATACGAGAAAATTCGGAAGGGATTCGGGAAAATTCGTGGAGGGATTTGGATCGTTTTGAAATGTTCAAAACCAGCCGAATACCCTCCAAAATACTCCCGAATGTGGCCACGACATATTTTATTCTAGCCACATTCGCAGCTGATTCGGTTCCGGTGTAACCATAGCTTCAGCTAAGCTAGGGTTACACCGGAACCGAATAGCTAAAGCTATATAGGGTTACATCGGGGTTACATCGGAACCGAATCAACTGCGAATCCATCCGAATCATTTGGGTGGTTTCGGGACTCTCGGGAGTATTCTATTCTCCCTCCTCGAATGCACCAAAATTCAGGAAGGATTCGGGAACATTCGAATCCACCAAAACCATCCGAATTCGGCCAGAATCGGTCCGAAATTTTTCGGGAGAATTCGGTTTTAGTGTAACCCTGGCTCTAAGGTTCGATCCTCCGAATGTCACATGGTAAATATTTTATGTTGCCAACTGCATGGAGTCATCACATGCAGCCCATCCCCAAAGGGAATAAAGTCGATACAAGTCTATGCTGGTAGGCATGAGGGGGGAGGGGGTTGAACCAGGATAGGGTGGGCCTGTGGTAGGGATAGGGAATTTGAAAGATTTGTGATCATTACTCTGCTTCAATCAAAATTCATTTAAAATATCGACTTTATGTGGAAACTTTATAACCTTTATTTTCTTGTGTATACTCGTGAAAGTCAAATAGTACGAGATCCATGGTCCATAGTGCGATCGGGTCTCTAAACTGTGCCAAGTATATTTCTCTGGTTACTCAATCGAGTTTTTGATGTGTCTTTTAGATTACCCTTATGAATCTTACAGAGCCAGACTGTGCATGCAAGTCAAATACTTTAAAGACATTATGTCACTTCTAATTTAAACAAAGTAACAGTTTAAGCGACAATACATTTGCATGGGAATGAATGCAAAATCGATGTCGGTCTCAGTAATTCCCATCATTATCAATTGGACTGCCAGGCATGCAGTAGATAAGAAAGTGTCTAGTGATTATCAGCAGATCAATGGCTGATGGGCATATTGGGCCTAATTTTTTGATGGGGCAGATTTGGCATATCGGACAAATTTTATGAAAATTTGTTAGCGAGCGAAGCGAGCAAGAAATTTTTTATTACAAAAATCGAATTTGTGATAGGTTTTGACATAATTTTCAGAAATGATATATTTCATCTTTCTCTCTTTCCTTTTCTCTTTTATTTTGATTGATCATGATTTTTTTTTTTTTGGGGGGGGCAAACGCTCCTAAGCCCCCCCCCCCCTCCACCACGCAAGCTGTTTTTTTTTTAAAGATTAATACTATCGGAATTGATTTTAAAGTTACCAGCTGACAAAATTTACAGCGCAAACCTTGATAAGAGACTACGAATGGGATGTGGCGTGATGTGGTTCGATGTGTAATGTACCTGGATCATGACTACCGTTTCGCATTCCAAACATTCTCCTCGTATGTTACCTGCAACTATGTGCCAAATGCAACGTTGAAATGATATCTTCAATAAAAGTTTAGATCATCATGATGCATGTCGTGTAAAGGGTTATGTGTGACGAATTTCACGTCGTTCATTAACACAGAACACCATTTGTGATTGTGCGTGCTTGGGAGTGGGAGTGTGGGTGTGTGAGGGTGCGAGTGTAATAAAAAAAATGTGTGGTGTGGATTGAGGGGCCCACATTGTACAAGCATTGCATTTTAGTGGGTCCCTCCATTTCCATCTTAATTTAATTTCTATTGAAAAATAGTATACATATTTAAAACCTACAAGGTGTTGCCCAATTGTCTAAGTGTTTTTTTTTTCTCACAACATGTATTATTATTTTTTTTTGCAACGGATACAAATATTTATGTTTATATATGGTATACAATTTGTTTTTGTTTGATGGAAGTGAAATAAATAAATTTGAATTTGAGGCAAGTTTACAAGATGCAAACAAGAAATGTCTATTAAATGTATTGAAACCAAAATCTCACATTTTTTAGTAAATAGGATGACATGGTAAATATTTCGGACCTTGGTTGTCGAAAAAAAAATGCCGAATATGTACAGTTGGTCCAAAACTAATCTGTCACCATGACGTTCAACAATGTTACCTGCACCAACATTTTACTTTCATTTCAATAACATTTTAAAATAAATTCAATCATTCAAATAGGTTTTGTGCCAATTTTCTTAAAAATGTATTATGTTTAAAATCCAAATTCGTTGCCTGTCGCGAATTCATGTTGATTAGGTAAAAACGTAAAATTTGTTTCTTTTCAGCTTATAATCGTCATTTTCTCGTTCCCTGTTCTTTTAATCCTCATTCTAAGTACTCTGTCTGAACTTAAGTCCTTCTATTACTTACCTGTTAATCCCCTCTTAAGATTAAGCCCTTTTGAAATTCTTTGTACAAAAATGTGACGTGTATGGCTTCAGGGTAAAGAATTAATGCTCTGTCATCCTGAGGAGCATAATGAATAGTTTTGTTTCATGCAGCTTTTATCTTCTTTTGTATGAACGCCTAATCTGATGATTATGGGTGGGATATATAAGTAACCAACACTGCCCATGAAAGTCTTAATTCGGTTGAAACGCATTTGGCCCTATATAGCACCCTAGCACAACGTAAAGGCCTGGTCCCACTGACCGACGGACACAAAACGTATTCATAACGGATACAGCGGACAAGCAAAATTTCGGGGTGGCTACATCCGTTTTCATCCGCACCAGTGGACGGATGCTCGATGTATATAGAGCGTATGAAACATGTATGCAAAGGGTATACACAACGGATACAGAACGTTTTCTAACGGATGGCAAGATTATTTTACGTTTTACATCCTCTCTGCATCCGTGAGTGCAGTGGGGCCAAGCCATTACCTATTTCCGTAAAACCAATATCGAGATGGGGATGGGGGGGGGGGGGGTAGTGTACACGAACACCCCCCTCCTCCATGTTCTCCTTCTCTGTGACTATTTCTGTATGAATCGGTGGTTTACGGAAAAAATATTGGTATTCTTCGATTTTTGATGAAGCAGCCTTAGACATAATTCATGTGGTCAAGGCAAAAATGTTGCGATGCGCTTGCGCAGATTTGATGTATGGCATACCAACTAATGATTTCAAATATCATGTGTGATATTGAGAACATATGCCTTGGGCCTGTTGCATAAAACTTTTTACCTGACAAAACTCTGGTAAAACTTAAAACTAAGGTTAGTCTGATTTCTGCCATTGACTTTAACACAGGGCAAAAACTCCGGTAAAAACAACCTGAGTTTTCTCAGGTAAAAAGTTTTATGCAACGGGCCCCTGGAATGCAATCGATAAACCAATTGTATTTAATGTAAGAAACTTTAATTACATGTGTCTTGATCATTAGCCTATAGGTGAGCAAGGAAAATACATTCCTAAATGATGATAGTTATGGAATTCCATTTAATTTTACAGGATTACTTTGTTAATTTCCTAACTGAACTGCAGAAGAACTAGATTTGTTTAAAGAGGCAATCTATCCTGAAATCAAGATTGATTTAAATGAAATTATAAAAAAATTAGATACATACTATATTACACACTATAAAGATTTGACATAGATCCATCAAAAAATCGCTCACAGTGCTCCGATTAAAAAAAAATAATAATAATTTTGTGACGTCACACATGAACTTAGTATGTCATGTGATATATATTCCATAAAGCACCATATTATGATAATTCAAGATACAGTGTAATTGGACAGATTTCTTCATATTTATGGGTATGTTTCAAATTGTTTTTCTGTTGGTTGAACGCACAAGTAAATTTTCAATTATCTAAATTTTTATAGAATTTAGCAAAACAAAATGGACACTAAAAATAGATAATTATGTTAGTCTTGTGGATTCCCATCAAATTTTAATTACTATATTTCTTCAATTGTTTTATCGTTTTATTAAAATGATATCGATTGCACATATTATAGGCTATTTGGTTGATGACAATAAAAATTATACTTGCTTATACTTTATTACAAATCTCTAAGCGCTCTACCATTACATTAATGCAGCATTTTATTATGCAATCTCTTTAGCAGAGCTGTCCTTACACGCACTGCGTATCAAGGAATGAATTCCTACCAGCTACCAATTTACATCACCTGGGTTGAGTGCAGCACAATATGGGTAAATTTCTTGCAGAACCCACGTCCCTCAGATTGAAAGACGAGAGTCATGCCTGACTCACACACATGTAGTTAGGAAATATAGAAGATCGCACTGAACTAGATACCAAAACATTCAATATGCATTTCGTGCAGTGTTTGTTTCCGATAATCATTGGAAAGTCTCTGTGAAAGCATGATAACAAAACTAATATTGAAGAAAATACATCAATATTTCTTCATTAATCCTGTATAGGTCCACGACAAGAAACCTTTTCCGGATCTTGCGATCTATCGGGTTTCGGATAATTCCTCCAAGCAAACATCGCATGATTATCTTGCGTTTATTTTTATTCTTTCATCATTTACTTTTGTTTTTGTTTGTTTTTAACTTCCAAGAACATTCTGTAGAAATTATTGTGTATTTTTAGTTTCAGTGCGGTCATTTAAAGTTTCGATGTACGGGGTAATTAGCTTTCAGAAACAGGTTATGATTCAATAGCGCAATGAGCCAAACATTTTGGGAGGGGTTCGACATGGCGTATGGGGCAAAATTTCTTTTTTTTTTAAGTTGCGAGTGAGAGAAGCGAGTGAATTCAGGTTTCAGCAGTGTAACCTGCCGATCTCCGAACAGCGGAGGAACTGAACCGAGAGAGAGAGAACAAAAATTCTGCCATTTTTAATACAAAAATCTTATTTTGTGATAGTAATAAGACAACAATGTCATATTCCACCCTCGTTCCTTTTTTACTTTTTCTCATATTTTTCTTGGTCAGGAAAATTCTAGAGGTCCATGCCCCAAGCCTACATCTTTTCCATGTATATTGTTTTGCATGATCTATTTTGCATTTACGAAATTAAGATCGTGAGTATAGCTGAGTGGAACAGGGCAAGGGGTGTGATCATATCAAAAATAGGATTTTGTGTAAAAGTCCATAATTGTGCTTTGGCAAAATTACTTGTAAAAACATTCATTTCGTCAACTGAAATACTCAAGATTAATTCATGAATAAAATCTGAATTGATATTCTTTGAAAATAAATCGTACAAGGAATTTGGACTTAAAGGTCAAGTCCACACCAGAAAATGTTGATTTGAGTAAATAGAGAAAAATCAAACTATCATAACACTGAAAATTTCATCAAAATCGGATGTAGAATAAGAAAGTTATGACGTTTTTAAGTTCCACTTATTTTTCACAAAACAGTGATATGCACAACTCAGTTGCATGCAAATGAGACAGTCGATGATGTCCCTCACTCACTATTTCTTTTGTTTCTTATTGTTTGAATTATACAATATTTCATTTTTTCCAGATTCGACAATAAGGACCAACTTGACTGAGCCATATAGTATTAAACAATGTTAATTCCACATGTTCAAGGCGGAATAAATCATCGTTTCACTTGACAATGAGGAGAAAATTTGAATATTTCATATTTCACATAATAAAATACAAAAGAAATAGTGAGTGGATGACGTCATCAGTCTCCTCATTTGCATACCGACCAGGATGTACATATCACTGTTTTGTGATATAAAGCGAAATTTTGAAATATCATCACTTTCTTATTTTACATCCGATTTTGATGAAATTTTCAGTGTTATGTTTGTTGGATTTTTCTCTTTTTATTCAAATCAACTTTCTGTTGGGGTGGACTTGTCCTTTAAAACAACGTGATATATAACATCTCAATTTTTTTTTATTTTTCAACTTGGTAGCACGCGTGGAGGGTCATCGGCGTGGGGGATTGAGGGGGGGGGGGGTGGTCAGTATTTCCTTGTTCAGTCGGATTTCCGCTCAGTCTAATTTGAGATTATCTTTCCCTTGAACATAATCATGATTATGTTGCCATTATTATCATTCACATTATTTCCTCTTTGGCTGAATTTTCGAACTAAATCCAATCTTGCATATCTTTTTCTTCCGTTCGTGGTATTTTGATAAAGCAAGAAGGTCCGTGATTGGTCAAAAACATCGAAAGATTCACTATAATGTACAATCACACCAACGAAACTGACCCCAAACTCACCGATTTATATCATTCCGATTAATGCAAAGATTTGGTCTGTCTGGAATCGGTTTCATTGATGTGACTGTAGCAGGAACAGGGAACTATTCTTTCTTTTTGTTTTCGGGGGGTGATCTCGAGTTTAAATCTGAATTTAAAACTCTTGAAACCAACAACACAATATAAAGACCTATTTACAAACTTTTAATTTCTTAGTAAAAAATTCAAAACAATTTTAGTCAAGAAAAGGAATAAAATTAAATTACTATTTGTTTCTTTAAATTCATAAGAATCATATACCCAGTAGTTACTTTGTATGACCAGTCACGTCGGTTATCATTAACCAGAATAGTTAAGATATTAAGAATTTTGCAAAATATATTTATAACTTTTTATAAGAGGTGATCTGCGAATTGGATTTAAAAAACAACAACAAAGAGACCTTTACTCAGTTATGACAAAATCTGAGCGGGAGTAATAGATAAGCGTCTTGTTGCTATGTCGGGAAATTTTCGAATGTTGCACACAATTCCTTTTCCAATCATGAAGTTGAGTACCGCAATTAGCATGATTTACAAACATTTGCAATTCAATTTTATTTATTCATTTACCTTCTTTGTTTTCTTGCTGTTTGTAGATTTTCTTCACCCTTTTTCCAATTGCACCTTGGGTACTCTACAAAGGATCGAGATTTGGTGCACTATAAAGAATCTATTATTGTTGTTATTATCGTCATCATTATTATCATCGTGATTTGTATTCTACAGAGATTCTTGTTTACAAACCCTTACTAGCTTTGAGGGTGTTGAAGGGAAACAGCAGATAATAGCGAAACATTCCTAGAATTATCATCACCACACTTTACAAACATAACAAACCATACATGATCATGGGGTTTACTGCTAACAGATAGCGTTAATTGTTTAACCTTAATGCTCCAATAACTTGTATGAATTTAATGTATTTGAATCTGTTCTCATGGCTATTCACATGCACGGAAGAATTCTAAACTTGATTCCTATGCTGCATGTATAGTTACACCACATACCAGATTCTAAACCGACCGTTGGTATGTCATTAGGAAGAACGCATATAGCTTTGGTCGGCGTGGAGACATTTTCGCTGGTGTGGCTTTAACATCTACGTTATCGAAGTGGAACAAAACAAAACAAAACCATTTCATTTCATGATTGGTGTCATGTTTATTCATTTATTTTTTCATTTCCATGTATATTATGATTCCTATGGTTAATGTAAACGTCCTGCAGTGAAATGAAAAATTATCTAATTTCTGTCTAGTTTAATAATTATGTTGATATTATTTTTCTGGGGGGGGGGGGGGTGTCAGATCTGCTAATTCATTCGAAGATTTAGAGTAAAGTTGTTGTTTTTTTCAGTATGATTCGTATGAAAAGGAAAATACGGGAAGAATCTGTACCACGTGGAAGTGGGAGTGTTGGGGGTGTGTCAGTGATGAAGAGCGCTGATTGGCTCAAAAAGATCTGCTCATGCTTTTAACCGATGGACAACGTTCGATCAGGGTCCATGACCTGACTGAATGGTATACATCAGCTGATGCAATTTATACCTCTTATCTTTTTTATTGATGACGTGTCCATAGTACAGCTATAGTATAATGATCAGTGGAGGAAGAGGAGGGGGGCAGCAGGAAAATATATCTACATAGGGGCTTATAGTTTTCTACTTTTGCTCAAAACATAAAGCATGTAAACAAAATTTTGAAGTGAATCAAGATAATAATTTTATATAGGGATCTCTCTTGAGTTCCAGAGGGCTATAACAGGCATGGATATAATTTATATATAGGCCTGAGCACTTTGCCAAATTGGATTTGACTGGGACAGCCGATTTCGATTGTCTTTATGATTATTTTTATCGAAACTTTTCTATACCCTTCCCTATACAGTCGCAACTGCCAGTTTTATATATCCCTTCGGTATTTTCTGCATTTATGGTCAGAGAATACAATCTTTAATTCAAACATGATAACTAATTTTGACCCGGAATTGTTCCACAAATTGGTAATTATATAAAATTGTGGATAAAAAGCGATGATAGATCATCTTTTACAAATGTATTTTGTGATAAGTAGTCTCTCATTTGATCTTACAATGGATTCAAAATTCGAAAATGATTACGCGAACTTGGCAAGGATGCGACAAAATTGGAAGGGGCACCCGCCCTGAGTAATCCTCTTCTCCCTAACATGACATGAATCATTGTATGTGGGACTTGAGGTCGATGAGACATTCAACCTCAATACCAAAACGACTGCGCTTGTCAGACCCTGTGTCTGCGAAGTAAGATGTCGAACCATACAGATTTATGAGATGTGTTAGA
Source organism: Lytechinus pictus (assembly GCF_037042905.1). Lineage (NCBI taxonomy): Eukaryota > Metazoa > Echinodermata > Echinoidea > Temnopleuroida > Toxopneustidae > Lytechinus > Lytechinus pictus. The sequence continues at coordinate 32,279,672 of NC_087255.1, read as the reverse complement.
AAAAAATGGAAACGAAGTCCACCGTTTCAGCCCACTATCTTCCACATTGACATGCATAATCAGACTTTAGAAACAATGATGACATACGAACACCCTCTTTGAATATTTCATCCTATTCTAAGGAAATTGACAAAAATGTATTATAATTTTGATTTATTGCCCCCACCCCGATATATATATATATATTTAAAATACAGTATCAAGATATATTTTCTTGTATAAGAAGGAATAATAATGATATACTCAAATCCTAATTGAACAAATTCCACCTAATTTCTGACGAATGTGTGAAATTGTATTTCTTAAATGATTTCATTTTCATTAATAAGTGCCACTTTTCCAAATAACAGGTACAGTTTGAATAATTTTCAAATAATTTAATGATAGTTTTACAAAATTCACGATTTATTCTAAAGATAAAAATTGAATTTTTGACACGGTATTTCTATTGTAAATCATATAGGGTCCACAGAAGATGCGATGAAAAACACTGGTATACTCAAAATCATTGTTGATCAAGGATTCGTCGGTTTAAAATTTGAACATATTTTCGATTATCATTATCATTATAGTAGTAGTATATTTATAGTAAAACTATAAGTAGAAGTAGTATAGTGCTAGTAGAATCATCATCATCATAATTCTTATGATGATACTGCATATCACTATTATTATCATTATAACTATTTTTATTATTATAGTTATTATTATTATTAAAATAATACTAATCGATATGTTATTCATTGAGAAAGAATTCTATTTCATTCGACACGTTTTTAGGACATGTTTCGATCCAAGTTATAATTGATTCATGGAACATGGAGATGATATGTTCCAATTCTTCAGTAATCAATAATTCTGACCGACTTCTTCCAGGCGAATCAACTGGAAATTGGAATGGTGCCGAATTGTGCAATCAACATCTGTTGTAATATACAATCGCGTATTCTAAATGATAATGCGGAATTCGTGTATTGATCCATTGGTGAATAGATGGCATTGGCCCACCGCGAAGGGTCACGGGCTGAGAATATGGGGAAAACCTCACGTAGTTGATTTTTTTGTTCTTTTAAACCCGCTATTGTAAAATTCATCGTAACCAATGTAGTCTGTAATTATGATTTTTGCAACATTAGTCCATCGATAGCAATTAAACACCCTCAAATTATAGGACCAAATTATATACATCCCTTGATCGATGTGGAATTTCATGGAACCAATTCCTAAGCATGCCAAACTGAAAACATGCGACGGTGGTGATAATGATGTATAGCATAAACTATTGCACATGTAAAAAAATGAAGAAAAAAAATTGAATATTTATCGATATGAATTAACGATTCGGGAGAGTATCATGCTCAAAGAAAAGTTTTCTCGTAATATCATGTAGCTATAGGTTTAACGTATGTGATGGGCGTTGTGGCGTGCGCCTGTAATCCAAGCTTTGGGGAAATTATAAATTGATGCAGAGGTTCGAGCCCTGGTCACGTCTTTCGGATGGTGACGTTAAAGGTCGGTCCCAGACGTAAATAATCATATCTGATTGATGAACGTCTGACAAAACTCAAATACACACACATATGTGATGTATAGTCAGTATGTTATCGAAAAAAATGATCGATTACTTAATCCCGAGGAATGTTATTCAAGACAAATGTTTAACAGTCATGTGGACAAGAGATCCGAATAGACATGTGACTAATTTTAGCCATTATGTTCAATATAATTGCGCAATATAATATATTATGAAAATACACCAAGACATTGCCTGAACATCATTTAGTCACACCAAGGAGTGATGGAGTGATGGTAAACCCTTGGTCACATGACTTCTCATAGCGGGACATTGGATTGGCTATTTATCCTGGTATACCGTTGAGGTATATTCATTCTGTTGTCTTCTTTTCCTCCTTCTTTTCCTCTGCTTCTCCCCCTACTCTTTTCTTTCTTCTTCTTTTTCTCCTCCTCCTCCTTCTTCTTGTTCTTCTTCTCCTCCTCCTTCTCTTCTTCTCCTTCTTCTTCTCCTTCTTCTTCTTCTTCTTCTTCTTCTTGTCTTAAGATGGAGTCCTCCCATATTTCAAAATTTTTCTGCTATTTGTTTTAACATTAATGATAAAAACAAATTATCAGGTATAATTATATTTCAAGTTTTATTGAATGTTAGAATGTATGTATGCATATGATTTTCATTATGTCATTTGTTATTGTTATGTTTTGTTATATTACTACCACTACTACTAATACTTATGTACTCTGCGGCTACTACTACTACACTGTAAAAAAATGAAGTGCTAATTTAGCACTTACAGTGCTTGTATAGTGACTGCACTACGAGTGCTGATTTTCTAGTTCAAATTTAAACTAGAAAATCAGCACTCGTATTAGTGCAGTCACTATACAAGCACTGTATGGGCTAAATCAGCACTTCATTTTTACAGTGTACTTACTACTACGTACTCTGCGGCTACTACTAGTCTACTACTACTACTACTACTACTACTACTACTACTACTACTACTACTACTACTACTACTACTACTGCTGCTGCTACTACTACTACTACTACTACTACTACTACTACTACTACTACTACTACTACTATAGTAGTATATTTGTCTCGAATATAGAATACCATGAATGTTTACATGTTGAACCAAAACATCGGCCCCAGACTCTAATATCGATTCCATCTCATGTAGAATCCCTGACCTGTCCCTCAACTGTATACACACACAGTGACCAAGGCGACACACACACAGACCCGACAATCGTGTTTGGTATCCCGCCAAAAATACACAAAAGGACCCCTCGCCTGATGAATATTCATGAAGAAAGGCTCGGCAGGGGGCTTGGTTGAAAGGAATCGTGTGATTGGCTGAGAGCTTGAGAATAGATCTATTTGAAAGAGAATAGATCACGAGACGTGAAATTGTAGATCTGGCTTTGGCAGAGAACTTGAAGCTAAAAATCTCTCATTTGTTTTGGGGGACAGGGGGTCTATTATAAATTGGCTTGGAGCCCAATTCCACTGTCAACAAACGTAAAATTCAATGTCAAAACAATACAGTAACATAACAACATAACATTAGGCCTATTGGGGCGTCATTGTAGGGGAAATTTCCATCTCGGCTAACGCAAGCTGCGAAGATAATACCGACAGTAATCTTTATCTTATTTATACAGAAATTTGTTTAGGCCTACTTGTACAAAGTATAGTAATTCGGGTAAAGAACTTTCATGTTCAATTAGTTTGGTACACCTCAGAAACAACGGGCTTAACCCCGATTGTATTGTAGACCATTTAGTCATTCATCTCACGAGTTGCCAGTAAATTAACTGTTTTAAATAGTATCGTTTTGAAATACCAATTATGATAGTTGCACCCGTCTTATCCTTTCAATAATTATTTTGTTTTATCTAGCTTCAAATAATCATGAAGTATTAATTTATACAGTATAGAATTATGAAAGACAGAAGCAACCTTCGATGCGAAACAATACAACGTTTCGTGAATTTATTACCCTCTGTCCCTCGCCCCGAATTCGTCTTTGTTTACAAACTGTCACACCGTTCCCCAAGACCGTTACAACATAAATTATGCAAGGTATAAGATCGTGAGGGGATGTGAGGGGCACGGTGGAGGCGCTGTCTCCAAGCTGGATTATGATTGGCGGAAATGAGTCAACGGGAAATTCAAGGATACTACGTCGTACGACACACATCCAAGGACGGCCTTTGTTTACTTCTGCCTTCCCTCCCCCAGTGCACGTTCCACGACCATCTATGCATTTATCATTCTTGACATCATTTCTCTCCTTATTGTAGAGAAAAATGAAATACAATCTCATATCAGTTTAAACAGATGCCATATTTTGGTGTTTTTGTTTTATTGAATGTATATTAAGCAAAATAAATTTTCACACCCTACTTGTTTTACAACAGTCTTACCAAACTCAACTAAATATGTGTTCGTGGTATTTTTCAATATCAAAACAACCAAAATAACACATACTACAACATAAAAACTTAAAAACGCATGCACCCTACGGTAAATTCTTCTTTGCGCATATAAATCTAATATTTTCTAAATGAAATGCAGTAAAAACAACGATCGACAGCTACAATTTGTCGTTTTTATCTCTTAGGTTTTTTTTCACCCGAAGAAATAAAAATCATGTTTATAAACTTCTTTGATCTAGATTGTCCCTTTCGAACCCCAAGCCTGTTCGTTTTATCGCTGTCACTTTTGGCATCCATCTCCGTTTCCTTCTTTTCTCAGCCTCGATGTTTTCCTCTTCCAAGAGGCCCTTTCAATAAAAATATCTAGAGTATAAATATTTTTTAAGGTTATGTTGATGTAACATAGCATAAACATGCTTTTTAGAAGTATAAATGTTTGATATTACTATGATTTTTCTCATAACTAACTTAAACAAAAATTGAAATAGGTTTCATTCCAAATCTTTTGAAACGTCACTATAAAACATTTAAAATGATATGGTTAAACGAATGCCAGAAAAAAATTACACATTAATAACGTTGGAATGCATACGTCTGCTTTCCAAACAGTTCTATTTTATGAATTCGTTCCACCATCATAATCATAAAACAATAAATTACGTGTTTGACAATACTGAGCAGGGTCATATCATTTTGATAGAATATGAAACTTATTCAAAGATTTTACGATCCAGTTATGTTTTACATTTGAAAGATTCTTCGTCATAAAAAATGGTTATTAGGAGTAAGCCAGTTTATACAATCATATAACAAATGGAACGAAATTGGAAATAAACCTAAAATGCCCCCAAACTAAGTAATGACTCAGGCTATGTTGTGGGTATGTTCGGGGGCTCGTCAGGGGCTCGTCGCGGGAGTTGGCCGGGAGATCAACGGTGATTGGCGGATATGGAAAGAACGAGTCACCGCAATTTACTTGACTCATGCAAGTTGAATAATGAATAAGGGGGAAGGAGGAAGAGAGTGAAAGAGAGAGAGAGAGAGAGGGGGAGGAGAGAGATACCAGATGAGATTCAACCATCACTCGAAAGCCTCATTATTCATCCTATAAAGAGAAACAAATACCTTATATGGTATCGGGACATGATGTGTGTAAATTAGCCAATATACTTGCATCCATTATGTAATGCTGAACAGTTCTGACTAGATTTGTGATTGATGATACGGCTTCTTACTAACACAAAATAAAGCATACAAAAACGTTATAAGAGCATCAACGAAACCATAGTATACGAACATTATTTTATGGAACAACAACACAGCCGTGCGAGATTTATGAAACAGCAACGAAACCATAAGACGAAGACTTATAAAATATCCCTGAAAGATCAACATCTTATCTCGATACAAAGTACTTTACATTTGAAAAAAATCAGTAAGACCCTTGTGTCATCATAGGGCAATAAATATAATTGACATCAATGCCAAAAAACAACAACAAAAAGAATATGTTTAAAATAATTGTTTTAGCTGGTGTATCCACCGTTGTGTCATTGTTCTGAACACGAAAATTCTAATACAATAGAACTAATCATACTGAAGCGAGAAAAACCTGAAATAAAATGATATCAAAATGAAAAACGTCAAACGTCAAATTGAATTTATTCATGCTTATGGTAAATAATCACATGATGATGTAACCGCAATCTTCGTCTCGAAATTATCAAGTTTCAAGTTGATGCACAAGTTTATTTAATTTCAATTAAACATCATTATCAAATTGTTACACAGTTAAACAAGATGACAGCCATACAGACGAATAAGTAATACATAAAGATAATTATGATACAAAACGAAAGTCATTCATGGTGAGCGGAAATTGTGTAATTTTTGTAATATCATAATCCTTTTTTTTTTCATCCATCATTTTTTTTGTAAAAATAATGCTGGGGAAATGGAGGGATCCAATATAATTATGCCATGTTGAGTATGGATTCTTTAAATCAATGTTGTGATTAATTAATTTAAAGATATATAAATCTGGAGGTACATGATACGAAAAAAATAGTGTCCTGAGTATGGAACACTGAAATGGATATTGTAATAATGATATCAAGTTATAGGTATCAAAACGAGATGTATAAATATATCTTTAAAAAAATTGAAGATAGATTAACATTATATTTGGTGTGAACGGGCAATTATTAACCATCTTAGATTCTTAAAGGGGAATCCAGCCCTGGCCATACAATGTTGTATTGGGAAGAAGAAAAATAAATTAAAGAGAATGGTGAAAGTTTGAAAGAAATCGGACAAGCAATAAGAAAATTATAGCTGTTATAAAATTGAGATCACTAATACTATGTAGATTTCAAATTGGCAATTGGGTAAGTAAATTATGACAAGGGGCAAGGACAACTTTCCCATAGGCCATGTACTTTATTATCAGGGATTTGTGGTTTTCTCTTAAGTACCCATTCCCCTGGGGCAGTAATCTAAATATAACCCAGGTAGTATATTATTTTATGTCCTCATGAAAGAAAAATATAATTTCAAATAAAACTTTTAGAAAAAAATGACATTTTAGCCATATTATGTATTGGAGTACATGAAAGAGTAGTCCTTGCCTTACATCACTATGACATCCCATATGCGGCCAATTTGAAGTCTCCATAGGTATAGTGATTACCAATATTTACAACTTTTAAAAATTCATAACTTTCTTGTTGTTTGTCCAATATTGTTCAAACTTTCACCTATCAACTTGTCTGATTTTTCTTTTCCTTATAAAAACAAGTTTTTATTTGGGTTGGATTCCCCTTTAAGCATTTAGTTTGTTTGGGCTTATAGTCGCCAACTCACAAGAGATAAGGAAGGGGGTAAGGTGGAGGCGCTGTCCCGAGGTTGAACGTTGATTGGAGGAAACACAAAGGATGCTCGGTCAAAGTCACGTGTTGGCAAGTTGCCACAACATTTTCATTAAAATGCAAAAGTTTATTACTTTCTGGCTGCAGAACATAGAAAGTATATTCAGAACTGATATGATCTTACATGTTTCATCCTTCTCAGAGTAATGAACATACATCAGATAGGTCGAATGTATATAACTATATACTCCACAACAAACTATACATGTATTGGTAGTTAAAATGGCAAAGATTAGTAGTCAGATGGATGCAAACTGAGCAAGATATTGTCATGTTTTAGTCAGTTTGATGACTGTAATTTAGTCAAAGTTGACTAGAAAATGTTCTAACACGAAATGACTGTGCTCCAACAACGAAATATGACTTAGATAACTGTTTCATTAGAGAATCTAAAACACAAAACCTCTCAAAATGTTTTACAACTTTGAAACTGATGAGAAACGGAGCCAAATACCTTGTCCAGATATCTCCTACCTTTCTAAACACAAAGTTTATCACCATCACCATTGTCACCCAAAAATCTTTGTCCGTATAATTTTTGTGGGGGCAATCCCCATAACATACACCACCAATAAATTACTGGATGCACAAAACAAGGGACGGCGCAAGTGTATTATTATTATTTAGGGGAGGGGTGCAACATGACCTAAGCACCACGTCATTTTTTCTCAGTTGAATTATGCCGGGGGTATTTTAGAATTAAACGATCCCCGAAACACCCTTTTTGTGCTCTTTTTTCTTCCCTTTCCTTTCCCTTTTTCCTTTTATTTTCTACTCTACTCCTCTTTTTTAAATAATTTTTTCACTTCTTGAAAATCATTAGGGGCGGTTGCCCCTCTGCCCTCCTCAGGGCACTGCCCCTGTACGACACATACAAAACACATGGACCAAAGTTAGTCATTTCTGATTTAATATGAAGGCGGTTTCATGATAAATAATTGACTGAATGTTATCATAGAGCAGGTGAGGTCAGAACACACAAGATGCCAGACGGTTCATGGGAAGAGAAGAGATCAGAGAGAGAAAGAGAGAGAACGAAAGAGAGACAGATGGGGGGTATCGAATTCGGGTCAATGTCAAGGAGAGTTCAAATTTGTATTTGCAGTTTGCAGACCCCAAAACATGGATGGGAATGCATCAATAAATTCTTTTGAAATAATAAAAATGAAATGAAATTTACTCGTAAACGCATGCAAATGTTCACGCGTAGATGTTCCTGTAAGTCTAAGAAAGTGCCTAGATTAATCAGGCCAAGTCCAGCCTGACAATAACTAAATTGAGTTTGATAAACGGCGGAATAAAAATCAATATAGATATATGAACATCGGATGCAAAAGGTTATGTCATTTTTATTTTCTAAGTTTAGGGTTTTTAAGTTTCATGTATAGTGATATTTAACTCATACCCCAATATATTCAAGAACAAAATTCATCGCGATCCTAGACAAGGCCATTTTAGTGTTTCATTCGGCCCGGGGTTTGCAATCTTCACTTGTTGCGGTATGCTATGGAAGCATTGAACATAGCAGGGAGTGTCTGTATATACACAATCAAAACCTAACATCTTAACTCCCGCCAAATATTCCCACGCTGGAATTGAAATATATTATGATAATTATTCGTCATACCACATCTTCTTATCTGTAGGGGAGGGGTGGGGTAAAAGGAGATTCCACAAGGAAAGTGGCTCGAATCTTCTTCTTCACAGGCTTGCCCCCCCCCCCCCAAAAAAAAAAAAAAAAAAAAAAAAAAAACAGCTGTCATTACAAAAATTAGCAAAGAATGACAAAAAATTGTGGAAACAATTTACAAATAAATGGAATACGTGTGACATAATCAACTCTCTCATTTTCATACAGGCAAGGATTTCACTGTTTAAAAAAAATTACGAAATCTAAAAATGTCTAAATATGTCATGAAATCACTTTGATATTATTGAGTGTAAATTTGTCTTGCTTACCATATGAAATAACTAAACTAATGCAATCTTTATTCCACATACTGTAATAAAGAATTGTAGTTTGGTGATCACTAACAAGTTAAGGGGAATAATTCGCTACTATATAAGTTGTCGGGAAAGAAAAAGGAATAAATTTGAGGCAAGTTTGCTCTCTGAGAGGTCTATTCTTGGTGGTGTGAGGTTCAAAGTCCGCGACTGGGAAAGGAATAAACTTTTGCCAACCAGGCAAGTTTTAATATTGTATGCATGAATATCACATGATTGTGCACACTGTCTTGTTTGGATCTTCGTAAGAATGTGCATGTGATGTTTTTATTCTATGGCCTCTCCTTCGCCCATTAGATATAACACACCTTAAATTACAATGAAATTGTACATAATTTTATTCAGGATTTATAATATTTTCTGTTTAATGTATAAGAGGATGATTAATAATATTAATGAATTATTTTGGCGCAAATGTTCAGGCTATGAATTAACGCCTATTATCAAACAACAACAATAACAACAACCACTTCCTTCCCTTTTTTTTTTTGGGGGGGGGGAGGAAATTTCGAATATGGAAAACAAAGTGGAAACTTTAGAAAGAGCAATCTATACTTCGACGTTTTAAAATAAAAGATGAATTAGTTACCTCGTAAAATCAGTTGGTAATTTATTACCCCCTTCTAAGAAAACGTATGGTTGTACCCGCACTTATGAGACTCATTTCCACTGATATTCAAGGATTTTCGATTTTGACTGTGAAGATAAAAAAAGATGTAAAATACAAGATCTGTTATTGAATAAGATAAATCACTGTCACAATGCACCTCATCTCAATGGTCATTTCCCTCCTATATACCTGAAATAATTCATTTTCTTGTACCTTCTTTTCATTTTTCTTGTTTCTTTCCTTTCCCTTTCCTGTCTCGTTGTTTTCTGTCTTTATTTCTTTACCTTTTTATTTCCTTCTCCCTTATTCTTCATTCCTTTTTTACTCCCGGTATTTACTTCTATCTCGTATTTTCCATTTTCTTACTTAGTTTCTTTGATTTCCTTCCTTTTTTTTCCAGTACCGTAATGAGCCAAATATTTTGAGGGGACCAGTTGGCGTATCGGTCAAAATTTATAAAAAGTTGCTCGCGAGCGAATCGAGCGAGCAAAAACTTCGACATTTGACGTTATCACGAAAATCCCGATTTTTTGACAAAATATTCAAGAAATAATATCATTCAACTACTCTCTTTCCTTTTTCCTATTTTATTTTTATTTTTTACTTGGTCGTACACCTGTGTTTGTTTCATCTCTGATTCCTTACGCCCCATTCATTTTCTATGCTTCCTTTCTTCTTATTTTTTTTAACCATTCCATCCTAATTCTTGAGTTCGCAGTCCCCCCTCCCCCCTCTCTCTCTCTCCCTCAACATCCTGCTGGGATGAAATTTGATGGGAACCACTTTGTCCCCCCTTTTCAGCAAAGTTCAAACTTTTCAGTGTTGATTTGTTATGATTCAGCATCTTCCGCCCTCCACCTCCTGCCGGCCACGTGACCTCCAATCCTTTCTAGGTCGTATTACAGAATCTTCAACTTGAAACAGTTTTAAACTCCGAGGTGGTGGGAACATTCAACCCTGAATATGCTGATTGAGGCAGTATGTACCTTGATAATGAAGCAAACTGGAAAATTTATGGGGTTTCCGACATCGCAACACGGAGATAGATCCCCCTTGTGCAAGCCTTCCCAAAAGATCATCAATAATAAATGCAAACGAGTAACAGAGGCGGATGGTATAGACGGTCTTATTTTCGTGTGAGAATATTATTTTAAAGGTTAAGTTTTTTTCTAGATGTTATGCCAGTACACCCCCCAAAATAGAAACTGCATGTTGATTTTATAATGTACAGTGATGTTATTTATACCACCATGCACTACCCTGCACAAATAATACAACAGCTAAACCTACTCAGCAGTTCAATTCAATCCAATCGACAAAAAGCTTAGTCGTGACATTCTGAAAAGGATATGTGATTTATGAGTCGATGTACTTAAAATCTGAAAAATTAGAATCATAATCTTTGTTTACATTTTAACCCAGACAATTTTGTCGTTTATGTACTTTCCACTCTGTGTCAGCAAAAAAAAGAGGCTCGAGTGACTAGTCTTTTGTTGTAGACATTTTATTTATTGCTAGTCGCAAACATATTTAAAAACAAGATGCATAGATTTTATAAGTATTTTTTTTCTTTCGTCGGTGGCTAGGTATAAGAATGTTATGTAGAGTTTGAGGGCACAAGGCCAGCAAGCGAACAAAGTGAGTGAGCTGATTTGCAACGTTAAGTATTAATTTCACATTAAAAGAATGGTGATTGGGGCGGTTAAAATTAAAAGGAAAGCTCGAAAAACACAATTCACTGTCCGTAACTTTGAAGGTGCAGCGCCAGGATATTTTGATAGGGGCAAGGATTTCTCTTTTTTCTCCCTTTCCTCCATTTTTCACTACTTGACAAATTTGCATTTGGTTTTTGATCATCGTAGGGTGATCGTATTCTCCTAATCTTACGATCTCCTTAGGGTGATACGACGCTCTAATGATTCACGATCATAGTAGGGCCTGCGATTTTGTTTTTCCGATTTTTCTCAAGATCGTAAGACAGCAACCTTTAACACATAGTAGAGGTATCGTACAATCAGCACAGAGTCAGATGTATCATATACATGTACTATACGGTTATCTTACGATCAGGACAGGGTCATCGTACGATCAGCGTAGGATCACAATACGTTCTCCGTGCGAACTCTGGTAAAGCGTTGTTGTTGGCCCTGCACGATGCCAAACACAATCATATGATGGTCCCAAAATAACATTAATGTAAACATTGACATCGTAACCCTTATAGCTACGTACGACGCCCCCCCCCTAAATATCGAAGACTAATCCATAGTACGATGATTGCAGCAGCGAAGTGGGAGTTGCAGCAAACGCAGACTATAGGCATGCATTAGGTGTGAGAGTTTGTTCTGGCAGTCCGTCATCTGAATCCGATAGCCTTGGAAGATCAGAATGGGGTAGGTCAAACGTGCAAGAATGTCAGGGATCATTTCTTTCTCTATTGCGACTCCTCCCCTGTAACAGCAGCGACTTGACCCCGAACTTGAGCGGTGCCTCCGAGCAATGACCCCCAAAGGGTGGAGGAGATGGAGAAATAGAGAGAGAAAGGGGTGGGGGTGGAATAAGAACAAATTGTACAAAGTTGTGTGGTTTGACCAGCGTGATCATGGACGTAAGTACATTTCATGGCGAGAAGAAGTTCTCTCCTGGGACATGTTGAGCATTATATCATTCGTGGAAATTATTGTGATTCCGATACTTCAAAACCCATTAAAGCAACCAACTCGGGGGGGGGGGGTGTTTTGAGATTGTTGACCATTTGACGGGAGGATGGGTATATTAAGTACATAGCTATTCTATCTGATTCATAAAACGTAAAAAAAAAAAAAAAAAAAAAAAAAAAAAAAAAAAAAATCGGATTTCAAGCATAAAATACGCCTAATTCAACTCGAAATAGATTATAGCAATACCAGTGGCTTACAGATGGGGGCACTTGCCCCCCCCCCTATTTTTTCACGACCAAGAAAAAAAAGAAAAGTGTGAAACATGAAATTAATTTCTGTATAATTTTACTGTTTCAACAAAATCTATCACAAAATTACATTTTTGTCATAAAAATTTCCAAATTTTTGCTCGCTTAGATAAAATACCTGATACGCCATACCTGGTGACAGGTCCCCTAAATTTTTTGGCTCGTTACACCAATGAGCAATACGAAAGACTCAAATTGAATATGTTCGTCCATATGCATGGTGACCTGTATTCGGTTACGACTATAGAAACCCTCTTCTGGTAATACGAATAGTGACTTTTGTGAATGATGAATACATAATCAAATCCTAAAAAAATAAGGAAACATGATACAAATACAATAGTTTAGCAACCTCCAATGAAGAGTGAGCCCCTTCTCTGTATATGACATGCCATGCTTGTGGTTATACATTGTTTATAACTATAGCGAATGGACTTTGACTTTAAAACGGCAATTCTCTCAACATGACCCTTCCCCCAGCACCCCCAAAATTTTCTTGGGGCCGCTGCGTGTCTTATTCTCCATAGACAGCACCCCCAGGGATTCTGGAAGAGATATAAAAATTGAAAAATGTAACCAAAATGATCTCCATTTTGTAGTGAACCCCCCACCTTTTTTTTTTTTGCTTTTCAAATTTCTTGGGACCATTATTTCGACTAGGGCAATTTGAATTCCATTTTTTTATTCCATTTTGCAGTGAAAACCTTTTTTTTTCTTCAAATTTTCATCAGCATCCCCACTTAAAAAAATCATTCCCGGGCCCTGTGTCTCGACATGACAGGAATATTTATACTCTTCGGCCAGTTCAATCATGTTAACCTTGAGTTCTGTTCGTGACATTGGATATTAAATTACCCTGGCGTGGATCAAAATGATTGTATTTATTATCATGTAGAATTTGTTACCAGCATCAGGGGGCATGCTCCAACGACAATTCATGAAATCGAAACTCACTGACCAACACTTTCACGTGAGACCGAGTGTCAATAGTATAGCAATATTATATTTGCATTAATGATATCACACATCATGTAGATGGTAAAATGATTTTCTGTATGTGTTTTACCAAAGCGAATTTATTGGGAATCGTTCAATTTTTAAACACAATTCTAAAAACTCTAACACCTCTGTTCAATTTCTGAAATTCATTGCCTGAAACCTGAACACGGATATTTTATTTTTTAACAAAATTTTGTTTAAACGTTTTTTTTTTAGAACAACCAAAAGTTCATTAATTGGTAAAACTAGATCATATAAGATTCGTACAGGTTGTCTGATTTTGCTTTTACTGATTAGGTCAATTATAAATCTTTATTTTTATCATTTCATTTTGACATTTTCTGCCATTTTCAAGTGTTTTCATCTACCACTTAGTTACATTGTAATAAATCATACTTCGTTTAGTTACTTACATAAATTTCATATTACACAACAATGAAGGGACGAACAGGGAGGTCTATGTTTGACCTAAATATGAGTTTGCTTGTTGGGTTTTCTTTTGCTATTCTATAGGACAAGTCAACCATAAAATAACAAACCACTATACAAACCATTCCCGGTACTAAGAAATTTATTCAGTCAGAACAATTGATAAATATGAATTTTATTGACACAGTAAATGTTCAATGATTAAGGCCTTCAAGTTCAAGTATGAATGAAATAATAAATAAAAAATTAGAATATGCAAATGTTCATTCATTAAGGGAATTTTGAGAACTAAATTACTTTTTTGGTCGATGACGATATTAGAGGAAGCACATCGAGTGTTTGAATCAACGTAATTCAATAAAAATGCAAGTCACTTCAACTTGAAATCATGGGATCCTCTTGAAATCTTAATTATTCTCTCAATAATATTTTGTTTCTTCTCAGATAAACTGAATAATCATTAATTCATTTCATAAAAAGATACGGATCTGGCTCAATTTTGAGTTTCATCCAATCAATTTTTTATTAGTATTGATTTAATTGGATCTATTGAGATGATCTTTATCAGCAATCCATGTTTGAATAATCATTATTGAAGGAAAAAAATGAAGTAACTTTTAGGTAGTAATCTTGCCTCTCGACCAAAAATACACTGCCCTCGACCGTACACAACTTATTAAACAAAACACTCAAATGGAACTTATACAACAATTTGCATACAGGATGAGCTTTGCACATACAAATACAGGAGGTTTCATTCCTATTGATTGTGGTAGTATGAACATTGAAAATAGTAATATTTAGAGAGCGAAGTTGGCTCAGTAATTGGTAAAGCGTCTGCCTGTAGAAAAAAAAGGTCGTGGGTTCGAGTTCACCCCGAGTGGGTGACTTAAGCCTGTGGTGTGTGTAACGTCGTAACGTCTCTCCCCTGTTCCACAGATGCAGGCTATGTTATAGTGAAAAGCACTCTCCATCCCTCGGATATGACGTTACATGGAGGCCCCGTGTAGAGGAGAGTCACCACATTTGAAAGTTAAGAACCCGCTGCACTCTTCGTGTAAGAGTAGGGGGAAATCCCGAGGGAGTGGTCCACCTGCGCCAGTCCTTGTTGCGTAATGAGCCAACAATTTTGAGGGGCAGATATGGCGTATTGGGCAAAATTTATTAGATTGATCAGATTTTGACATGGTATTCATAAAATGATATCATATTTAACCCTTTTTTAATTTAATTTAATTTATTTATTTATCTATTTATTTATTTGTTTATTTATTTATTTTTTTTTTTTTTGGGGGGGGGGGCTCTTGCCCCGAGCCTCCATCTATACGCCACAGCGAGATCTCCCCCAAATTATTTATATCGGGAGGAGACACCTTCGGGTCATAGTGATTCAGTTCGCTTTTCGCCGCAGTCCCAGGCACAGGTGACGCCCAAAATGTAATAATAATAATAATAATTATAATAATAATAATAATAATAACAATATCGTATACTACAACCTGGAAATATCATACTTTCTTCTTTTACGAAGACCTCCAAATAGACGATACCGGATTTCCAATACGCTGATATCATGAGTAAACCACAAAAGTTTCTACCCGCGATGATAAAAAATCCATTGATTTTAATTGACAAGCGAAACTATATACTTCATTTCAATAAATGATTATTCAGTTCATTAAAAAGGTAATATTTGTAACCACATATCAAATCCAAACACTTGAAACTGTAGTTCTTAAAAGATACGACCACATCACCAAAACCAAATACTAATTGAAAATTCGACTGATCAAAATATAAATCATTAGATCCTACTTGGAAAGGGACCAGATGATGGCCAATGGGGTTTACAAACGTCTTTTTTTTTTATGTCTGAGCTTAACCCATTTGGTCTAGTATCAATTCGGTGTAAAACTACTCTTAATTTTGGTATAATACTCACTAAGTTGAATTCTCATTTAGACCATTGCCCGGATGGTCTATTTTTATATATAATTATCTACTAATTACTTTGCACTTTCTCACATGTAAGTATGATTCATAAAGAGATCTTTAACGTTATAGAGTGTGTTTGACCAAGTTGATATTATACGAAATGTGTATCCCTATACACATTGCCGTATAATATCCAATTGGTACTATACACTGTAAAAAAATATTGGGTAAAATTTTAATCAGCACGAGGGTAATTATGTGTCCAACCAATTTTTTGGCAGTCTTTTACCCAGCATATTGTCCAGTAAGGTAAAAAGATAACCAGCAATTACTTTAGAATGGGCAAAATTTTCCAAAAATGCCCAAAAGAAATGCCCAATGTTGTTTGGACACATAATTACCCTAACGGAGCATTTTTATCCAATATTTTTAGAGTGTAGCTTAACTGTAAATAAGACAAAATGGTAAATGGGCTAAAATGTAATTAGACCAAATGGTTAGTATATAGATGAACTGGTTGTAGACGAAATAAAATAAGATCACGTGAGATTATCATCATTATCATCCGTTAAAGTACAGTCCACCAGGTTGGTGTATCATCGTACTTGAGATGAGACCAAGTAGATGAAGTAAAGTGATCAATAGGCAAATGGTGGTCCCTGGCCTCTCATTTTATTTTCCTTATCCCTGTTGTCATAGGCGGCGGAAGCGGGGGGATGTGGGGGCCTGCCCCCCTAAATTTGAGGTGGGGGGGACGATCCCCCCTAAATTTTTTGTTTATAACCCTTTTGTTTTTTGCTTGTCAATTTTGCTTCCTGCGTCCCCTCCTAAATTCCGGTGGGGACCCCCCTAATTTTTTGTTGTTTCCCCCTAAAATTGTTGTTGGTAACCTTTTTTTTTTTGTACTTGTAAAAAAATTCCGCCGCCAATGCCTGTTGTCCCATATTTTGCTTGGGTAATTGACATTAATGTTCTTTTTTTTTCAGAGCTCGAAATTCTAAATCACATACAAAAATGAATGATTATAAATTAAGTATCATTATCATTATAATTATCACATTTTGCCACTCTCATTATTGTCATTAGACGTGCATAAATATGATAATTATTTATTTGTGTATCTATTTTGAAGAATGCTTTAATCGAACTTGACTCGCTTAAAGAGGTTCGTCATCATACTAAAATGAAACCTGTGGTCTGTATTCTAGAATCCGGTTGGATCTTGATTGGTCAAACCCATTGAGATATATACTAATAACTAGTAATATATCTCTATGTTCAAACCTTAATTTTTTTTTTAAAACCATAGTATGTTTAACTGATGTTTACCGTGTACTTTCCATGCACTAATAGTTGTCTAACTATCGTGTTTGTTTTTGACATGCATAACCTACATCTATTTGCATGATTTGGGGATTTTGATGGTTATATTTTGGCTATGCTATAGCTAACCTTTAGTGTTCATACCACACATGAGTTAAAAATGTTGATAATTATGAGTTTTACATCACAAATCAGAGTCATAACAACCCTCTCAGTTGATATACAATCATGACAATAGGGAACCCATAAGAAAATAAACTTCATATATTAAAATGCTCAAACATAACAATTCCGCCTTCTTGAAAGTCTCAGATTTCTCACGGAGTCATTTACAAATATAGTTGTTTCCTCCATTCGTTAATTGTTTGGGGGATTTCCCTGTTTTTTTCAGTCATCAAAACATTTCTCGTTTCTATTTCATTCACAATATCACTGGTCTTGATTGATGTATGACCATATTGAACCCTTGCCAAGGATCTTTTTTGTTCATCGAAAATAACCAACCAGGAAAAAGTGGCATAAAGACAGAATATCCGTTTTGATGAAGTCCCGGTAAATGCGGAATTAAGAGTTGTATAACCTGAATATTATTTAAACTACCGAGAACATGACACAAGGGAGTTTCAAACAATAATATTTACATTTCTAATTAGAAACTGGGCTGTTTTATACTTCGGGCTAAGATACATAATTTCTTTTTTTTATACAGAAAACATCGATTTTTAGGCTAGCTTGCTTCGTTCGCTCATGCAGTTTTCTGATATGGTGCACTGTACTAGTGTAAAAAAACAAAACTTAGCGGCCCTTCATTTTTTGCCGCATGCACGCCACAGTTTGTTATAAATGATATGACTGAACGTACCTTGGCTGACCAGCTTACCTGTATGGTGGACATGGGCTACCTGAGCTGACCTGACCCTTCAATTCAATATCAATTCCATTCATTTATTTTCTCTTTCAATCTCTTTACATTTACAATGATAGTTCAATATACATATTTACAAAATATAACATTTAAATCATTTTTTATAATACAATAATACCATGAAATCGAAAGGGAAGGAGACCAACTAAAAAGCAGAGCTTGTAGTTTTTATAAGTAAATTTTATGAATTAAAAAATAAGATGAAATAAAGAAATAAACAATATATATATATATATATATATATATATATATATATAATATATTATGAATAAAAAATAAACAAATAAAAATAAATAAATAATAATAAAAATAAATGATTCAGTATACACTGTATACAGAAATCATAAAACGATTAAACATTATATACAAAGAGAAATTAATAAACACATTTACATATTAAGTTCTGAATTACATTACCTTGGGAAAAACGATAATCTAATATGAATTCAGAAGATATTTTTTAAGTTTTCCTTTGAAAGTTTGTATAATTATTATTATTACATTGTATAATATCCTTTGAAAAAGAATTCCATAATTTTGGACCATTAAAAACAAATGTCTTCTGTGCAAACGATGTTCTATTCAGAGATAAATGAAAGGAACTTGCCTGACGAGTGAAGTGCTTATGAATTGTATCATTTTTTACAAACATATCATTAAAAGGTAACGGTAATTGTTTATTGATAAACTTATACATTAACTGTCCGAGTTGAAAAGAATATAAATCTTTAATCTTCAAGACTTTATTTCTCAAAAACAGAATATTTGTATGTGCCCTGAATTCTGCATGACTAATAATACGAATCACTCTTTTTTGTAAAATAAAAAGTCTATTAATTTGAGAATTCGCTGCGTTACACCATGCAACAACTCCGTAATTCATGTAAGGTAAAATTAACGTTGAATATAATGATAACAAAATATAATGGGGTAAGAAGTAACTTAATTTTCTAATGACACCAATGTTGCGAGCAATGATTTTAGAAATATTATCAATATGTGCTTTCCAAGAAAATACATGAAAATTGGGAAATGATCAGACATGTCTGAGATAATTATACCAGCTTTAAATTCTGAACGTATATTGGAGACAAAATTGTCAATCAGAGTTGCGGAAGTATTAGTAATTCTAGTGGGTCTAGAAATAAGTGGCAAAAAGGAGGCAGAAAGGAATGTCTCTAAAAAGTCATTTGCAAAAATATTAGTATCACTCGCTAACAGGTCATATAGTTAAAGTCTCCCATTATGATACATCTTTTGTTTTGAACAGAATGATAATGTAGTAAATTATCTAAAGTGTCTAGAAAATCAGCACTATTGCTGCGAGGAGGCTTACAAAAAACTCCCAATACAGTTTTTCTGTTATCACGATCACTAATTTCAATAGAAAATCTAACCTATTCAAAGATTCTTGTGCCCCAGGTAAAGAAGAATATATTGTAACCAAGATATCATCAAAGATGGATAGAAATAAACACCCTTGACCGTAATATATTCATTTGTATTGACTGATGGGTATGATTCAATGATGATTAATATACGCGGAGGCTAAATGATCTTAGCCTTTGCAACACGATGGAACGCTTGAGATAATTGGGGGGTCAGCAAAAGGAAAAAGAAAAGTGAAAATATGTACATTTAATCCATCATTTTTATAGCGAGATATATCGCGGCCCGGATCCAGAAATTATTGAATACCGGTTCCATATACAATGCAGGTGTGTTATGAGACACGTTATAATTCCAAACATCAGGGGGGGGGGCATGACGCCTGTTCCGAGGAGTTCACGTGGTCTGAAATAAATAGTATTTGAAATAATACACAAGCATTATTTTGAATCCATCAAAGGAGGAGGGAGTTCCATGGCATAGGTAATAGGATTTTTTTTTAGATATCTAAAAAAAAATCACATTCCTGAACTATGCGAGCATAACTGTATTATACAATGAACATTATTCCTCCAGGTAATGAATGAGATTATGAAATAACATCGATGTCCAAGTAACCTCGATAGTCGATACACATTCTGTAATCATAATTATGATATGGCTGTTTCCCTGCTCAATGACCTCGAGTTTCCGAGTTCGAACGTGACTTCCCAATTAGATTGAGCGAGATCGTTCAACCAGTGAATTAGAGTTCGTCTATCTATTCATGGTTAAACCAAAAATGGAAATGATCACTACATAAGGAGAAAAACGGGGCTACCTTGAATGTCTATTTCCATCCCACCCCCTCCTCCGTTTTCATCCTTTTCTCTTTTTTATTTCTTCCATCACCCTCTCTCATGTTCACAAACTACCTACTCATAACGGACAGTCAATATTCTCACGATTGTTTTAAGGTCAATTCCACCCCAGAAAAATGTTGATTTGAATAAATAGAGAAAAATCAAACCAGCATAATACTGAAAATTTCATCAAAATCGGGTGTAAAATAAGAAACTTATGAAATTTTAAAGTTTCAATTATTTTGCACAAAACAGTTATATGCACAACTCAGTGACATGCAAATGAGACAGTCGATGATGTATATCACTCACAATTTCTTTTGTTTTTTATTGTTTGAATTATACAATATTAATTTTTTTTTCAGATTTGACAATAAGGACCAACTTGACTGAACCATATAGTATTAAACAATGCTAATTCAACATGTCCAGGGAGGAATTAATTGTTGTTTCACTTGACAATGAGGAGAAAATTAGAAAATTTCATATTTCATGAAATAAAATACAAAAGAAATAGTGAGTGGATGACGTCATCAGTCTCCTCATTTGCATACCGACCAGGATGTGCCTATAACTATTTTGTGAAATTAAGCGAAACTTTAAAATGTCATAACTTTCTTATTTTACATCGGATTTTGATCACATTTTCGGTGTTATGCTGGATGGACTTTTCTATTTTTATTCAAATCAACTTTTTGTTGGGATGGACTTGTCCTTTAAAGAATTTCTTTATCATTTTCTTTTAAGGAATTTATTTGGGAAAAGCCCTTTAAAGACCATAGATATTGTATGTCTAGTAGCAATTTTCGTTCGAAATATTCACTTCATTGAGCATGTCGAGTGGTAGTTTCAAAATCTACCACCAAACAATCGTAAAATACTGTCCTTAATGAATTTACTTTTTAGACCCTGAACCCGAGACCTCGGCACCCTTCGTTCGTTAACATAATTAAGTGGGTAATTTTGTTCACTTCCCTTCCAAAAGCCCCTGTTTGGGGCGGGATTAGCTGCCTTCTCTTAAAAAAAAAATATATGAAAAAGCCGGTAAAAGTGGTCGAAATTCTTCCCCTTTAATGTCATTTGATACATGTTTGGATTTCTGACAATTTCTTAAGGAAGGGGGAGAGTCAGCCAACAGCTCTCCAAATTTTATCATTTTTTTTTTTTTTTAAAGAATCTTGACTTTTTGTTGGCCGCCTGAATACAGGAGGGGTAAGCACTGAACTAAAAATATTCATAGCTCTCTCCCCATTCATGCCAGTACACTTGTGCTTCCCCATCTTCCCTCCCCCTTCCCCTCCCGCCTCTCTCTCTCCCTTCTCCCCTCCCCCTCTCTCTCTCTTCACTTTCTCACTCTCTCTGTCATGATGAGTAATTATTGTTAGCCAATCTTCTCCTGTTCACCTTTCTATTTTTACTCTGAATACGTTTCCAGACTTTTTTGTGTTCTTAACATCTATTTCCTTTTCCGCATTTTTTTGCTTATGTATTCACCAATTGCTTCCTATCCATATATGGCAGTACCCACGATGCTTCAAATCGATTTTGTAAGGTGCGAAATATCATGAATTCAAATCAGACAGGAATATGTACATCTTGATTAAAGATACATTTCTCTGCATGTGTCTCCGCTATAATTCTTATTTCAGGTTTGACTATACTTGCAATTAAAACATCATGCACTTAAATGAGAATCAAATGATTTGTCTATTTGCCCGTAAATTCATTAGTGCTGGTGGAAATATCATCGTTTCTTGATGGACTTTCGATTATTATACCTCAGGTAGCTCTTTAATTTATTAAAGGACAAGTCCACCCCAACAAAAAGTTGATTAGAAGAAAAATAGGAAAATCTAACAAGCATAACACTAAAAATTTCATCAAAATCGGATGTAAAATAAGAAAGTTATGACATTTTAAACTTTTGCTTAATTTCACAAAACAGTTCTATGCACATCCTGGTCGATATGCAAATGAGGAGACTGATGATGTCATCCACTCACTATTTCTTTTGTATTTTATTATATGAGCATTGTTCAATATGTTTCAGTCAAGTTGGTCCTTATTGTCAAATCTGTAAAAAATGAAATATTGTATAATTCAAACAATAAAGAACAAAAGAAATAGTGAGTGAGGGACATCATCGACTGGCTCATGTGCATGTCACTGAGTTGTGCATATAACTGTTTTGTGAAAAATAAGCGAAACTTTAAAATGTCATAACTTTCTTATTTTACATCCGATTTTGATGAAATGTTTAGCGTTATCATGGTTATGCTAGTTTGATTTTTCTCTATTTATTCAAATCAACATTTTTCTGGGGTGGACTTGACCTTTAACATTTCTAAAGAATGTAGCCAAAAAAAACCTAATACTTCCAACAATACCAAAAGTAATACTTCCCAAGATCTCTCATTTCGTCATTCTGTAAAAACTGCATATTTTTCATTTTCAGACAAGCCGGAGATTTTTTTTGACAATTTTTAAATTTAGCTTTCAGGTTATGAGCCGGAATACAGAATTATATGCAACATTATTTTCACATTTCCCACAATAATTTGTATCATAAAAGGCCTGTTACTTTTGTCTCAAAACGGTGGCATAGGCATAGTCCTATGCATGTAATTCCATGTGATGTAAACAGGTGTGCTTTAGATGACCTTGATACCGATTGATCACTTGTTAAGATTTAATCCTTGATCGTGACATTTTATTTCTCGTCAGCTATGAAACATTCTGCGTCATCATCTATTCTTCTCTCACATGCAGATGAGAGGGGCCTATATATATAGATCGACTCATGTGCTCCAATCAGTGGTGTACCTAGGATTTTCCACGGGGGGGGGCAAATTCGTCGCCAAAAAAAATTGACAGCAAAAAAAAGGTCTTCAACCACAAATAAAGGATTTCGTACCAGAAAAAAATTTGACAAGCAAAAAAAAAAAAAAAAAAAGGTCTTCAAGACTCGAAAGGTCTTCAAGACTCGTCAGGGAGGGCAGGGATATGTCCCTTGCATGGGTTGTGACTCGTCAGGAGGGCAGTCTGCCCCCCCCCCCGTAGGTACGCTAGTGGCTCCAGTCACAAAGGCAAAACCAACCCCGTCAGACCAAAATACTTGACGTTATTACGAATGACATGCTATCGGTATAGGCTTTGAGCCACTTTCTTTGTTGTGGCTGTAGCAATGTACAAATGAAAAAAAAATCATGCTTTTCAGTGAGAAATACAGAGAAAATAATTTCATAAAACAAACGTTCTTTTCAATGAAATATAACCATTTTCATGTTATATTATAACCATTTTATTTTCTCTATTATTGTTAACTATATAGGCCCCTATATGGGGATTGTGTTAGTACAAAATATTTTTGAAGATGGTTAGGAAGATGTATAGGTTTATATCATGATTATCATATCTTCTGATTTTTTTTTGGGGGGAAGGATGGGAATTAAAGGGCGAATGATGAAGGGACTGTTAAAAATCTCACTATCCAAACACCCCCATTACCATGATTACATCCCAAGCAAACAAACAAGAACCGTAATCGTTACAAAATAGAATAATAATATCATTGATGGGTAATGTTTCCTTTTTTCCGTGTAGCAGTATGCAACATAATAGCGATTTCTTGTTTTTTTTATATCCTTTAATATCTTTTAAGTTGTTGAATGTAATGTAATAGTCTTATAGCTTTATGAAAATAATTTCACCGCAATTTCCTTTGCACTTGTATGAAATGTCCGTATAAAACAAACAGGAAGACAGACCGAAATCTTTACGTACCATTAAGTCTTTTAGGGGTTTATAGGTCTTGTAATTAATATTTCCCTATATTTTCTTCAATAGATATGCGTGTCCTTTTACTCTTTGATCAACTTGATCATGTTTGTCAAAGACTTCCCTTTTAATGTCTTTTAAGTTGTATATAACTGTATAATGTAATCTATTCTCATGCTTCCATTGCACTTATGAATGTTTATGTATTGTGGTAAACAGGAAACAGGCTTTGCTTTGAATATCCTTTTAGTTGTGTAATATGATGTTATTTATTTTCAAAACATGTTCCTCCATCTGATATAAAATTCTAATCTATTTGTTCAAAACAGTCTTGGTTCAGAAAAATAATGATTGGGTGAGGAGAACTTTGAAGAATCGTAACAAGAGAAGTGAAAATACGAAATATACAGTTTCTTATTATCCATGTATTTCATTCTTATTTTTCATAAAAATAATGTTCAGAATAAAAATAATAATAATACAGTTTTACATAAACAACTTACTTACCACAAAGCAAAAACAAAATATTGTCGAACTTGATTGTGATAAGGTCCGAATACTTAAAAAATATCCAAAAATATTGATAGGGGTAGCTGTATTTTGTCTTTTCAATATCATAATTCTCCTTATAAGCCCCGTAAATATCTGACAGATTACTCTTCTTACGGAATTGGAAATTGTGAGATTTTCGATGGTTCTTAAATAGCTTCGCTCGCTCGCAATATTTTAGAAATAATGTTAAATTCTCCAAATAGGCTCCACATGAATTTGTAATTTGTAGATGAAATCAACACCTGCATATTTTCATTAACAAATTTACAATTTACTTAGATTGTGTAGCCATGGTAACGCTTCTATTTATAGTTTTCTCATTGTTCCGTTAGTAAAAAAAAAAGTCATGGTAGTTCGTGTGTGTGTGAAAGTCTTTGTCTATATTACGATTATAATGATGCAAGCTTGTTTGTAGTTTCCCCTTTAAATATGACCACAAGCCCCCATATTTTCGTCCAGCCCCACACGTATTGTAAGTTCATGGTCATGTGACTCAACGACCTGTTTCCGATCATCAGTTTGATCGATCTAAGCACCGATATCTGCTGGCAGGGGGAGGTCCATCCTTGAATTAAAGGGGGTTTCCCTCCTGTACGTCACAATAGGGAAGTCGATTCATATTGTTTCCAATGCCAAGTTTCCGCTGTTGTAAGATAATCAGAATAATGCTTAATCGAGTGATGAATGCAAATGACATCAATCTTATAAATAACCCAAGTAACAACTGTTTATTTTCCAACAAAAGTGATTTGGAAGAAAAAGTAAATGATTAATGATGTATTTGTTATGTTTTTTATGATCGAAATAATGATCATGATTATATTAGGTGCGCAAAACATTGAAAAGGAGAAATTTTACTTTGGTATATTTTAACAGAAACTGGCAAATTAACTCTGAATGTTGTAATGCTTGTTCATATATTTAATGGAGTTATGGTTTATCTACGATGCATGAACTATTTGTGATGAGGAATGATGAAAGATGGTGACCGAGAATCGCCTACATCTTAATGCGCTAAATGTTTTGGGAGTAAAAAAAAAGTTCGGGATATAGCGCACAATGTCCATTTATCGACATTTTTATATTAGATATGACCGACCATTATAGTAAAGAAAATACAATACAATAATTGCACAAAAATCCCATTGGTACTTCATTATTTTTTCAATGTCTAGTCACCCCCCCCCCCCCCATTAGGGGCGGCACCAGGGACAAGACAACTAAAATGTGACGTCACATTGTTTCTTCAATTAAAATATTGGGGTATTATAGAAACGTCACAGAACTCTTCTTGTTATACGCTCTTCTTTTATGGATCCTTTCCTCCCTCTTTTTAAAATATTCTATCTTTCTTCCCCCATTTTCAATGCTTTAAATAACAAAGGGGGTCGTCGTTTCCTGACCCCCCATGTGGCACCATCACTGCCCCCAACAATGAAAACTCAAATTTGTGACAAAGAGTCTTGGATGTCGTTGAAGTCTTACGGTAAAGACACCAACCCTTGTAAGAGCCCCCTATAAACCCCTGGCTGGTTAGTGAATCATCGCAGAGGTTCCTGGGAGCTTACAAGTGACGGATGTATACCCATAATCCCTCAGGAATCGATATATCTTAAAATACATTTACAAAGTTCAAACATTCACTTCGGTTCATCAGAAGTTAGACTTAAAGTTGGCAAGGGACTCGACAATTTTTCAGATTGTCCAAGCTGTTTGTAAATGTAAATTATGGCAGGACTTCTAATCAGGAAGACATCTATACGCTGATAACATGGATAAAGACTGTATACATGCAGTTCATTTTTTTTCTTCGAAAAATATCAAAACCTTTTACTTGATAAGCATATTAAGATGACAACCTAAAGAGCTTTAAAAATGGTAACAAAAATAAATACTGGGCCTATTTATAGTAGCATCACTTGTAGAACTAATTATAGTGGTGGTAGAGGATCAAATCTTCAATTGGTGGCGGGGGGGGGGGGGCGAAATTTGTTTCATAATTAATTTGAAAATATAAATAGGGTTTGCGTCGGCTAGGGAAGATAAAAATTATCACTTTAAGAGGTGGGGAGGGGATGGGTTGCGCGGTAACAGTGTATATGCACTTATCAGCGGATCATCGGGGGGGGGGGGGGGGGGAGTGATCCCCAATTGGTAAGAACGGGACCACGGGACGGTTTTTAAAGTAGGGGTGATGGCGCATGGGCGTGCGGGGAGGGGGGGGGGTGGGTAACCAGGCAAAAATCACAATCATTTGTTCATTTGTATTTTTCCACATGTTTATTAAAAATTGGGGGACGACCAAAGCCCTACACATCTGCCATGCATGGGGGGAGGGGGACCCCTCCTCTTCCTCTGATAATTATAGCATCTGTCATCTTATATTCTTTTCCCCCAATATGCTATTTATAATTGCAGTATTGATCCATCCATTTTAACATAATTAATCATTATCTATCCATGCACCTCAGTATAAGATTCGTGGTTAGACTTGAAGGAGACGTATGGCGCATCCTTTAATCTCGATATACAGATTATCATTCCTACTAAGAATCACAACCCATACAGTGTTTGTCTAATTACTGCCTTAATCATGTAATCAAATATTCCGGTTAGTCGTCATAAGTCCTAGCGAATAACTCCGAGAATAAATAACTAGATATTTTAGTGTCGATCACTGCCCCCTTCTTTCAGTTTCCGAGTTTTGAAAAAAAAAATGCCCTTTTTGCCAGTCAATACTAATATCAATACCATCAGCGCATGCGTAGATTTTGAACGACAGAAAAATGTTTTGAAAAGTCGGCGAGCTCCTCTTGTAAATGAGCTAGTGAGAGGACTGAAGACAATCTTTTCTCATTTTTGCTGCATGTTAGCAAATATAAACGGAAAGTTTTTCAGAAAGTGATTGCTGACCCTTTTTTTAATAATACTTTTCACTTGGTGTCAGATGATTTTGAGACAGAAAAGTGCACCCGATAAGTTGCGATGACCTCTTTATATGCACTTTTACGTTTCCTGTCAGAATATATCGTTTACGCTTCTAATTGAAATATGTCAGTAGGCGATTCTAACCTGCATAAATTAACCAGGCATTATTGATTATGTAACATCATCTTATTACGTAATTATAATGATATCATCGCCATTGCTCATAATGACGTGTCATTTCCGGTATAACAGACCAATACGTTATCACAAATTAAAAAAAATGCTTATGTAATATCTCGTCCTATACATATTTAAAAGGGCGTTTTATGACAAGCTACAAATTTTATTAAGTCAGAAATCTCTCAAATCTGTGTTTGCGAGGGGACGGGTTGTGTACTTGCATTTTTTCTATAAAAAAAATAATAATCTTCACAATATTCCAAGTTTGGGTTTCCGATTTTGCCATTCCCCTATCACTCCATCATCAAATAGAGGGAGGGGGGAGGGGTGCATTGCTTTTCTTACTTTTGTTTCTCTTATTACATAAGTTCTACTAGATAGAACGCATCCTCTGATCACTTAACATGACTCATCGTTACACAGAATATCGTGCCCGGCTTTCATCATGTTTATAGCACTCAAGAGGCTTTAGACATGTTATTATAAAGTATACAAAAGTAATATTTTATAGCTTTCTCTACTAAACGTATAGGATCAGATGATTATGAAACAGACGGATAATGTAAATGAACATAGACATTGGGTGAGCTGTCACTAATGGTTGCTAAGCAACAACCATAACATCAAGGAAGGCTTCTTAAAATAGAAAGTTTTGAGCTAGAGGTGTTCTGGGTACGTGTGAGTGTTAAAGGCACCAAGTCACTCTATAAACTTGTTACGTGTACTGTCATTTTAATCAAGTCCGATTTTCCTCACAGTATTAGACCTGAAACACCCAACGCAGTGGTGCAATGCCCCCCCCCCCAAATAATAATACAAAAGGTTTTTTTAAGGGGGGGGGGCACAACGTGGCATCTTGTCCAAAAAGTGGTGATCGAGAGAAAATTTTGACCATTAAAAAGAGAAGTCTAATTTTAAGGTAGATTTAGACACAATATTCAGAAAAAAAAAACATTTTGCACTTTCCCTTATTTCCATTCCATTCCTTTTCTTTCTTTTTTTTTTTTAGTCGTGCATCTACAGAATACGACAGAGACTTAAAGGAGAATGAAACTCTTGGAGCAAGTTAGCTTTTGTGAAAGCAGAAAAATCAAAGAATAAGATCAACAAAACTTTGAGTAAAATAGGACTAGCAATAAAAGAGTTATGAGCATTTGAATGTCGAGATCACTAATGCTATGGAGATCCTCCCATTGGCAATGCGACCAAGATCTGTGATGTCACACACGTACAACTCTCCCATTCGGACACTGAAAATATACCCCAAAACATCTCTTTTTGCTCATTCTAATCATATGACAAACGATTCATCAATGATATAATGTTGTGAAACCTCTGTACTTGTCATCTCATAAAGAAAACACCTCACCTTGTGATAGACTCTATAAAAGTGAGAATATAAGTGAAATAAGTACTAAAGTAATGAGGGAGTTGTACGTGTGTGATATCACAGATCTTGGTCGCATTGCCGATGGGAGGATCTACATGGCACTAGTGATCTCAATATTCAAATGCTCATAACTTTCTTATTATTCATTCAATCTTCCTCAAACTTTCAACAATATGTTTCTTTGATTTTTCTCTTTGATATGGATTCAGCTAGTTTCAAGGGTTTCATTCTCCTTTAACCTACACACTTAAATTATCTACAGGCCTATTATGAGTGTACATGGTTTGACTATCCTCTACCAATTTATGATTTGTGAAAGGGGCGAGTGCCCATGAAATGGCCATAAAATCAATGACTCTGAAGGAGTGATCAATTCGTATCTTCATTTATTGTATTTCATCTCTGTACACTGTACATCGCTTTAATTTTCTACAGTAAATCAAATAAAAAACGAATGCGTTCAGTTTGCTCTATAAAATGACATAAACTCATTCAGATAATAACAAAGCATTAATAGTTTGTGTATATAATGAAATACAATAAAAACGAAGGTGAAAATGAAAAAAATAGACATGATAGAAGGGCCAGTTTCATGACCAGATAAGTTCTAACACTATTGTACTGATCCTACAATAATCTTTCGATGCACTATAATCGGACTCATCAAGTGAAAAACGCTGCTAATAATTCTTGAAAAACGGTGTTTCGTTCTTTCTTTCTTTCTTTCCTTCTTTCTTTCTTTCTTTCTTTCTATCCCCTTATCTTCAGGGGTTTTTTTTCGTCAAATTCGTATTTCTTTCTTTAAAGTTACTTCAAATTCCATATCTCTTCTAGATATTCATCCATTAATTGTGTGTGTGTAACTTAGTTTTTTTTTCAGACGTGTATCAATCAGATATGATTATTTACGTCTGATGGGGCCGATCTTTAGCGTCAGCATTCGAAAGACATGACCAGGGCTCGAACCTCAAACCTCTGCATGCATCAATTTGTAAATTCCCCCCCAATTAGCATGGATTACAGGTGCACGCCACAACACCCAGTGATTATATTATATAAATATGTTTAAATACATCTTCTTATTTCTTTATCTCTATCAGAAACTCCAGCTGTTTACCCTCTTGTTTCTTTCCAATTTGTTTTATTTTCTTTTGCATTCGTAAGTGATACAAACGTAAATGATAGCAAACATTAAATATACTTTTCAATAATAATACTGTGAAACCATTCAATAAGATTTTTTAAAATAAAAATACACAAGGTAAAGCTCACTGAACTGACAGACTGTCATGGTAACTCAGTCCAAAACAAAGGCACTTAGATAACCCATAATAAACAAAATCACTTCATACTATAACGTATTGTATTTATATACGACAAATTTCAAAAGAAATAAGGCAATGAAATATGATTTTGTAAATAATCTGTTTATATCTACGGTAGACGACACATCCACATTTCATATCTTAAGTTTTACAACCTCTCAAATTTAATCTCAGGTATCATTATCTTCCAGACACAGACATCATGAGATATTGAAAAACACATTTACTATCACATACTCTTGCGGAATATCAACACAAGTGTGGCGAGAGCTTATTGGCTAATTCCCATCGCATCGTACCATACTCCAGTCATAACATCGCATTATCTGGCATACGATCAACATATTGCAAGTTCGAGTGGTATAGTAGTAGTACAGACGCTGATTGTCTGCCGACGGTGACGTAAGGAGCTGTTCCATTTGGCATTTCACCCCCTCTGTAAGTATAAAAGGTAACCTACAGCCGAATCCAAGATGTCGATCGTCTTGTGAGCTACATCCATGAACATCTGGAGCTGAATATGATATTTTGAGTTTTGAGTACCTTTAGCTGTTTATATGCATAGGCAAATAATGGGGTATTACTTTTTGTATTTTGTTACATTATTAAAGAGGTTTCTGCAATGTGAACGACTGAACCCCACCATATTCGACTTGGACACAGTCTCACTCATACAGCCAAATGTACACAGGAATGCTCCAGATTGATATTGATTTCCGGAAGCGGGTATCTATATTTTCCCCAACCCTCGGTTTCTTCCCCCTCCCCCTCTCTCTCTCTCTCTCTCTCTGGATGTCAATATCGCTGATGTCATCAAACAATCACGTGATCATAATATTTTGGTGCGTCCATGCATACCCATCCCTAGTTCCGCCGCCACCATGACATCTCCTCCATCGCCAGGATGCGTAGCCATTGCCGATCCCCACAACGGCCACCAATCCCTGCCGTAGCCCCACCTGTGCAATTCAATCGACAGTGGAACACTTTGACACCAGTGAGAACACTCCAATTAGTATGCTCGCTGGCTAAGGGCCACATAATTGGACATAGTTGTCTTAATGGAACCGCCAGATTTAGATAGTAAACGTGACCTTGCATGTGTGACAGAGATCATCGTGCCAAGAATAGGTTGTTAGATGGTTCATAGTTTGGACGTACTGTCCTACTTCATTTTGCATGATTTACATTCGTCTTCTCGCAAACGGACGACACCACGCACTTCGTAAGGGGAAGGACTGTGCCTTACACACTTGGAAGTAAATTGTTCACTTTACCTTCCCTTTTGGTTCCTGGTTGTCAGAGAAAATGTTTGTTCGATCCACGATGGGAAAGAGTACACCAGCTTGTAATTCCATTCCATTCTAATTCATGATAAGGAAAATTAAAAAAAATATATAGAGATCTGTATTCTGTAATGATCTTAGTACGACAACATAACCACTTTTAAATGTAGAATAAAAAATATATAATGAAAGAAAGAAAAAGTAACAAAACAATTTACTTATTTCCCTACGTGTTGATTACAGTTAAAACGATTTCTGATAACTACTACAGTTACAACGATTTCTGTTAACATCTAACATTGTCCAAATAATTTCAGTCAGATCGCAATTTATTTAGAACATTATAAAGCTCCTGCCATTGTCAAACCTAGTAGAAATAAAAATGTTGAATAATTCTCTGACTTTGCCATATATACAATAAAAGTGAAAGAAAGCTTTAGTTTGGAAATTCCCTGCAAACCCTTAACCATCGGTGCACCACTCATTTACACAGTTTATATTGATAACTGATTGAAGATTTGAAGGAAAAGCGAATATCATTTTTATTCATTCTGGCACCTGGTCCAACCAAAGGTGTAGATTTAGGGGGACACACAGTTATTGAAGTGTCCCATTTATGGATGGGAGAAGGTATGAGAGAAGAGTAATAAAAGCACCCACCATCAATAACTACCTTTTGAAATGCATATTTTATAGGGGAGGCCAAACAGATTTGAAAAATAAAAACTGTGTGTGTATAATTATGGAGAGGGGGGGGGGGCGATAGGCCGAACCCCTCAAATTTGATAGTCTTCTTTCACTTTTTTGTACACGTTTTCTGAATAAACTGTGGATGGGCGGAGGCCCATCTCTGCAGCCCCTGTATTATAGAAAACAACCCCTCTCCTCGTAAGGCAGATTCATGCTATGACACAATCATATCAATATCCTTGCGGGATCGCGGTGTCTAGTATGGAATGCCAAGCGTGCAATTCGGCGCCCACGGCACAGCGGGTTGTCACGAGGTACCGGTCATCTCAACTCGGATGGACGTCATACTGCATAGTCCTGCGATCCCAGGAGAGAGGTCTTTGATTGGATATTAATAGCATGATGTCCGTGTCAGTGTCAATAAAGAATTCGTGCACATGATTATGATATTAGGGACCGCTTGCATTACTTTTCTTTGTGTATGCAGCAGATGTGCACACAATGGCAATTAATCTGTTATGATCAATACTGCCTGATAATTTACTGATGTGGCTCTCATTAATGCCTAAATACGATTTACATTTAAGATATCAATAAAATTGTATTACTTTCTGCAAAATCCCCCAACACATAGTATACATGAAAACAGTCATAATATAGGATTACCAAATTAACTTCGACAACAGCAGAAACAAATACTGTTCCCCAGAGGTCCATCTTAGGAACGCTGTTATTTTGTTGAAAGGTTGCAACACACACACACACACACCTCGTCTATCACGGGGAATTAATAATGGGTTTCAATACTTTTGTTAGTCAAGTGATCAGTGTAGATTTTGCCTTTGCGAGATGTTGGCGATACTCGAAAGAATAATTGCACCAAAAACATTTAATAATGTAGCATTAGGATCGTTCCAATCAGAGAGAATCCCAATCCTCCACTCTCCCTATAATATTCCCACACCCTCTTTTTCTCTCTCCGTCTCACAATCCCACTCGCTTTCTTTCTTTCTTTCACTCTCCACCTCTATTGCTCTCTTTGTTCTTCTCTCCACATGAGTTTCCCCTCTCCTGAACCCCCTCCACCCATGGACCTATTCGTAATAGGTCCATGCTCTTCCCAACCCATCTCCCTTCTCTTCCTCTCTCCTTCCCACTCTCTCACCTAGTCATGTTTCCCTCGTGCACGATTTTATGCCTCCCTTTTTCCTCATCACCTTATAAAACACACCTCATATCTTAATTGAAGTCTCGTACTGTGCTACATTAATCCCCATGCAGTTAATAATCTCCAGCTCGTCACTGCCCAAGGGAGCAGATAATTATATAGCTTCCGCCGGAGATTTCAGCAATAGCAATAATTTGTACTTATAAAAGAGTTAAATTGAAAGATTTCTAATTCACTTCCATACATAAAAAAATATTATTCACTATTAGAGTTCTAGCTTTATAATCCGAGGTTCCCACGCAATACGCAATATTATATACATCGAACATTAATTCTTGAATTTCTTAGTTTATTGTACAGCATATCAATGGTAATTTGTATACACGCTCCAGCTGACTATATCGAATAGTAAAATCAACTTTAAAAACATTCATAATAAGATTGTTCCTCATGATGAGGAGATGACA
Source organism: Lytechinus pictus (assembly GCF_037042905.1). Classification (NCBI taxonomy): domain Eukaryota; kingdom Metazoa; phylum Echinodermata; class Echinoidea; order Temnopleuroida; family Toxopneustidae; genus Lytechinus; species Lytechinus pictus. Next base: position 32,245,598 of record NC_087255.1, on the reverse strand, counting down.
TTTGAATATGATAATGCATTGCTATGTAATCAAAGAAAACAGAAGCGAAGATTGCGGGGGCGCCGTAAAGGTGACGCCATTTTTTTCTGATAGTTCCAACAAGGAGGAATAGCACATCCGTGGTTTCACGAACGAGTCTTCTGTTTTCAATATTCTTTCTTTTTCTTGTCTCTCTTCTCTTTTTCTTCTTTTCCCCTCATGTTTAAACCTAACTTGAAAATCATAAGGGGCAAAATGATGACAGTTACCCCCGCCCCTCCCTTATAGCGCCAGCCCTCTTTGGTAAGAAGAAAAGGAATATTGTCGTAAAAAAACACTTTACGACACTATATGATTTGAATATATACAGGCGATATGAACTCGATACGGGGTACCGTAGATATGCCAACAAACTTGTGGCTTGATTTCAATCGCAAATAGTATTATCAATAAGCAGAGGAATTTTGTTTGTTCGTAATCTAGAATTGTCTATTTGGTCACACTTTATAATTATCTCTTAATCCGTATTTAAACAATAAAATCAACAAAAACTTCCTAATAATAATACTGCCCTAATAAGTTAGGATATAGGAAGCTGGGTTCGTTAAACATTGTACACAAAACGATTAAAGGTTTGTATTTATTACCATAAAATGATAATTTGTATTTCTCGATTTTGCTTTTCTTTTATCACGCTGATAATTTTTGCTGCTGTTTCGAGGTTTTTTTTTCATTCTAATAAAACTATTGAAATACTGGTGAGTAATAAAAATCACTGTAGAATGTAATTGTCAGGGGCAGCGGAAGCGGGGGGGGGGGGGGGGCTTCCGCCCCCACCTTTTCCAAAACCGTGTACAAAAACGTAAAAATGACCATATGGTTGTGATATTTTGCATGGTCAGCCCCCCACTTTAAAAACCGTTCCGCGGCCCCTGATTGTTCCATAGTTGGATCGTGTTACTGAAATAAGGAGGAAAGGAAAAATTAATGTATGATGAGATAGTGACTAATCAAAACTTTCATGAAATAATCTTGATTTCTTTTTCTCTTAATAAGTCTGAATTTTGTAGGCTACTGTAAGGCATAATCATTAGGCTGTAATGGAAGACATTTTGAGAACAAAAAAAAAAAACTCGACTGCACCGAGTATAAAAAGACTTTGTGGTCCTTTGTTGTATATTTGTTTTGAAGGTAGCCTTGGGGTACTTAACCAAACTTTTTAAACCGTTGGTTATGTTTTTTCGCTTGAAATAAGGAACTTCTTTTAGGTCTTGAATAATCCTTTGTTTACCAACCCCCAATACCATTATCATGTAAACCATCTGTTAATATCCCTTTGTTTACATGGTCTTGTTTCAGTCTTGATATTTTATTCAAAACCAAAGAAATCAAGATCTAATGGATGACTAAAGATATCGACTATTCTATATTTAGCTCCTTCTTTCCTCTGGGATGTTTAGATAAAGATCAACCGAGTGGATAGTAATGACGTCAGAGTTTTATCAGTCAATGGTTAGCTAATACCGAGAACAAGCTTTGCGCTGTAAAGGGCGACGGTCTCACCTTTACCAATGACATACCATTGGTCGGTTTGGAGTACGTTTCGATAGTGAGACCGTGAACATAAACTCAACAATCCGGTTGTACAATCACGTGATTGCAATGTTTACATCGCGTCGAGTACTGAATGGAAATGAACAGCATTGCATTATGGGTAATTTTAAATTTATCATTCCATTCCCGTCTACCCTCTGTTCTCAATTCCATTTTTTCCTCACCTTTTAATCTGATACTGTCCATTCTATTGGAAATTAGAAGCTTTGAGATTAATATAAGAGTTAAATGTCTTACATCCAAAATAATGATCGTCTGATTGAGATATTTTTATAAGACATGATTTGTATTAATGATGATGAATGCCAACTAAGTTGTAGAAAAAAAGCTAAAATAAAGTAAGGAATGGGCGCCACTAAAAAAAAAGAGATGATAATAAATAAATACAGGTTCATCAATGAACGCCTACATTGAGGGGAAGATGGATTACATCGCAACTTTAACAGGCGTTTATTTATGACAAAGGGCAGGAGTGATGCTCTTGTAATCGTCACCATTTATGATTAATATCTTGAATGAGTGATTATACACGCCGGGGCGGGTAGATGATGAGCAATGTAACATTCCTCGCATACACCAGCCGTGTATGTACGCATGCAGTGTACGCCACTGCCCTCCCTGCTTGGCTAGATTGCGAGACCACCGTACATGGCGACCTTGTGCTAAGATGTTTGAGTTAGGGGGGAAGAGGGAGAAGGATAGAGAGGAAGAAAGAGGTGAGAGGGGGAGAGAGAGAAAGAGAGAGGGGGAGGAGGCTGACACTATGACGTCGTTGGAACATCATGACGTCATTACCTATCATATTTTTCCCTTTTTTGTAGCTCTTTCTTCTCATGCGTTTGTTTACAAAGTAGTCCTTGTTGGAAAGATCACAATGACCCACAGTGACCCACAGTGTGTTCACAGTGTGAAACACAATTTGAAATCATTTTCACACTGTTATAGGCATTGTAACAGTGTGAGCCATATTTTTACACAGTATATGTGAACACACTTTGAACGCACACACTGTAGAGCTGTCCACAGTGTGAAATCATCTTCACACTGGAATTTCAGCATCTTGAGAGTGTGAATCTCATTTTCACACAGCCAACTGAGTGAAAATATTACTATAACTGGCACTGAAGGTGTCCAGCGAGTGAAATTACATTGGTACTATTGAAATTGAGCATTTAACAGTGTTCCACATCTTCATACAATCCATTATGTGTACACACTGTGAACACACTATGAACGCAGAGTGTGGCACTGTTTTCTTCGCAGCAGTATTGTGTGCAAACAAATGCAGTATAATGCAGTCCAGGGGCCCGTAACACAAAGCTTAGCAATGATCGTAGAACATTTTACTACGATTGATTCCATTGACTATACAATGTACAATCAATCGTAAAAATCAAGCTTACGATTAATCGCTAACCTTTGTGTTACGGGACCCTGATATAAAGATCAAAATATGAACATAATTATGCTAGATGTGATTATTTATGTTCTGATATTATACTCCTACTTGATATAAACAGATAAATACATTTAGATCTGGGTTGCAATGGAATGATATTAAAGCATATAATGGTGGTGATATAAACAAATAAAAGCGGACAGTTATAATCGATTAAAGGCTGCGTATAACAACTGTATCATTGTTAAAAAGTACAAACTTAAAAAAAATCTCCAGCTACGGTACAAAAACAAATATATTCAAAAAGTATAATCACAATGAAACCAACGTAATGTACAAAGTTGCTGCATTCAACAAAACTGCTTGTCTTGAAACGGTTTTTTAATCATTCTTTTATATTCTTTACATCTCTTTTTTTTATTCAGTTAAACAATGGGGAAGAGAAAATTATAAAGACTTTCATCAGTGATTTGTTCATTCATGCTACAATATGAATCAAAATAGGTAGAGCTCACTTCTGTAAAGATTAAAATCACCGATGTTACATAAGGAATTTACATGATCGATCGATTTGTGGATTAATAATCACCCTGAAAGAATGTTTTGATTCGGATTTACATCTTATATTCTCCTTATCTACCTCCGTATGTGTTCTTTGGCGATGGAGTATGTTAAAATAGATAGCTGGCATGTTGCCAAAAATCCATTGGCCAGACATCGGCGGTAGATGTGGACTTATAATGTACTTACGTAGTCACTGCCATTGTGACGCAATAATCACATTATTTCACTCGAGTATGAATTTTGCTAGGGCACTTTATTTGCAGGGCTTACTACGTGGGCAATACTAGTAGTAGCATTCCTGCAGATAGAATGATGCATGAGGTCTGATGTGGGATGGGGAATACATTAAGTTAAAGTAGTGGGTGGTCGGTGGTAAAAGTTAGGAGAGAGAGATAGAGAGGGGGGGGGGTAGAATTGTTGGAGAAGAGCATGATGGATATAATGGAAAGGGAATCATAAGAGACAGACTATTATGTAAAGAAAGACAGAGATGAGAGAAGGTAGTGGTAAACATGATACATCGATAGGAAACTTGCCGGGGGGGGGGGGTAATTTCATTTCATTTAATTTCGACACGGTACACGTACATCAGCTAAAGGCTGTTCTTCAGAACGTGCGTGTATAATAAAAACACATTACATGTATATACAATTAAGAAATACAAAATAATACAATTCAATGTACAATAAAACATCGATATTACATAAAGAGAAAGTATTAAAAAAATAGAAAAAACAAACAAAGAAATCAAAACAAAAAATATATTTAAAAGAAAAAGAAAAAAAAATGAGGGGGGGCTCACACCACTCTTGTTTCCAATTTGAATATGTTAAAACTAGTTATTTTCATATCATTAGGTAGTTAAAGGAGAGATAAGGGAAGAAGGGAAATTACATCTAATGTTGAATTCACCTGGAACGCTGAAATAGGGTAAATGGGTGACATTTGCTTCAACTACAAAGTCATCAATAATCACCCTAAAATCCGTTATCTTATTATATAGTGTTTGATATATGAATATGGATATCAGATTATCAGGTTGGTATTTTCATACAAATGAATGTTTACTGTATTGTAATGTTAACGACAAAAGCTGGACGGGAAAATAAATATTTACAGTATTCCTCTGTTGAATTGATCGGAAGTATTCCAGCTGGCACTCCAATGTCGTGTTTTGATTGTGACGTCATAGAATAGTCTACCACACCTTCGTATTAAAAGGTCAAGTCCATCCCCAGAAAAACGTTGATTTGAGTCGAGAGAGAAAAATCAAACAAGCATGATGCAAACAAAATCATCGAAATCGGATATAAAATAGGAAAAATATGACATTTTGATGTTTCGCTTATTTTTCAAAAACAGTTCTATTCACAACTCAGTGACATGCAAAAATGAGATGAGTCTATGATGTCCATCACTCACTATTTCTTTTGATTTTTATTGTTTGAATCATACAATATTTCATTTTCTACCAATTTCACATTAAGGGCCAACTTAACTGAACCATAAAATGTTATAACAATGGTAATACCACATGTTCAGGGAGGAATAAAAAATATGTTTCATATAAAAATGAGGAGAAAATTAGAATATTTCATATAATAAAATACAAAAGAAATAGTGAGTGATGTCATCGGTTCCCTCATTTGCATACCGACCAGGATGTTCATATAACTGTTTTGTGAAATTAAGCGAAACTTAAAAATGTCATAACTTTCTTATTTTACATCTGATTTTGATGAAATTTTCAGTGTCATGCTTGTTGTATTTTTCTCTTTTTCTTCAAATCAATTTTTTTGTTGGGGTGGACTTGTCCTTTAACTAATTAATCAATTTTATCTTGACGTTTTACTACAATCGTTATCGAAGCATATGATTAGCCGTTGGAATGCAATTACTGCAAATCACTGCAATAAAAAAAGTATTCTGAGCATACAATTATGATATTTCAATGTAAAATGCGTTGTGATTAATTAAAAGTTATAAACACACAATCAATCTAAGTCTAAATTTTTCGGTGATGAATACTTTTGGGGGAAATGAAGAATCGTGAAGAATCGTTTGCTATATCTTCTTTTAAGTATTGTGTGCTATTCCCTAAAATCTAAAATCATCTGTCACAACCGGTGATTTATGATTACGAAAATCTGAAAGTCTACGTTCTCAATAATCTTGAAAATAAAATATAATATAATCTTTGTTAACTTGGCGATAAGTTCAGATTATATAAATTGGAATTGAAAAATGGTTAATGTTCTTTGTTAATGTCATATTCCTCGGTGTTAACATTTGCAATCGAATCACCAGGTTCTTATTACGGTCACAGTTCAGGATACAGGTTAGTATTTTTCTTTTAGATCATAAGTTCAAGTAATTTGTATCATTTTTACTGATTATGCGTGGGAAAAGGATTCCATTCACAAAAAACAACCCATCATTGACCCAGACACGCCCTTGATTAATCAATAAATAAATACCTCAACTTTCACAGATCATAGGCAATTATTCATAATTATAATAATAATCTATCACCACCTGTTACACAGAGAGGAAATCACGCCTCGTCCTTTCCTTGTAAACTCGATTTGCTGATTGATACATTTGTTTAATTGTTTATCAATTTATTTAATTGTATTGTATTTTATTTCATTTTTACCTATCCATGTATCCGTCGCGTGTTTTAATTAAAATTAACAATTCATAGGATGAGAACGATTTGAGGACAAGCTTAAATTTTGTTATATCCTGAAATCATTTTATACAGTACATGTACAGTATATCGTTTTACATCGAGCGTTAGTTGTATAGCATAGACTGGGGAATCAAAATGTTCGCCTATATCTAGAACAGGAAATGGTGAAAAAAACCGAATGAAATCATCTTTAATTTTATATACAATCTATTTCAGACATGATATATACTAATGACCGAATTTATATTAATGTTTCATATGAATTCATTCGATGAAATGCCTGTGACGGTAAGCCCCATTTCTATTTTGTTGAATACATCTACATTCATTATATTCAACTGAAATGAATGAAATGAAATTATTTAAATCTAATTGATTATATCCGGTTTCGTGACCACATGTATATACAGTGATCAAAGTTCATCGGATCTCTGTATTCTAGGAAAAACACGCTTTCGTGGCATGTTTTGTGTCAAATATTTGCACTTTGGTTTTTACTCTTCCGGTGCTTATAAAGCACACGCCATGTGGTGCTCGTCTCGAAAAGAGTAGTAGAAGCAACATGAACAGATGGCACTCAGACGTCTATTAAAAAAAACAATATACAGTATTATCATGGAGGTAATCATGTTAAGATGAATTAGATAATAATGATACAACCAGGGACTCCCGAATACAACAATGCTAGCACATTGTATCTGCTACAAAAACACTATAAAAAAAAATCGCAATTCACCTATACAGATCCGTGCAAGAATATTTGTCACAAAATACAATGTTTGGAAATGAAAATGAACAGGTTTTACTCAGTAAAACATTGTTTAAAATCTCATACAATGCTGTTTACTTTATAAACCTTACAGTACTTGTTTAACATTTTGGACATCCATGCTTAATTTATTGAGAATTAAATAGGAAAAATTAAACTTTGTTATTTAAGGTAAAAACTTTAAATAGTGTATCATCATTCATAGGCCTAGACATTTTATGTCTTTTTAAAGGTTTTAATGTTGAGGGGTTTATTGTTTATTGAGGGGTTGTGGTTTTCTTATTTAAAGAGCGCGCTAAAAAAAAACCAAACAAGGTTCTTTGGCCATGTATGAATGCACACGATTCTCGTTACATCATCAAAACACGTATCTTTTTTTTCTTTAATCTAAATCATTCTATTAAAGGATAACCATGAGACGATTATAAGCTGTCTGGGATTTAAAGAATTACGAATTGACGATTCAGGTAAAACTTTCATTCAGAGGGTTCACCACACATCGCTGGTTTAGAAGGTGGTTCACAGTGGTTTGTCTCCGATATTGGATGCAATCATGTATATAGGCTTTGACCAATTCGTTTTCAATTTGTTATATAAAAGGCATGTATTGCCTTGTTAAGCCCCTTTCACAATTGACGTACGACCTGTTTACGACCGCCTGCAACAGTTTTTTCTTGTTGTTGCACGATCGATCTCTTGGTGTCTTGCGAGCACTCGCAGTGGTTGTAGACGAACGCACGAATTTGAGGTGGTCGGAGGTGGTCGTGACTGGTCGCATCTGAATTTGAACATGTTCAAAATCCAAACGCGATCAAATACGATTGATTTACTCGCATCAGGTCGTACCATCGGTCGGGCGATCATCGTGTGAGTGTTGTTCAACGTTGTACGACTTGGTGCGAGAGGTGACACAACTACGTATAGTCGCATTTAGTCGACTGGAGGTCGTACAACACTTGCACATGCGCTAGATACCTACAGAGACCAGTCTTGCGACTGGTTGCGATAATATAAGACTGTTGCAAGACCGATCGAAATTACGGCTTACAACATTCCACTACCGTTGCATTCGCATGTATGCGACCGTACAGCCCCTTTCACAATTGACATCCGACCAGTTTACGACCGCCTGCAACAGTTTTTTCCTGCTGTTGCACGATCGATCTCTTGGTGACTTGCGGGCACTCGCAGTCGTTGTAGACGGTCGCACGAACTCAAGGTGGTCGTGACTGGTCACATCTGAACTTTGAACATGTTCAAAATCCGAACGCGATCAAATACGACCGATTCACTCGCATCAGCTCGTATCCGGGGTCGTACCATCGGTCGGGCGATCATCGTGGGAGTGTTGTTCAACGTTGCACGACTTGGTGCGACAGGTGGCACAACTAAGTAGTCGCATTTACTCGACTGGAGGTCGTACAACACTTGCACATGTGCTAGCGACCTACATGTACAGAGACCTGTCTTGCGACTGGGTGCGATGATATGATGGGCCATAAGACTGTTGCAAGACCGATCGCAACGGCTTACAACATTGCACTACCGTTGTGTGCGACCGTTCCCCTCGCAATCCCTCGTGCAACACTCGCATGTGATCGCACGAGCACAATAGGATCATAAGCGACTTACTCGTGCAACGGGTTTTACTGGTTGTTTTTGTTGTACGACAGCTGTTGCAACTGTGAAAGCCTATGTGCGATATTATGAGATGACTGGCGATTGATGCCTGTTGCAGCCTGTCGCACGACCAAAAGGTCGCAAGTGGTCGTACGTCAATTGTGAAAGGGGCTTTAGGTACGCACGATTCAAACAAAATTGCGAATCGTTCTCACCCACTGAAAGCAAATTGGCCAACTCTATTATCAGAAAATAAAGGTTCTGTCTGCATCAATCAAACCGCTGTTAAAGATGAGTGAACGCTTCTTTACTGATAAGACACGGACTCAAAGAGAATCATCAAGCCCCCATGAAGCATGAGTGTGTGCGTGTGTGGAAAGAGAGAGGGTGTGTGTGGGTTTGCGTATGTGAAGAGAGAGAGTGGGTACATGAGGGTGTGTGTGTGGGTGTGCGTATGTGAAGAGAGAGAGTGGGTGCATGAGGGTGTGTGTGAGGGTGAGTTTACGTGTGTAAAGAGAGAATGGGTACATGAGGGTGTGTGGATGTACGTGTGTGAAGAGAGAGAGTGGGTGCATGAGGGTGTGTGTGAGGGTGAGTTTACGTGTGTAAAGATAGAGTGGGTACATGAGGGTGTGTGTGTGGGTTTGCGTATGTGAAGAGAGAGAGAGTGGGTACATGAGGGTGTGTGTGAGGGTGAGTTTACGTGTGTAAAGATAGAGTGGGTACATGAGGGTGTGTGTGTGGGTTTGCGTATGTGAAGAGAGAGAGAGTGGGTACATGAGGGTGTGTATGTGGGTTTGCGTATGTGAAGAGAGAGAGTGGGTGCATGAGGGTGTGTGTGTGGGTGTGCGTATGTGAAGAGAGAGAGTGGGTACATGAGGGTGTGTGTGTGGGTGTGCGTATGTGAAGAGAGAGAGTGGGTGCATGAGGGTGTGTGTGAGGGTGTGCGTATGTGAAGAGAGAGAGTGGGTGCATGAGGGTGTGTGTGAGGGTGAGTTTACGTGTGTAAAGAGAGAATGGGTACATGAGGGTGTGTGGATGTACGTGTGTGAAGAGAAAGTGGGTACACCATGATGTGTGTGGGTGTGCGTATGTGAAGAGAGTGGGTGTGTGTGGGTGTGCGTACGTGAAGAGAGAGTGGGTGCATGAGGGTGTGAGTGGGTGTGTGTATGTGAAGAGAGTGGGTGCATGAGGGTATGTGTGTGGGTGTGCGCATGTGAAGAGAGTGGTACATGAGGGTGCGTATGTGAAGAGAAAGTGGGTACATGAGGGTGTGTGTGTGGGTTTACGTGTGTGAAGAGAGAATGGGTACATAAGGGTGTGTGTGGGTGGGTGTACGTGCGTGCCACCATGTTGAAAAAAAAATGAAGAGAGGGTGGGTACATGAGGGCGTGTGTGGGTGTGCGTATGTAAAGAGAGAGAAAAATTAATTAGGAAGTTTGATCGTAACTTTTTTATCAAATCTTTCAGACAATTACTGCACAAGATGTGAGTTATTAAATACTATTTCATTTCATTTCATGTGAATGCAAGCTTACCCTACCCAAAGATAAATATAGACTTAACCTTTGAATCAGAGAACTATATATTTATAAAACAGCTGCATTTCCTCCTCCCTTTTTACTCGACGTAGGCCTACCAGGTTACTCATATGATTATGATTATGGTATATTTCAGTTGATACAAGAATCAAGAGAACATGGAAGATATTCTCTATTCCATGTCCCTTATTACTGGGTTTCCGTAGTAACAAAACAGAGAAACATCGATGCTTATAATAATTGTATTGTAACTTTGGCGCGTGAAAAGGAGATTTGTGAATACAGTTTGTATATACGCTTCATGTTTTTAATGATTCAAACGTTTGTTGGGAGAGGAAGAGGTTTCATTTTTCACTTAGCATATTTGTTCGATGATCTTTATGATTGAAGATTTCCTATAAAATTTGTATATTCATTTGATTTACATTCCCAAAATTTAATTTCTGATGAGCTCTTTGCCTCTCTCGGGCTTATTATAATTACATATTCATTGCAGTAATAATAGTTAATAAATATCAACAAACCAAAAGAGCCAAAATACTTGGAGTCTTTTTCTGAAAATTTGCACTCGAGCGAAGCTAGCAAAAAATGAAAAAAAACCCGATAGTTTGCAGAAAATATCTCATTCCATAAAATGTTTTGTTGACATTTTATCCTCTTCCACAAAAAGAACGGAACAAGAGAAATTCTATGAAATTATATTTTTTCAATGAATTGTCACTAACATGATTTAAAGATACCCTTTTTGGGTCAAAATATATTAGAGTTCAAGGCACCCCAAAGTGCATGCCAATGGTATCACATGAACAAATTGAATAAAGGGCAATTGTACGATCATGTCTACTCATATTTGAATAATTAAGAAAGACTTGAAAATCAGTCTACAACCAAAATGTACTTTTTACATTACTCACAAATTCTTAATTCTTACAATGTTTTTTTTTTATCATAAGACATGATAAATGAAACATTATTGAAGAAGGGTCCAGGAGAGTATTTTTTTTAGTTCTAAATTATTTTTATTTGTTGTTGTATGAATAATGATGAATGCATCCTGGTCAAATGCAACTTAGCAGGATGTCAGACGGTCTGCTTACACTGCTTGTATATCGAATACAACATTTTGAAATAGTAACTATAGCAGCCATTCTCAATTACTTTTTTTGAAGCGCCACATTTCATGTTGAGAATCTGTAATGCTCCACTGTCCATTGCGCAAACCAGCAATGTATCAGCGGAGGGGGTTCAGAGGCCCCTGGTGGGGGTCGAGGGGGCAGAGCCCCCAGACGTTTTGGAATATGAGGCCTTTTAAATTGCCCAGAGGGGCTCTAATTAATATCAACAGAAGAAATACAAATGCCAACAAACTACACAATATCAATATTAAAAGAAAAATGACCAGTGACTTTTTCACAACATAGGCAATGATACCACTAGTTCAGACTGTTCTGCCCCAGATATATTGGCTGAAGCAAGTGGCGTAATGAGTAAAAAAAAATGAGGGGGCTAGATATGGCAGCTGAAGCAAAAATATTGAACTTTGCAATACAAATATCTATATTTTGACATAATATTAAGAAAATAATACAATATTCCACTCTTTCCCTTTCCTTTTCTTCCCTTTCTCCTTTTTTTTCTTGGCCATGAAACACTTGGGCCCCCCAATCGCCACCCCCATCTGTACGCCAGTGGTTGAAGCTGCGTTCCCCGATTTTGCAAGGGCTGAAAATTAGGCGTTGCACTGCACTAACGCCCCAACTGCCCCTCTCTCTCTATAACTCACGTGCAGTATCATTCATTCAGTTCATGTTAAGCAAGAGTGCATGCAGGCAATCACGGCAGACAATGCATCTGAGCATACATTTATTTCACTTTTACAACATCGGATTTTAATCGGCTTCGGAAACAAAGTTTATGCTTGTTATGTCCCAAATTCATAATCTTTTATGATCAGGATGTTCTTTGAATATCATATCATTTGATGTTTACCTCTTATCCAAAACGTATACTCTGGAAATGCAAAATTTCTCGCCGTTGAAATAGAAATCCTACAAACGGGGTTTTCAAATCACTTGTGCGGCACAAAAACTTTGTACAGCGTAGAATAAATAAAAAGGAGAACACCATTGATCCTCCATAATAGGGGTTATCGAGTGCTAAATTGGACAAAATTTGAGGAAATCAATTAGCAATTAAGTGTCAAGTAAAGAGTTTTTGTTTTCTCTTTGTATTAAAATGATCACCAAAACCTTATTGCCAGGTTACTGGTAGATACATTTTTTCTCCCTTATTTTTCCTTTATTTTTTATACCGGCTCCCAAGCGCCACTCCGCAAGGCTCGGTGCGCCACAAGTGGCGCGCGCGCCACCTATTGAGAACCCCTGAACTATAGTATTGGTACTTATGAGAGTTTCAAGTAGATAATGATTGATGTCAGCTTGTAATAAATATCTGTCATAAGATCCCATTAAAAAAGTGGTCTGATCGAAAGACTGACCTGGGACTAACTGGAATTTGAACGGCGTGATTGACTCTATCATGTCAATGGGAAAGAGAGTGAGAGAGAGATAAAGAGAAAGAGGGAAAGAGGAAAACAAATCAGCGAAACTTGGGGGCGTTGTTTCACTTTTCACGCTCTCCCGAGTGTTTCGTGCTGTTTATCGAAGTTCAGCAATAATTATTTAAATTATTATAATTGATTTTTCGCAATGGTGTTTTCACTTTCAGTTTTTTTTTTTTTTTTTTACTGAGATATCTCAGGAATTGATCTACTTAATTTGTTCGATAGCGTCACAACGAACGTTATTAGCTGGAGTATTGGATCGGAGTATGCACTAAATGAAAATGTATTGCTCTTTGCACCATCTTTGGTAAGAGTGTGTTGCGCTATGTACTATCTTACTATTATGGCGTATAAATAAGTCAATTACTCGTTCCACTGGTTATTATACATTGTTTGGCGCCACAACAATCTGGCCTGGGACGCGACTGGTTTGCAGACAATAAAAGGATAAAGTTGTAACAGTTCCAGAAATCTTCTTTTGTATAACTAACTCTTTTTGCCACCCCTTGATCGTATACATGCCCTGGATCGCAAGGATGAACAATAGAAAAGGTTTGATGGAAGTTCAACGAAAGTATAACAGAAGAATTAGATCACGAATTGTGGAACCTACTCGCCTGTCCCGCAGGCCTACACTCTCATTATAGATTCCCACTGAAACTCGCCGTAGGAGAGCGATATCAATTTGTAATAGGGAATGTGAGGTGATGGGGGGGGGGGGGGGGGGGGGAGGGGTGTTTGAAAAAAATAATGCAGGTTTTTCATTTCCAGGCTGATAAGGACTGACAAAAGAATTTTTGACCCCGACCTTGTCCCCATACTAGATCGGGTGATTATCATCCCACCAAATATAACTTTTATAATAATTTTTTTTTTTTTAGATATTGATTGGATGTTTGTGTCCTGGGAAAATTTATACCCCCATGACCACAGTCACACTATAGCAAACCAATCCCAGACCGATCAAAGCTTTTCTATTATTTCAAATGACATGCCATCGATTAGTTGTGGTCGTTCCCTTTGATGTGACTGCGGTTTTATATCCAACTACATTACGCGTTATCACTGTTTATAATATTAGACCTCTCACGTCCCTGATTAGACAAAGTTATCATAATATGCTTTGAACCCATTACTTATTATGGTAAGCCTCTGGTAGAATTTTCGTGATTTTTTTTTATTAACGAAGACAAAATCAAAAAAAACAAAACAAGCCTCTGGTACAAATATTGGATAAAAATGCTCCATGAGGGTAATTATGTGTCCAGTCAAAGTAGGGCATTTTTATTTTGTCCAGTGTGGTGAACATTTTGCCCATTCTAAAGTAATTGCTGCTTATTTTTAACCTTACTGGACAATATGCCTCCCGCATTGGGTAAAATACTGCCCCAAATTGGTTGGAAACATAATTACCCTCGTGCTTGTTAAAATTTTAACCACCATTTATACAGTGTAGACAGTGTTTAGAAATGTGCATGATGTTCGTGGTCATCTGAGCTTAGTTACATTATATTTTTTTTTCATTTGTATAACTTTCATGCATATGAAAACAGTTTGAATCGAAATTTGAAACTAAAAAAAATTACAATAGGCTAATGATTACTGGAATCATTATTATTATCATTATTTTCAACATCCTCATCATTAGTCATGACTGTATTTAATAATATTCTAGGCACAAATATATGTGTATAATTAAAACAACACGTGTCTGTTCACAATATTTTGGAATCAATACCTGCAAAAATAACCTGCGCAAGCATAAAACTTAATTGATTGCACTTCCTGAAACAGTTTTGAGTGTATTTTTTATACACTGTTAAGTCTTTAAACAGCAAATCTTGACATTGAAACAGACGTAGATGAATCTATTTTCGACGTCTTGATCTTAAAATGCCGATTTATTGTTTCCTTTATTGTCATGGTTAGAAAATAAAAGCAAGTCGTCAAAACGTCCCCTCGTTACCCTCATGTTCTCAAAGTATAGTGGGGCGCACTTCCCGAAATAAAAATTGGAAGAGAGTGCGAGGTGAGGAGAGGGAGGGTGAACTAGAGTAGAGGGGGAAGGGGGATGTGCAATGTTTGGGTTGGTTGACGATCCAGGTCAGCTAAAGGTCACATGAGGACAATATTGAGACAAGCTGACATTCTTGTCCAGGTTTTTTAACCTTCTGTCGCAGTACTATTCTGTCGGGCTTCAATGATCAACTGTATGCGAAATAAATCGGCTTGGATTGAATCATAATATAATAACGATAGTGAAAACCTTTTATATATGTATTTATTTATAACGTAGTTACTTCTCCTATTTTCAATAATTTTTAATCTTAACCCCACTTCATGAATCCCCAAACCCATCTCATTGACTAAACAAATCCACAAGGACATTTATACCATGCAGTTATGGTAACGATCTCGAAATGAGTTCGAACAGAATCCAATTAAGATGACCACTCAAGTGTTTGTATGTATGAATAAAAATATATGTGCCAAATGTCTCTCGAAAAAATGTGTTATTGCTGGGAAATGAGCAAATATAAGCACGGAATTCCATAATTATGTCGGTTTTCCAAACAATATTAATACACTGTCCCACACAGCCCTATTTGTGTTAGTGATCATCAGAATAATCGGTTTTCCGTCCGCTAAGATTTCATGATTTCACAAAGATAAGTTTATTGTAACAGAAATAGATCTATGACGGTAGAATTAAACACTGATTATGAAGACTTTCTCCTTAAATGATTTTTTTTTGCTGCAACTATTTTCTTTTACCTGTAACATCACATCGCAGAACGCAAAACGTTATAATCTTGATACGATTGAAAACCCGATCTTCAACAATTCATATGTCTCAAAACACTTTTCAAAACTCCTCACACAAATGAAACGATATTCCGTTATCAAACTGATATTATCGACATCAAGACCAATTTATCACGTGCTGAAGAAAGAAATATGACTCGATATGAATATTTTATTAGTAATTATTATTAGTCCGGGTGGCGTGATATCAGAAACTGTCATTCGGGCCATTCTCGTGATCTATACATTATTTAATTGTTCCAAAGGTAAACTGTTATTCCTTAGATGTAAATATCTCGATCATAAATACCTGCTACTGAAAGTAAACTATAACTTAATGGTTTCTCTGCAAACAAAGACCCTGGTTCCGATCTTACTAATTACCAATAACCTTTCACATACTTCAGTCCACACCACAGGTGTTAATTTCAGGTAATGATTAATCTATAACAATGACGAATGCATGATGGGGCTTGGACAAAATGAGGTCAAGGAATCCAACCTTCTCGGGCTAATCCCCTGTTCATGACACTTCTCAATCTCCCTTCCTACACGGGGCGAATCTGCGCAGACGATAATCTTCCTTTCCCGCCGTTTTGCAATCTTGCAATGAAAGTAACGGGTGATGCTGATGTAATTGAACTTCTCGCGGTGTCAATCTGCTGACCTACTTGCATAGACTTGCCTCAAGACTTGATTGACCAATCTCTAAAGTGAATAATTTAGTTCGAAATATTTAAGGAAAAAATGAAGTATCTGATAAAAAACGACCTCCTAAGCCAATGTAAAAGGTACCGTCAACGCTGGAAAGTGTAGGTCTATGGTGTAAGTGATGAAAAGAAGTAACCTGAAACATTGGGACAATAATACCAGCAGATCAAAGCACAGATCGGTCTGGGAGGATATTCCTCCTTGAAATAGGTCTGGAGCAAGATATAGTCGGTCATGACCTTCCAGAGCATGTGAAACTGGAGTTCCACAGATGGCTCGGTGCATAGCAGGAATGAGGGGGGGGGGGGGGTTGAGAGATTCGCTACTCGTAAAGAGATGTTGGAGAGGGGTCTGATGGATCATCAAGGCTCAAGGAGGGGGGGTCAGATAATGACGAGATGACAAGATTGGGAGATGAGTGGATTGGCACTTGGCTTGAGATTGGCCAGAAGGTCCTTGGGAAAGGCAGTTTCTATACATCAACGTCCGATATGGACTTGTCCCCTTCTTGCGCTGCCCTCTGAAGATACGTCATCTCTAACGCCAATTTGGAGAAACCCTATATCACTTACTGCTGTGTCATTCTATAAGAATTTCTCACATTTACACTGATTTACAAACACATTCCCTATATACCTTCGAGCACGCACACCAAAATGCTTCTAACTATAAACTTTGTATTGCTGATTACATAATAATTACCCATCATGCACTATTCAGAGAGGTATGAGGATATAACCTTGTGTATATGTTCATTTATGACGTCAGTACTGTGTAAATTTAGTCCGTGCGACGTAAAGTGCATTTGTTTGGTTTCCTCCAGTATAAAAAGAACATTTACATGACAATGAAGGTTATCTTCTAAAACTTTCATTCTGTCGCTGACCTAAAGAACTTTACTTTCACTTCATCATCCCATCTTTTATTTTTGAGCATTTTGGGAGGAGTCGTGGTGATGCACTGATTCAGACGAAATGTATGCTGGAATGTGCCCAAACAAAATACAATGTCATGAATATGGAATAGGAAAAATTGCTAAAATAATTGTATTTTGGGTGTGAACGCTATGGTCATGGATTGGCACAACGCGTCTTGACGCCCCTGCCCCACAATATGGCGACCAGTGTAGACTGGGCAGTTGTCAAACTCTGATTGAAATATAACAAATTTTATGAAATTTTCATGATTAGAAATATAGTTAATCAGCGACCTTTCATGGGGTGGGGTATATATGAAGGGGCGGGGAAGGTGCTGTCATTGCCATTGCACTAGCTGATGTTAAGATCAAATTTTGAGAGGTGAGGCCATCGTAACTAAAAAGACCCCTCCCCCTCTTTCCCTCCCCCTCTCCCCCCCCCCTCTCTCTCTCTCTCTCTCTCTCTCTCTCTCTATATATATATATATATCCATTTTCTCTTTCTCGTCCTCTTACTAATTCAAGCGTTTGTATATCCTATAGTGTTTTTTGTAAGTTTTGTACCTTGTCGGCATGTCGCGGGCGTATAAGGTTGTCCATGTGACTGTCTCTGTGTAGTGCTCAACAGGTCCTACTACGCCTATAGTAAACAAACATACAATAGAATCAAACGTTGTGATTTGTCTCTACGTGACACGGAAAGAACTAACGTTCGTACTTAAATATTTAATTCACATCTATACTCTTTATTGCGTTTATTTTTATCTGTTTCGTAATGGTGCCATCGCCTATATACTATCTTTGTTTGAAGCGGGGGGAAGGATGGATTGAATTATTAGAATATTATAGTTTGGGGAAAATTCGTCTGCTATTGGTAAATGAATGAAAATCTACGTTAATAGATTAAGCAGTTAAACATGAAATAAATAAATGAGTAAATTCACAAAGAATACAAACGCAACTCATGAGAAAAGGAACGTCAAAAAACATAAAAATTAATTTACTTCTACTACAACAATATACTACTACTACTACTACTACTACTACTACTACTACTACTACTACTACTGCTGCTGCTGCTGCTGCTGCTACTACTACTACTACTACTACTACTACTGCTGCTGCTGCTGCTGCTGCTGCTACTACTACTATTACTACTACTACTACTACTACTACTGCTGCTGCTGCTGCTGCTACTACTACTATACTACTACTATTTCTACTAATACTACTACTTCTACTACTTCTACTACTACTACTACTACTACTACTATTACTACTACTAATACTACTTCTACTACTTCTACTACTACTACTACTACTACTTCTACTACTTCTACTACTTCTACTACTACTACTACTACTACTACTACTACTACTACTACTACTACTACTTCTACTACTTCTACTACTACTATACTACTACTACTACTTTTACTACTACTACTACTACTACTACTACTACTACTACTACTACTACTTCTACTACTACTGCTGCTGCTGCTACTACTACTACTACTACTACTACTACTACTACTACTACTACTACTACTATTACTACTACTACTACTACTATTACTTCTACTACTACTACTACTACTACTACTACTATTACTACTACTACTTATACTACTTCTACTACTACTACTACTACTACTACTACTACTACTTCTACTACTTCTACTACTTCTACTACTACTACTACTACTACTACTGATACTACTACTACTACTACTTCTACTACTACTACTACTACTACTACTACTACTACTACTACTGCTTCTAGTACTTCTACTACCATAATGAACTGAAATGTAATGTTTCTTTCTCCGCAGTTGGAATTAGCAATAAAAGTTTTAGTTCTGATAGCCTTGATGTCAATTAATTCAGTGTTTTGATGTACGAGCAAAAATTGATAAGCCTGTACTTTCTTCAAATTCATACTTCCAATATTTCACACCCATCGACTCCCCCAACAATAAGAGTCTAGGCGACTTCCCAGTCTTTGTCAGATTGCACTTGAAAATAAGTAACTATTTCTCTGCAGGTAACAAATGCATGTGAATAAATACAATTATTCAGTATACCCAGACATTCAAAAAATAATAATTCTAATTGAAAAATATCATGAATTCTGGAAGGTCTTTTGTGCAATTACCCACACTCTTGTATTGTGGGATTCGCCTCCGTGGTTACGTCAAGGCCATGTGCAGAAATATTCGCTTCATATTTTGTAATGAGAGATTGGAGAACTCGAGAAAAATAATTATACCGGGATGGCCTTAAATTATTATTAAGTATTCGTGATTCTAAGTAGATCAAGGAAATTATATTCAATCGTTAAGAATTATGTCTTGTGAATGAGATCATAATTATAACTCAACCACCAAAATAATAATTCTCATAATAACTTTTCTTCAGAGTTCTCTTTGCGAGTCGCTTGATATTCAGGTTAGAGGTGTGGGCGATTTTTTATTTACATTTTTTTTGGAAGGGTTAGAAGTTCTTCGGCCTTGTTGAAACACCTTTGTAAATCCTTTGCAGAACCGAATCAGCTACTTATTACAAAATGCTTAATTCTTTAGCAAATAATCGACTGTGATTTTCTGTATTGAATGTGGAACGTGGAATGTGAAGGTCCCTCTTTTGAATAAAACCCAGTCATTTTATTTTTTCCAGCCTATTCATGATCGCAATATTCCAACTTAAAGGTCAAGTCGACCTCAGAAAAAGGTTGATTTGAATCAATAGAGAAAAATCAGACAAGCACAATGCTGAAAATTTCATCAAAATCGGATGTAAAATAAAAAAGTTATGACGTTTCAAAGTTTCGCTTATTTTTCAGAAAATAGTTATATGAACGAGTCAGTTACATCCAAATGAGAGAGTCGATGAAGTCACTCACTCACTATTTCTTTTGTTTTTTATTGTTTGAATTATACAATTTTTCAATTTTTACGAATTTGACAATTAGGACCTCCTTGCCTGAACAACAAAATGTTAAAATAATGAAATTCCACGTGTTCAGGGAGGAATGAAACTTCATTTCACATGACAATGACGAGAAAATCAAAATATTTCATATTTCATATAATAAAATACAAAAGAAATAGTGAGTGAGTGATGTCATGAGTTCCCTCATTTGCATACCGACCAAGATGTGTATATAACTGTTTTGTGAAATGAAGCGAAACTTTAAAATGTCATAACTTTCTTATTTTACATCCGATTTTGATAAAAATTTTAGCGTTATGCTTCTTGGATTTTCTCTTTTTATTCAAATCAAGTTTTTGTTGGGGTGGACTTGTCCTTTAACAAATGTTCTTTACAAACTATAACCCCACCAATTTGGGGTTAATACTTGAGATTTATATCAAATCATCATGTTGCCGATATACACATTTTGCAATAAATGATTGAAGTTTTCATTCATATAGGATTAGAAAGACTTTACTCTCCAGTGGCTATTTTTATTTATTTATTTATCTACTTTTGGGAGAGGGCCCGGAGGGGGGGGGCGTCGTCTAGGACTAAGCTCATGCATCAAATACATACGAAGTATGAACGCAATGCCAGAAAATGTGTGTTCCTAAACTGATTTGGAAAAAAAAATTACGAATACAGACATTTTCTGGTTCAGTAACCTTAGCCATATTGGAGAAAAAAGTTCGACAAACTCTGATATCGTACCATTTTGGATATGCATGAATGGTGAACTATACAAGCTATGCAAATAAATGCTTGAAATGGCTCGTCAATAAAATATCTATTTTTTCCAGTCAATTAGGCCTCAAATACGAGAAGGAAATAGTATCTTATTCACATCAGTTTTATAATAATGTAATAGCAAGCAGGATCACTAACAGTCGCATTTGTTAGGAGGATGTTGTTTTATATATTGAATTTTTCAGAAATTTTGAAAACAATTCGAAGAATTCGAAAATAATGATGATAATAATAAGGATAACAATAATTGTAATAATAATTGTAGTAAATTAACAATAATAAATAATGATAGTAATAATAATAATAATGATAATAATGATAATGATAATAATAATAATAATGATGATGATGATAATAATGATAATAATAATAGTGATAATAATAATAGTATTCAATAGACTTATCAATGGATGAATAATGAATGAATAAATAAAGTGGTATCATGGGTAGACCTTCTCTTTTTTCCGCTCGATCGCTTTGCCGTTCTGCAGACGGCGTTTTGCTATATCGATTAACCCCAATAAATTACGAATGAAACCGTCATCAACCGTTATGCTCTGCTCGCATGTTGGTAGTATAATTGACCTTTGACCTCGTCCCATTACTTGTAAAAATCCCTGACTTTTGGACATCTGTCCCTTTTTGTGAACATTGTCATAAACAAATAATCCGTATCGATTTGATTTCCATACTACCTACACAGGGTTGGATGAAATGCAAATAAAATCAATAAGTACAACGGCCCATAGACGCGAAAACATTTGCACCAATCGATTTAAATTCAAATGTGTGTACGCGTGTGGGGTTGAATTGGGTGTGTGTGTGGGGGGTGTAATGTGGTTGAATTGTCACGCCCCATTGACACGTGCAAAAGAATATAATTACAAGTGGGATCACACGATTATTACATCGAAAGTTTGTTACTGCATCTTGTATTCCATTTGACAGAAAACATCTCCGTGTACATCAGCTGTATGCTTGGATAGCAAGAAATTGCAAGCCAGACATTCCATATCTATTAATCATATTTTAAGCTATTGTGATCAATTAAAATAGTCATTTGAATTATTAGAGTACGATTATTTTAAACGTTTTCCATGAGTGCATATGTAAACAAATAATTCCAGACGTCTGGAATCGGAAAGGTTTTTTTTTTTAGGGTTCACAATTGATGTAAAACTAAATAAATTGTTATTTTGGTGCCTTTTAAATCAGGAGAAATATACACTTCGGCCCAATAATTCCGGCCCTTCGTTCAGTAATTACTTAAATTATAAAATACTTATACTCCAACTACTTCAACTACTACTACTACTACTATTACTACTATTACTACTACTACTACTATACTACTACTACTACTACTACTACTACTACTACTACTACTACTACTACTACTACTACTACTACTGCTACCACTACTACTTCTACTTCTACTACTACTACTACTACTACTACTACTACTACTACTACTACCACCACTAGTCTCCAACTACCACTGCATATGTGGCAGCTTTGAAAAGAATAAATGTTACAATCGTTCTTATCAAGGTTAATACGAGTAATCCTAAATATGTTAATTTATAATTATAGACGGATTCCACGAAAATTAAAATTTATAATGTGCATCTATAAAAAGCCTCCGGCTGATATTGTGTGTACACGGTAAAATGACTGTAGGGGTATAGTCATTTCATAGAGAATTCCATATTAGTATTCAAGGCCATTAGTCATCAGTAAATAGCCTGATGCTTTAATTAGTGTGCCAAAGTTCACCCCGCATCGTATCATCTTATTCCCAGTCACCTCAGTGATGTGTCGGAAGTAACATAAAACAGGTCTCCTCCCCCATGCAGCAGAGGGAGGAAAGATTAGGCGCCGACGAGAACTATTTTATATTTCAGTGCCATTATGTGCGAGAGAGCAAAGAGACTGACCACTAGTTTTCAAGGAAATATGAACGAAAAATTACTTGTCCTTTTTTTCTTTTTACTGTAGGTGAAAACATGCGAGATATTAAGTTGATGGAAAAAAATGAGGAGAGGAGGAAGGAGAGGGGGCCAGAGAGAGAGAGAGAGAGAGAGGGGGGGGGGGGGAGTGGGAGGGCAGAGAGGGGAAGAGAAATGGGGAGTTGGGGAGGGGGTAAATGTAATATGTAGCGATTTCACGGATCTAAATTATAGATTTGTACAGTAAAATATCACGTATGTATTTTGTATCCACTTCTATAACGCAAATTACAAGTTCCTTAAAATCTACTTGAATAAAAAAACGTTATCTCAAAGGCCTATCACATTCCCTGCATACATAATACTCTTCATATTTTTATGAATAAGCACAGAACCATGATTACCGAATAAAGAAATTAGATATTCTCTAGCAGCAAAGATCCAATTAAGTCATTGCAATTGGAGGTTACATAAGAAACCTTTCTTTTAATTCCCCTTTTCTTTGTTTTGCTTTTGTCGATATCGTTTAGATGTTTTACTCTAGGTCAGTGACACGATATATCGATCGAAGGAGTAACCGTTTTGTATAAGTATAATTGTTTACAAAACAAAGATAGTTGTTGGGATATTGTCAAATAATTAGCAAGTAACATCGTTAATTAGTGGAGGTCTGATTGGATAGATTTCAATTACAATAAAGTACTTTTGACATAATGCAAAACTTGATGTACGCGCTACGAATCGTTTTATTTTGTTGTGATAATTAGTATTATTGCAATTGTTTTTATTCTTATAACAGTTCAGTATTTAGGCCTATTGATTCCCTTTATATCATGATCACTAGTATTTCCCTTGAGTATGTTGCTATTGTTGTTACTATTATTCATTACTAAAACACGTTTGGTTACTTCTTTCCATCCAGGCATACACCATATTGTAATCCAGGTCGTAATTTCAAAGCATGAAATTCATAACACTCCATTATTATTGTGTACGAGATTCAGGGAACGGGAATCCTCACCGCCTTTTAGTATTAATTACAGATAGGCCTACTTATTTTTGTTGTAGTGTAATTGTAATATTGAAGAGCAATTTGTATAAAGCGCATAGAGCAATTTAATTGATTATTCGCCATAAGTACCAATTTATTATTATTATTACTGATCGAATGATCATTTTGGTCACTGTTATTTCACAAGAAAATAAAAGAACCGGGGCAGGCCTTCATCGCATCGTCAAAGCCTGGAATTTTCCCTGTCCATTGTCCATACGATCAGAACAAAAGAACCCCCCTTTCTTTAAATCTCATGAATATAACGGTCAAGCGTCTTTTGTTCCTCCATCTCGCCTTGGAATGCAAGTTACCTCTTACGATTGGAGAGAACTTCCGAGTTTCGTTTCGATCGATATTTAGTGCTATCGACTACAAGAGCGTCGTCTGGCACGATGCCATCGGAATTGCGCACAAAGAACTCCCGCCAAAATTTTTGTGGTTTTTTCCCGAACCGAATATGCTTCCCCGTCTGATCGGTGGCTGAAGACCACACGGCGAGATAGCTGACAAAACCATTATCAACAATAAAAATGAAACTAAACTTGACATATTGCACTATAATTATGCATGATCATGTCCCAAGAAATATTTATGATTATTTAGTAATTTCTTGATATTATAGAAAAACCGGGAGAAAAACATTGGGAAAACATAATTTTTTTTTACAATGTTAATGTCATTGGGGTAATTAAGCCATGTTAGATTAAATTCAGCGCATTGAAGCCATTACTTGCTTGAAATATATTTTAAAAATTTGGAGGAAGTGTCTTATTAACTAACAACTGACAAAGGCCTACCTGCATGGGAAAATGCGAGTCATCGGATGATTACAAACCAATCTATATTTAGGTACTTTTAATACTACATCTACCTGGCTGTCTGTGTACAAGAATCAAGTGTTTGCATTTGTAATATGAATGACTTAACACTGCTGACGTCAATGCATGGAGAAATCCTGTCGTAAGCTGGCGCTAGATAACTAAATAAAGAGTCCGGCCAAACGCCAAACTCGAATGGAGAACTTCCAAGACCGAGACAAGATTCAAGGCGAAAATTAAAAAATGTTTGATCGTCAGCAGTAAATAGAACAGATAGAGATATACCTGGGAAATCAACATTTAAACAAAGGGGGCTGTGTCCATTCATAAAACAAAACATGTGATTAGAGCACTTTGAACCGACAAGGTTCATGTATGGACCTACTAAAGCAAACATTGGTACCATCACGATCTTGACATTCCAGAGGATGATGATCCAGGGAGGTGTATTCATTTATTTCTACAAATCTTTCCTTTTTTTTTTCTTTCTTCTTCTTCTTCTTCTTCTCTGATGAATTAACACTGCACTGTTAGTGTTAGAGATTAGTGTCACAGTGGCTATCCGTATAGTAAAGCCACCAAAGTTTATTATTAAACCTGATTTCATAATACGAGTCATGAAGGTTTATGTATATTATGGAGACTGGAATCTAGGACTATAGGGCCTATGTAATATTGTTAATATAGTTTTTTTTCAGAATAAGTATATAACATGGAAATGGGTACAATATGTTAGTCATAATAAATAAAGATATCTTCATGATGTATTCCTCAGATTGTGATTACAAAACCTATCACTATTTACCGACCACTGACGATGCCAATGGTTGACCAAAGATTGGAGTGTTTAACTGTAAATATTTAAACACCCGAACTTCTTTCCTCTTTCTGAGATAGCGACGCAAGGAGTAGAACAAACATGATCTTTTACCCCATATTATTTGGTGACACACGGTGATAGCGTTTTCTTCTCTTTAAAACAGTTTTTAGTTTGCTTATTCATTTTTGTCTCTTTGTCCCTTTGTCTTCTTGTATCTCCCCCCCCCCCCCTCTTTCTCTCTCCCTCGCTATCTTCGTCTATCTGTCTGTGTTTCTCGCTCTCCCGCTCTTACTATTTTCCATTCTCTTCTCCACTTATTAAAAAAGAACTTAATAGAATTAGACTTGAGAGGGCGACATTCATCTTTTTCATTCGGAGTTCTGTGTTCACAACTGGTTCAGAATGTCACCATCACTATCATCATTATAGTCAACACCGTAGTTGGCATCACCATCAATGCTACATTAGGTTGTGTTTACAGCTACGGTTTAACAGATTCTCATCATCATCAATATTACAATCATCATCATCATCATCTTAATCACCATCGCTACCATCCACATTATTATCACCATCATCATCACCATCATCATCTTAATCACCATCGCTACCATCCACATTATTATCACCATCATCATCATCATCATCTTAATCACCATCGCTACCATCCACATTATTATCACCATCATCATCATCACCATCATCATCTTAATCACCATCGCTACCATCCACATTATTATCACCATCATCATCATCATCATCTTAATCACCATCGCTACCATCCACATTATTATCACCATCATCATCACCAACACCATCGTCATCATCATCATCACAACTACCATCACCAATCTTCATCATCAATTTCATCCCTCATATCGTTATAGCTCCATGCTCATATCATGAACACTGTATCCACCATCATGATCACAATCATCTTCATTACAGGCATCATCTCCACCATCCTCATCATCTTATCCTCCATCTAACTATTACTTAACTTCCAATAAAGAATTCACTTAATAATGTATTGATGGTTGTACATACTATGTGAGTGACATTTATTTTTTATGCAAAACAAAATAGTAGAAAAAATTGACATGAAGAGAACAAAGAGAAATTTCACAAAACATTGCTGGGTGAAAAGTTTGCATAGAAAATACATAATGCGATAGAACACATCATTAGTAGATCCTCTCACCCCAATAAGGCCACAATAAGAGAAACATAACGCAGCATGAGACATACAAAATGAAAAGACGATGTATACAAAAACAGTATCATCATTGACTTAGTGAACCTACATACCTTCCATAATATAAAGCATCTACAAAATGCAGGTTACGTCACCTACAACATATTGAAAAACTTACTTGACCACATAAAGTGAAGTGAAACTTTTTTTTTAGAATACAAGTAAGATCATTCAGCCACAAAACTGATGAGAATTCAACCAATTGACTACACTGCTGATCAAACAATACACTGAAGACCCTAAACATGAATATATAGCATGATTGAAGAATACAAGGCCAGATTTAAAAAATAATCATGTTGAGACATGACAAGAATACTGTTCAGAATTGTAACAGAAAACAAATAGAATATAAAATTCTCTGCAGCATTTTAAAAAAGAAGGCCGTTTTGATGAATAAAAAAGATATTAAAAAAACTTATACAACGTTCTCAACTCTAAGAAAAATTTCCAAATTTTGAAATAGCCCTACAGAAGTGAATACATTCCATGGGTATTTCAATACCAATATTTTGAAATGATGTTGTGGACGTGTGCACCATAGCAACCAAAAAACAAACTAGTTGCAATCTAATGCAACCTGAACAATCAATTGCAACTTGATTTTGAACCAATCACATGTGCAATTTTGAGACTTGCCCTTTAGTGTTCAAGTTTCATTGAACAGTCTCTGTCTGCAACGGGGCCCGGGCACTGGTTTTCCTAATTTGTCAAATAAGACATATGATTTTTTTTTGGTTATTTCTACCTATCTCTGTGGGAAATTCCATAAAATAATCAACACTTTCCTATGTCCCCCCATTTTCTCTATTTTTACTTCACTTCGTAAACTGTTGTAGCGATAATTTGATGGCATTACAACTTCTTATATGAAATAGAAAAAATAAACAAACCATTTTAGGAAGGTTACACAAATTATGACCCTGCGTGAGGGTGTGTATAAGTACTTCAGAATTTTCAAATTCCCCAAACTCCCTTTATATTACGCAACGATATCTTAAATATGGAGAAACATACTGGTCCATATTCTGAAGTCTGCTTTTAACTTGAGCCATGGTCTATAAACTTTGTGCTAAAATTATGGGAAGCCAAAAATGTTAAAACTGTGTTTAAATTGTACATATCTTATGTCTGTTGAGTATTCCTTGTACTACTTTGATAAAGAAAACCATTGTATCCCCAGGCAGTCATTAACACTTTGAGTGCCAAGTGAGCTGATGATTTGAATTTCTACTGTTTGATATTTGCGTCCCAATTGGCTATCCGTAGTTATACCACAGCTTTCAGACCAAAATTTGAATCAAACCTGAGTTCAGAGTACAGCCCACTGATTTGTGATATTCCACAATGTGAACTGTACGATGCAAAAAAAAGACCAAAGAACAAAAAATATGCTTGGCATTAAGCAGTACAAGATTGAAGATTCAGAGCAAAATACATGACTGGCTTGGACATCTTATCATTTAAGAATTCTTTTACTACTGATACAGTGAATGAATTGGCTCCTAATGCCCGAGCTGGGTCTCGATATAGTTTCTTAATAAAATGCTGAAATAAAATTGTATTATCCACAACAAGTATTGTAATGAGAGAGTATTTGGATAAAAGAACAATTTGTTTTCATTCTTGTTTAGAATCGGGTTTAAACTTTCCAAAAAGAGACCATTAGAAAAAAAAAGGAAAGAAAAAAAAAGATTGGGAGAAAATAAGCCATAAAATCAAAGCCAAAAGCTAGTATAATGAATAGGTAACTACAGAATTCCTTTTAAAGAAAAAATAATGGTTTGGCATCAAGATTTTGATAAATGAGTTGAGATAGAAGAATAAATAAAGGTAAAAGATGAGGTGTTGAAAGCGATACAAATTAAACTCC
Organism: Lytechinus pictus; assembly: GCF_037042905.1. Classification (NCBI taxonomy): domain Eukaryota; kingdom Metazoa; phylum Echinodermata; class Echinoidea; order Temnopleuroida; family Toxopneustidae; genus Lytechinus; species Lytechinus pictus. Next base: position 32,216,930 of record NC_087255.1, on the reverse strand, counting down.
TCTATTTTGCTGAACAAGGGATAAAAACTTATAAACATGATGAAAACAAATGACATACCTGGTAGAAATTAAACAAGATATACAACAGTTGAAAATATTTTAGCTTTACCACTCAGCAGCCATTATAGCACAAAATATTATCATCATCATCATCATCATGAAAAGCAAATTCGTTCTCATGTTTTGCATATTATCAATAAATAACATATAAAAAACAGTTACTTCTTTTTCCCCAAGCATTAATCTGCGTTGAATGGAGGGCCGCCTCCATCCACATTACCAATAGCTATATCACATATTATATATAGATAATTTGTTGTTATATATTTATATATTCATATATTTTTTGTTTATTTGGATGTGTGTACAGATTGATGAAATATGCTGTTTTATACAAATATTATATACAAATTATATGTACAGCTTAGGTTGATAGTTGTCTGCTCACCACATATTCTCACTTCCAATAAATGGCTAATAAATTGATATTAGAAAGTAACTTCTATGAAATAAATCATCAAAGCAAAATCTAAAATGTTTATTTTTCAGCAAGTAACTTCTCACAATATCGGCTGGTTGCTTCCTTAGTTTTAGCATAGCTTAAGAATACTGAAGAATGATAATTTCAAAGACAACATTTGAACAAATAATTCTTTGGGATTGTACTCCCTTATTTTAAAACAAGAAAAACAATTCAAATACATAAAATGAAATCTTTATATAAAGTATAATGGTGGTAGTAGAATACAATTAAAAATACCAAGTAGTACTCAAATTCAACATATATGTATGTTTTCATGTAATTTATACATTCAATATGGTGTGACGTTGTCACTAAAATTCAAAGCAATATCTAGTTCTTAAGATGCTAGTAGCAAAGATTTTGGCGAGATGTCCTTTTCTTACTTAAATTTGAAACTAGAAAGCATTATTTTCATGTATCCTCTTCAATTCACTGCCAAACATAACTATAACAGTAATCTAAAACATTATAATGCAGTGCTCTAAAAGAATGATTTTTGAGCACCAAATTTAATACAATACTGAATAAAGAATTTCCTCAAGCCCTCACACACACCTTTCGGTATTTGAACAAGTAAATATAAAATGAAATCACTATCCCTAGAGTAATCACCTATGTCCTCTCAGGGCCAGGGGAGTACATCTGTGATAAGCTACCCAAATTCTTGCATTTCATTGGCTAAAAGCATATTCTTCAGTGAAAATCACTGACAAAATGTGTCATGAAACACTCCCCTGACATGTAAGTTAACATAAACATTAATGGACCTAAAGCAGTGCACTGTGGTACTCCCATATCATTATCTCCATTACTGAAGATGTGATGATCTCAAATCCAAGTAATATACCGGCTATAAAACATTTTAATCTTAATTTGAAAGGGTTTTCATTACTCATAACAGATTCAACAAATAATAAATTTACAAAGGAGTAACTATTACATTGTAAATTGAAATAATACACAAATGCTTATTCTTCTGCAAACCAAATCCATTCTGCTCTAGTAGAGTTGATATGAGTGACTTAAATTTCTAACAAAACTGTTTCTCTAATCTAGATCACACACAGCACAAACTTTCACATTAAGTACTTTTAAATAGTTTAATCTTCTTAAATTCAATATACAAACAAAGAAGTAAAAGTAATCCATTTTACAAACAAAAATGTTCTTTGTTACAATTAAAATAACATTTAAAACAAATTAGATGCTGTACACATGAAATTCATTTGATGCTATCTGCACAGTAAGAGAAATATTTTCAAAAAAATATATATGTAAAATATTCTTAACATCTTCTCTAGTGCGCAGCAAACAATTGGTAAAAATAAGCACCATGTTGAAAAAGGAGAAATAGATATGCACTGATTAATATCAAAATCAAGAATAATCTTTTTTAAGGCTGACTCTCTTTTGGCAAAGGTGGGGTAATTCTTAAAGGCACCATCAATCCATATAGCTGGTAATTGCCCATAAATATATTAAACTTCAATTAAATTACAAACAAGTTTATATTATTGTAATATTATATTGAGGATAATTCCCTTCATTTGCATTGTTTACAAAATGACAAAATATTAAAAAATATATATATAACAGAGGTGAGGTTGGTATCTGTAAGACAAGTTGGTATTTTCTCAACGCAAAGAAACATATAGCATATAACACTGTATAGTTAAAATCACATTGAAACAATCTGTGGCACACTAATCATGTGACACTTGATCACATGACAAAAAAGTATCAGGTGACCATGATATATCATTACATATAAAAAACAAAATGAAAGCCTAGTTGGTTACATACCTCCCCTCATACAAAACACATCTGACAATAAAAATAAACAAGAATGCTGCATAGTGCTGGATGGAAGACAGTTGCATATAATTCATGGCAGTTCTTGCTGCATCCTATCACATGATCAGTCACATGACCTAACCACCTAACAGGACACCCTATCAGCTAGAGCAGGTTCTGCAGCACATTTTGCGGAAGTATTCGTTGTTGCAAAATCTGAATTTCTTGACAAGAGGGCAGTATGTGACAGAGCTGGCATCTTGACAACCTGGGCAAGGAATGAAAGAAATTGATAGTATTATTCTGAGGAATGAAGTGAATCTACATGTATGTGACAGGTAAGTTGTATGACACCCTGTTTCAATAAACTTTGTATTAAAAATAAATGCTAGAATTCTATCAGAAATTTATTCTTAGTAAATATGAAGGCACCATTTAAAAAACTCATTATAAGAAAGCTTGTGATTTTCCACTTATGAAAAAAACCCAACAGGGACGAGAATAACATTCAGCTTCCTGAAGCAACATGAAACAGAAAGAGTAGGACATGTGGAAATTTGCCTTATTCATGAGTCTTTGGGGCTGCAAGGACCATTGCATTGCATCTCACACTGTCTTTGTCTACTTGGTCTCTCTGATGAATGGCATTTGAATCTTATATGTACAACTAGTCTCTTGGCTTGAAAATAAACCTAAAGACCCTTGCAATCCACCTGTTACCCAATCTAGCCCCCCTCTTGTACCCCTCCAGATCTATCAAGTACTTACTCTCTGGTGGTGCAGGTATTGTACCACAAGGACTCTCACACTGTCTTTGTCTACTTGGTCTCTCTGAAGCATGGCAGTTCTGATCTCGGAGTATAAGACCGTTCTGAGCCATACAGCTGACTGGCCGGTTCTGCTGACCCATACCACACCGAGTATTGCACTGGAGAAGGGATGGGGAAAAATGCATTAGTTATTATGATGCAAATGAAAAAATATCATGTGGCACAAGAAAGTCACTTTAGAAGATCTGTTTGATGCTCATTACAATATCAACAAATATAAACTGTAATGTGACCATCTAAATAAGAAATAAACTTTATGATCATGATCATGTCTTTGATTATTATAGTATTGACAATCATCCTCATCACTAACATCATGATTCAAAAAAATTATAAGGATCATCTATAAAACATTATGATCACCATCATCATCATAATCATGATGATGATGATGATCACCATCATCATCAACATGATCATCATCATAATCATCATAATCATCATCATCATCATCACTATCATCATAATTATCATCACCATCATCATCACTACCAACTTCCATCATCATCATCATCATCATCATCATCATTACCACCACCATCACCATCCCAATAACCACCATTGTCATCACTCAACCATCATTACCATAAAAATCATCCATATAATTTCTACCACAATCACCATCATCAATACCATCATCCAAGCGATTCCCTTACCTCACTCCAATCACCAGCGATCCACCTAGGTGGAGGGCAATCCCCTAGGTTGCATGGCATTCTGTAGACCGGCATGTCTGCTTTGTTACACATGATATGTGAATAGGTCTGCCTCCGGTCACTGCTCATGCACTGGACATGACGCTGTTTGTGACCCGGTCCACACGATGGATAACACTGCAAAAAAACAAACAATCAGAGTGAATATTGATTACCTATATTTCATATTAATCATGCTATCCTTGTTCCATCAAATTATTTAATCATATAAGGAGTATTAATTTGATAAGATTATATAAAACAATCATGAATACATGATGCAATGCTATCAAGATTAGGGATGACCCAACACATCACACCTCCAGAACAATAGGCTTACTGCTTCTCGAGAGTCTAAGAAAGCAATATCTGTATACATGAAATCATATATTAGCTCACTAATGTCTGAAGCTTTTCTTCGTACTTTGTTTTTTCCCTTTCCACCTTTTCCACTCTTCCTCCTCCTCCTACTCCCTTTTTCTCCTTTCCACTCTTTCTTCTTCTCCTCCACCTCATCCTTCTTTCGATCCCACCTCGTCTAGTCTTCTCCAGCTCCTACTTTTTCATCATCTCCTTTCTGTCTGCTTCTTCTCCTAATCATTACACTTATTAATTCCTAAAACTTCCTAAGAGTGTTTTTTTTTGTTAGCTTCATGTTCATCATATTAGGCATATCACCACTATCACCATGAATAGGAGCTTCCTAGCAAGAGTTGCACTCACCTGTGCCCAAGGTCCAGTGATCCATACAGGTGGACATTCCCTATGACCACACGTCATGATCTCCGCTGGTTTATGTTCCTCACATAACGCCTCATCCACCACCTCATCCTCGTGTTGGGTCACCTTGGTGGTACATAGAACAGTCCTGGTCTTCTCACCATTACCACACGTCCTCGTACACTCAGACCATGCAGATATCTGCCATCTACAAGTCATATAAACAGATCATCAATGCATTTACCATCATATCCTTTGCTAGCAGAAATTCTAGCTCAGATATACAAAATGTGATCTATGATTTTTAAAATCCTGATTAGTTACTCTTATCTGGAAACTGTTGGAATTTATATTCTTCTTATTTATTTTGCTATTTATGTTATTCTTACCAGGAACTAAATTCATGGAATGGATGCATGGGAGGGCAACAAAATGATAAAGAGGAAGAGAAATAGAATGATGAGGGGACGAGAGTAAAGGGAGAGAGGGGGCAAAAAATAAATGTGAAGAGAAAAACCAAAGAAACAGAGCGAAGAAGAACAAGAAAAGGAGAGACTGAAAGATAAAGCAAGGGAGTGTGTGAACAGACAGGCACAAGAGAGAAAGAGAGAGAGAGTAAGCTAGAATATAATACTCACTCAGGTGGGCAAGCCTGTGTATTGCATGATACGGTTCTCCTCTCAGGTTTAGGATGATCACAGAATGTATCACTGACAACAGTCTCATCATCTACTCTTACACACTGCATCTCAGATACTGATACACCTGTAAAAACACAACAATGTTTATTGATAAACATATCAAAAATCTATCAATCTATCTATCTATCTATCTATCTCATCTAATCTAATCTATCTCCTCAATTAAGCACTTATCTATGATTCTAAAAATCACTGAATTCACTATCCATCTATTTATTAACCCATCCACCAATCCATCAATCCATCCATCCATCCACCTGCTCATCCATCCGTCCGTCCATCCATCCATCCATTCATCCATCCATCCGTCCGTCCATCCATCAATCGATCCATTTACTCATTATTCAACATGTAACCTTTACCACACATTGCCTTTCTGGCATTTTCTTTGTCAAATTTCACTCATTCATTTTCTTTTTCTTTTTCATCCTTCCGCTATTTTCTGTCACATTTCTATCAATTCTTCTTTTATTTTCTGTCTCGCAGTGTTTGTACATACTTATAAATTACTGTTATTATGTCTTTGTAGATGCAGAAGGTGAATAAATCAAGTCAAGTCATTCTTACCTCCTGCGCATGTAACAGAGCACTGTGACCATTCTCGTCTCTCCCAAGTAAACGCCATCTGTCTATCACCTTGGTTTGTTCTCGTTACCGGACGATTGAAAGAATATCTGATTCCCTGATTTTCTTCCTGAACCAGTAACTAGAAAAGAAACAGAAACAAAAATCAACTCTAATCTCAAACTCTTTTCATTGTTGTTGATGTTCTTGTTTTTTATTTTAGGGGCTCACCTTCCAAGAATATATGCACCATTTTCATTTATATTATCTTCCGCTCAACTCATAACCAATCTATATCATTTTTATTAAGCAGATAAAAAGAAATTAACAATAGGTTCATTCATAATAAAACAAAACCTTTGAGCAGATCATTATTCATATTCCTAAGAACAATCATTTCAAGTATTTGATTTATTACAAAAAGTTATGTAATTGGTAACCATGTTCATTGTTTCTATACTAAACCATAATGTGTGTAAAATCAATAAACAGCTACATTTGTCAACTACTTATATCTGAAAATATTTCTCTGAAACTTAAAGAGGTAGTTACCATGACAACAAGTTCTTGATTAGTTGGTCCCAGTGCCCTGAGCATCTCTGGTGCATCGTCAGGTCTCTCATAGACAAACGTAGACCCTGCCACATCATAAGACTTAGGCCAATCTATCATCCACTCAGCATTGATGTAGTAATCATTATTCACCGATTTCAGCGCTAGAAGGAATAAAGAGAATAAATGATCAGCGTTGTGTAAATGAACGTTGATGAAGTCTCCATTTTCACAAAATGTAAATAACAAGGTTCTTTTCACAAATGTCACTTTTCTTCTTCATTAATGTAATTGATTATATATTCACATAAAATCATGTGCTAGTATGTTTTTTTGTCAATTGTAACAATGACTCAATGCTGTTTATAAAATTGAGTTGATCCATTTCACTTTATTTATTTGAGGTGTATATTGTTGGAAATAAAGTAAATTGAAATGAAAAGTGAAATTAAGTGTAAGGTAAATCAAAATCGTTCTGACTTATAACATAATTTGGAATCTTGCATGCAAAGATCAACTCATCAGTGCTTCTCATCCACTCAAATCTGAAAACTTGTCGGACACCAAATGTTGATGAAGTACTCTCCAAGACTGGCTGTTACTTACCTAAATAGTTTCTAGAAATGGCCATCTCCTGCAGACTGATGTGAACGGAGCCTCTAGGTATGGTAAGGATTTCTTGGTAGTCTCCTGCAACCAGCTCCCCATTGTATGTACCTACAACAGTCTCACATGAATTCCCATCTCCTCCGCACACACGACACTTGTCTTCCCTGGCTTCAGAGCCTAATATCTTATCACATCCTACAGCCTGTTTAATAAATGTAGCAGAAACAAAACATATAGCAACAATTTGCATCTATACTTTAAATTTTTCATAAGTACTGCATGATAAAAAAATGATATCTTGTAATTACACAACAAGACAATGACAAAAAGTATAGCTCAACATGTATATCCAGTGCTTAACAATGTATTCAGATTTTAAAACTTCTCTGTGAATAACTTTTCTAATATCTTTAATAGATACATGCTAATTCGGCAAAGCCTTGAGTGTGTGATTTTGTAAATCTTTGTAAAACACCCCAAAGATTTAAGTTGCACTTAAATGCCGACGCGTACATGATATGCAACGCGCGATCGTATTGATAGATACGCAGTTAGTGCGCGTCCTCATGACACGATCTGACCAATGCGGTCAAGCCTTTCATACCATACGCAACTCGGTATTTAAGTGTGACTCTAAGTCATACTTAAATCTTTGTGAAACAACCCTCAGGTCCCTCCACTCATTGATCTCATGTTTAAAAGCACTCAGGTACATTAAACCACAAACCAAGGCCATGGCATTGGAAGCCTCTTTACTGGTCTTGATGCACATCTCATTGGCTACGGAGATTTGTCGTGCCATTTTTCATATCTTCCACTTGTGCTGTAATATAGAAATGAGCCCCGTGTAAAAACTGGTCTTGCCCTATACAAATTTAAAAGGCCTGCCAACTTAGGCACAAAGTTTGATTCCAACTTACATGGCACTTCCCGTTGATGCATATATCTAGAGAATCCGGTTTGTGTCTCTTGGAGTAGCATCTCGTTCCATCAACCACCTTTGGTATCCTCCGAAGATGATTTCCCCCGGAGGAAACGCACGATAGCTGGCAAGGTTCAGGGTTTGGACTCACGTACGGCTCCCACGTATAGAACTGACCATGGTAGACCTCGTTGTTCAAGGCTGAACATTGGACGGAGAGAAAGTCTCGCGAGTTTTCTGGACAATCCTGGAATAGAATGAAAAGCATAATGAAGGCAAAATAAATTAGAATTCAAGAGGAACATGTATCACAACCACCCCTATAACTACTACATTCTACAACATCCAGATCCAGAAATAAATTATACACTATGGCCCGTATTCTGAAGTCAGGTTTAACTTAGACCACGGTCTAACCCTGTGCTAAAATTATGGGGAGCTAAAAGTTCAAAAATTCTGTTTGCGTTGTATATTTTTTATGTTTACTATTTTGTTTCCTTTTGCTTTCATAATGAAGAAAAATACTTCAGTTATCATTCCCAGACAATTATGAACAATTTGGATGTCATATGAGTTAACAAATTGAATGTGTACTGTTAGGGATTTGTGCTCTAATCGGCCCTCCATACTTAAGCCACAACTCTAAACCACGGTTTAATTTAAACCCGAGTTCAGAAAACGGGCCTATGATTGGATCATACAAAGGTACTTACATTGGTATTACATGATCTATATCTACTTCTCTCTCCTGTGCAGTACTGGCCTCGATTTCTTGGCCTGGTAAATTAAGAAAAAAGAACGAAAACATATTAATTTCATTATTTCACAAACTTAAAGATAAGCATAATGTGCTCCTACCTTCATCTAGCTGTAAAAAAACACTTGAAAAAAAAACCCACAAGAATTTTTGTTTATCTAATAAGAATTTGGGTGAGCTTTTCATGAATTTCAAGCACTTCTGAATGGAATTCTAAAATATGAATTAGGCACAAGTTTAGCATCATCTGCCCCTATTTGACTCAATCTGGCCAAGAGATCAACTTGTGTCAATATTATTCTTCAACAGTGCCTATTCGAGAGGTATCAGCTGAAAAAAGTATTAAATGTAGAATTTAGCAGTCACAGTGTGTTGAAAGAAAATATTTAGTCTGTCGCACATTGCTCTTACAATTTTACAATTCATAGATCAATTTAAGCCGTAGAAAATCAGTTCATACACCTTGTTACAAAAAACAGATCCAGCAATCAATTGTAAATTGACAATTAATTGAAATTAATATGGGGACCCCCAATTTGCAATTAATGATTAGTTTCTTGCAATGCCTGAAAGACTTAGAGCAAAGGAATGAGAATGAAAGTCCAACTTACTCTGGATTATTGCACTGTCTCTCTGAGTTTGAGACACCCCCACCACAAGTCCTGGAACAGTCTGACCATGAGGACCAGGTCCCCCAGGAACCATCCACAGCTTGAGGTCTGGTCCCATACTCTACACAGTCTCCTAGATAGCACCACTGTGTTACAAGTAAACAAAACAAAGTTTAGACTAGTCCCGGGGGGGGGGGGGGCTGGGGGTGGGCCAGTCAAATATATTGCTGTACACACGCGTGACCCAAAAAATGGTTAGAAGGGGTGTTTTTTCAGTTTTGGACGCGGGCCGCGCGTGCACTCGTTAAGGGTATCAAAAACACTGATTTAAAAAAAGGGGTAGTTTTGAAAGACTGGTCAATGAAGACCAATGTTCTGTAATGCTCAGTTATTGATCTACTGATCATACAATGATTCAACCATTGGTTGTATTGCTAATTGCACACAATTATCTGTACAAAGCATCAAAGAAATCAGTCAAAGAATTAATTGTTATAATTTGTGTTATGGGGGCAGAGGGCATGATTTCATGACGGCTGTTCAAGGATAGTTAGTAGTTATTATTATAGTAATAATGAGTGACCAAGAATGCAGGAACAGCTGGAAAATCATCTGTACCTGAAGCGGCTACCCTGGGTAAAACAGGGGGTATTATTATTCCTACTTACTCCTTCTGATATAAGAGATGTTTGGCATCGCGTTCCTTCCGCAGCCGGTGTTCCTGTTCTCCAACATGCTCTTGTGTTTGGCTTCTGACAAGCTAGCTCCCGACATATATTCTACATGAGAGGGAAATATAAAAAAATATATACTTCATTTTATTTCAATGCACTGACATATATTTTACATGTGGGGGACATATAAAGAAATATATAATTCAAATTATTACAATGTGTTGACATGATAAAGAGGGATAAAGGAATATATAATTGTATTAATTTGAATGTGTTGAAATATATTCTATAAGAAAGGGAAGTAAAAAGAAATACATAATGGATATATTTCAATGCATTGACATAATATTCTACGAGAGAGGGAATATGAAGAAATACACTATTGCATTTAGTTTGGGTGATTGATGATTTTCTTTAAAACATTAATACATAACAAGCTCGAAAAGAATTTACTTGTCCAATTTAAGTGTTCTTATAATTCCAGTTAGGATTTGTCACCTTTCTCAATTCATCCATTTGACCCAAACTGCACAAATCAACAAAGATTATAATCTAGCTAAAATATGAAACCAGGCAAATAATACACAAATAGTATTATTCTTTCACCTTATATGGAACTTTATCATTAAAATGATCAATACATAATCAAATATCTGAATGGCTGTGAGTAATTTATGTAATAAAAAACCCAGGAAGTATGTAATTAGAGAGTGGTTTGTATGCTACTGTCATTTAGTGCAATCCACAGATTAAAAAAAATATATACATTAACATGATTTATGGCAGCTGTAACTCTACCCATAGCATGTATCATGATCATGCCAATATTACATTTCAAAACAAAGTAATTTACAAATCCTTTTCAATTTGCACATTATCTGTAGGATGTTAAAAATAACCAAAATCCCAATTTGCACTGACTTGGAGAGTATCAGCTTGCCAACTAGTGGAATTAACATTTATTGGTGGAATTCAAAACTGTTTAGTATGACTCAATATAAATTGATGACAAGTATTACACATGTTTGGATGTAACACCCAAAATAAACCATTGCAATTCATATACATGTATAAATGTCTCCCAAACTAGCCCAATTAGAGTATACATGCAACACAAACATATATGCATAAAATCAGAAACCAACTTAATTTTGAAACATCACACTTTAGAAACAAAATGTTATGGAAATAAACAACCAAAATGTGCCAAGATTTCACTAACTACACGAACAGCAAATCACTATTGGGTCATTTACAACTCTTTAACTTAATGTCAGATATTTAATGTAAATGAAAAAAGAAAAGCCACAAATATCATTTTTATTTTGTATGACGAACCAACAATGTGTAGTGATGTTGCAAGTCTACAAAGAGCTAGTGAAAAAGTAACAAATTTTAGGGTATGAAACATCCATAATAATCACTTTTACATCATTATTACTCAGCTGCATTTATACCTCATGGCATAAACTTTTGTGGTAATGTTGTTCCCTATTTGTGAAATTTATATACCTATCATGCAGGCAGAAATGCTGGGCCATGATTCAAGATTCAGCAAGGTTTACATTGTACTGACAGCCTTACTTTACTTTTTGGCGATAGGCAGCTATAGGCTTATGACAGTTGTTACTGATGACTAGTTTAATAAAACATTTCCCTAGATGGGATAGGGAAACCAGGGGCAATTTCTCCAGACTTTCATATCTGTTTGAAAGTTTGTTGACATCTCCCCCCCCCCCCAATCATACTTTGTTCCATGGGGGAAATTTCTCATTTTTTTTCTGTTTATGCTAAATTATTGTTGACAATTTTGCTGTGTTTGGAGGATGTCACAATAGGTATTGGATATTATCCAACTACAGATGTCATCCCAGAGTCACACTAGAGCAAAACCCCTCTTCAGTCACTCTCAGCCACCTGAGACTGCCCAAAATGTTGCTTCTAGACAGACTGTCTTAAAATCTGATATATAAATAAAATTGGTAATAAAACCAACCTGACCTACAATAGACATCCATGGGTGAGGGGGGGGGGGGCAATAAAAATAATTGATTTTCCTTCAAACCACCCTAGATCCCTTTTCACAATAGTAACAGCAATCCTTGCCTGTATTTATCTTGAAGTCATAGCAGTTATTTTATGCAGTGTGAAAGGGGAAAGACTGAGAATTCAGAACAGAGGCGACTTGTCCAAAGTCGGTGCCATGTCTTGATGCAGGAACCCTGCTATAAAGGTGCTGTGTGTCTTTTCAAAGCGGCTTTCCCTTTTTCCCCATTGCTTTTTAAAAATCTATGATGAAATGTGAAGGATGGTAATGAAAAGACACTTCCAGGATTCCTACAGGGGAAAAACATCATATCTGATTTTGTAAAAGTGCCAAAGTCCTTGAGTTTGAGCCCACATGCAGCATTCATCTCCTGGCTATGGATACTCACATTGGTATTACAAGCCTTGGCACCCTGGCCGTACTGTAGCTGACACTGTTGGTTCCCATCTACTAGTTCACCTGGCATGGCGGTAGGTAACCAATAGTCTGCTAGCTGCGGAACATCGTCAAGGCATATCGCTTTACCTGACCTGTACGAAGAGGAGTGGATGGAAACAGACAGAAAGGGTTGATCATAACTTGCAAGATGGTCATTCCAAACTGAACAGGTATCTTCAGTCGGATGTTAAAAACTCATACATCAGAGTAAATATTCTCTTATATTGGTGACACAACATTTGCTTCTGCGATATTTGCTCTGGTCTTAATATCTCAGAGGGCAGAGTTAGGGTATATTTAGTTTTGGAGGTTAGGTTTTATGTTCGGCTCAACGTGCAGATTTTCCATCGGAGCAATTGTCGCCAGAGCAAATGTCATGGAACCACTGTAACTGATAGTAATTAGAGCCATACATTTTAATCTTCATGTTGCTAATCTAAAGGGAAACTATTTCAATGTGACACAATAAAAGAGAAAAAGAAGATACTTTCGAGTAAAAGTAAGGTTGAAGAGGATAATCAAAATCTAAATTTGTGTCATATTTAGAGTTTGATCATATCAAAGTCTGCAGATGTTGGTTATTGTTAGTGTAGGAATGCATTTTGCTACCCTGTGCTTGTGAGTGTGCGATCAGGAACATTTCCTCAAATTAATGTCTCATCAAGAACATTTCCTAACACTTAAGGCCCAATCAAGAAAACTTCCTCACACTAACATATTGAGTGACGGCTTCTAAATCTAAAAAGGATTAGTAATACGAGAGAATTATCAGAAGTGTGTCTCTTATCCCAGAGAGGCAAAGGGCCTCCTTTAGGAGATTGCGTAAGAAATCATTACTCAATCTGAATTGGCAACATGTAAACAACAACAACAAAATCATACACGTGTAGGTCTATTTAGTTTCTTTATGGTAGCAAAAAACCTATTTGGCAAAAGGATTAGATGCACAGGTCTTAAATATTTCAAGAGAATTCACAATCTTTCATACTGAACGATAGGCAAACATCTTGTTCATCTTCACTTGTTGGCAGTGATTAGCCTTTTTTTTCTGGTGGGTGGTCTATTCTTTTACAAAGATCTTCACAATATCACCTCCTTCACACTAACCAGTACAGGGGAGCATTTCACAGAACAAATAGCCAGTGATTGTCACCCACGATTCAATATAAGCTACTGAAATCCTGGCATTTGATTGGCTCAGAGCAAATTAGTCAGCGAAATTCACCGACAACATGTTCCATGACACACCCCCCTGATTTCAAAAGCTTAAACATGGTCATATTTTGTACCATACTTTAAACAGGATTTCAAATACAACCTTGATATATGCACACCGAGTCAACAAATAGAGCCATGATAGATTGGTTAGTGAATGGACAAGTCTTTCAATTATCGTTCATCCTTGTACTTAGGAAACTAATAAATCACAAAATTGACCCTACAAGACCCCTTTCAAGGATCTGGTTCCTGTATGATAAAATGAATCAAAGCTTGCCCTTTTTGAAAGCTTCAAAACGTCATAAAACTAAATGGATTGTATCATGGACAGATTGAAGAGTAGTAAGTCTTTTGAAATGGACAGTAATTCATACACTAGTATTGGCTCTTGACTTTTCAACCCATGGGACAAATTTATTTTCTTTGAAATATAAGATGAATGATAACTGGAAATTTTAAAGGAAATAGTGATTTGGAAAGAATAAGATGAAAGCACAAAATAGCCAAGATAAAAAAAGGTCAGAAACAACATTGGGGGGAAAAACAAGAAAAAGAAGGGAACAATTACTAAGTTTAACTGTTTAAAAAGAAATTATAGTTAAAGGAATGATAAAAAAAATGGAACCTTCCATAACTACCCCCCCCCCCCCGTTGTACTTTGCAAAATTGGACTAGGTTGAAAAAAATGTTCCTTTTTGGGGGCAATTATGGGAAATCAATGTACAAATCTAGCTGTTCATTATCCCTATTTCTAGTGTAGCTTTACATGCCCTGTTAACATCAAGACCTGATCAGGCGCAACCTAAATTTGGAAATAAGTATATTTTTAGATATAAACACCAACAATGCTCACTTTTTTTAGCATCATGCATGTGCCCAGAGTATATTTGTGGTTTACCAATAGGTAGTTTTTGTAACTTCTTGACCCAAAACTCGCTACTCAAAATAGCATCACACAATCACTTTTAGCACAATATCTTAGATGGAATGCCGCAGGCCACAACAAAGTATGAGTATCGATTTCTGAAAATCTATATTTCCAAGACTCCCAAGTGTATGCCTATTCCCTCAACAAGTAAAAATAGAACTTTCAATGATTTAATAGAAGTTTGATGTCAGTCCCACAAGGAGCAACTATCGTTGTGAATTTCATAACTATCAATTGCAAGATAAAACATTAGTTTCAATTACGATATTTTATCAGTGATCAAAATTTCAAGACAATCATAGGATTACCTGTCAGAGTTTTTAATTCTTATTGAATATTCTTAAGGATTCAGGAAAAATTTGTAAACAATTCTAATAATTGGATATCCTCCAAAATGTATTTTGCCTTCTCCAGAATTGGCCATTAAATAAAACTTCTATTGTGATAATAAAAAACCATTTTACACTGATCAATTTTATAGGATGATTAGATCGTTTGTTGAATAAAGGAATTAAATTCGAACAATAATTTTCAAGGAGAGAACGTGATTTACAAGTAATGTAGGCTGCTGGCTGCACTTTACTCAAACTGTCAAACAACAGCAAAACTTTGTTAAATGCCCCCTTAGGCAAAAATTACAAGGATATGTACAACAAACTACAAGGTTACAAATGGAATTTTACACAAGTAGGTACCGAAATAAACAAGCAAAAAAAAAGACTAGAATTTTTGTGAAGTATTACTTTTTTTGGACTCCCTTCCCATAAAAGCATGACTGAATTTCTTAACTCTACAATAAAAAATCTTTTAACTGTTCATCATTTTTATTTTTGTGTGTCTTATTGGGGTCATATTATCAAGTTCAACATCACAAAATGACAAGCAATACACACTTGACCAATAAAAAGTGACCAGAGAGGATACTTATTTACAGGCGAGCGGTCAGTTTGACCTCATCTATCTTGTAACATCTGACCTCCTCTCTTCTGTCATACAAGCCTTGTTGATATTTTGACATCTTTTCATCCAATTTTCATTGCCTCATGCCATTTATCCTTGCAAGGCTTCATATTCTAGTATGTCCTTCTGTTGTATGTTCTTGTAATTCCATAATATTTCAAACTTGTACTGACTCAAAATCAAAAGGCCAAATATTCTGTTATAAAAGGTGTCACTGATGATAGATTACATCAACAATTTGTACAATATCTCAAAAGAAATTGGATGATGATCTCCAGTAAATGATGTAAGATAGTGAATAGTGTAAGATCATGAATTAGGGGAGTAACATTATGCTAAAAATCTTCAGTGAATGATAAAAATTGTGATTGAGTAAGATACTATCACAGCTTCTTTTAGCTACAAGTCATTACATAGAAATAAAAATCGCTGGGTTGAGAAAGTGTTCATAATTTGCTTCCACACTGCAAGAATACCTTTGACATTGAAAAATCTCTATGAAAGTTCTCACAATTTTGACAAGTACGTACTACTTATCGGGTATTTTCTTTCGGGAATATAACAAGAAATTTGCATTTACACTGCTAAATATACCTCTTAGTTTGTGATTGGGGTAGATCAGGGTAAATTTCCCATACAGAGAATACCTTGTATTTTCAAACTTTGAGTCAGTCTAAAGACACCTAATGATGAATTTATCCCAGTAGCTCGACAGCTGTTTTCTCAACCCACGCGGCACCCCATTTTTAAAGAGTCTCATGAAAGCTGCTCTCAATGGCATGATAGAAAGTTAATATAATGGACAGAAAGAACGAGAGACAAAGATAGATAAAGTGAGATAAAAAAATAAAGAAAACAATGTAAGCAGAGATGAAAATATTTGTTCACAAGTCTAGAACAAAATGCTCTCAAAGGCATAGTTAAGGGGTGAGAGATGAGGGTGTCATTGTTTGTGTTTCAAAATTTTCAGCACTGCTCTAGATTATATGACTTCTACGAAAGTTGAATGCATACCCTATATCTTTCCTCGACTTTGTGATGATGACAGTAAAAACCTATTAAACTTTGTAGGTCTACAGTGCCACTAATCTGTTATAACATTCAAATGCAAAAAGTTTGATATGCCATTCACAGACAGCATTCAACTGTTGAAAGGGAGGGGGGCATAACATGGGAAAACACTTCCCCCATCTCAATTATTGCAAGTGTGGATTCTTTGAAAGCAGATTTATTCATGATTTTTCATGAAAACTGTTACAAACTACTGAAATCCTTGCTTCTCATTGGCTAAGAGAGCTAATTTTGAGTGAAAAAATAATGACAAGCTGATAAGATATGCTTTGAAAGAAATGACTTCATGAAATGCTTTCTGGGCAGATCTTGTCATCACCTTTTCCTGTACGTTCTATCCTAAAAACTTCTGGGTCAATGTGACACAGGTAAATGCATACAGTGAGACGCATGGTGTGACCAGCAGGGAAGCAGAGAGAGGAGAGAGAGGGCACGGATATGGGTCACTTGACCACCTGATCTCTCACCAAAAATGACCTCTGACCTCCGTGAGACATGGGTCAATTGCTGCTGAATCAACTTTCACAGGCTCATTATAGCACCATTCAGTTTCTACCTCTCCACGATAACAACTAAATTACGTTGTATTTTGTATGCCTTCCTTCAGAAAACATACATACCTCAAAGGCATTTAAAGGCCTGTAAAAATGTGCTTTTAAATGGATGAAAATAAAGTATAAATTTAATTTTGGAGTTGGTTCTGACGGTAACTCTTTCTCCAACAGCCCCCAAGTTATAAAGCTGAAGTGGTTACCATACATAACTCAGAAATGATCATCATAATCACTTTCATGATGTAAATATTGACTTACTCTATGTATGATGTGATGTAGTGAGCACTGCATTCAGACCATGAGTATGGGTCACTGTTTTCAGTAATCTGATCCGCCATGATGCCCCCTCGTGATCCACAGGCATTACCATCGCCATCATGCTTCATACCAAAACTATTAAAAAAGTGATACAAAATGACTGTTACTTGTCTGCTTGAAATCATTAAAAATTTCCAAGCAATAAATATTGGTGAAAGAAATATACAAAAATATGACTTTTAAAAATGTACATGCTTCACACATTTTTCTAATCCAGTAAATCATGAAATATATATATACTTGTAAAAGAAACTATTAGGCAGTTTTTTTTTTAATCTGACAGGTTAATATACTTTAGAAACAAGAATTAGGTCTGTACAGCTGACAAGGTTGGGATATAATACCAATAATCTTCAGCAGCACATAAAAAAGTAATGATGTATTCTCTCCCTCTGTTTTTTTTCCTTTTCATCCTCCTCCTTCTCCAACTACCCCTCCTCATCCCCCTCCTCCTCCTTCTCCTCCCCCTTGTACTCCTTCTCTGGCTCTTCCTCATCTTTCTTTAACTTTGTCTAATCTAAGATTCATTCCTTCTATCTATCATTATCATTCTAATTGCTATTACGTATTAATATTCTTATAACTTACTTGTGACCTATCTCGTGTGCTATAGTAAATGCTGTCGCTAATCCTGTATCTTCATTTATATTACAGCTCTGATCTGGTCTACACATGACGCCAACAGGAGCAAGACCTAGAGTAGACAAAGAGTATATGAAATATCTATTCAATTGATTATAGATTTACAGGTTAATTCATACTCAGATGCTTTAAAAAAAGGCCTTGGAAGTATTGAGAATAAGAAACGTTACCAATATCTTCATTTTTTTTTTAAATCCATGATTAATGAATATTTACAATTTGGCACCCTTGGAAGGCCTGAAGGGAGGGGGGTGTGACAAGTCATTAACACTGACTTAATTGTCAGATCTGATAATTTAAAAGAAAACCTTGGTTATGATTGACTATGACGCACTCATCTCAAACTGTTACCATGGTAACTGCCTGAAAATGACAACTAGTCAGTGCTCACAAGCTTCAAGAAATGGTGCTCTGCTTTTGATGTTGAAATAATTCCATGGAAGAGGAAGCGTACATGTATCAAATATTATCTCGTAAGAACTGCATGCAAAATATGTAGATAATATCACTTTTTAAAATTTGGATTGCAGCTAAAATTATTATTATACTGGTATGACTAACATTTTCTTCATCTGCTTGCAACATTATTATCACACATTATGTTTTATGAGGAGCAAGAAGGCATTGACTTGGCACACCAAATAATACCCTTACTAAACTCAATAGAGGGAAAGGTTCCCAATTGATCCCATAAAACTCTGAAATGGGAATTATTGGTGAGCATGGGTGTGTAATTTAATAGGGACCCTGTGTAAGAGGAGCCTAACAACAATCAGGAATAAATGTAATTTGAGTTTCCTCTATAATTCCCAGTGAGGTAATTTCTCATTACAGGTCTATTACATCAATTAGGTGGAGAGGTCACAATAAATGTGTGATGATGGAACACATATCATAATAGCCTACTCTGGGCACAGTACACAAGACTTAGTGATCGATCCTAGGACTGAATTTTAGTGATTAATTGCATTGATCATCATTTGCAATCAATTGTAAAAATCAAACATGTGATCGATCACCAACCTTTGGGTTACAGTGCCCATATAAGAGAGGACTTTACATAACTTATAAAAAGGGTTATTGTGTAATAGACGCTAACAGAGTAAAAGAGGTGTAGGCCCATAGACTATCTACATAACAACATAATTTGAAGGATTACAGACTTGGTATGCCTATTTCAGTTAATAATTGAGATAAACCCAACAAAAAATGCATATTTATCAAATTATACTGTGTGACAAGGCAATAATATCCACATTACTTTACTTGAAGAAACATAAACTTTTAAAAAGTTTTTTGAAGTTTTTCATTTACAGTTTTCAGAATTTTGGACATATATGCAGGTTCTCCTGGTTTTAATCAAACCCAAATGTAATTACAACATCCTACAAAAAAAAATCTACATTTTGAACAGAAAATGAAGCTAAGCAGAGGATCTGAGAGAAAAAAAAACACGCATCAAAACCCACTCCCTACATCCTGCATACATATTTTGAAGACGAAACTATAGCAAAGTTAGAGACCTTTAAATAGAGCAAGTTTTACCTAATTAATCTTCAATTTTCTGCAATCTGATAAACTTGGCATGAAGATGGAGTAGACAAAAAGAGGCATCTTGTTTTTGCCCAAACTGATACCACAGTGGATACCTGTTTCCATTAATTATCAAAAATTCACTTGTTTACAACTACTAACAGGTTAACCATCTGTTTTGGTATTAAATCATTTCAGCCATGCCTTGAATATCTCCAAATGTTGGCATACTGCTTGAAAATACTTCTGTTTTTTACTATTCAAAGGATACTTCATTTTTTTTAGCTCTATTCTTTGAAGAAAGATGAAAAGTCTTCAAGTCATGGCAGTAACTTGTTGGAAGCAAAAGGGACCATTTGTCCCATTTGTCATGACAAATCATAAAAAATTTACGAGGTATGTTCCTAGAGTAATAAATTAGGAGTGATGTATTAAAGGAATGTTGCTAAATTGAAGGGAAGTTGCTCACCGATTGTGCCGCAAGGTTGGTTGTATCTCATGCAAAGATCGTATCTGGGGAATAAAAGAAAGAGAAGACACAGGTTATTTAAATCACCAAGGATAGAAGAAACTTGATAAGAAGAGGAATTCATGCTTAATAAGCTGTGGTGAAAGAGAATAGAACAGTATGATTCAAATCCTGTACTAAAGCCTTTAAGTCATGAACTATTTAATTATAGTTCTTTCATTACATAAGATGTGCAGTTTATAGCTGACTCTGTAATCACCATGTACATTCACTCACTTAAGTTTAATTTCTAGTGCTGCCAGACACTAATCTAATTTCAATGTTTACTTGGGTTTTTATTAATGTGATAAGTCATTCATCCCTCTATTTAATTGCTTCTACAAAGTAAGCACTATTACAAATTTGCTTCTGAATGAGTTATTTGCATACGCACATGTACCTCAAGTTAATAAAGATTGTGTCATATCTAAAATGCGCGTATCATCTTTAGAAGATCATCTGTTACAATGCATATTTGCAATAATTCGCTTAATGAAATGAAACAGTCTTTAACTTTTATCTGTCTCCAGGCAGTATACGAGGTTACCCCTACTTTCTTCTCCCTCTCTTGATCTCTCTTTCTTTCCTTTCTATTTCTCTGTATGTCTTTTCTTTCTCCCCCAACCCCTTCCCCCCTCTCTCTCCAGCTATCAAACATATTTTGAACATTCATGTGGGTCGAGCTGTGAGTACGTGTATCATAGGCATTTTCTTAAAAAAAAAGAAGAAGAACCAAACCAATATTAAGAATCATGGAGAGAACATAGCCAGACACCAGCTGTGGCACACTTTTCACTGTCTATGCTCTAATTCAATGCTACACTGAGGAAATATTGTTTACAAGACCCCACACACATGAAACCATACAATGTAGTCACCAGAGAAGGACAATATTACAATTGACTAGTCCAGTCTAGGCAATATCACAAAGGTTGATCATTCTGTGATTAAAAAAAATGATTTAGTAATAAAACAACAACAGAATCAACAGCTTTCTAGACGATCATCATGGAGATGGACGCTTGGGAGAGATGATATGAGAGCTTGCCCTCTTTGCTATAAATGCGATAGATTCATACCATTGTTTCAATTTCTATGTCGGAGTCCTACTATCCCATGATGACTTGCACATGTCCTTCGGCCCATTTGCTTCTGGTTTCCATGGTAATGAAGCATGGAGAGTGCCCTCCTTACTTGTAGAGATGCGTGATGGAGCAATAACAACGAGGTAGAGAGTTTGGGCTGTCAACTGATTGAACTTGTCCTATATTTACAATCGATGATGCCCCCATCCTTCCTGATCAAGGGCTACATGGTATCCCTACCACACCCCTCCCAACACAAGTCAAAAATACTGATAATAATAATAATAACGGCATATTTACCCAGGGTAGACACTTCAGTTTCGAAAACTGTTCTCCCAGCGGGCCCTCCTATTATTACCCAGCTAAGCTAGGCTACCGATTCAGGTGCACACAGATTTTTTGAGGAATTATTTCCTGCCGGTACCCATTTACCTCACCGAGGTTGAGTGTAGCACAGTGTGGATAAATTTCTTGCTAAAGGAAAACATGCCACGGCTAGGATTCGAACCCTAAACCCTCTGTTTGAAAGGCGAGAGTCAGAACCACTAGACCACGATGCGCCTATGTATATCCATCCTCATCAAACTCAAAAAGTGCTTGCTAGATTCCTCTTAATGTTAATAGGTATCCCATTTTCTCACAAAAAGTTTTGAGGTGCCAAACCCCTTGGATTTACAGAGATGATCCTTGCTAAATCATTCATTCTTCTACTGTTTTTGCACAGGTAAGAGAAACCCATCAGGGGTTGTACTTTGTTGGCACCTCACAAAAATCAAATACGTTTGCATCTACTATTCAAAGATGTGTTTTCCTGTTGTGTAAACACAATCATCAAATTTCTCTTGCCTATAAACAACAAGCATGTATATTTGGTATCAATCACAACTCTAAATCTAGACACTTTGTCAGGGATATCCTCCGAATATCCCGTCGTCTGAAAAACAGATTTCTGCTTCGTATCAGTTTCTGTAAACTCCTACAGAAGCCTTCATAAAGCTGGCATGACAGGGGATAGAGGGGTTGGTAAAGTCTGAACAAACAGCTTGGCTTAAGGAGCCTGGATGTCAGGTTGACAAGTGGTTTCACTCTGATCCTGAATGGGGTATACACCTGTATCCTAGAGATTAGTCATGGTATGTTCACACTTGAACTCGAGAGAGAGAGAGAGAGAGTGATCCTACACCTGTAACCCATAGAATAGGCAAAAAAGGGAATTTCTGTTAATGAACGTTGTAAAACAAGCCCACTTTCCTTTTTTTTTATTGAAATTCACCCCCCAGAACCTTTCTTAAAAATATAAGTAAAATGTGCAGGGTGACCCTAGGATTGATGATTTGTCTCCTTTAAAAAAATTCAAAGGTAGAATAAACTGGTGAATATAGGACATTTCTAAACCAAGACCAGTAGAAATTCACATCTGACAGACACTATTATATTAGATTTAAAAAAAAAATACATTCCATGACGAACACAAGCATAGACCTACTTTTGCCATACCCTGTAATAAATATGTATGTGCAAACTGTGATATACAAGTTTACAAGAGCAGGACGAAAACCAGGACCACAATTCTTGATCTTGAAAGAACTATTATATACCTGAAAAGCTGTTAGAATATCCAGAGATGTGTTCAGAGCCAGTAAATGCATTTTCTACAAACAAGAATGGGGGTAATTGCAGGTAAATGTGAACAAAAAATTAAAATACCAACATATTTTAGGGATAATATTGGATGAATTTCAAATTGAAAATAAAGAACAAGATTTCTTCTTTGGATAACCCCTGCTGAAACTTTTAGCTGCACAATAAATACAAAGTGATACCTTTCCTTGTAAACAGGAAATGCAAAACACTACCCTAAACTGGATTTGAAAAGTACTTAGATGTCAAAGCAATGGTCTTTTATTAGAAATAACAGGTGAACAGAGGGAATAATTTAGGAATAAGGGGGCAAGAGGGGGTAGTAACATCGCTGAGTCTAGGCAACATGTCATAGTAGGTTTACGAGATGGGTAACAAATGTATATGTGCAAGGCTTTAGAATAAGAAATTCTATTTCCCCTTCATTTTAGTTGAGTAACTTGAAACAATTTCTTATCAGGTACATGGGTATGGATAAAAAGTATTTTGCCTGTGGCAAAACAAGTCAGTACTTGGTAGAGACAGAGTTCAGTTACATTTTGAACTTTTTGAACTTAAAGATATATGCAATAATAAACTACTCCTACTGAAAAAAAAAAGAAGCTAAATGTGTGGGTTTTTTTTTAAAGAAACTTGTCGCCAGTTTCATCACAGCAAACCTATTGCTTTTTTTTTTTGGGGGGGGGCCTCTGTGTCTCCTGTGTCCCCCATCAACTTCAATAGTTAACCAACCTCAATCAAGATGCCAATCAAAAAGTTAAAACATTATTTTTTTTTTAAAAGTAAAATTTTAATATATTTTCTTCAAAATTTGCATGATTCACAAGATTTCACTTGAAAACTCTGTGCCACATTTATTATCATAATTGTACATTGAATCAACATATCAAATAAGACATGAATAGGTGTAAGGGAAACATAAAATATGGTGGGGGGAGGGACTTACACAGGATAACAAGGATAAGGTGATGACAAGAATTTCTTAATTCATAATGAGAAGATAATTCTTACTGAAAGAGAAGATAAAAAAATGTTTGTGAGTTTGAAGACCTGATCTAAGATGACATTAACTGGATCAATTATAATTACTGAATAACTCCTGAGCAGAATTCAAATAAAGCTAATCATTCTACAAGTCCAGTAACATGTACATTCATTTATCCTTTCCCCAAATGGGATGCACATGAAAGGGGCGGGGTTCTAAAATAGCCTCCATGTGGGCAGGGAAACAGGAAGGGGGTAAAAACCACAGTGATGGGGGTGAAAAGTTTCTAGAAGGGGGAAGCCACAAAGTGATTGGTTTGCACCGATCTACTGGCGTATGCTCAGTGGCTTTCACTACACTTGCCTTCAACATCCATGCTTTGATCAAAAATGATATCAACAAGTGTAATAGGTTTGATTGACACTATCCAGCTAAGTGGATATACAATCATAACCATATGCAAACCTGAAAATGTGTGTATGACTATGCACACTTGGGTCATATTCCTAAGTGCAATTTGTTAAACTATTTGTTGAAATACTCACGAGCATTTGTGATAATACAAAGAGGTAAAGGCCTTACATCATACCTGGATTCAATACTACCTGCGATACTATGCACATGCATGGCATAAATCAAATAACCTTGTCCAGGGTTTTATTCAAAGGAATCGTGCAATAACTTCTTGGGAACACACAATTTGGGTATCCTATAGAACCATTATCCCATTGCTTTATGCCTAGTTGGAATTGGGCTTAATTATGGACAATTTGTAAGGCAATAAAACTTTTGGAGTCCAACCCTTTGATAGCTTAGAGTGCGAGTATAACTACTTAACTTTCAAGAAAGAATTGTATAAATATTGTATCATTGGATGGTAGTTATTGTGGCACCAATAGTCCCCTAAAGGCAATGACAACCCATCACTGCCAACTAATGCACTCCAGCTCATGAAGCAAACCTGACAGTATCCAACAAAACTTGGCCAAGAAGCAAGACAGACAGACTAGAATCTCTACGACAGTATCCTTTCTTCTATGAAAGAAGAAGCCTGGTTTAACTGTTTACTTAGAATGACACAAGATACGGAAAGTATATGTCCCCGTGTTGCATTTCCACTATAACCACCCCTATCCCCGGTGATAAGATTTTGGCTAAAAATCTAGCAATAAAAGGTGAAAGGGGCAATCACTCTCGTTGACTAATCTTTCATTTTTTTGTGAGTCAGAGCATAGGGTATTGTCTAATTCCCTCTTTCACTATCGGGGGAGCATTTCATGAAACAAGAAGTCAGTAATTTGCAGAGCAATGAAAATCACTGACTACCTGTTTTATGAAATGCTCCCGATTATCCAAAAAAAAAAGTGCTTTAATAGTCTATCAAAAAATGATAGTATCCATATTGTGAGCATTATTCTCGTTCTGGAGTGTACTTCCTTCATGAATTGGATGAAATCATATGAGGCAATATTTCAACATGATTTAAATGAAGACAACTGGGAGCAAACTGTCAGGTGACTTTTCACTATTGATACAAGCTACTGAAATTCTTGCATCTGATTGGCTCAGATCAAACTAGTCAGTGAAATCACCGACAACAGTTTTGATGAAACACTCCCACGATCGTCTTTGCTTCCATGGAGATTTGAACAGTGGCACATTTACTGGGTGCTAGCAAGTGCAAGACTTATCCACCACACCTATGTAATAAAAAACTCTTGTCAGAAGATGGGGAATAAATTGAAGTGGACAAGGTATGTTACGGGTGATCAGTTAATCACAACTCAATCCCGTACCAGACGCCTGGTACTGCTCCGCAGAGAGAAAGACCCATGATGAATCAAATTGAACATATCATAAACCAGCTATTCCCCTGTCGACATTTCAAGTAAGAACACCCACGGCATACATAATGTGCGAAAGCACTCTTGTGAAACACGGAGATACATGTATTTCAACCGATATATCTATGTGTAAATTCACCGGTCAAGGAAATTTGATGTATTTTTTTCCAAGGCATCTCGAAAACCATTTTTTTCTTAATCCAGTCATCTAAAAATGTTATGGAATGTGCACATTTCAAGGTACCCCAACTGGTCTGGTAATGTGCGAATTGAAAGGTACTTCTTTTGATACCCTGGTTTGTGGAAATTCTGAGGTACCTCTTTAGATAACCTGGAATTTAGCAAATTTCCAGGTACCTGTTTTGATACCCTGGATTTGTGCAAATTCCCAGGTACCTGTTTTGATACCATGTAATTGTGGGAATTCCTAGGTACCTCTATTGATACCCTAATTTTGTGCATATTCCCAGGTACCTCTTTTGATACCCTGGTATTGTGCATTTTTGCATATTTTAAGGTACCTTTTTTGATACCCTTGTATTGTGCATATCCCAAGGTACCTCTTTTGATACCCTGGTATTTTGCAAACTCCCAGGTAACAAAAATTTCCTTTGCACAGGATGCATAAAGCCAGAAACCTTTGCGGCTGCAAATGTACATTTCCAGTAATTTAATTTCAGAATAGTCCAAATAACTATTGAAACGATTAACAAATGTCACCTGCTATTCCATTTCCTCAGATCTTTTGCCCGTTTCAAGCTCTAGGTCCTAAAATTGCAGATGGACTTATTTCTCTGAATTCAGAATAATTGAGCACTTACATAGCTGCAAAGAGGGGCTTTTATCATAGAAGAATGCTAGAGTGGTATGTTATGGCCTACTGGCCGGGAAGAGTGATCCGATAAGAGGGAAGACTTGAAGCAATTGATCAATTTGAATCCCTCCCAAGATGAATCTGAAGGGTGGGTGGGGACAAGAAGCTCATTCACCTTCCAATCACCTTTGGTGGCTGGTTCAACCAAAGGTGACATTCAATCACTAGTAACTCTTGAATAGAAACATAGAAATCTGTTTGACTTCAGAGAATGTGGACTTAGAAGAGGTATCTACTAAAAATCTGTATCACATATGACAACAAGATTGAAAGGGGTCCCATTCCAGTAAGTTCATATCTTAGGCTGCAAGCCTCACATCGCATTATCCCCCCTGCTGTTCCTAAACATAACTGAAGTAGCTCGATAACTCAATGTTATTCAATTATTGAGAATAGGTTCAAGCTTAATTTACAGATTTTAACAGGTATATCTTAATCTCTTTACAGATTGTTTCTTGGACAATGGATAAAAAAGACCAAATCAAAAGGAGATCTTTTGCATTCTGCTCTTCAGATACATTTCTTTAGCAAATGCCCAATGAAATTCATGATATCTACAAATAAATGAAACCCAAAAAGAAAAGGGTGGACAAATTAAAGGACTCTAAGGGTCATTAGGAAAATGCTTTTAAGTATTGCCTGTGGTTCCCTCCAGGCATTCACGACACACCAAGAAAGTGCAGATGCCTCCGTCCAGATGAAAAACTTCCTCTTGCTGACAATAATATGTTAACATAATGTTTGATAAACAAGGAAGCTCAAACCCTTATAAATATGAGAAAACCTGGCAAGGCCAGTAGCTGCATGGGCTTGTTTTGCCATCAACCGCACCATGAAAACCAGATGCCCCACTGCGAGCTCAAGAGTTCCACCAAGTCAGTGGTCCCACTGAGTGACGTTAACGTATGGGAGTACTACCAATGGGTTGCCCGCTGAGTTCCGGTGACTGTGGAATGTAATTGGCCATTTATCCTCTTTGGAGGCGAGATTATTGCTTCTGACAAGTTGAATACATAAAAGACAAGGGGAGATTAAGGATGGGTGCACAAGTTCAGTCCCTGGTGCATCTGGATCTCTCCATGGGGCTTGAATCATTCATAAATCCGGCCAAACATTGAATGCACTTTCATGCAGGTGTGTACGCAGTAGCCTTTCTTACATATAGCTCCGTTGGTCACGCTTAGCAGGTCATTATGGTATCGCCCAGGTCTCATGACCATTCCAAATATGCCATTTACCCCTGTTATGAATTATTAGAGAAATTTGATTCTGTAAATTCATCAAAAATCTGCAGATTCACTGATAAAGTGCTTTTCTAATCCTTCATCAAAGCAAATAGGAAATCAGAACCACTGAATGACCAAAATGGAGAAATACTATAGAGAAAATGGAGAATACTATAGTCTTCCTTCCTTTGTGAGTAAGGGAGTTGGATAGTGTTGTGAAGAGAAAAGGTGAAAATTAATATTTAGAGTACTAATAAACTTGTACACCACATCAAAGTATAGAAATGATTTAATTCTTGAAGACAATGCCACATTTGAATATTTACCTACACTTTGTAAGTCCACGGTTAAAGAGATGGCCTTTCAGTGGAATTAGCTAGACATGGCTACCTGCCAATACAAACTGTTCAAGTACTTCATACATCAAATTATTTCCAAACATAAATAATCTAACCCAACATCATTTGCTGAGAGCCAAAAGGGTACTAACAAAATGAACTTCAAGATAATTAATACCTTCTTGCTCTTTCCAAATAAATGAAAGGTAAATGAACACAAGTATCCGCGAATCACATTCCATTTTGGAAGTACGACAGGACACTGTACTACTAGCAATTGACATGATTTCTCAGAAAACGGTGGGATACATGACGTAAGAACCGCCTTAAGAGACGCACATTCTACAATCAGCCTTCAAATCGTGTGTCTGGAACACAGAAAATAGCTCGACCCTATAGACCTGAGAAAATTTGTTTTGTGTTTTGAAAACAAAGAGGAAAGTGGGTCATGGAAGCAAGGAGTGAACTTTTAGAGGAAGGTGAACTGGTGCCGGTGTGTTTGGGTTGGCACCCTGATAAAAACATCATCATCGTCTTGCGCTTCTTTGCACCCTTACTCTACCGTCCTCCCCGGCTGTTTGGCGATGTTTAGAGGGAGCTTGGTTGGTGCTATGATGCCCTTAGTAATTGACATTCAAGATTTAAGAGATGGGCTAAGACAACACTGTGATGTGTCTAAGGGTCTCAACCCTGAACTTTCCAAGTGAGCTTTGACGTCAAAGAGTCACTGACATTCAGCCCCGGCGCTTACGCTCCTTATCGTTTCAGCATGGGTCCTCTCCAGAAAAGTACAAGGAGTATGGAGGAAACCTTCAATAATGATTTTAAAGTCTGCCCGGTGACCAAGACTGGACTTTGCTTAACGATTTCAATGATTGGTTATTGATGGGGTCCCACCTACTTCTATGCTCTGGTGATAATCATGAAAACATATTTCCCTTTACCAATCTCTTAAACTTTGTTTTCTATCTTTATTTCTGATTATATCAGGGTTTCATGTCAAACTTTCTCACTGGGCCTGAAAGGAAGCCAGAACACGTGAAATTCCTTTATATACTGTATAATATTAAGCCTGAAATAGGAGGTTGTCGAGGGTCTGATATCAGACAAAAGCATAGAGAATGGCATCTCTGTCATTAAAAAAAACTGCATTTGGCTTTGTCTAAAGACTGATGAATATGAGATATTCTTTAGTTTTTTAAATAGAATGAATGAGTGAATTGACATTCTCAGTGGGAAATCAACACCTTGTTAAGCACATAAACCTTATAAGTACTGACAAACATGACAAATATTCAGATTGGACTTCACATACATGTTCTACCATGCCATGTCATTCGATGATGAACAAGGAGCCCATTCGTGGCTGGTCTTGCACGCAATGTTGTTTCTTCCTAAACATAGCCACCAATGATGGATGCACAAGACGTTCAAATGTGACTCGATACCACATGACATACTTTCTGGTTACGTCACAATACAAGAAGGTCCCACCAATGAAACCAAGTTCTCCAGACCTGCCAAAGCTATCATATTATTTCCAATTGGTCGGTCCGTTTTGTTGGAGTGACTGTAGCCTCATAATAATACAACTTTAAGCATTCCAAAATGTTAAGAAATATCCTTTTCAGCAAATTTGGAGAAAAAATATTTGAAAAAGATAAAAAACTTAAAAAATAATTGTAAGGTTTTGTGAAGTTTCCCGTCAGAGTATCTGGAATTCATGTCTGACAATTTTCCACAAAGTTACATTTGACAACACTGGTGGCAAGGGTTGGCATGGGATATAGGAATATGGGATACATCCCACTCAACATATGTGTAACGTGGTAAACATTTATGAATGGGATCGGTGACATATAAACCTTGATTCCTCCCCAGCCAGCATCTTTCCTCTCGTTCTGACTCACCCTGACGAGACATGACACCAATTATGCACAGAATGCCAGCCTGTGGGGGCAGTATTTGTTTTCCCACAGACGAAGTACAAACGAATGGCATGCAATCATGTTTGACTTGCGAGTCTAATGATTCCGTGGAATGAAGCCGACCGAGTCGCAATAATGCAAAGCCGCTTTAAAGATGCACTGCCAATTATGAGATAGTGATCACACATAATACCCAATTACATTATAGTACACCCAGAATTTTGTTATCTATTGTAGAAAGAGGTGAGGGGCTTGTGTCATGATTGGATTCTGGGTTTGTTTTGCAGTGTGCTAAGGAGGCTATGGTGCTATGGTATGGTGGCTTGGATTTAGAGTGCTCCCATTACAAAGAAAATTAGTTCATGGATTGAATCTTCATCGAGTCATACCCAAGACTTCAAATGTGACCTTCTGTCTCCTTACTTAGCATGATAGAGAAGGGTGGTTCAGTGGTAGGGGGCTCCCATTATAGACGGAAAGACATGGGTTTGAATCCTGGTCGAGTCATACCTATAGGAATTAACAATGTTACCTTTCCTTCATAATGGAAGCATCCAACCTCTCAGCCATCATTCCAGATGGGTGTTTCGTAAAGATGTTTGTACGTTAAAAGTGACGTTGCAAACGACTGGTGATGCTTTCTTTTGATAAATGAAACATACCAGGCTTTCACTGGTATTGATATAGTTTTGAAGAAAGGATCACCAGTCGTAACTTACAAACAGCTTTACGAAATACCCAACTATGGTCTAAAATTCAAACTCCTTAGCCTTCTTGCTTGGCAAGAAGGGTAACAATTGTGTATGTTGTCGAGGGATCACTGGAAGTGATAACATTGAAATCGCTGCCCTGGGCAAGCAAGAGTAACCACTGTAAGGTTAAAGCTAAATTACAGTAGTTGCAGTAAAACACTAATTTCGTGAGAAAGTCTGTAAAACCAAGGTAAAGTATGACTATATCATCGTGGATCTAGATCTGGTACAGTTACATAAACTGAACTTTGTGAAATCATAAAATCTAAGCTGAAATACGATCACACTGAAGATCGCCAACACAGATAGGCACACGTGGGACAGTGTATTATTATTGCTGGAATAAAGACCTGACGGAAGTGACCGAATCCGCGCTTATTTTGCTTATTTCTCAGCAATTACACAATTTCTTCCAGAATCCTTTGACACATATTTTTTATTCATACAAACAGACACTTGGGTGGTCATTATATTAGATTCTGTAAAAAGTAATTTTGAGATCGTTACCAGAACTGGAATTTACCTTTAACAACTGAACTAATCTTGAGATACAAATAGCACATCCCCCAAATGAAGATATTGAATGTGAAACAGATATTTTGCAACAAAATAATCTGGTTAACAAAACAATGCCCCTAACGAAAAATCAAGCATTCTGGATAATCTATGAAAGATATATTGTGCAGGATACATTTTACAAAAAATCACATTGATTGCTTGAAGAGCAAAATAAGTTCAGAAAGTAATTTATAAATCCTTAAATTTTGAGCAAAATGTTCGTAATGTGGTGTGGGTTGAAAATGTGCTGGCAGCTTCATGCTGTTACTAAATCGTTTTATGTTGGTGTTGTTTGCATGGTCGTAACTTAATGTACCTATTAACCCTTTAGCACCTGAACCGCCCGAGACCGCCCTTCCTATTACACACTGAACCGCCCTTAACCGCCCGTACGTTTTCTTTGCGCTATAGTATCTCTTGTCTATGATTTACCGTGGTAATATTGCGTGTGCACACCGTATAGGTTGGCTGCTATATAGATCTGCATAGAAAAGTGTATGCTCCTATTGAGTATAATAGAGAAAAACCGATTGACATGCATCGGTGTGTAGCAAGTTCCAGACTGTTGCGCAGTCGATCTCAGCAAAGATGGCTGCGTCCATGTCTCGGAAAACCACTTACTTCGCCGAAGAAACTCGGGCGTTGCTATATGTTCATCAAAACGTTGGATATCACACAGAGTGACATCTAGATGTGAGTTCGAATTAATTTTTGACATATTTGATCCAAGATTTGGCGAAAACTTTAGTATTGTGTCAGTGATACTTTACATTTTTTTGAAGGCGTGGGACTGGGGCGGCTGAAACCCGAACTTTTGTTTTTTTTTCTTCTCGCTCTGCAAACGATTGTCAAAGGTCAATATTCATACATCTGATTGAACTTTGCCATGTACCATTCTATTCAACAGGTCCTATGCTACAAAATAAATATAACTTGTAATGAACAAAAGCAAATTTATAAAAAACTATTTCAATTTGTTTGGAACAATGCCTACTTATTACCAGTTTTATTGTTTCCTCCAGTGAGTAAATTGCCATTACGCATAGAAATCTGTAGGTGCTAAAGGGTTAAAACACACCTACCAGACTGTAATAAGGCAATATATCCTAGGCCAGCTAGACATTTACCTATGGGTAAAAGTATACGTAACCACTTCTTGTAATTGTCAAAAATACCATCATAAAACTAATTCATGCATTACGTGCTAGTATTGTCTACCCTGTCCAAGAAGTATACAAAATCTATTTTAAGTTGAAAAACAGTTCTTAGAAAGCAACAACCTTATTTTACTCCAAGAGGCAGAAGACGTAAAATTACTTTTTACGGTCTAAAAGAGGCAATAAAAGCATTGCCTTCAAATCTTCTTTGTTTGGAAAGAGAGGGGGACACTTTCACAAGGTGTTTGTA
Source organism: Lytechinus pictus (assembly GCF_037042905.1). NCBI lineage: Eukaryota > Metazoa > Echinodermata > Echinoidea > Temnopleuroida > Toxopneustidae > Lytechinus > Lytechinus pictus. Next base: position 32,184,123 of record NC_087255.1, on the reverse strand, counting down.
ACATCCTGTGCAAGCTCTGCATCACTGCCCATGCAGAAATAAATTACTTTTGAAGACATGATCCCTTCCATTTGAAAAATATTTCAGTCTCCTGGAAGGAGACCAAGACACTGGTTTCACACCTGTTTTAATTGGATGAGACATGATTTTTTTTTACTACGACATAAAACAAATTATCTCTTACTTCTTGCAGAGAATACTCAGGGCATGTTGCACAAACCTATTATGAAATCATTTTGTTTAAAAGATATCAAAATTTGGACATGTGATCGGTTAATGGCAATTTTCCATCTCAAGTTGAAAGATGACCCTGTACCATGATATATACTTTTAATTCATAGTCATTCCATGACAACTTCACTCTCGACCAATCAATTGTCAAGATTGAACTATTGTTTTATGAAACAAGAAAATATGCTGTCTCACTTATGAATGATAATATGGACCATTTATATAGCGCAGCTCTACTGCACTTAAGATTTGGTGTCATTATAACCCCGGCTGTAGCCGAGCAGCCATATAGGCACTCAAGCATTCGAGGAGCTTCTTCCTTACGGGTACCTACAGTTGCATTCACCTCACCTGGGTTGAGTGCAGCACAATGTGGGTAATTCTCTTGCTGAAGGAAAACACACCATGGTTTGGAATTGAACCCAAGTCCCTCAGATTGAAAAACAAGAGTCATAACCACAAGACCACATTGCCCCCACTAAATCAATCAAAAGATAAAGCAAACAAGTGAAATTTGATTTCTTCTTGATATGTCACTCTACATGTATGAGTTATGTTATTGTGACTCTTGTGTCAGGAAGGTTTCAGTTGACTCTTTGTATAGACAATGCAGCTAAAGCATGTTGGGTTATGAATATGAAGTTCATATTTTAGAGAAAGTTACTGAATAACTTTAGATCTTTAACTAGGCCCATTCGGTGATGGGTGACTGCATTGCTGGTGGAACGCATCATTCCCATCTCAGCAAGCGTATCATCTCACATAGCGACAGTCTGACGAGGAAGATGGACCGGAATGCTAATGTGGATCCCAGTCGGGTTTAGGGGTTCACATTAGCGCCCCTATCATTCAATCACCTTCTTCCACTCACACAACAGTACTCCCTCTACATTCTCAAAACAGATTGCCTTACACATTCCCAACAGGTCATGCAAAGGTAAACTACCGAATGCTTGGAAATTATGTTGTAGAATGAAGATAGTGTATATGATTTGTGTACCCATTCCTGTCTCTTAATGCTGGATGTACTGTGGAGTTTAAAGGTGAATGGCATTCTATTAGTGAACTTTATCCCCTCTCCACTCCCCCTGCACTATCACTGCCAACACCTCAACTAAACATCCCTCCCTTTTTGTGTAGGTCAACACATTTTCCAAATCTAAATTCGACCTTGCACACTTTCTTTTTCCTACTTCATTTTCCTTTTCCCTCAATCTGTGTTCTATCTGTCTTTGCCCCATTTTGTTGATAACCTTCCTTGCACATTGCTAATTAAAGAATACAAGTATTTATTTATCATAGTAAATAGATTCAGAGATCGTTCCAACATATCTACATCTAAAGTAGATCTAATCCAAGGCCTGTTGCACAGAAGTTACTTTTATGGTAACTAAACAATGCCCAGCAGCCAATGAAAAACAAGGATTTCTTGAAAGTTACAACTGAAAGACAAAATTACCATAATAATAACTTTAATACAAGCTCAGGGGGTATTTCATAAAGATTTAAGTGTGACAAAAAGTCATACTTTTTAACTCCCAATTGCATGTACATGCACATGTAGTATGTAACTCAGTAGTATGTGACACATCAATGTATTGTTCAGATCATCCAGATGGGATGCATGCTGCCGTATCAAGGATATTACACATTATTACATTGGCACCTAAGCATGACTTTAAGTGGTACTTAAGTCTTCACCAAACACCACCCAGAAGTTACATTGATTTATAAGTTTTAATCATGCATCAGTTTCAAAATTTGTTTACTTTATCAGTTTCATTGGCCATGGTAGCCCTCAATCAACAGAATAAACACAAACAGGTCCTCCTAATAGGAAATATAAAGAACATATGTTGTTTATATTTTTCATGGCAAAAAAGCTCATCTGAGGAAGCTGACTCATAAATTCATTTTATTTTTCATCATTCATAGACGGTTAGTCAGTCTAGTCTGTTGGGTTTTCCTGTATATTTAGAGGTACTTCTGATATATACTTCTACATCCATTCATGCCCTCAGTGTCCACTAATCTAGTAGTATAAATCCCTTTATGAATGGCCTCGGATCAAATCAAATAATGATTTATTCCCGGCGGCTTGCTGTTTGTACCCCAACCGAGACAATACCTTTAAAGCCTGTGTATTCATGTAAGGTCCGTCAAGCCTTGCAAACAGGAAGCGTCTACTTAATAATCTTACTCCTCTTTCTGTCATTCCTGTCATATTCAATATCAATCTTATAACTACCCCTCGGGCTCTAGCAGGCAGGGCCCCCTACACGCCTCCTTCTTGAAAACTTTCTATCGTCGTCGGTCTCCATCTTCTGCTCTCTATCATGCCTTAACATGTCACATACTTTACCCTTGAAAGGCCTGAATATAAACTGCCTTTCCGTTCCATCCTCAAAGATAACCTATTGTTGTTTATTTTGTCATCAAAGAAGTAATCTAGAAATCATCTATAATCATCTATGAATTAAAAACGTAGGCAAGTAGTTCCCTCTAAAATGATGAACCCTATCGAGATATTTCTTATTTCATTATGTTGTACTCCCATTCAATATAAAGCATGTTGTACCAATTGCATACATGTACTTGTATGTATATATTTACAATTTTTGGCCAGGAATGTATACAACATGCTGTCAGTCAGCCAGGGTTTTAATTGGGAACAGACAGCCTCTTTCACCATGAAACAGGTGGATATTTCCATTCCTAACCTTATCATATGCTGATAGGCAAAAGGCCGCTAGTTCTATCCTACCACACATGGCTAGCATCCTTTTAGCTCTGAAAGAACGAATGGGCTTTAGCAAAGCAAAGAACCCCTTCCAGAGGATCCCCATAGGATAGGTCAATAAAAACTGCATATCCATGTGATATCAAAAGGCGGTGCTGCACCATCCCGAGTTTGCTCAATCTCGAGATTTTAGCCCGATCAGCCCTCTTCGCGATTAATCTCGAGATTGGCGAAACCCCGTCTGCACCATCCAACGAGAGCGATTCCGGCAACAAACCCGCTATTTCCGGGCATGCGCACTATCGGATCTTCGAGTTTCAACGTCCCGCGCTTTTGAATAACTTCCCGCGATATGCAAGCGATGAACTCCTTTCACTAGTACTTTCGCCGAATTCAACCGGTGTTATGCAACAATCCTTTCAGCTCAGCGAGTGAAGAAGTGTTGTATTCTTCGTGAAATATGATGGCGGAGTAGGAGGCAACGACAGAGAGAGAGAGAGAGAGGGAGAAGGAGGAAAGAAATGCTATTTGCTCACATTTTGCGAAGGAATAAGACAACACTGCTGTCAGTGTTGTTATTGAATATGACCATCGTCGATGCGATGAGCGCCTCCAGCTCCCCCTTCGGTCTGGTCTCTCCCGGGGTCTCTCCCAAAATCCATTCACTGGTGGGGACACCATCGTTGCTTATGAACGCTATTCGCATGTATAAAGTTGACTTACGCACGTGTTTGTTTTGACCAAGGCGGAAGTGGAACGCGAATTGCATTATGGACTGACGTCATGAATAAATTACCCCGAGTCCAATCTCGAGTGTGTCTGCACCGACGAATTAGCGGGATAATTCGCAAAATAGCGCGCTATTTTGCAAATAAACCCGAGTTGACTTGGGATTGCAATCTCGAGATTAATCCTACGAACTAGCGCGATAATAGCGTCTGCACCGCCAACTATCTCGAGATTTTTCAGATCGGGTTAGTTTGCCGGATCAGAAATAGCGCGCTAATTTGAAACTTCGGGATGGTGCAGACGGCCCTACTGAGGAAAAGAATGCCCTTACCCATTCTGGCATGGGTATTGGGTTTAACCCACTAGAGACTGTTTGATTATGCTTTGACATAGGAGTCCCATCATGCCGGCTCATTCTCCAATGTGTTAAGCAAATTGATAGGTTCATGATATTTGACTTGGCAACAAGTCATTCCGAACAATACATATTCAAAGAAAAAATAATCTGAAACTAATTTTTTCCCTTCAATCATTCATTGCTTTATATACCACTGGTAGTATCTTCAGTACACAAACTGCTTTACGATAAAGTCTGGCAAGCCCTACAGTCACATGACAGAAGTTGTATTGAACATCCTAAAGTTGAAAGTTTGCACTGCAGAAAATGGTTAAAACTAACAAAACTGTAATTTGTCAAGCATTTCATCCAAGAGAGTCACATGGAAAGTGAATTATTTAGACAAAGGTCCATATTCTGAACTCGAGTGTATATTAAACCCTGGTTTAAAGTTGTGGTTTAACTATGGAGAGCCAATTGGAGCACAAATCCCTAACAGTACACATTTAATATATTAACTCATATGACACCCAAATTGTTCAAAATTGTCTGGGAATGATAAATTTTTCTTCATTATGAAAGCAAAAGGAAACAAAATATAAAACATAAGAAATATACAATATAAACAGAATTTTTGAACTTTTGGCTCCCCATAATTTTAGCACAGAGTTAGACCGTGCTGGTCTAAGTTAAACCTGACTTCAGATAATAACACAAGAATTAGAAGGAAAAAAATGGAATTTGGATCAAAATCACCAAATGCAAATCAGCAAGCACCGAACAATCAGTGCTAATTTTATGGGTTAACTTATGCTCCAAGACTTCTTTCCGATCTAAATTTATGCTCATTGATACTCAATTATGTATGTAATCTGTAAAAGAAAAAGCTGCCACTCTTGGGGAGAAATGAAATATTAACAAATAGTGAATGGGAACATAAACAGTTAAACTTAATTGTAAGGTTAGATACAGAGATTCCAAGTTCTAAGACAAGTGAGGCTTGAGATTTTAGGCAATGAACTGTCACTCAGTGTGAGATGAACAGACATTGTGTATACTATGTATGATAGGCTGAGATACAGGTGTGAGAAAGAGACTGGGGAAGAGGAGTCCAGAAAAGCAGGACTCTCATGCCCAAGGCGTAAGTATTGGCATGTCTCTAATTATAAGACTTTTGTTTCAGGTCTGAAGTGTATATGATTGCTTAATTTAAAACGAAATAGGCTCTATATAATCTGTAAGAGAGCAAATGGATATTCTTGGCACAGGCGAAGTAAAGCAAATCAATGAAAAGGCACATACCTTGTTATAAGCACAGCATTATCATGGTTAGGAAACACCAGCATGTCGTTGGAGATGTTCATGTTGTGATTAGGTGTTGGATTCATGGCATGCTGCCACTCGCAGAAGCTTTGTAACGATTTACCAGCAAGATGACTCAAGCTAAGGTTTCTCTGTAATGAAACGTGGAAAGGAAACATCACTGTAAACAAAATTTTGATGTCCTTGTCATCATCATTGTGATGGGCAATAGCGCAAAGTATCAAATCATAACAGAATATATATCATATGATAAACACACTTGATCCAACTAAGACCACAAACTCATAATTGCAAAGTATATTTGTTCATGTTTATTTTGAACATTTGTCAAGGGATTTCATCCATTATTGATCTAAATATTGCAATTTGGACATTATTTTAAAGATAGATTGTATTGAATGTTTTTTAAAAAAGAAAGAAATATCAGTCCCAGGGCAGAATTAGTTTGCTGTTGTATGTAAAATCAATTAAAAGTGATACAACAGTACAAATATACAATGATGCAAGACTTTAACAACATTAAACAGGTAAGACAGAAAACCAACTGCAGGGACTCAGTTTTATAATTATGAGGGGAGCAATAAAAAGCTCTCCTAAAATGTTTAAGGGGAGCATTAGGGGAGCAGTCCGGAGCACTACAAAAAGTTCTTCTTTGACATACAAGGGGAGCTCTCTTATCCGATTTCAGAATGGATGGAGGAACGTACACTAAGTTACAACCCACAACCAAAGGAGACAAACAATCAGATATAGATTCTTCCAAGTGTCTTTATGGCTTACAATATAATCGTGTGTTATTTACAAAACCTTGACAGAGAATTAGTTTTTCAAGGTTGACTCTTAACAGTTTGATAATTGACTGACACTCTTGTTAAGCAATTGCTGAGGCGAGTGATAAATCGCTCTACCAAAAATGGATTAAGGAGAGCGGTAGCGAGTGATCACTCTCACTCTCCTTAAAACTGAGTCCCTGCAACTGTATACCACAATGAACTGTAGATAAGAGCATTCACCTTCACTGGGCATTGGGTATAAATTCATCATAATTGGCATTTGGCAATATTACAAACTTGATCTTTGCTAGCTACATAGTTCCTCAAATTGGCAACCACCTTACCTGATCTTGTGTAAGGAGTAGCATCCTGGTGACGACAACATTGATAGCATTCTCTATGCTCCCATCATGGTAGAGATTCGCCACCTGACCTCAACAAAATCATACAATAATACAATTATAAAATTATGATCCTAGTCCAATGATTGGCTGAAATGTATCACATGATCAGTCATTTATTTAAGCTAACACGAATATCTGCTAGTGACTGGTTTATCAGAGAAAATAATCAACATTATCATCTTTTTAAACATATAAAGCATTGCTCGGGCATTAGAATACACTTGTAACATATTCATTACCTTTGCCCTTGGCTATGTCTAGTGCATTTTAGAACAGTTCCAAACAGATGTGTATAATTCTCACTAATGCCCTCGATGATGTGTATAATTATATATTGCTAGATCATTATTTCAATCATGCAATACTTGAAGTTCTTATCCAGTTATCCTAAATATAGATTCTAAAGCATAATCAATACTTAACTTGCACTTTCTCGGAATATTCATTTCTTTCATCTTGAAAGCACAATTGCATTTCCTATCCATCAACATCACACAAACAATATTTGAAGGAATAAGGTACAGATCTAGGAAGATCCAAAATGATCTTCCTCCCAACATTGTGTGGAGGAATGCTAAAACATTATTTCATCTGTGAAAAGTCAACCTAGATTTATGACAGCTTGCCAAGCAGACATGTTAATGATCACTGGTTGATAGAAGATCTCCAGACAGACTCCTTAATCTCCACAAAGTTTATCCTGGACTCCATCCAGATGTCACACACTCTCTCCGCTTCAAAGGTTTTCAAGCCGCCCCGAAAACCTATCCACAATAATGGGATACATTACTCCAGCATGGTCGGTTGGTACCGTATGTTGAAGAGGGAATAGACATCTTAATATTCATGTTACCTTTCTGGCCTCTCATTATACATTTCAAGTGTTTCAATGTTTTGAATGTTGCAAACAAATCATCTAGGCCGAAGCAATTTAATGTTGTTTTTTCTACATATCATAGCCATTCTTCTGTTTCATTGAAATCTTGAATCCCTCCTCGTGTATTCCTCTTTCTCCTGAGTCCTGTCCTTCTTTACTCCCATCCTCCTCCTACCTTTCTTCCTATCTCTCTCCCTCTCTCTCTATCTTGCTTCCCTCTCTTGGCCCCCTCCCTCTTGCTCATTCCTACCCCCTTTTTTTTCCTGCCCACCATCAATTCCCTCTGATCTACCATCTCCTTGGCTCTTCCCCCACCCCTTACATCTTTTCACACTCTTCTCCATCGCCCTAGTCCCTATGTTCCCATCTTGCCCCTCTCACACATTCTCCATCCTTTGTGCACCTCCTCCCTTTCTACCCCCTTGCTGTCGCATCTCGCTCATCTACTTCTCATATTGGAGTACACATCGGCCAGAGCAGAGGCCTGTGATTGACCCACTAGAAGTTAAATTGTAACGCAGATGAAATGAAGTGATGACACTGACATATATCTAGGATAATTGAAGTAGGCATGAGGTATGATGTGACAGGTTCACTTACACTATCAAAACCCCTTCCAAACTTAGACCAGATTTCTTATGTAGTATACATGCAATAGTCTGATTGTAAACTGCACCATGCGGTACAAGTTCTGAGCAATTTCAAGGGCAGAACAAAAATAACAACCAATATGAAATATAAAATGGGAATCATGTTAAAGTGACAAATTATATACCTACGGTGCATTTAAGGAGTAAAAAAATAATTGAAATTATTTTCAAATGATAAGTTTGAGAAAACCAGACTAAAACCAAAGCAAAACAAGTATTAATCTGAAATAAGGGTATTTTTGTTTAATTGGTATAAACTTTAGTTCCACATTGTATGCCTTTATTAGGCGCATCTTGCAACTAGTTTAGGGGGCAAAACTGAAAAAGAAACATATGGAAATACATTAGGGTAAGAATTTCACCAATCAGTAACATTATTGGGGGTAATTTAGAATTTTTGTGGACCTTCATGTGTACGGTATCATAGTTAATTGCCCCAGTCCCACCCATAAGCAAAACTAAAACTAAACCTCTCTTTCATGCATTTCATATCCACAGAGATACTGCCGACTGTTGAAGCAGGTAAACTTTCTCTGCCCTGGTTTGTCCCTCAGATTTCCCCACCCACTCCCCTTCCTCTCGCTCCTTCCTTTGCTAAAAAAATAACCTAAGAAAAATAGCAACTTGCTGCATACTAACTTACTGCATAGTATTACACGCTTAAGCAGCTGTAATGGGAGTGCTTAACTAAAATTAGACATGAATGTACCAAATAGGAATAACTCATGATTGTAACTCCCCAAAAAAACAAATGAAATGAAATAAATAAATAAAAGGATACAGTTTGATAACATGACAACATATGATTATTAACAGCCCATATTCCTCAATTTACATGTTTCATCATATATTGTCTCTCTATTTCTTCTAAGTTTCCTTTTTACTGATCATACTTGACTTTGCTTATTCTAGCAGCAAAATGACTTTGCTACAGCCATTCCATTTTAAAAATGAAATGGCTGTAGCAAAGTCATTGATGGACTTACAAATATTTGTTGGTGATCTTGATATTGTAGACCCCATATATTTCTACTAACAATATGAAATAATTATTTGTTTGAAATGCCAGAAAATCCAAATATCAGTGTAACAAATGTGAAAAAACAAGTTTATTCAAAACAGCTTTTCAGATGTCATATATTCACAAGTTAGTCATTGGTCTTTCAGTTGATGCCCACAATCAAAGAATTTATTATTATTTTAATGGGGTTGTAATTTTTTTGTAGAAAAAAGGGCTCCAAATAGTACCCAGGTTCAGTATATCTGTTTGATAGTGTCTTCCATGTTAATTAAAAAGACCTTGCAAATCAAACTTAATAAGATCCATCCATCCTTATCAATCCAGAACCCATCAACACCTTCCATAGATCTAGGTGTCAAAATGAATAAGTGGGACTATAGTATGACCTCCACTCTATCACATGTCATACACCCTATCCTACTCAAGCCCGAATCCCCAACTCAACATGGCAGTTATGTCTTCCTCTCATTTCAGCAGCATCTCAAAGTCGGCAATCACTGCCACAAACAGGAGGGAAGGGGCATGATTTCACACTCCTGATAAGTCTTAATCTCTTATTTGTCTATCTGGGTCCTCATTACATAAAGCTCAGAAGTTAATTGTAGAGCTGATTGCTACGACTGATTGCACTGATTATTGCGTATGATCAATCATAAAGATCACCTGCATAATCAAATGCTAAGCTTTATGTTACAAGATCCCTGATGTCTTTTACATTTCATCCTCATTTCAGCTTGGGGGTCATCATAATTACTGTCTTTCGGCAATCGTGGGGTTAATTAAGCCAAATTTGACTATTCATAAGTGACTTTAAAAACAAAGATAGCAGAGCGAGTGAGAGAGAAAGAAATACCACAGTCCTGTATCACCCAAATAGGCAGTTGGCAGAAGCATTGAAGTCTATGAATGAGAAAATAGGATTTGGTACCCCTCCCGATTACATAAATTATTGTGTCATAAAAGTTGGGAAACTTATTCAAAACCACGGCCATGTAACATAAAGGTTAGCAATGGAGTGCAAATATGAAAGAACAACTTTGATTGGTTCCTTGCCGGTATTCAAAATAAATGCATATGCACCAATGTCTGATTTGGATTGGCCTGCCAATTAGCAATTCATTGCAAACCTTTGTGACATAGCCGACGTGGTGACTTACAATGTTCATGAGAGTGAGGAGGTAGGATTCGATGCTGGTCTCCCCATGGTAACCCATCATCATCTTGTCAGCGACCACCAGGGTTTCAACGTTCCTTTCGGTGCTCAGACTGCTCACCCGTTTCCTCCGGTAGTGGGCCAGATATTCAGGATCCTGAAGCTTCTTCTCAACATCTTTCGCTAGAGAGAAATCACTGACTGATTGCCACCACTCCTGCTTCTCCTCACGTTCTGGAAGATAATTTTTTTTTCCAAATACAAATACTTGAGTGCATAAGAGTCAATGACATAAAGGGTAAAAGATAAACTACGGGTAACTTAGACTTAAGAGAAATTAAACTTTGACAAAGTACTAACACGTTTTGCATTATCTGGTCTTAAAAGATTGCTTCGACTTTGAATACTTGACTTATGGAAGGTCCACTCCTGCAAGTTAACCTACAATCAAACATGTACATATATTTTGCAATTTAAATAATATAGTGCCTTTCCACCGTAACTAGGCCTAAAGCACTAAACGATGGAAAACGAGAAAGAGTAAATATGCTCTCCAAGTGCTTACAATATTGAATAATTGGATCTGCTCCTCCACTGCATGTAATGCAATATTTGATAAAGAGTATAATTATGGCGAATTACTGTAAGATAAGCTCCAATAATAGCTAAACTCTTTATTATTCATATCAATTCATAAACTAATTCATCATGCATTCCACCAGATTAATTGGGCAAGTTAGGAATGTTTGAAACAATTAATGCTTACATAAATAAAAGCAGCTGAAGTTCTTAACCAAAATTTTTGTTAAGTCTTGACCAATTTTGAAAACATTCGACGCTAAAAGAAACATAATTTAATAAATCCACACACATAAATTTAGACTCCATGGTCAATTTTATTTTAGCTTTGTATATACATGTAGCCTAAATGCTTGAGAGTTCATACAAAATGTCAATCCCATATTTTCCCCGTCACTTCATATTGAAGGAAAAAGGCGCAATCTGAAGACTTCCCTGTAAGAATGAATGAAGACTCGCACACAACTGGAGAGAAATCGTACCATGTTAATAGGTTCCTAGTGTATAGAACCGGCTATTTCCTATCAATTAAGTTGGCTACTTTGCAATTTACAGACACACATCTTCACATCACTCCCTTAATGAGATAGAGCAACAGGTGAAGTGGAATCTACATCCCCGGAAACGACTTACAGGAACCATGGACCTATGCAGGAACCTAATCCATGATAGCATGCATGGAGGAACCCGCATGGAGGAACCCGCATGGAGGAACTAGCATGGAGGAATAGAGGGCATCAGACTCTACATCAAACTTGAGAATTTACCTCTTCCAACATTATCCTTCCATATTTTGATTTGTTTCCTCTCTTCTCTTCCCTTTCAAATCTATTTTTTAACTGTCCCACCTCACTATATATTAATCTACTGAAGATGAGAAGAAATTAATTTGTGCTTTGTTTCACTTAACCAAAGTAAAAACTCTTTACTGTCTTCTATTCTCACTCTATACATGTCATTCCACCCATCTCTTCCCTATATAGCCAGTATTTCTTATGCATAATAATCTTTTTTTCTTTCTCTCTCCCTTCTCTTTCAAAATATTTCATATCTTTCATTCATCATATTATGTTGTCTGCAGTATCAAGGTTTCTCAGTCTTATCTATCTACCCACTACAAGGTCTAGTTTCATAAGGCAGGTTACTCAAGATAGTGCTTATATCAAATTGGTCACCCATGTTGTGAAATAGTCTTTCTCATCTTTCTAACCTATTGAATACAGAATTTGTCATTTCCATAGGCTTTGTATAGAGGCAATCCGTTTTCAGTCGTCAACAGGTTAAGACCATGAAAGGGGGGATTTACATTCACAAAAGTATATGTATATACAAAGGGTTTACATAGTAGTATGCTCCAAAGTAAAGTGTAAAGTGTAAAGTGGTAGCAAAGTTCTCCATACTCACAAGGCATAAATTCCATTCAGGCAAGGCGGGTTATGAATGAGCGGAATGTTTTCATATCTACATATCAGTTTAACAGCTGCAATAACTATCCAATGTCAATGCTTCCTAACCCATATATCCTACCATAGCCCCAGAACCACACAGCTTAGCAACTGATCTTTTTGCTGATTTTCAATGATTGATTATTCACATTAACCAATGCAATCAGTCCCATAATCAATCGCTAAGCTTTATCTTACAGGCCTAGGCTGCCTGGTAACATCATTCAGGTACATACCATCCTATATCTGATGACAATCACAGATATATCCAAGCAATATATAAATTATCATAAATCTAATTCTAAAAGTGGTATTTGCAACAGCATCCTTAATGTTCTTAATCATTTTCAAAATTGGATTTCTGTCTTATTAATGCTCTCTTATTGGACTTTACTGATTGACAGGGTAGGCCTATTGATGATCATGATGAACTAGATAATATTAACTACGAGGAATCCATCTATTTGAAATGTTTAATCCTCATCAATTGGAATTTCATCTTGGTATAACACCATCAAGCAAAATTGCTAAATCAGAATGACCCATTTCATCTTGCAATGAATAGAAAGCAATAAAATATTTCCACCTTTCAATTCAGATTGATTAATTGAATACGACTGTCAGATATCAATGATTACTTTCTGGGTTTGTCACACCTGAATGGCACAGACACTTCAAACCAAATTGCCCAGACATTACAAAAACATGGAAAGTATGTGACAAGCCACTGGGGAAAACTCAAGCATTCAAGAAAGATCACTTCCCCATGGGCTATCGCTGTCAAGACTTCATCAGCAGAAGAAACAAGAGAAATATCAAAGATTGTTGTTTGGTCGCCGACAATGATGTCAGGTGAACGTCAAAGCCGAGGTCATGCAGGGAAGGGGAAGCTGAAACAGAGGTGGAAATGATGTATTAAAGATGATTCCCCAACTACTCACAAGTGTATCCTCTTAGATTTTCTATTCTTCCTTGAGGGAATAATTGGGATAGGAGTCTCCTTTTGTCATCCATGGTCAAATCAATTTTAGTGCTTTTGTGATCTGATCATAAAGATCAATCCTCAAATAAATCATGAAATAAAAGTATTACAAATACCATTTCAATATGCTACTTGCTTTTTTAGTGCTAAGAGAAAAATGTGCAGGTTTATAAGTTAGACAAAATATTATTTTGGAGTTTTACCACTTTGTTTTCATTTCTAAGACAAAGGCCTACTTTCAATGCATTAGTAGGGTTTCAAATATTTTAAACAAAACTGATTCAGAGTTTAATAATTTATCAGTGAAAATCATAAGTTCTTTCGAGAACCAATCCCACATAACAACCTCTTGATTAAAATAGATTCATTAGACCTACAGTTTATCTCATCTGTGTGTAGGCCTATCATATAGAACTAGCATTTTGCCTCTTGATTTTCATTTTATGAGAGCCTAGTCTAGACTAGGAGTAAATAAACAGAAAGTTGTAGTTGGCACAGGTCAATATGTCATAAGAAATTCCAGTATAATCTTGAAAAGGTTCTCACAGCTTCTTTGACAGAGATCTGGGTGAGCAAATTTCTGCCCTATTAATCTAAAAGTCCCCCAAGTCAACACATAGCATTAATTCAACATGAACAGCAGTTCTGCTTCTTAATAGGTGAAGTTCAACTCATATCTCTTATGTACGCCAAAATGTAAGGTTGCTCTTCACGATATTGAAAGTTCTTTGCCTGGCAGGAGAAAAAATAAACCTGACCCCCTCCCCCTCAAGTCTCTAAACATTCCGGAGTTAGTCCCCTTTTCAGCTTGTAAAAATATTTGGCAAAGCCATACACAATCTGCCTATTCAGCAGCAAAGAATATCACATGTTAGAAAAGTTGTAGTACTAAAAATTGTCTTACATTTATAAAAGAGAAGAGAACACTACTTCATCATTGGTTTTCCACATTTTTAACAACTGCTCCTGTTATTCTAGATAAAAACCATTTCAAGTTCATATTGCTATCTTTCAAAGAGTGGTGGGTGGTTCGAGTGTGTGGGAGGGGTGAAGATAAGGACGGCTCAATTCCAAATTTAGGCTCAAGCTTATCATCAATACTGGGATATCAAATCTTTTTAGACAAATGCTTATAATGTATAGTGTGAAAACATTTCTTTGTTTTAGGACTTGAAAGATATAAATAAGGTTTTCTTATCAATCATAATTTTATTGTAAAACTATAAGCTCCCTCTAATTATTAAAGGTTTAATTCATGTTTTAGATCTTCATGTGTAAAGTATCCTGTCACCACAAAACATGAACCTTTGTTACTCCCTCACCGGACTTTGAAACAGAGGGTCGTGAGTTCAAATCCCTGCCATGGCATAGTTTCCTTCAGCAAGGAATTCATCCACAGTGTGCTGCACACGACCCACGTGAGGTAAATGGGTACCAGCATGAAGTAATTCCTCAAAAAGCTGTGTGTACCTGAATAGGTAGCCTAGCTTAGCCGGGATAATAAAAGCAGGGCCCACTGGGAGAACAGTTTTCAGAACTGAAGTGGCTACCCTGGGTAAATATACCGTTATTATTATTATTACATCATTAGGTCAGTGCTAATACCAACAACAATTTTTTTATATCATTCTTTGGTCTGATTAAGTTTCATGAATGTCATTACTTTTGTTATTTTGATCATATTCACAATTGTACTGCGCTTTTAAAGAGATTTGATATAAATTAGAATTAAATTTAAAAATGATAAGAAACAATTTCTTTTTCTCATTAATGTCACAGTGTCAGTCTTAAAACGAAAAAAAAACCTGATGCTGGACTCACTACAAAACATTATTTTCAATAACAATACCATCAGTAGGGTTACAACTAATATAAGTCACTCTTATTGGTGTGAGTGGGGCTGTTCCCTTCTGATGACCACAAGATTGACCCACAGCAATCAACATCAACTTACCAATCAATTAATATCACTTAAACTTGTGCTTGCAACAGGTGCATGGAGCCATTCCCATTCCCACCGGTCAACCCGACTAATTTGAACCATTGATTTAAGCTTCCGTCTAATAGGGGCGCAACGTACCAGAAAATAAGTGTCTTGACTCTTGAGGTACATGTAGATCCTACTTAATTTTGGGAAGCAAAATGAGCATTTTGAAATGCTCATGAATGATTTTTTTGGTATTAAATGCTGTTCATGGGTGTTCATGGTAAAAAGAAAAAAAATCCCAGTAAATTTAAAAAGCACGATGGAAGGAGTTGAGAAAACTGAAATTGTGAAATATTGTCACATTGAGTGAGTATTTACCATAACACACAATTGAAGAAGAAAATAATACATTCTAAATGAATATGTTTTATATGTGTCTGTGTGCAAGTTTGAAATGTTCAAATGAAAATTCAAAATTATCACACTTAATTTGAGTGAAAAATGAACATGATTTAATCATCACTCAATGTATATGCTACTCCATATATTTCACAATTTTGGTAAGACCAGAATTTCATAAACTTATGGCATATTTTCTTTTTTTTTTCATCTAGGGCCTACTCTATTGGTCTGTGCTATCAGGAAGTATAGGAAACATTTTGCTCTTGTTTTGTCACAAAATTTTCAGCCAGAGTAATTTGATCTCCAACTGAATGTATCACACTTAATATCTGTGGGAGAGCTGAGAATATTTTCATTCATCTGTCTAAATAATAAATATTTCATTTGGATACATCAACATCTTCCCAAGATCAACATGCTATACATACTCAAATGAATGAAGGATTTCCCATGGTTTGGCCTTGGAAGAATTGCATACCATCATATGTTTATTCTTCAATATATCATACCCAATATTATTACTTTTCATCCAAGGGTTATTTCCTCATAAATGCAGACCTATATGAACATAAAAGCTGATAGATTTTACTTTATAAGAATTTTACATGTGCAATGTGCTCCAAATATTTTTTTTTCAAATTATTCTTGCACAATTTCATGAAAAAGTACGAGTGACTAATCATAATCCACAATTATAGTGATGATTCTATAAATATGCAGTACTCAGACGAGCAGCTAGCATTAAATTTTTTTTTTCATTTCATAAGTCTTGTCATTATTTTTAATGATTTTTCTCAAAACTGTCATTTATGTTTCTCTCATTTCCCCCTGCTGATTTTATAAAAAAAAACAATTTGACACCTGTGTAGACATTCCTATGGTTTTCCCTACTTTAAGGTCAAGTCCACCCCAGAAAAGTTGATATCAATAAATAAAGAAAATCAAACTAGCATAATGCTGAAAATTTCATCAAAATTGGATGTGAATAAACATGTAAATGAGACAGTCAATGATGTCCCTCACTCACTATTTCTATTGTTTTTTGGTTTGGATTATACAATATCTCATTTTTCACAGATTTGACAATAAGGACCAACTTGACTGAACCATATAGTATTACACAATGCTAATTCAACATGTTCAGGGAGGAATAAATTGTTGTTTCACTTGACAATGAGGAGAAAATTAGAATATTTCATTATTCACATAATAAAATACCAAAAAATAGTGAGTGGATGATGCCATCAGTCTCCTCATTTGCATACTGACCAGGATGTGCATATAACTGTTTTGTGAAATTAAGCGAAACTTTGAAATGTCATAACTTTCTCATTTTATATCTGATTTTGATGAAATTTTCAGTGTTATGCTTGTTGGTTTTATCTCTTTTTCTTCACATCAACTTTTTGTAGGGGTGGACTTGTCCTTTAACAAATGTAATAGTGTAGGGGAACACATCACACATTTCACTTTGCTCTATCTTGACACCTGTCATAAACTCCCATTTTAATACAGAAACTTTACATGAAAGGGGTATACATTACAGAACTGAACAGCACTGAGTTTACAAAGCAACTAAACATCAAGGTTGAATCCTTGGATAATATTACTCGGTGAGTAAAGCCCAAGAACTTGGTCTTGAAATCCAGCATGAGTGACCTGCGTGTCAAAGGTCATGATCCTGTTATCCAAGGCTTAGCATGAACACCTGCGGAATTCAATTTCCAAAGAACAAATATTCATGTTCTATTTCTTGCTCCCGTTGTTTTTGAAGTACTACTGCACATGTTTGAGATCTATCAAGTTTTTGTCATTAATCGCATGAATAAATACCCTTTACACAAACAATACAATTAATATGTTCTGATTGGATATTCCAAAAGAAAAAAAAAGAGGTATATTTTTGCTCAACATTATTTACACTGCTATTTTCATTACAATTGTAGTTTCTTTCCCTTTTCAAAAAACAAGTCTAGGAAATGCGAAAAAACAAGTGATATGCCTATAATAATAACCTTGTAACCACTATCAGCAGACCTGAAATGTTCTTTCTTACAGCTTAGAGAAAATATGATTCTCTTTACCTTCCTCAAGCAGAATCCTCAAAATGACTATCAACAAAGATACATTTTTTATCAACCTCACAAAAAATGGAAACTATATCAATATTTGTCAAGCTGAAAGTATTATAGCACACAATAACTTGTCTACTGAGGGTAAAAAGAACATTCATTATACATGTAGTCCTTTAACATGGATCTTACAAGATTCCGGTATTCAAAAGAGGAAACTACATTGCTCCTATGAACAATAACTTGTAAATAAACTGTGCACTCATATAACCACAAACTATTGTACATGTATAACATAACAATTCATGACTTTCCTGATAACAATTTTCGCATTGCTCATCAGGACTGTGTAATGCTGATTGGCAAGCTTTCGCATTTCTTTTTGTTTAGAAATGTTTGAAAATAGTTTGAGGTACCACAATCTGAAATATGTTATCAAACAACAAATAGAACAAAACCGACGATAAAAGTACAGGTCTACAGGAGCTAGTTGGTAAGAATCTGTTAAACCAAATGCATTCTACAAAAAAAAATTGTTTTCTGGTCTGCCTGCTATGTTGTTTTTTAGCCAATACATATTTCTTGACTTTACTATTGCATCATCAGTAATCTTAAATCCATACTTTTATATTTCAATAGGATTCATTTGCAGTTGCATCTGTACATTCATGGTCATTTTTTAACTGTATCATGGTTTATATTTCTACCCTTTCTCTGAAATAGACTAGAAATGAAAAGGCTATGAAACATACACATAGGCAGATAGAAATGCATTGGGCTATCTGTTCCAAGAATATGAAGAAAGGTCTGGAATATAAGTGTAATCTACCTTTTTTCATTGGTATGCCATGCATAAAGGACTAAAATAAATATCATTATCATGTCTACTGTCTTGTGTCTAATAACATAACAGTATTTTGGCCAAGGGAATGTGCCTAGATGTGAAAAATGAAAATGAAACAAACAGATACAAGTCGGATTACTAATACACTTTACTGCAATAAATGAACTGAGTGCATACTAGTATCATAAATGATAATTGGAATTTATGACTCAACTGCTAATTACTTTGGGAGGTTGGAAGGGGGCATCGTGGGGGCCCTGTTTTATGGTTAAATAGAAATTATAAGAAATATTTCATCAAACATCAACATACTGTATATGGTAGAAGTGATGTCATGAAATCATGCAATGTTTGTTACTGCATCATATAGGCTAAACAAAACATACTGTATTGAAAAATCTTCATCAAATTACAATGGACAATTAGGGCTTTCTGGTCCTTGTAATCAAGTGCTTTGTTATAACTGACCGAGTTTGCCATGAAATACTAAGTGAACAGAGCTACATGTACTTAGTGAAATGTAAGATTGTCTGGTTATCTAAACTTCCTAAAGATAACCTAGATGATTCCATTTACCATCTGCCAGTGGTACTAACTGGTTCTGAGAAAACTCTGAAACCACAATAAGTGCTGATTGATCATGCATGTCTTTTCTTCATCCCTAAAGGTAAATCCATGTGTATCCAAAAGGCACATGGATAGATCATTCACATTAAAATAGCTGGAAGGAATGGATTTGGGCTTTCAGCGTGAATTCAGGTGCCGCCCACTTGAGCATATCACACACAGTTCTTTCTTTCTTTCTGCTTTCTACGAATAAGGCATATCTAAGAAAGACTGCAGCAGGGGCAAGTGCTGAACTTTTCTGAAATCCTTTCAACTCCAGATATACCTTGCACTTCTTCCATCGTTCATAATCGTTCAAAAACTTATTTTTGCGTATTTAGGCTTAACCCTATGTCACTGGTACATGGACTATTGACATTCTTAAAAACTTCTTATACTTTGTCTGTCCGTCTGTCCCCCTTCTTCCATTCTTTATTTCTCTCATTCCCCCTCTCTCATACCATGGAGCTGTAATAGCTCCATGCTCATACTCTCCCCCTCTCCAGTTCTCCACTCTTGTCTTGTCTCACTTCCCTCCCTCCTCCAAAAAATCTCGAAACTTTACACCAATGATAAAATCTGATAGCAATAGCTAGAAATACACTTGACTTTCCAACCCTGTGACATTCAGCCAACCCTATTCTCCTGGGATGTTGATTAAACTTCATCATCCTATAGATGTTGTACTGTTCTCAATGGTAAACATTAAACTGTAAAAGTGCTTTCGTTATGTTCTGTAATTCTACCCTTAAATGATACAACTGACATGATTGATGCATAAACCAAAAATAAATAATTCCAGAGACACGCCAGTTCTCAAGATGTCCTTAACTGAAGTAAGAAAAATTAAGTTTATTATCATTATCATTATATTGCAGGACAAGTGGAGAGAGTGTTGGGTCTATTAAGTTGTAACCCATCTTATTTAAGATGAAATTAATTCAATGCTGCACATTACAACGAGATATAGCTTTTTTTCTAATTCCAAGCCAAACATATGAGTGTTCTGTTTTCACCCAGTAACCTGTTAAATTTTGTTGAGGAATCCAGCAGGAGTGATTGCATCTTACCACCAGAGAGTGATGAACGGTTTTCCAGATGAAAGATTGGTTTACAAATTGGTAAACTTGACAGCCCAAGGGCCTGACAATATATTGATCTCACGATTATACTTTTAATTTCTTCTTTTCTTGGAAAGCATTCACCACACTCACTCCATCTCCTGCAATGCAAGAGGGACAATCATCCTTGACTGGGTTGTAGGTGTGAAGGGCTCCTTTGAACAATTTCAACTGATTTATGGCAGATTTTGGGGAGAACCACTGGAATTTTAATAGAATCCATTGCCAAGATATGAGCAGTGTGATTTCAGGATAAAGGAAATAGCGAATGATAAACAAATAATACAAGCAAAAAAGAAGTAAACACTTTTGGACAAAATCTTGACATCTCTCCAACCACCAGTCACTGACACAATGGAATTTCCATTTCCTTGAAAGTTAATTCAAACCAGAAAAACCTAACAAACAAAACTACAAAATTCAAGGAATAATTCCTACATACATTCTCAAACATATTCAAGAAGTCTGGAAAGTGCACCAGCATCAACTGATGAATATCTCAGTACTGACATTTCTTATTGGAATACAGACGATATACTTCAATAAATGGTAAAGATCTAGAGTCCAATATTCATTCAGCATTTGAAAAATAAAATTGTCCGCAAGTAAACTGAAGTCACGTGGAACAATCAGGAGTCTTATTGACTCATTGTAACTTGAAAATTTCCTTGCATTTTTAAGCAATAGTCTTTCCGCTGGATTTCAAAAATATTTGAGAAATGAAATTCATGAATTATGAAGTTCTTGCTGTGGAAAGGCTAATTGTTTCCTTAAACAAAATAAATTAATAATATCCCTCTGAAATATCCCAAGTAAATCATTCAACAAATGAAGAATGTCCACAGACTGATCCAATCAACAGACCCCTTGACCAATCATGCCCACTGTAACTCAAATGGAATAAACTCCCTGCATTAAAAAAATATATATATATTCATCTTCACATAAAAAGAAGGGCCTACCTCTGAAATTTTTAAAGTTTTTGACGATGGAACGTCATCTTGAATCCCTCCGATCATTATTTATAAGGGACTGTATGTTGTTGTTTGAATTAATTAACTCCTAAGCCTCTTGCTCATGGTAGAAGCATATAGGCCTACTTTAGAGTGATACGTTACACATTGGTGAAATGACTACTTTGAAACACTATAGAACACCAACCTGATTCACATCTGGAAAGAGTAAAACCAATGGATCAGCTTTTGAAATGTAATCTGGCTTTCTTTGCCTTGCATGCATTAGCTCCCAGGTATATCTTAGGGTCAAATCACATCTGAATACTAACTGGATCCATTCATATCTAACTCGTTGGCAGATTGAATTCACATCCGACTACCAGGTTTCTTTCATATATAGTTAGCAGGGTCCGTTCACATCTTGACCTGATATCAGGTTAGATTCACTTCTGACCAATGAGCCTGTTTAATTCACATCTAAATAGTGAGGTTTTATTCACATCAAACTGGTTAGCTGGTTTCATTCACATCTGACGAGTTGGCAGATTTAATTCACATCTGACTATTAAGTAGGTTTACTTCACATCCAACTAGTCAACAGGGTCAATTCACATATGACTAGTAAGTAAATTTAATTCACATTTGACTGGTAATCTGATTTTATTCACATCTGACTAGTTAGCATGTTTAATTCACATCTGACAAGTTAGCAGGATTAATTCACATCTAACTAGTCAGCAGATTTGAGCAGCCACCCATTTGCAAATTATCAATCAAGATCACTCGCAGAAAATTCTAAGGAATTGTGTTTATCATTGATATATTTTTATTTTCATGATGATGTTTTATGATTCAGTATTGTTTTATATGCTTGGAACAAGTGAGGGGATATCTGAAGTGTGCCTTGCATAATTTCAGCATGCCTGACATAGCAATACTTATGATTCATCATTGCACAGTCCAATGAATAATCCTTTCTTTCACCTACATGTATCCCCACATCACAACTGTTTTATGATAATCAATTGGAATAGTGATAGATGCATAGGGGAATTTACCAATAGTAAAGACTGGCTTTTAATATTTCTTCATCTTCATAGGCTTACATAGAGGCTGTTCTCACTACGTTCCTAAAACTAGTTTACTGGAAACTAGTTTAGTGGAAACAAGTTAAACGCGTAGTGAGAACGGTCAAAGCGGTCTTGGAAGCGATCTTCCAAACCAGTTTGGAAAACCACCTCGCGATGTAGTTTTTAAGATCGCTTTGCCTCGTTAAACTGGTTTTAGCGTAAGTGAGGACACAACCGTTCTTCGGGAAGCGATCTTCGCACATTTTGAGCGCGCTACTCCACACGACAGGTGTAGAATGCCTATGCTGCGGTTTCGAATTTCGCGCGAAACGTGTCACCCCACTGAGAGCATTTCCATAGCAACAAGAGCGCTTTACGTGAAGTGATTTTGAAAACCACTTTCGTGTGATCAAGTGAGAACGCTAGCAAAGCGATCTTCCAAACTGGCTTTCTGAACCGGTTCCCAGTAAATTAGTTTTAGGAACGTAGTGAGAACAGCCTCTTAGTATTGAGTGAACATACTAAACCTGACATATCAATGTGATATGTGAAATTCAATCCATATGAATGCAAGCCATGTCCAGGTACTCTCCACATGCATTGCTCCATATAATGGAGCGGCAACCCCGAATTGTCATTATCTGATGATTAACTCTGATTCACAGTGATTCACTTTGACTTAGTTACTGGGTCCCGGTTAAAAAACATACCACTCTCCAATCTTCCCTTGGATTTATATTTATGAACATGATTCAGAAAAAAGGTGAGTACTATTAGTGCAAGATACATCAAATCAGGCTGAAGGGGGGGGGGGGCTATCCCATAAAAAATAATGAAAGGCAAATGAAATCCTTAATGTATATTCTATAAGGTCATCAGTCCATGGAATTCATATATTTTATCACTTGAAACAAATGAAGAAAATGTCCTTTATAGCAGCCATCACATTGACAATTCACAAATGAGGGTTCAGGAGTTAAAATCCCCCTCCCCATTTCTACCCCTCCCTCTTTCTTTTTATCGGGCCCTCTCCATCCTTATCCCTTTTTTTGTTTTCTCATTATTTGTCCCTCCCGTTCTTTCCCACCCCCACTCTCATTCCTTCACTCAACCTCTTATCCCCTTAGCTTTCTGCCTCTAGTACCCCTTACAATGCTCCCCCCCCCCCCACCTCCTCACCTGCCCCTATAACTCTCCATTCTTGTGGGTATTCAGTGGAAGTGAGGGGGAAACCCAATATAGGATCACAGTCTAACAGTCAGGGTCACCAAATGGTGAAACCTCTAAAATAGGACCAATCGCCAGAGAAAGGGCCTGCGAAGGGAGTAAGTTTTCCAACTTTCCCGAATTCTGTCTCACATTGGAACTTTATCTCTCAGCACATGATTTTTAATAATTCATCTTTTTCAATAAAAAAAAAATGCTGCATTTGCTCAAAGAGCTTCAACCAGACTCTTTATTTCATTATGTGACCCTAACTAAACTACATGAAACCAGAGAAGTGTTACACATCCATGTTTAAAATGAGAACAATATGAACTCTCAGGAAATGGAAGGTGTAAAAATTCAGTCATTTTCATGCAAAACAAATTTTATGAATAGCACATTTTTCATCACATGCAACTAATTTAAAAAAAATTGAGATCTTATTAGAACTTTGCAGGATAGGCCAAAAATAATATTATGCCCTTATGTACAGCAAAATAGGCCCTAGTGGGAACAACAAAATGGGGCTTAGTGAGTTGAATATTTTTTTCTCCTAAACTAAAAATACAAGAAAATATCAGTGATCAGATCAAATGACAATCTGTCCCTATTTTGTGATACATCTATAAGGTACCATACAGAACTTGGGAAACTTAAAACTTATTTTCTGGAAAGGCATCCCAATCGTCCAGCAAAAAAGGAAAGTCATAAAAATTTTGTTTTACATGGCAATGCAGGCAATGGTTTTCTCACCATAAAATTGAATATCAGCAAGATTACAGGCCTATAGTTCACTTGGGCATTACAATGACAGCAGTACTTCAAACATTCCCTATAAATCATATTCAATTTACATACAGATTGATGAATAAACAAAAAGAATCACACAAATCTCTCAAAAAGACTAGCTTGAAAAGTCAAAGTAAATAATTTGACATGTTTTGGTCCATGGCTAATGGATATTTTATATCCATTTCATCTGATTCCAGTTTGGAATGTTCCCAACATCTGTGATGAAGCACGGGGGAACTTCCATAACTTAATTTATTGCTAGCAGTCACCATCCATATCTTAAACCATCTTGTATGAAAACTGTACATTGCCCATTCAGCAATTCCAAAATACATTTGATATCACTAACCTTTGAAAGTTTTAGTGAAAGGTATAACAATGTTTAATCAAAGTAAAAAGTGGGATTAAGAAGAAATCTGTAAAGTGACTACAATATCAAAAACAATGTAATAGTTGTAATTTTTAAGAGCTAATTTCCTAAGGCGAATGGAAGAATATAAAGAGATAAGAATGAAGATATAGACTAGCATCATAATAAACACAAATTAAAAATTTGAATTACTTTATGTAAACCTGAATGATCACATAAGGAAAGAGACAAGCATACAAATTAGTAAGTTCACACAATACAAAGATGTACCTGGTTATACCAATTCATATCTTGACAATGCAAATTGCCAAACATTCAAGGGGAGATATCGTAGTATATGTGTAGTAAAGTGTTGAAAGATGCATGAAAAGTAGGTCGGAGCATCATTTTAAAGATTTTCAAGAACAACAAAACCAGCTCCAGACATCCTCAGGGTGGAAATAGATTTTGTTTCAAAATACAAGTGATATTCACACACGAATAGAGCAACTTGTCACATGATTTCTGAATACCACAATTTGTAACTGAATACAGCATTCACATTTTTCTTGAATAGCAGAAATGTAAATTTGTTTTGAAAGAAAACTTTGGGTAAGACATATTCTATACCCTTCCAGTGCATGCCCCGGGCTTGAAATTCTCTTTTTCTCAAAGTGATCTTCAACTTTCTGTGGAATATTCCTACAATGTTATAAATTTGTGAAATTACGATTCATAGATTCTTGTTCATTGACCTGCACTCTTAGGCCCTTCTGCTGAAGCCCAGTTTAACCAGGCACTATACAAATCCCTGGTTGAACCCAGAGTCGATCATGTTTTAAATCTGTCCTTAAATTATGGGAAGCCAAAAAGTAAAAACTTTGTTTAACCTGGGTCAGAATACAAGCCTTAGTCTCTTATTTGTAGGAAAAAAGAAAAATTTGGATCAAAGAGGTGCAATTCTTATTATAAAATCTTTGAGGCTCTGAAAATATATTGACATGGCAAAAAGGAAGACAACACAAAAGATATCCTACCCTTCATGTAAAATAGCAATTATTCAATTATAAATAAACTCCTTTTGACAATGACACTAGCATGAATGCAAAGTGTGTCAATTGTGAATACATCTGGTTGCTTGCTTACAAGCATTCATGCTTTCTTAGCAATCAGGTAAAAAAATCCCCACCAATCAATCTCTGTAAGATGTGAACTAATCGTCATGTACAGTAGTGTGAACTCACTTTCTTCAAAATCTAAAACATGTAAAATGGAATTGAATTATCAGTGAGGGCAGGAAAGTGTAAAAGACTAAAGATATTTAATTTCTGATTAGATAAATCAGATATCATAGGATGATACACCATGAAAGTTTATTTACACCCTCAAATTCCACATAAATCTTTCATCATTACTGCATGGTGTTTTATGGCTGTTTTAATTGGTTGATGCTGATATTGCAGTGTACCACAGCTCTCAAGCATTAAATGTTTCCCCCAATTCTCATCACTTGCTGGGAACCAAAAGGACACTAGTAAACATTGATTACTAACTGATATCACAGGCTTGTACCCTTCTTGCCTTCCACTATACTACTAGGACCTTGCAAGAGGTCATGCTGATTTAGTTCAGATAAAAGCATTAACTTTATTAGAATGTGATTACATAATCAAGTCCCCCTAATTGTCTACATGAAGATTAAGAATGTCTATATCTCCATTACCCCAATTAATATCATGTTTCTGAATTTCTCTAGGTGAAATACAGCAAGTACATGGTTAATTTTGACAGTAGATTTAAAGAACCATAAAAGATTATAAAGAACAGAGCAATAATGCTACTCTCCCTAATATGGGCATTCAAACCGAATAATATATGGTTAAGGTGTAAGGTTAAGTTGTAGGGCCTACATAATGCAATAAATAACCTGTTAAGTATGTTTGTAAAATATTCCAAAAGTAAAACTAGCGTAGTTACACTGCTGTTTAATAAACTCTTTTTATAGTACACACTTTAAAATACAATAAGAGTTCTTCTAATTTACAGGTCCATTACCCTAATTTTGTTAATTGTACATATGTCCAGCATTAAAGAAATTCATCTTGAAAAAAAAAGAGTGGTGAAACTGAACAAGATATCATTCTGCAAGCTTCAAACTAACTACAAAACAACAATCAGTAATTCCTACCATTCTGTGTAAACTAAATATGAGTCTTTGTTTCACAACCAAATAACTTAAATTGAATAGTGAAAACAGGGGCTGTAAATGCAATAAAAACATTAAACATAATGGATGATGCGGTCTGTAGCCTGGATAAATACTCAGAGAATTGCTTCAAAGAAAGACTATACACTCAAAAAGTGGGTTTTCATTGGGTAAGAGGGGTGCTAAAATCCTCTTGCTTTTGTGTTGTGATATAAAAGTGGTTGTTAAGACAGAGAACCCTCCTGTAATTTCCCTCATGTGTCTCTGTAAATAAAAAACTGAGTGAATAGAAACAGTGGTATTAAGGTGATGAAAGATGTATTCCATTAGAAGGCTAGACACAATCCCTCTCAAGGGGTACTAACTCAACTCTAGGGGTACCAACTCCAAGGCAGAGGGGTACAAACTCCATTCCAGATGGTAAGCTTTCTACCCGTGTCTGACAATGGTTTTCAATGATCTACATCATGAAGTTGAGCCCAAGGAGTGTGTCTTGGTACATAAAGAAAGCAATTAGAAATGCTTTCAGCTCTTTAATGAGAGTTACCACATTCACTTGTAGAGCAGAGTGAATGCAAGTGGTTTTTGTTTTCACAAATTATATCTGCTGTAATGATGCAGCTGTATGACATCGTTCTCACTACCTTCCAAAACTAGTTTAGTGGAAACTAGTTTAACATGTAATGAGAACCATCGAAGTGATCTTCCAAACCGGTTCATAAAACCACCTCACAACATAGTTTTCAAGATCGCTTTGCCTTGTTAAACTGGTTTTAGCGTGAGGACACAACCATTCTTCGGGAAGCGATCTTCGCACATTTTGAGCACGCTACACCACACACTGTGTGTAGAATGCCTACACTGCGGTTTCAAATTTTGTGCGAAACATGCCACCGCACTGAGAGACCACTTGAAGACCACTTTTGGATGATCAAATGGGAACGCTAGCAAAGCAATCTTTCAAACTGGTTTCCTGAACCGGTTTAAAGTAAACTAGTTTTAGAAAGTGTAATGAGAACGGGTCTAAGATTTCAAAGCCTTAACATCATGCTCTCCATACACCATAGACCTCTGAATTGAAGAATATTTTTGACATTGAATTTAAAATGGGGGATTACGATGTCATGAGCACTGAGTTTGCAAATGGAGACCTTTTATCCATTTACAAGACATATAAATCTTACAACAACAAAAATACGAAGGGGCTAGATTTTGACATGATAGCAACTTTTTTTTTTCGGGGGGGGGGAGGGGCTTCTCAATTATGATGTATATGTAACTTGAGGATAAAGAGTTATTGAAATTAATTTGAATAAAACAAGTTTTTACACTCTCAATGAAAAAGTTCTGTCCTTCTCTCTTGCTCACAATGGTAGATCATTTAAGACAGGTTTTTCCAAAATAATACACCCAACTCGTTAAAGCAGTGAATTAAATTTGCATTCTTTACATAGGCCTAAACCTTACAAGAAAGTTTTTTTTTTTTTAAATTGGAGAAAATAATAGGAAGCAATTAAATTGACAACTTCATTCTCATTGAAAAGTTAGTCTTTTTTACTTGTTCTCAAAGTCAGCTAATAATATATCATTTCAAACATGTTTTTCTAAAATTCTTCGCTAGAGACATTAAACACATATTAGTTTTTTAGCAACAACTTCAATTTGCTTTTTAACATGCTGATGCTTTGTGACTGTAACAGTCGATTCTCAATACCAAAAAGAGCTACTAGAATTTCCAAATAAAAGCAAATGCAACTTGGAGAGGGAAGCAGTGGGATGACCCCTGTGACACCCTTGAACCTATGTCTGCACCCCTAACAGCAGAGGTGATGACATGGTCTTGGCCCTCTAGGGGGAGCTGAGGTAGCACTGACTCATGTCAGGGTTCTCCCCAAATATATGGCTGGCTGGGATATTGGAGGTGTTGAAGAGAATCAGGAAATGCCTTCTCAACTCTGTTCTAAATATTAGATCTCGATAAACCATTTAATAAAAACCAATTCTTGCATTACTTCATAGGAACATGTCAATTTTGGGCTAACAAACCTTTTAATGTTTCTTTAGAGTTAATTCAGCATCACACTCTGCTTTTAAATTTGAGCCGCAACGCTACAGGGAATAATGGCATATAGGAAAATGTAAAGAAAGCGTCTGTGTGCCGGATATGCAACAGACACAGGGAAATTACATCAAGTTTTTTCTTTCTTTCAAGATGAAAGTCACATACTTACTAGGTCATGAAGCTTACTAATCCCAACATGATTGACAACTCGTGCATTCTTTTCCTGATGCAAAACAAGTTAGAGATAAGTATAAAAAGCAATCATTCAACAGACGGATTTTGATAAAAGTGGGCGTTTCTCATGTTCATATACTCTAGATATTGATTGATAAACGATAATCATTATGCAATAAATATTGATAACGTCTATTTGACACACAAATGCATTCATGTAGAATAATTGCATAGAATGTGTACAATGTACCTATGAATAACTGGGCAGTTCCTTTGTGGGGGTACATGTAGCCTACTTATATGCTTTTCACACTGCACTTTTTTCCCTTAACCCCAGGAAATTGGTGGGGCTAAGGGGGGGTCTTAGCCCCACCAATTTCCCGGGATTAAGCTTAGCCCGCTTCGTTTTCACACTACGTTTTAGCAAAGTGGGCTAGCACTGTAAATAGTACGGTACTATCTTGCCCTGCAAAAAAGCAGGGTTAGCCGGCTTATTATGGGGCTAGCACCACAATGGCGGTGCTAAGAGATGCAGTGTGAAACGAAACAGGACTTAGCAAAAGTGGGGCTAAGCATTAGCCAATCACAGAAGTCGAAATTGCACGTTAATCGCGCTCTGTATGGTAAAATCATCAATATTTATGAGCTGTGCGATTGCCCGGGGTTAAGGCGTTAACCCCGGCTAAGCAAATAGTATGGGGTTAAGAAAGACAGTGTGAATCGAAAAAAAATAGTATGGGGTTAAGGATAGTATGGGGTTAAGGAAATGCAGTGTGAAAAGCATATTATGTTACTACTGTCGTATTACCCTCACAGCAAATGCCATATAGACCTACTCCCAAAGTAGAGTGTACACTGTACATGTAACCTGGGTTGAAAGCGTTAACTCACAGTCACATTATAGTGTGTCTGGTATGAAATAGCAGTGCCCTACATGTATGATGTCAAACTGAACTATCATCCCTGAATAAAACTGCTGATACTAAATAATATTGTTTTCATTTCCAGATGATGCTTGCATATATCATCCAGAAAATAAACCAAGATTTTCAAAATCATCAAAATTGTTGTGAGAGCATGTTAGTCCAACTTACAATACTATATCACACACAGCTGGTTGTATGGGAGGAATATACTCCTTGTGTCAAGTGCATCAAGATGACACCGTGACCTCTGACCCAAAATGTCTTTTCCAATTGACCTTCTATCCAACTCAAGCTTGTTAGAGGTTTGGCAGTTTGTTCTGAATACTTTGCCCGTATTCCTGCAAGACTCTACTAACATTTCATAGTCATGATGTAACACTCGAAGCATTATTTACAATTTTTATTGAAACAACCAACTGAAGAACTGTAATCCGTTGTATAAAGTTGAGTAACATCTTAACAATTTTCCTCTGTGAATCGGTGTCAATTAAACATGTTTAAAATGGAGTAACAACTTGAGTCTATTTCAGACACTTCTTTGAATGTTCAGTCTCATAAATTCATACAAATTCATCAATAGCTAATTAGCTGAAAGACATGACAAAAACTTGTTACAATGGAATAAATTTGTGTGTCGAAATGAAACTTTTTTTTTAATTTACACCTATATAATTTCATCTTGGTAAATTCACAAAATATCTGCTCTTCCATAGACTGCTACGGATTATATGAAACCTGTGCTGATTGTTCTTGTTACTAATCTAACCATTTATGTTGAAAACAGAACTGGGAGGGATTTGGGGGGAGCCCTCTCCCCAAATAAAAATAGCTTTTAAGAAATTTTATATATTTTGTTGGATGGTTTCATTTTATTCATCAATATCATTATTTTCATTGAATTAAATGAGTTGAATGAGTTTAAACAATATTTGACTTTTGTTCTGCAAATTTTCTTCATACATTATTACAAGACGTAAACTCTACAATTTACCCTTTGTTCGGAAGGATATTTCATAAATCATAAATAAAAATAGTAGTATAGTGTAGACCTTCACATGTACAATACTCTCAGCCTTCACAAATAGAGAAACCCCCTACCCTGGTAAATTTAGGGTATCATTATTGTTCACAAGATGAGTCAGCGAGAGGCCATTTCCTCTACGTTTCTAATCTAGTCACACTCCTTTACTGTGTAACATGTACATGCTGAATTGCTAATATTTGATGAATTTCGCTACAAGCCATAGCCATAAATGTACATTCAAATGTAAATATGTAGCTATGGCACATTCATGTGTGCTAAACACATTGCTACTTAATGGAACACATTTGGAAGCTAAGTAAGAAATAAGTTAAAATTAACAAAAGAATATTAAACTGAATAAAATATTTTTGAATCACTAATAGAGGCCATTTTGAATCACTTATTATTTGATATAGACTATGGAGCTTCTATACTGAATTATTTACTTTTGTTTTCAAGGGCTTATACCAATATTACAATAAATGTATAACATATCATAACATCTCGGAAATTGACTTGTACGGTAAGCCAATATCATGAATAAAATGCATAATTTTCTAAAAAAGCAAATTTTCTACTTCCATTCCTTTCATATTGTTTTGCGCTGAACTAAATAAAAAATTATAATGCTTAATGGTAGCATAAATGGTTACAAATGACCATGGGGTCAGATGCTCATATACGCCAAATGACGTCCCCCTTTATTCTTCACATGATCACATTAAATTTTAAAATTATTTGACAAGCATCATCCACTTTCCTGCTGCCCCTCTCTCTTCTTTATGTATGTCATGGAAAGGATCAGTTTTGACTTAATTTCATAATTAGGATAATGTCTGTAAGGATATCATCCCTGTTTAAACCTTGCTACACCCAATGTTTTTAGAACCAGTGAAGGAAAGAACAACCTTACAGTCACTCAACATCAAGACATCCTCAGGCCTAGCCTAAGGTTGCAGCCAAACCAATTCAGAAGAATGAGATAAACATGAAACCAGCAAATCAACCTTGACATATCATATGGCTACCCTCTCTGCCAAGTTTACATTTAACATTTTCACCTTCCTACTTCTTGCCATTGCCCTAAAGGGTTTTAAAGGGATAGAGCCCAGGTCAAAACCAACAGTAAGTTGATTTGAAATTGTTTAGGAAAGTTTTAAAAATGAAACAGGCATTTAAAAAACTACTTGCAATGATTTAAATCTGTTTAAAAAAAGGGAAAAACTAACCTCCATAAATTTACACTTTTTCTTTGAAAATCACTGAACATGATTTCTTGGCCTTCCTGCTGTGTCATCTTGCACTTTTCTTGTAGAAACCCGACAAAAGTCAACAGAGAAAATGGTTAATACCTTGAGAGGCAGAGATGAGCGACATCTTTATCAAGCAACAACCCTTCCCATCTTCTTGTTTCTCTATACATTGGTGATATGCTAGCCTGACATTTCCTGTCATTCATTAACACCAAGTCTTGGTGATCTAAAGCCTTGGGCGCAAGCCTTGCATCAAATTTGGGGAGAGGTCGAAAGCTCAGAAATTGTTTATGAAAAACAACGAGAAAAAAATCAATCCTTCTAGCAAGAGACAGGTGAGTAAATGCCAATGTCATATTTTTTGGCTTAGCCTGATCCAAGGAATGGAAACATTCTTTGGTTTCCTGCTTAAATTACCACATATCCAGTAGCGGGCAGGTTACGGAGGGACCAAGACCCATACAAGTTTGGTGCCATGTACAAAAGAAGGATAGGAAAAGGGTATTATTTTGTTAAATCATTTTCTGAAAATCATATCAAAATCACTCACAAAATTATGTCCTCATTTCATAAAGATTTGAATATTTTCTCCCTCGCTTCTCTCGCTCATAGCCTTTTAAAAATGTTGCCCCCTTAATACATGTACACCATGTTCGGCGACCTTAAAAATTTCAAAACTCATTACACCACAGTATCCACACACTGGCTAGGAGTGGTTAATTGTCATACTCTCTTCTTCATTATTCTTACAAGAGTTTTGTCTCCACACATAAAGGTAATATATATGACTATATAGTTAGTATAGGCCCACTATTTTTTTTCATTGATTTGCATTAATTTCATTTATAAATATAAAATATGAATAATTAATATTTAATAAACAAAATTTTAAAGTGAAATGGAATAGGAATCTTAACTATAGGGCCTATAAATCCACAAGGCCTTGTACAAGGTGTAGTTCACAAACATTCCTTTTTTTTTTACATAGTAACAGTAACAGAAAATGACAATAAAACAAATAAGACAAAATAAATACTATGACAAGCAAAAGATTACAAAAAGCTTGGTAGACCATAAAATGTAGGCCCACATTCTGAAATCTCCTGGGTCCCTGAATGAATAACAGTTTTAACAGCATCACACTGACATACATACTGACATTGAAAGTAGATCAATTCATGTGGATTCTAAGAATTACCAGGGTAAAGGAGGAGAACCTGTGTAGCCCTTCAAACAACTATTGGCTGCAAGTGCAAGGTCGTATTAATTTACCTCAAATGACCACCTACTGCCATCAAAGTGGTACAAATATCTTAAAGACTGTAGGAATGTTGCTGTATAGAAACCAGACATTTCCTACATGTACAATAATTTTTTCCACCACATGGGCCCTGAAGTGCAAAAGTCAAAACATTTCAAACAAATGACTGAATACAAATCACGCTTTTAGGCTAACACTCAGTACAAAAATTGTTAACCATTTTCACCAGAGAGATTGATAATGACCTAAGCTAACAAATGCTTCAATCTGCCATTCTGACCAATCGTTGACTTCATAATTATGTAGGAGGCCTAAGTCGAACAACTGTCAAACTCTCCACTACTCCAGTAGAAAAGGAAGGAGACATGTCTACTAGAATAACCCCTAACTTTTTGGACTTGTTGGAGATGTTCAAAGAGTAGGCCCCTCTAAAGTGCATTTTGCACTTATAAAGAAATTCCAAAGATCTGCATAATA
Source organism: Lytechinus pictus (assembly GCF_037042905.1). Taxonomy (NCBI): domain Eukaryota; kingdom Metazoa; phylum Echinodermata; class Echinoidea; order Temnopleuroida; family Toxopneustidae; genus Lytechinus; species Lytechinus pictus. The sequence goes on along the minus strand of NC_087255.1, from coordinate 32,150,151 downwards.
TAACTCATTCACTTTCCATTCAAAATTTACTAATGATGTACACAAAAAATAATAATGAATAACATCACGCAACTATTAACATTATAAAGAGATATTTAGGACCTCCATCTTTGCAATGCAATGGAGAGACTAGTAAGGAAGAAATAGTACATCTAAAAAAATCATAAAAAATGAAATTGAATAATATTACCCAATTATTAACATCATAAGGAAATATTTAGGACCTCCATCTTTGCAATGCAATGGAGAGACTAGTAAGGAAGAAATGGGACATCTCATCTCAATAGTAGGCCTGTACAAATGGTGCAATTTACACCATATGTGTATACATGTGTACCATTGCGTATTCCATTAACTTGTCTATATGCAGATTGTCATATGTTATTGAATCCCCCCTTGAAATAATATGCAGTGTACAAGTTTGACCAGGGATAGTACATTTTCCACAGAAAGCATTATGTACAATATGAAGAAGAAAAAAAATAGGTACACATTTATTCAAACACATTAAGAAAATATGCCATTTCAATTTTGTAACTAACTTGAGAAGATACAGTTAGTCTTGGATCTGTAACCTTTTCCCCTCCCAAAAATACTAAAAAGTATATTGGTCTAAAGAGCATGGGATATCAGTAATAACTTCTATTTAAGGAGTATATTTAATGTTTTGAAATGTTTGCTGAGGAATGGAAACATTATGACACTTGATATTACTCTCAACCTAAAATGAAAATGATTCTGGGAGCAATGCTGCCGAAGAAAAAATGAAGAAACACAATATTTGTATTCCATTAACCTAATTTCTTAAAAGGAAGAATGAAAATCTACTTTCTATATATCAGTTTTCAGATAACATGTTACAAACAGAAACAGATGCAAAACAGACTGTTCGATTATGTTGCATAGGAAGATATCAACATCAATATTTAGAATTTCAGAGTTAGATGCCCTTCGATATGGAAAGAGCGATTCAGTATTTCCTCTAAGAGTAAGCCCACCAAGAAATGTCATCACAGATGGTTCTAAAATCAGAATCAGATGTTAGCTCTCTGTAGGATAAATAGGTCATTTGTAGAGAGCTAATGTCAAGTTACTTGAATCTTTCCATGCGTGTTTAACCACTCTTGTGCACCTCTCTCTCTTCAATGAACTACATAATCTCGTTAATAATCTTATTGTTTCTAACATTGTTTTCTTATTTCATATTATTTTTCCATACATGAGAGAAAATGGATGCATATAATATTAGTAAAAAGAAAATAAGAGTACAATGCATAAAACAAAAGAAATTAACAGATTGTTCATAAAATCAAATTTGGTAAAATTATGAATGTTTTGAGACTCTGACAAGAGATTTTGTATTAAAATTAGTCTTATATTAGTTTACCTGTATGTAGAACTGCTTTTCTGACTGTTATTGAAGATCATGACAAATCAAGCATATTGACAAACTCCACCTATGAAACCTTCTAGTTTTAATACTTGGGTATATTTTGCAATGAATGTCAATGGCAAATTTGAAGGATGCATTAAAAACAAAGACTATTGCCTTTGAATCCGATTATCATTATCATAATTATTCAGTACTTACACTGCACTTTTCACATTATGCTCAGAATGTTCATACTGATTTAAATTGTGTATAATTAATTATGGAATTTTTAAACTACAAACAGATGGTCTAGATTTTAAAGTACTTCCTGTCCATAATAGTATTATGAATTCCCAGCAATTTGTTCCCTGAAATACGCCCCTTCCATATTCACAGAGATACTACATGTTGAGTATTACTGACAGATACTGAGCAAAGATGAGCAGAAGCAGTCGTATGGCATCCTTGAAAGTGAAATGCGATGATTAAAACTTTCCTCCTGATCGGTGAGAGACTATCGTCACCTGTTGCGAGCCGGTCAGTCTCTTTCCGTTGGCTCACTCTCTGGCTCTCTCACTGAATGTTCCAACAAACTGACTCTATACGATAGACCCTTTCACATTGGGAATTTCAGATCGACTCTACAGTACAATGGCATATTTCATTCTTAAACCATTTGCACCACAGGGAAAGACTAACAGAATCCATGTGTGGTTTTTGTGGTTTAGCATTTTAGAGTCCTTTGAAAAATGCATTTGAATTGCAATCCAATTATGTTCGTCACTCTAATTTCTGTTACACTAATATTAAAGGTCACTCTCATTTCCATTCCGTACATTAGTGCTGAATTACCTTCATCTGAAAACACTCATAGAGACCGCATAAAACCTGTGTTATATGTACAGTGAAGTGCACAGGGATCGCTAAACATTGATTTGGAATCTGCAGACACATGTGGTAATGTACTTACGGAGCCTCAATCCAAGATGCTGCTTAACTAAACTTGGCTCACACCATAGAACACAGTGTTGATGGCTGTACATGCATGCTACGTGTATAAACGATATACAGTAAGACCACATGTCTGTTTGAAGTTCATTGGCAAAGTATAGTGAATCACATTCTTGCACATGAAGTACATGTCTGTGAAGTATAGACTGCATGGACATACTCCAATATAAGGGAAACGATTTGTGACCTGTGATGATCCAATTTCATTTCATTCCATTAATACCATTATTTTCTACTTTGACATCAATAACTTAAAAAAAAGTTTCTTGGCTTATATTTCACTTTGGTTATTTTGCATTGAATCAGCATATGACATTGCTCGTTACATCTTGACCTAAATTTATAGACAAAACAAAAAGTTCCACATTTTGCTTCATCTATAGACAAACATTTCTATTTTGAAATTGTCCAGTATACTACAAGCATAAACATAATTCGAACATGGCCCCATAACATAAATGATACAAAACAATTGAGCTTACATATGTAGGCATAATTACTGTAGAGATAACTGTGGGTATAGCTGCTGTCAACTTCAACCAAACAAAACCATGAACAAAGAGTTAAACTAAATGCAATTATCAACAAATGCCTGCCCAGAGTGAGAAAAAATGAAAAGATGACAGAAAACAATATGAACATTAACCCTGTATATCAATATCAACACCATTGAATGCATGGAGGGTAGTTGTAGGATGGTCAGAGTACTTGATTCCATGCAACGTGTATCAGGGCCCAGTAACAAAAAGCTAAGCAATTGATCATGGGAATGATTTCTACAATTGATTCCATTGATTATTGTGTATGATGAATTGTCAAAATCAGCCTTATGATCAATCACTATGTTTTATGTTATGAGGGCCAAGGTATTCTGTATGATGGAAGTGCAATGACAAGGAACATACAGAAACCTTGATAAGGACAGGACGCACCCTTTCCATGATTCACTGACGAGGCACGGGCAAGGCTGCAGACATACATGTTTTCAAGACATGTTTATAGGAGTTAACACATTGATATCCGATTTCTCTCATTTCCCATTCACTGTTTACAGGGATCATTCAAATTTGTAGGCAAGTGGTTAACAATTCTTTTAACTCTTGCGATGTTGATGGTACAAGGACTTTTAATAAACGCATTTTCTGCATTGATATCAGATTTCTCTCATTTCCCATTCACTGTTTACAGGGATCATTCACATTTGTAGGCAAGTGGTTAACAATTTGTTTAACTCTTGCAATGTTGATGGTACAAGGACTGTTAATAAATGCATTTTCTGCATTGATATCCAATTTCTCTCATTTCCAATTCACTGATTACAGGGATCATTCACATTTGTAGGCAAGTGGTTAACAATTTGTTTAACTCTTGCAATGTTGATGGTACAAGGACTTTTAATAAATGCATTTTCTGCATTGATATCCAATTTTTCTCATTTCCAATTCACTGTTTACAGGGATCATTCACATTTGTAGGCAAGTGGTTAACAATTTGTTTAACTCTTGCAATGTTGATGGTACAAGGACTGTTAATAAATGCATTTTCTGCATTGATATCCAATTTCTCTCATTTCCAATTCACTGATTACAGGGATCATTCACATTTGTAGGCAAGTGGTTAACAATTTGTTTAACTCTTGCAATGTTGATGGTACAAGGACTTTTAATAAATGCATTTTCTGCATTGATATCCAATTTTTCTCATTTCCAATTCACTGTTTACAGGGATCATTCACATTTGTAGGCAAGTGGTTAACAATTTGTTTAACTCTTGCAATGTTGATGGTACAAGGACTTTTAATAAATGCATTTTCTGCATTTTTAATAAATCATTCCTTCACTTAGAATAATGGTGATGAAAATACATACAAGGAATATGCCTATCTTTCAAAGTATCCATGATATGCTCCCATTTGAACTTCTAAAAGTGGTAGATTATTCAACGAATCCACTCTTTAACAGTGACCAATAGAGAAACACACCTAAAGTTGGCAAAAGAGAACATATGCCCAAATAAGTATCATACAATTGCATTATATTTGATACAAACTAGGTATGGCAAACATTTCCTACCATTTGAAAAGGTTACATTTAATCCACATCATTTTAAGTGACTGTTTGTGAATTGCAGGCAATTTAAAAATAAGTAGACTGTAGGATGCAGGATTCGTAAGAATTGTTGAAGAAGTGAAAACCCCTCAGAATGAAGAAGGAAAGACAACACATGCCAAAAACATCCAACTTAGAAGAAAATGCAAAGGAACACCCACATACATGTGTAGGCCCTACATATAATTAGTTTCCAAGTACATATCAATCTGTTTTCTTTCTAACTGCTTTTCGAATTTGAGAAGAGATGCTTACAAAGTGATTTTTTTCACTATCCTACATTTTTTGGGGGATAATTTCAGTGATTCTCAGTGAGGGGACCTTCAGGGAATATAAGGAAAAGCAATTGGCTTGACTATACTTATCATTACATAAAACTTTATTGAATTTATTTGAATTGATTATCTCTATAGCCCTACATCTTCTTGTGAAAACAAGTTCACAAACTAAGCCTGAGCTCAACTCTTTTTTTTCTTCCATATTTTCACTTCTTTCGACAAATGTATTGTGAAATTTAATTTAACTGAAATTAACAATAAGTGAATTCTCATATTCAACATCTCATATTTTTCCCACTTTACCAAACTTATCTGGAGATAACAATTAAAAAAGCTGAATTAGGCCTACTCTGCAAATTCTATATATTTGTACTAAGATGAACCCTTTTTTAATCTTATGCTGATAAAAAGACATCTTTCAAAATCCCTCTTTGATTATATTCAAATCAAATAAAATCAATTTTAGTGATCTTGAGAATGGACAATCTTCACTGGCAGCTAAGGATAGTGTGACATACACACACACAAGAATTTCAAACCATTATGCCAATGAGTACAATTATAAATCCACCTGAATAAATAATCACTTTTGGTTGTCTATTTCAATTGAATCAAAATCAAATTGAAACAGCCTTCACTGGCAGCTAATAGTGTAATATAAACCAAGAAAAAGATTTCAAACAATTATGACACTGAATATGCACATCCACCTCTATACTGAATACTTCTGACAGAGCCCATCTCACAAAGCTTCAGAAACTGACAGATAAACTATATCTCATCTTACAACAGACAGAGAAGAATAAAAGAATGAACAGACAAGGATTTAAATTGAAAAGTGAATAGATTGTCAGTGTGCCAATGGCATTATTATTCTTTGACGTCAAGCAATGGTCATACAGGGTTCGTGCTGAAGAGTAATCTTCAAGATCCTAGAAGTTGAAGAATGTGATGTGTGAGAAATGACTTTCATGTCTGTAATGTATCCTTCCTGGGCCCCTGTAACATACGGGGTAGCGATTGATCACAAGGCTGATTTCTATGACATATTGCATTGATCATTGTGCAGGATCAATCGTAAAAATCAGCCAACGATCAATAACTAAGCTTTATGATACAGGGTCCTGCATGGAGCATTGACTGGTGACATTGACAACCATACCCTTGGCCTTGATTTGAATTATTAACTCTTTGACTACCAAATTCTGTAATTGCCATAGGCTTTGTATGGGACTGACCAAGTTCAATAGGGAATCAGTTAACATGTCAACTAATGAATTCTGTATTTCTCGTTGGCTTTATACAAGGAATACAGGGTTCAGCAGGCAAAGGGTCTGGTTTCAAAACAGATGATAATGATCAACAGAAACATATCAGCAACAAGAGAATTAAAGAACAGCATGGCAAACTACATGTAACTGACCAGGTTGGCATTTCGTAAACGCTGTTTGAAATTTATGCATGATTTATACACACCTTTGAATACCAGTTCTTGATGCTATATTGGATTCTCAATCAAGTTGATTCCTATCAGCACAAGTTGGATTCCAAATTTGTATATTAGAAATTTTGCATCTAAATGCATAGTTTGTAATTTGTAAAAAATTGATAATGATTGAACTTACAGGAAGTTGACTTGAACCATGATTTTAAAGGAGAGTTAATTGAATTATCATACACAGACCCAGAAGCTCATAACTTACAACCAGTTTTATAAAAAAAATATTATCCTGGCCCTTGAAACCTCCAAACATCCCCCCCCCCCCTCCCTGAACACACACACAGAAGTAGGCCTATAAGTTTAGACTCTCTTAATTACTAAGTGATGACAGATACGAAGAATCTTATCTTCTATAAATTTTTCCTTCATCAGGAATCATCCAAGATACATAGAACTTTCTTGAAAAAGAAATCCTTTGATTGGATTTCACGAGATTATAACACTGGTACAGGGTGGGATATGAGATGCAAATCTCAAGAGTTTTCATTCAGCTTAGCCTTGAGATTTGACAACAAAAGTCCTCTGAGAGTTCTGGGTAATTTGAATCTTTATAGGGCTTTTGAGCTTTCATATGATTCAGCCACCGGAACCGAAAGGGGAAAATCAGTTGTCATTGATAATCCAAATGAATTAGTTTAGTGCTGAACCCCTTTCTAAACCTACTTCTCACTGTGCTATTCACTGCTTTATGAAGAGCCCCTCTTCAGACCAGTAAAGCTCACACTCACAGAACACAAGTATTGACCACACTCTAAGCTGTACAAAGGCAAAGTAAAGAAATGGAGGCAAACTTTTCCAGCTTTGAAGTGGACTCTTAATGAAACCTGTGATCACACATCACAACAATCACAATACACCCTGAAAGAAAGGAAAACTGAAGTCAACCCATCTGTGTTATATTCTACAAAGCGAATGGACAGTAATTGGGTTCTTCTGGTGTTTGATTTCACACTTCTCCTTCAGGCATGCACAGGTAGAAATGTGGTAAGACTGCATACAGATAAGAAAGAGAGACTACTAGTAAAAATACTTAGATAGAATTAAGTTTTATAGTAGTAGTAGTCGTAGTAGTAGTAGTAGTAGTGCAGTAGCAGTAGTACAGTAGCAGTAGCAGCAGTAGTATTATTACCACCTAATCAATTTTTCAAGTACTGTCAAGTGAAAGACAAACTTATGCACAAGTGTAGGCCAAAATTTCACTACAGGACAGCATTTTTAATACTTTTGTAAGAAAGTGGATGTTATATATTGATACATTTATTCTAAATCTATACCAAGATGTTATCAACCATGATGAATAAATTGAGTATGTTCTCCGACTTCTCCCACACATATTTTATTCCTAACTTTACATTTTCCTGATATGCATTGCATGGACGAAATATTATGTTATTATTACTCACTGCTCATCTATCAAACTAAAAAAAAAAGAATAACAAGACAATTCTGCTGACAAGAATGTTGGATTGGAGCTCAATAAACCAAACCTCTTTTTTCACTACAAGTTTGAATTGAAGTTTGTTGCCAATGACCCTATTCTTTTCTCTGTAAGAGAAACATACATAAATAATGGTTTTGACCTTTGACCTTCCATCAATCTGCCCCAGCCCAATCTTCTGCTGACAGACTTACAAAAAGGATTTTCATTTATGGCTTTACCAGACAAACTCCCACTGTCTGATAATAACAAATTATAACCTTGGGGGCTTACTTTTTCTTCTTCAATCTATTCTTGATTGAAGAGGTAGGATTAAAATTTTTAATCATTCACCCTCTTTCTAAACCATTTTCAAATGTTCTTGAAAATCAACAAATCATGCACCTGAATTCAAACTAATGCACATGTTTGCATCCAGTATCCTGTCAGTTTAAGATATCAGTCGAAGCAATTGCTTTTGAAAAATAAATTTTCAAGCATAGAGACTAGAGTACTCTGCAAAACAAATAAGGAGGCCTCCAAAACTGGTCAAACTGGTGACAATATCTCCTGGAATAAGCACATTGTCTTGTTTTCAACTTTTTTAAACCCAAAATCTCCATCTAACCCCACCCCTCCTATTTCTGTCTGTTTGTCCCCTTCTGCCCTCTCACTCCTAAGTTCTATTCTCCTTTCACCCCCCCCCCCCTCTGTGCATTTCTCTATTTCTAACTTTGCTTGAGGAGGCACAGGCCTCTACTCCTGTCAAAGCTCAGGAAATCTCTGAAAATTTGACCAAATGACTTGACTCTCAAAAAAGGATTTATATTTCTGCAGAGGAGACTGATTTTTGGCAGGAAAAAGATTAAGGGAAGGAAGAAATAGGGGAAATAACACTAGTATATGCAGCCAGAAATCATAAATCTGGAAGCACTTAAAATGCATGCTACAAATTTGATCAAAATGACAGGTTGGACCAATGCCTAAAAAAAGACTATTGTCGAAATGTGGAAGCAGATCTTACAGCTATTTATAATTTGAACAATAATCAAGACAATATGTTGACGTCAATATGATTTTTTTTATCAAACTTTCATTCTACGCAGGGTAGAAACACAGAGTTTGAATTAAAAATAAACTGATTCAAGCCTTTTGAATATAGAAGCCCTATAGGGCATAAATTAGACCAACACATCAATGAAAAGAGCAGTAAAGATTCATCTACAGATAAAACATTTCTTACATCGTTTTAAAGACTATAAAATCAGTAAAAAAAAGGTTGAATGAAGTAATGCATGTTTTGGAGAGACCACAAAACACTGTGAATTGTGAAGTAAAGGACCTACAACTAGTACTTGTAAGCTAAATACTTAATTGGAGATAGGCATACAGCCTACAAGACCTATTTTTATTATTGATATTCAACAAAGTTTTACACTGGCAGTAAATCATGGGTTTCTATAACTTCAAATAATGACTTCATCATAACTCAGGTAACAATATCATGTAACCCAATCTTCAATAAAACAGAGAGTATACACTGAATAGAAATTTTCATGCCCGATGATTGTGAACAACAAAACTTACAATCTGAACCCATAGGATGACTAGGAATCAATCATTTTACATGCCGCATAATAAGACCAGAAGAATAGCATTGTTATTTGAGAACAATTTTTGAAATGATTCATTTTCGTTGTATGATCTACACCATGGATGGATGTTTTGAATACAAAAGAGTTTGCCATAGAGACCCTTTAACCAAGGGTAATGACATAGGCCTGTGTGTGCCTTGCCATCCATTAGGCCTGTACACCTTGGATCTACATTTGTAGGTATAGGCCTTCACAGCCACCAAAGCTCACTCTATGTACATTTACATGTAGCAGACATAAACTTTTCTGAAGGGAGGGCCTAACCAGTAAAATGCCAGTTTATTACCCAGAACTTTGTTTACCTTTCCCATGGATGCAAAAGGATCCATTCAAGAGATATATAGAACTTATAGAAGTCCAGTACAATTACAACTAATTAACGAGATGACTTAAAGCAATGTATTTCAGACACATCAAGCAACTAAAAGTTTGAATAAAGCATCATTTCAGAACTGGAGCGGTGGAATTAATGTGAGATTTAAAGAATAGTAAATCAGATGATGAGAGGCTTATCTAGCCTTAGGTGAGCTCTAATAATGTTAGGAAGCCTCCGGATTACTACATTCAATAACTACTATGAAGAACTCTTCACTGACAGGTCTTGTTGCTCTCATTGCTTCTTACAGCAGCCAGAGTCTATAGAAGTCATGGAGCCAGGCTGTGTAATTATCGTTCTTCATATTTACCAAGGATTAAAAGTGAAAGGCACTTGAAGCGCTAGCCTCTCTTTCTTGCCTCTGACTTACTTGTACTGGCAGGGGGTGCCTCCAGGAGGCCAAAAGTTCAGCTGAAGACTCAAGTGGTTTAAAAACAGACATGAATGACTAAATCCTTGCTTGCCCTTAGAAAGTTTTTTCCACATCCCCCTTTACAACCATAGTCAATTGACTCAATTCTGTCTCATGGATCATTATTTCTCTTCAGCTCAGTTTGATTCAGAAAAGAGTTCCAGAAAAAGAGTTTGTTATGACATCTTGCCTAAGTTATTAAAAATTCTTAACCGCCGAAAGAAGATATACCATAATGCCTACTAGGCATATGTCCACAACGTCCATCACATCATCACTGAGAATTAAATTCCAAGCCCTCTAATAAACAGAAACGATTTTGACCATATTTGTTGTTGTTGTTACTATTTTGGTATTTAGCAAAGCATTTGGAGAAGAAATGAAAGAGATAGATTTCACTTTTTCTTGAGTGTAAGCCTACTATTTATCCAAATGCCTGGACTATTTTTTTATATTGAGAACACTGTATAATATCAGCTGCACTCAACCCAATCGAATAGTGTTCATACATAATATTTCTAATCTGTATAGCCTCAACACTGAATCATCAACTGTAATATAACATCCCAGCGCAAAGTCTCGTAGGGCAGCACAGGCTAAGCCAGAGTGGTCCATAGTGGATGGGTGTTCTGCTGACGTGACAACATGTTCACATTGAATATCCTGTAAACATGGCAGACTTAATATCTAAAACATACTCCGAGCCTTGGCCATGTGTCTCGATCTCGTGGTTCTGATTATTACGAAAATTGAAACCTCATGTGGGAAGGGAATGGTGATTCATACCAAGTTACCCGGATCAAGTATGGAACGGAAATGAAGAACTACATTTGTCATAGATGTTTCTTGAGGAAGTGCCTACGCTTGTGGTAACATGGGGGCAGCCCTACTCAATAATTCTTGCGAATGCTGAAAAATGGAAATCTATGAAAATGTTCTGCTCTTAGCCAACCAACTAGCAGGGTTTCAGTGGCTTATATTAGCATGTAACTAGCGATTACTAGCGTGCTGGCCATGGACTTCTGTAGCTGGGGGAAAAGTTTGTTTTTGTTAAGTATGTGGCACACACATTTCAAAACAGTTCATATATGATTATCAAATATCACAATTTTTTTTTTATAATTGATTATTCAATACCGTTTTCTTTGAAAATCTTTATATTGAGGCCACAATTTACTAGGTCAACTCTTTTTGAACCAGTTTGTTATCCATAAGGACAATCTGACAAAAGTAATTGATAGCAAATAGATCCTAATTCCATAAGCTTCATAAAGCCATAGCTTTAAAAGAAGAGTTCAACCTAGATCTTGGCATGTCCTAGTATAAGACTTACTTTTAACTGAGCATGCCACCTTCTCCTCATCTGGTTCCTGCTGTTGAGGGGGCGATGAACGCTTGTAAATGACATGGGGATGCCCCTCACGCACATACTTTTTATAATGGTCCACAGGCTCCAACATAAACTCCTCTCCATCATGAGATCTGATATATCCATGCTACAAATGAAAAACAAAAGAAAAATATATGATGAATGTAAACTTATCAAGATATATTCAGTCTCTGCATCAAAACCCCCTTTGGTTGGTATTAGATGGCTGGCTCCACCTGTCACTTCTAGAATTGATTCCCCCAAAATAGTTAGCCTCTTCACTTCTTTCCAGTATATGAGTATTTTTATAATATTGGAGAGATTTTCCAACAGAGTTTTGAACATGTCATATTTCATATATTTTAAGGTCAAATGTGTTGATTTTTTAAGGGATCCTCATCTCATGATGCAGATAAAATTAGGCCCAAAGACAAAGTCATTTTCATTTCACAAGGCTTTTTGTGGGAAATATCGTCAATTTGAGGACTTCAAAATGTGGCATGCTCTAGCAGGGTTTACATGTGATGCATCTTATCAATATATTTCATATGTATTTTGTTCTCATTGTTGTAATTATGTTGCTACCATGTCAAGTATGCAGGAATTGCAAAAAAATGCACATACATTGTAACTAAAGGTTTCAAATTACTGATTTTCAAAAGTGGAACATGCGTTACTCGTGGTGTCCTCCTTGTTTTTTGGTAACAGGTTCCACAGCACAGCTAGAATATGGACTAGCAAATGAGATACCTTAGTAAAACTTCTTCAATTTGAAGAACTCCTTGAATAATGGATAAACAATGAGAAATTGCTTTCATAATCTACTAAATGTAATCAATCCTGGGTACTTGGTGTCCATCATAACACATGTTCTGCATCCATTTTGCAGGGGTCATATTTCTGTTGATTTTATAATCTGCAATAAATACCCATGTGCATAAATCTACATGTATAGTCAAAGGTCTATAAAAATAGATATATAAAATCAATCCAAAAATAGATTTTTTTAAATGTGGCAGCCATTTTCATTTTGGTGTCCACGTTTGGACACTGTGTAGCAAATGTTCAGTGCACTTTCAGAGGTAGGAGAAATCTGTGAAGAAATGAACACAGCCATGGTTAACTTGCAGGAACCACAAACTAAAAACTTGGGGATGTTGAGCTTTAGCATGGAGAAAATAAGCTAATTCTCCAACTCATGTAACATTTGTTATGGTGGACACCAAGCATAATTTATAAAAATGCCAATAGAAACCCATATACATACGAATAATTCAAAGTATGTTCATATCACTGGAGACCGCTTGAACTGCCTCCCCTGGTAATATGGATATCTCCTGAATGTTTATTGACAACTCATTTGTGTTCAGAGCATTTTATAAAGGAATTTATATTTTAAGTCTGTCACACTTTTCCCTCCCCATTATTTTAAAATTACTCTTTTGCTAACAACTAGCAGTTCCAACAATTTTCACCTTAACATAATATTAACAGTAGAATACCCTTAAAGCACAAGACTGAAAATTTATGTCATTTTTTAAAATGTGTTCCACAATCGGCTTCAGAAACCAAAACCCCATTTTCATCCATAACCAAGTACAAAATATGAAAATTACCATTTACATGGTCAGCCCCCCCCCCCCCCCCCCACACACACACACACACTTTTCATTCAAGAGGTCCAGTCTGTGAGTTATAATTGCATCAAATACAAAATAAGATAATATCTATTTTCTCAAACATTCTGCACAATTTTTAAACGACAGAATTAAACAAATAGCATCATGATTGTCGATTAAGATGGTAGCCAGTATTTAAAAAAAATCCAAGTGCACACAGTCATAGTTACCAAGAATGCTAACCCAGGGAGCTCCCTGGGTTACAAGAATGCAAGATACAGCATTTTCATTTATTTGAATGAAGAATAAAAGAACACTGTTAATCAAAGCCTTGCTCACAGCCTCGCAGGCATAAGTGTCGTGGCCGGGGATCTAAGACGAAGTTCGAACCCCGGCCCGGACTTTCAAGGAAACTGATGGTGAAACCCACAAGGGTTCATTACATGCCGCCGCACACAGAAAAATCAAGCCATAGAAGTCTTGGGTTGTGGTAACCCAGGGAACTTCTTTCCTTCTACCCCAGTCTCGATCGGCCATTTTGTTACGATTCATAACAAAAATGGCCGATCGAGATGGGGGTAGGAGAGAACTTTTCGTTTTTTTTAAGTTCCTGTCTGTGCCTCGATGTCAGGAAACTGCCACTCGTTAGACCTTCATCCACATAATCGTGGTAAGTGCATAATTTCTGTTTTCACAATTCATTTGGAGAAATATTTAGACCATAAATCACGCTAGTCCCGTGAAAATGGTCAAATACACGGTAAGCCCCTGGGGCCCGTTTCTCAACACACGGACAAGTTAGTCATATCTTTATCCACCAACCAGTTCCAATCTTACTAAACCTGTTTCTCGAAAGGCTTCCTAACTAGAATACCTTGATATCGATACTATCGGTAAAAAGAGCAGACGAGACGTAGCCTTAGTCACAAAATAGCATAATTTTCAAAAAGAAAAATTATGACAAAATTGCAAATATCATGATGAATTGGGAAATAAATCTTTTCAAAATAATAGCACAGGTGAATTATGCATCATACATACTTAGACCATGAAGACTGGAGCATTAAATTGCAGAGAAAATTAAATTATGAATAATTCATTTCATGTTGTCTGACGTAGAAGTAAGGCCAAGCATGGTAAAGAACAAACTCAAAATGCTGAAGACCTGTAAGGCAGCAGGACCTGATGGGTTTCACCCAAAAGTTCTGAGAGAAACAGCAGAAACGCTATGTGTACCCCTTACACTCATCTTCAGGAAGTCACTGAAAGAGGGTGTCCTCCCACAGGCATGGAAAGATGCCAACATAACACCCATTCACAAAAAAGGTAGCCGCAGTGCTGTAGAGAACTACAGACCAATCAGTCTAACTTCAGTCATTTGCAAGATTTTGGAATCAATCATACGAGATGCTGTTGTTAAGCACCTTGTTGAGAATGATGTCCTGCATGACTCCCAGCATGGATTTCTACCAAATAGATCATGTGTCACACAGCTGTTAGAAGTCATGGAGCTCTGGACGTCAACTCTTGATGAAGGACACAATGTGGATGCAATCTATCTTGACTTCAGTAAAGCTTTTGACTCCGTGCCTCACCAGCGGCTCATGAATAAACTTGAGTCATATGGTATTACAGGTTGTATCAAGAATTGGCTACATAGTTTCCTTTTAAGACGCAGACAAAGAGTTGCCCTTAATGGAAAAGTTTCTCGGTGGCTGCCTGTCCAAAGTGGAATTCCGCAGGGAAGTGTTCTCGGCCCCACCTTGTTTGTGATCTTTATCAATGACCTGCCTGAAGTTGTCGACAGCATTGTCAAGATTTATGCAGATGACACAAAACTATTTCGTGAAATCAAGCAAAGGAGTGACTGTGACCGACTTCAGGATGATCTAGATAAGCTGGTGGAGTGGTCAGAGAAATGGCAACTAAACTTCAATGCATCTAAGTGTAAGTCTCTACACATAGGAAAGCAGAGCGTACACTTTCAGTACCAGATTGATGACACTGTGCTTGAAAATGTCAGCGAAGAGAGAGACTTAGGAGTTATCATTGACTCTGACTTGAAGTTCCACTCCCATGTTGCAAGTGCCGTACTGAAAGCCAACCGTGTACTTGCTCTGATCAGGCGTACTTTCATTTATAGAGATAAAGATACCATTGTTAAATTGTACAAAGCATTGGTGAGACCTATTCTTGAGTATGGAAATGCTATTTGGCACCCAAGGTATGTCTGTGACCTTAAAGCCATTGAAAAAGTTCAGCGACGTGCGACCAAGTTGGTGCCATCATTGAAAGATCAAGACTACAGTAGAAGGCTTCGTTCCTTGAAGTTACCTTCCATTCAGTACAGAATGCGAAGAGGGGATATGATACAGACGTACAAGATCATCAATGGCATTGATGATTTGAACAAGGAGATGTTCTTTACATCTGCATCAACTCAGACAACACGTGGACATCTATGCAAATTGTATGTGAAGAGAAGCAGACTGGATGTTAGAAAAAATACTTTCAGTGCCAGAGTTGTAAATGACTGGAACTCCTTGCCGGCAGAGATAGTTACTACATCAACGTTGAACAGATTCAAGTCACAGTTAGACAAGTTTTGGTCTGCAGTGCAATATACTCACCCTTGGGAATAGTAACTCTGGCACAGCACACAGGCACACGTTATTTTAATAGTTAGATGGAGATAGCAACAGTGATAGACCTGGAAACACGACTGCATAAGTAATTGCATTTTTCCAGTAGATCCGGTAATAAAGGTAATAAAGATGACTAAAAAATCACTTGTGGACGTTGAGATGGGTACCCCCCGGGATACCCAATTTTAATAGTTTACGAAAGTAAACCATAACGGTTTTCTTTGTAAAATGATGATAATTATACGGCCTTTACGATTCCAAACGTTATCAAAATATAGTTTAACGAAACATTTTTAATCATTGATACCGAAAGATACGATATTGGACAAATTATATGCATAAATTAGAGATAGAATTCATCCAACTGTTAATAGGGGTCTGAAAACAACAAATATGAGTTCAGTTATGGATGGCCTGACGTGGTAGAATCTTTATCGATTAAATCATTTTACTATTTCAAAATGAATGGTTTTGTGGCGTTTACGAACAGTTTTTATAGTTTCTTTGTATTACAATTATCATTGAATGCCTTAACCCACTTGTTTTGTGATGTAATTTCAACCTCTATGATTGATTACGTAAGATTATAATTTTAAAATTTCTAGGCACTTTCGCATGTCATAGTCTACCCACGTGATGCCACTACGTCATTAAGAAAGAAGTTATGACAGGTTCGGAGCTGTCATAAATATTTAGTGAGGTTGTTGTACCCGATCTTGGTAAAGAGGGCTTCGTGAAACGGTTAGCGGACAAGTAGCTCACTATCTCCGATTTAGTCAAGAAGTTAGACTTATGACGGTGTTGAGAAACGGGCCCCTGGGCTCCGGCCCGCGCAGCGGGCCGGAGCTCCCTGGGTTAGGGTTGTGGACGCTAGAAGTGGCGTTAAAAATCCACTGCCAAACGCGGTTCTGTGTGCGAGGTTAGTATACTAATTACTATGATACTAACGTCGCACTAGTGTGAGTGGGTGAAACCATTCCGATCACGCCATATACGATTATTGTCAGCGATCCCATTGGAAAGACAACACAAAATGGAACTCGTGGGACTAAACAGAACTATAAATTGTTTCAGTCGCCACTATCAGAAGCAAACAATTTTAGATCTTATGTTTAAATTCAGAATCTTGACATGATACTACAAACACAGTTACCTGATTATCATTTTGTAATATTTGAATTAGACACTAGATGAACACCAAAAGTAGATAGTCCCATGAACCATTCGTCGTCGCACGCAGGTTAACCAAACTCAACGAATGCAAATATCGCGACAGGTGCGTGCGCAGCAGACAGCGAGCACCAATAAGCAAAGGCTTTTGATATCTTTGTTGGCATGGTGAATAACTTTCGACCAATGGGTGAAGTTGTACTGTGTACCTCAGTCTGAGTTGTGTGTTCATGATGTTTGCGTGCAGTGCAGCTTTTCATCGGAGTTATCTAAATGTTTTGTCGATTAGCGGTCGGTCTGTTTATAAACATGGAAGAAAACGAATGGGTGATTCCCCCCTTTCTCCTATTCATATCATTTGAATAATAAATTATCCAACATTCTTCGGCTGAGGTTACCTACATGAACATGACCTAAAGCTTTCATATTACATTCTTGTCAAGTTTTCTCGTTTAACTCCAACCCAACTCCAATCATCTGACGAAAGGTACTAATAATAGTTTGCTTCTATAAATCACAATCCAATTCCCCTTTTATGTATTTCCTACTATTCAGATACACACATCATAAATCGTCATAAATAGATAGCCTACTTTCACATTATTAAGAAATCGCAATTAAAAAAATGTTACGGATCATAATGTATGAAATATTATCATAAGAGCTTCTGCTAACTGTGACGCAGAGTGAGCTTGATTTACGGAGCCAATGCGGATGTTCTTATTACATTATTCAGAATATTCATCATTTTCATATTCACTTGTCTGCAACAATCAGGCTAGAAATTAATAGCATAAATAAATATAAAAGTAAAATTAAAATGTCGACAGTCTCAATATTCTGCGGCACTTCCTGATAACCTGATATATTTTCAACTGATTATAATTTTAGCTGAACACATAATAAATTCGTTCTTCTACCTTGAGAAACATACTAAAATTCTTTCTCAATAAAGGGGTTTTTACATGAGAATATAATAACGCTTGAATTTTTTAAAATAATTTGATCAGTTCCTTTTTCTGTCATCCTTAATTCTTTCCCTAACCCTCCAGCTAGGAATAGTGTTGTCTTTCGCAGAAACAGGGGACCCGCGGTTCGGAAAAAGATATAATTTTAATTCCTGTTTACGTCATTTTATGTTTTATTTAGTCCAATCAGTTCGGCTTGATAATGATATCTTAGACAGTAGTCAACAAATGGGTTGGGGTCACGTGTCTGTCTCAGTTACCAGTCTGTCATGATGTTTATCACATAATCAAAGCATTAGGCACAAACCTTGCCTCGAATTTCAGCCCATGCAGCCCAAGATTCTCGACGTAAATGCAGTGAAGTGATTCCTTCGCAATGACAGATTATTTTGGCCAAATTTAGTTTAGTCTGGATTTCAAATAATCATCCTCGACGTCAAGTTCGATAAACTTTATCAGCTTTCAACAACATTATTTATACTTCAAAGAAAGACACCATCTTTGCTTCATCGTCTACAAACATTTATCTCCTGCGAATTGTGCGCCGATCATTCACTAGTCACAAAAAATCGGAATGAATGAAAGTGTTAAAACTTCAAACAGGAATGGATTAATTCGCGATTGCCCATATTGATAGCAGATACTATCATGATTAACGATAAATATAATACAAAAGATGGTTTAAAAATTCACGCCGATACACAAACCATCCATTTTTCTATACCTTTTCCAATTTCCAAAGCATCCACCCCCAAGCAATGCGGAGAAAATGGGGGGGGGGGGGGGGGGAGGTATGAAGAAATAAAAAAATGGTCGCATAAATTATTACACTCATTATAGAGTCAGGCAATAAGCAATCAAGAGATCCCCGAAGTGAAAGGGAAATTGTAAAGTTTAGATTTCCACCCCTGGAAATTGAATTGTCCGATAATTATTGGAGGCACGTGACGGCAGGCAGCCAATTAAAAATCATCCCGAGGGAGATTGGTAATAAATCTATTTTCTGTCAATGTTCACGTATGATATCCTGAATGCATATCACTTTCAAACCAATCATCTTCCTACCTTTAAAAGGTATGTGATGGCAATGCAGTCCCACGAATAAAAAGTTAACCACAGGTAAAGAGAGAGAGAGAGAGATTTCTAAAGGCGAAGCACAATTATTTTCATAATCATTTTTCCTTCTTTCCTTGAAACGCTACGACGGTAGAACG
Organism: Lytechinus pictus; assembly: GCF_037042905.1. NCBI lineage: Eukaryota > Metazoa > Echinodermata > Echinoidea > Temnopleuroida > Toxopneustidae > Lytechinus > Lytechinus pictus. The sequence goes on along the minus strand of NC_087255.1, from coordinate 32,131,036 downwards.
GTATATCTTTATAAAAATAATTGACGATGATGAAAAAAAATTATCACTATTTAGAATAATGTTATTATCCAGACAGAAATATCATATCGTACACTGTGTTTTCTTGAAGACCCAATATTTAAATACTTGGAAGATTACTTTTTGTCTGCACATGGAAAGTGTGGGAACTGCAAACTTTTGATCGGGATTAATCAGCTCATAAATTATGTGAATTATGTTTTTGGCATGGGGAGCGATTATCACTGGAGCTAAATTATGCCATAAAATCATCCTAGTAATCATGATATTGGTAATTGCTAGCATTTTTTTAAGGAATGAAAGGGGATCATAAGATCATTCCTCAATAGTTTTCGACATCCAACGAGCTCTAATCAAGAACCGGGAACGGTTTTGAAAGGGGGGGGGTGCTGACCATGTAAGATATCACAGTTAGATGGCAATTTGTACGTTTTGTACATACGTTTATTTAAATAAGTGTGAGGTGAGCCCTGGTTCAATACCGTCTGTACACCTTCCATGAAAATTGATAGAGAAAGAAACTATGCCTTAATAACATTCTTGATAATGCCAATCTTTCCACCTTCTGCTTCGTTCAATTTCCCGTTCAGGCTTCAGCAGATACTTTTTTCATTCAACTGGAAAATGTCATTAGGAAATCGTAAACTTCAAATGATCCTTTTATTACAATCCCAAGTGGAAATTCAATGTCAATAATTATGGTTATTACTGTCCTCTTTGGCATATCATAATTCGATTCTCATGGTAACCATGGTTACTATGGTAAACATGGCATAGAGACTTTTGGGTAATCGTTTCATTTTTTTTTTCTTTTCTCTAGTCTTCTGGACACATGAAAAAGTGCATAACAACCGCAAGTTTAATTCACTTTAGACCACATCAGAACTCTGAATGTCTCTATGGAAGATATTATAACCATGGAAATACAAAATTAATGTTTTAACTGTAAAAAGACAAAAGACCATGGTTTGATCCGGGTTTAAAAGAAAGGCGGACGTCACATCCAGGGTCCCGTATTAGGAAAATGAAACCTTTGGAACACGAAAGCTTGTGTGAAAACAGAAAAATCAAAGAAACAGATCAACAAAGGTTTGAGAAAAATCGGATAAATAATGAGAAAGTTATGAGCATTTGAAGATCACTAATGCTATGGAGATCCTCTCATTGGCAATGCGATAAGGATGTGTGATGTCACTTGTGAACAACTCTCCCATGACTTTAGTAATACTGCCTCTTTTATCACATCTATCAGTAGATCATGTATTCTTTCTTTAGGAGGGCATGTAATGCAGATTTTCAAAGAATATATTATGGATAAAGAGTTTGTATCATCATAAGAAAGAACAAAAGGAGACATTTTGGGGGTATTTTATAGTCCATCAAAGGAAAAGTTGTTCACATGTGACATCACACATCTGTGTCGCATTGCCAACAGGAGAGTTTCCATAGCGTTAGTGATTGCAAAATTTAAATGCTCGTAACTTTCTCATTATTTGTCTGATTTTTCTCAAACTTTTTTTGTTATTCTTTGATTTTTCTGTTTCCACACAAGCCCACTTGTTCCAAAGGTTTCATTTCCCTTTAAGGTGTGTGATTATGAAAGAACCACTCTGATTGGGTCCTGATCAGTGTTTTGAACAAAGTTTGCATGCAACGATGATCTTGGTTATGTTGGTTGGTCATTTGTATTTAAGGATTGGTTGCAAACCTTTATGTTACGGCGCTCAGGATGTACTAGAGTACCTTGGTATAATCACGAACTTTTAAATGATGGTATTACCACAATAGCTAGGTTCCTCGGAGAGGAACTAAAGCCGTTCGTACCCTGGAAGATTAATGCTGCAGTAATAATTTTCTGGCACTGGCAATTGGGTAAGCGATGGCTAGAGTGAGCAAAATGAAATTACACTGAAATCTTTCCAAGTTTCACTGCAATACAATATAATTTAACTGAATTTGCTCAAGTCTTTGGCAAATAAATCATGTTTACGAAGCCATTTGGTTTAATGTAAGAATGTGAGCATAGCGCCCCTCCTCACTCTACCTGCCGAAACCGTTTGAAGTTTGATTCATTGTGACCTGGATTTGTAGCATGGTTCAATCTGATCACGGAAGCAGTTCTTATTTCATCTGGGTCATCAGAGCCCTGTCTGACACGGATTCAAATCAAACTTAAATTGATATCAAATCATATCTATTGACTACACAAAGTAAGCCCAATCACAAATTGTATCCGATTGGAATATATCGCAACTCTTTGTAACACTGGCGGATCCACGGGGGGGGGGGGGTATATCCGGCTCGTATACCCCCCTTGAGAGGCATAATTAAAATTTGTAATCTAAAAATGCCGTAAAAACACAACTGTGCCCCCCCCCCCCCCACCCCGTTTGAAAGTGAGGACTTTTTGGGGGTAAGACCTGGCTCCGGAGTCGAGAATTGCATTCAAAACTAAAATTCTACCTGAAAAGGAGCTTTGCCATAAAAAGCCTTTCTAGACTGTTTGCAAAAGGTCCGAATGGAACCAAAGCTCCCAACTTGAGTCCCAAGTCCAAACCATTTCCTTTTTCACAAAATCACATTTTTTCTTCTATTTCTGTTCTTTTTTTTTGGCCCACTTATGCCAGAAAGTTATGCATTAAACTGCAAACTTGCGTTGGGTTCAGAAGAATAGTGATGTAGGTTCTATAATTAGAAGTAACGGTTTCACTATTATTCGTTGCTCAGATGAATTATTAGCCGAAGATTGATTGCGGTATGTAAAGCCTTTGAGCTTTGATTGTGTCAAACATTATATTATTTGTTACAGCCTGAAGACGGCTGAGTTTACAACTTCGTTTCGTTTCATTCTCATTTCTCATGTTTTATCTTAAACGCACTTTATTACGTGAATGAATGGAAATGAAATGAAAATACTTCTTGTGTTTGACGCTACAGCGACAGACACACCAATGAAAGAGATTTCAAACTGATCGATGGTGTGCCATTGGAAATGGTTTATTTCCAGTTCGTCTAATGCCAGTTCGTCCAATTGCAAACTCGTCTACTATCATTTGGTCTAACATCAGTTCGTCCACTATCCACATGGTCTAATTGCCAATCGTTTACTCACTATTTCGTCTAACAACATGTTGGTCCAATAGCCATTTATTTAGTGCATATAGCATTTGGTCTAATTGGACTAAGTGTTAATTGTGCAAAATGAATGAAAAGTAATGGATATTAGATCAACTGGTAATGAGACGAAATGGTCTGAGACGAAATGGTCATAGACGAAATGGCGATTAGACGAAGGGATGATCGGACCAAATTAGACGAAATGTTGATGGACGGAATTGCATTAGACTAAATGAAGTAAGACCATGTGAACAGTGGACGTGTTGGCAATAGACAAATTTGCAATTTACAATTAGAAATATCGTTATAGCTTTGATCGGTCTGGAGTCAGTTTAGTAGGTATGACTGCTGCTTGAACGGTGGATTGGAATGAAGGTGCAGTAAATGATGGGGTCCGTCTCAATTGATGTTGGAATTTATCCTGTTGACACACGGCACACAGAAAATCGGACTGTTCATATTTGAGAAAGACCGGATTTTGTTTATTCGGGCGTATTTACAACCGGGGGTCTCTGACCGGCTTGAAACTTTATAAGCCTGCAGAGACGGTTCCCCGTGTATACTATCAAACCCGTACCTTTCATGATTATCAAAAATTCATTTTCTGCTGAAAAGGTTGTCATGTTCAGATGAAAACTTGCACGAAGAAAGGTTAGATAAAATGCGTTAAATAATCAAATGCTGGTTATCTAATGTAGATATCAATACATCGGGCAGCGGTATCGTTCCCTTTGACATAATATGTGTTCCATTCTCCCACAGATCCAAAGTATGAGTGTGTGTGTGTGTGGGGGGGTGATGATGAGCGGCCATGAGAAAATGTAATCTTGGCTCATGCTCTTCATCTTCACCTTATACATAAATACTCAAGGCTTTTGTTTTCTCTCTTAATATTGTTTTCCTGTAGAAGTCAACTCACTAACTTTTTTACACATCTTATGATTCTCATCTTATTAACATCTTCTCCTAAATTCTCATCATCTCGTCAACATGGTAAACCTCTGTTTATGAAATAGGTCAATACTTACTAATCCACGGCAATTGCTGATCGCTACACTTGATTTCCTATGACCCACGATATGGCCATGATAGTGACACACGTCGACGTTCCGATGTCGCCTCTCGACCCCCGTCGAGTTCAAATATTCGACAACGAACGCTTTGGAAGTGAGTCTATGATTCAGCGTTAAGTTCAAGTGAAATTCATTCCCGTATGCGGAGAGTTTGTAGTTCATTCGACCATGGTGAGGAACGTAGTGGTGTGGTCGACCGTCGTCGTCGGCCACGCGCGACGATGACGACGATGTGTGTTCTTGCTCGACATCGTTCTCACTAGGAGCATGCCTTCGAGTCCTTTTCCTGCTGTTTATGACATCGAAAGATAAGAATTCCCCCCTGTGATCAACAAGTGTTGGGATTATGATTTCGTGATCGCCTACGCGTCTTTGAAGTTCATCTGTGTTTATCCCAAGTTAATCCCATGTAATGATATACCGATGAAACATTCCAAGAAAACATTTCATCAAAATAACAAAGCCCAACGTCGACGTCGAAATCATCGAGAGTTGGCATCCCCATCAAGGTAATCGAAGAGAGCATCCATTGATTCCCAGAAACATAACGGATTCCACAACCACATCAGCGATGGGTCGACAACAGTTTAGTAGATCCAAGGTCAGGCATCACCATATCCATAGCATCATCGGTAGTCGATTTCATAATAAAAAAGGAAAACAAAAATGAGGAAAATATGTTAAAATATGAACACTACTCAGTTCTATAGACTCATGGACATAAATATATTATTTGGCGGACTCTGCTCACACTTACATGAATTAATCATGTTTAAGCTGATGATAAGGGTTATTGGGACATACTTATCCACTACAATCATGCTCAGATACATTGATTTGTTTACACACGTGCTTCATTGTTTTGTTTTTTTGGAATTCAATAACATTATAGTTAAAAGCCATATAACCTCAAAAAAGTGGACATAATTACATTCATAGACGAAGTAATCTATACAAATGAGGGGATGTCGTTATAATAATCTGAGTATTACAAACTCCCAAAGGTCGAGACTTGGACATGTCTACTTTGGAATTAGTCATTGCAAGCCATAAAATTTTAGCAACAACTTGCAAAAATGAAAAATCGATAGTTTCTTTACAAACTGTGGGCTAAAAAGCTTAATGTGACAGATTTTGTATAGGACAAAGAGACAAAAAACACCGAAAAGGTTATGAAAAGGACAGATTATTGCAATATGAAATATCGAAATTCCGCATCGTTCGCAAAGCAATTTATCCATGGAAACATCCCGACCTCTCAGTTGGCGACGACAAGACAACTCGAAGCTTTACAACTCACATTTAAGCTTTAAATTACTCTTAAATCAAGGGGAACTTTTTTTCTGTGTAGAAGCGGTAACTTGTCCTCTTCAACAACCCAAGTAACCTTATTCCATGGTTATTTTTGTGGGCATTGTCGGAGCCAGACATTTGTTAGAGTTTGTTGGGTATCGATATCGGCTAGGAAGGTGTTTGGGGGATAACAATCCCGGGTCGGCTTTTCACAATACGTGTGGCAACAATGCTTTCTATTGACGAGAAATTTCACGGAGACGGAGCCGAGTACAATGGCAGAAAATCGCTTTGATATTCATAGCGGCCTCCGATGAATATTATCTGATATTAAAGGTAAGCAACTTGGTGCAAGATCAATTATTCACATGGCTGCCAATGCAAGGATCATGAATATTGCTTGATATTACTGCACCCATGGACGAGGCCCATGACTGCCTGGCTGTTGGGATTCGTTTATATCTCCATGTAGGTATGGTCACCGTGGTGACGTCATCTGGCGGGTGGGGGAATGGCGGGGGGGGGGGGGGTGGTAGGAGTGAAGGACCCTGGAAGGGTAGGTAGACATTGGTCAAGTATAAAATTAAATGGAACATTCATCCTGTCATCAAGTTGGTTTTCATTTAAAAAAAAAAAAATATGAGAAAAACATCAGGGAATAACACGTCGTCTCTATTTTTACTCTATCATTTTCTCACTTTTGTTATGACACATAGGAGCAACCTATCCAATACATGTTTTATGCTTACATGTAAACCAACTTGAATTCAGGGCTTATCGTTAACATATTGTTTTTTTTTAGAAAATTAATTTAAAATATGTTTTAAGAATTCCTGAATATGACAGGCCCAGCACTCCCCCCCCCCCCCCCAATGCGGAAATTCCGATAAAATAGAGAAAGTTAATTGCACTTTTCACTTGTGTTATTAGTGGGGTCGCAAAAATAGTCCAATACAATCAGCATAGAATTTGCATGGCGTCATTACATGGATCTATAAAATTCATAAAACAAGTTACAACAAGTGTGGGAGAAAATTTTGCAGTGAAACGGTCTAACGGGAAAGTCTCTTTGGCCAAACTTTCTATAATTTCTGCACTATCATTTGGCGGTACTTTTCCAATAAAGATGCGACAGGGCGATTTATCTGCCTTTTCTTAAACACCATCTCTCCGCGATCGTCCATCATTTACAAAAGGGAAAACCTTAGAACTCTCAGTTTTACCAGGTTTTACGATCGCCGTTTGAAAGGGATGGGATAATTCAAAGCACAAGAAAGGGCAGGTACCGTTTCTTCATTCACCCTCGCCCTTCTCACCAATCCCTTGTCGGGTTTATTTCTTTACATCGGTTTCTTCTTCTTTTTTCCCCTTTATACCGAAATAAACGCCTTAGAGTATAGATGGGAGATGCAGGGTATTGATAATGTGCATGCCCTATGACTAAGAAAGGAAGAAAAGGTAAAAAGAGCGGACTATGAATAGCGATGAGAGGTGAAAAGGTTGAGTGCAGTAGACGGTGATAATCAGGAGTATATATTCTGTGCTATATACCAGTTTGCGGGTTTATAATTACAGCTATCTTATTGCGTTATTCAACGGTGTACTATTAATGCTATATCTTCGAACCTTTTGGTAAAAGCACGTATCCATATTGTTATAAACTCAATATCGGCATCCGTTTACCTCACCAAACCCATAATAAAATGACGCTATACTGTCTGTCATACGAACGTCACAAAATGTTTGTCCAATTGTTACGTAATCTATATATCGTCATCCTGCGATGATGGAATTGAATATATAACTGACAAATTAGTAAGAGCATTGTGCGTCAGTCCTAAAATACAGGTGTGCTCATTATGTGAATTTGAGTTAAAGGCCTTTATTATAAAACAGGTGGGATTGTTTTAAAGAAAAAACTATGAAAAACTTAAAATTAGTTCTCCAGGTTCACAAAAGAAGTGTATCGCCTTGTATATATATTCAGACCATCTTTTACACCAAAATAAACACTTTATCAACAAAGGGAAAGGTGTTTGGAAATTGTAGAGGTAGAGTATTACACGGGGTCAGGCAGGGGGCATGGTTACCAAAGTTCGCGACGCAATCACGGAACGTAAATCATGAAGAAATATATCGAGGGGTTGCGGACGGGGCATGCGAATATTCAGACTATTTTCCATTATTTTGTTCCAAATATGTAATATTGTAATTGCAACACTTTGTCGCTTTGAGACCATCAATCTCGTCTATACATCGCAAGTTACAAGTTACAACTCATTTTGATGCAGTGAATGATCGTAAAATTAGTACATCGAATCATGACATCACTATCATTACAAATTCTACACCTCTTCGATATTGTTTGATAACAACTTGGTGTAAAATTGACGTATTGGTGTTACCCCACGGTGTTATAGTAACGTTCCCAGGTAACGTTCTTGTAGATGGAATCCATTAATGCCATCTAGAAGTCATCGTTGCAAAGAACGATTTGAAAGTACAACTGAAACTTTTTTGGGGAAAAATATAGAATTCCACTTACAAAGTCATTAGATAAATTCAACAAATTATGGAAAATATAACTTTCTATCATAACTATGATATCCTCTGCGATATGAATCGGCAATCAGTGATTCATGTATACAAATTTCTAGATTTGATTGCAGGAATAGATCTTCCTTAAAAACCATGGCGAATGCTGTCAAAGAAAGCACCTGGCTTAAATATATAAAATCATATTTCATGGTGACATAAAAGAGAAGTCTTATTAACCAAGGAATTGTTATGGAGACAATTCCCTTCATAAACTCGCTTTCCCCTCAACAGTATTAAACCATCGACCTATAGGTTCACGATTAAACCGACATCAGTCATCACATTAGAAACATAGAAATGGGCCTACATTATTGATTATCGATATAAGTCTTAGCCAAGGTGAGATTTAGGCTTAACTCCCAACTGTAGGCATATATATGTGTTGTGTATGTGAATGGATCGATCTAGGTCAATCTTTCAGATGCCAGTTTATTCGAATCACCTACATGTCTCCCGAAAATTAGCACAGATCTGTTAGAATGTCTTTGTGCTATAAAACAACATTTATCAGCAATGTTGTAAAATTTACTCTCATTATAATCATGATAACTTTCTCTGAAGTTTCTTACCGTGATAGTGAGGGGGTGGGATAATTCGTCCACTCAGACATTGAGTCAGTATACCTAGCAGACAGCCGAGGATCAAGGCAAAGTCCGTTATATCCATTGCGTTTTGGCTATACTGTGTACATCATCAGTAGAATACAATCATACACGTGTTGTGTTGCATCGGCATATACCTGTTTGAACAGTATGTAAAGGGTAGAGTCCCTCTGAAGTTAAGGTTTCAATGTAATGTACTGCAAAAGACGTTATAGATTTAAGGGTACAGTTACTCTGTAAGTTTTGGCGGGACGCATACGTCCCATACATTTAATTTGGAGTGCATTCATCCAATCAATCAGTCAATCCATATAAATTGTTATGGGAATGAAAAAGCTGGATGGTTTTAACATATTCAGCTCACTTTAACCCTATCCGGGTTGTAAGTAGTCTCGATGTTGATTTCACCCGGATCTCCTTGGCAGCTGGAGGTCTCGGTCGTCAGGTCACTTGTCTCTCCCCTTTACGCTATATTTCCCAAAACATCTTCCGTCCTCGCCGGCCTAGTAGCAAGACTGAACGGTCAGCAAATTGACCCACGATGGCAACTTCTCACCACTATAAAATATACGATTCTTCTGTGTTCCGCAAACCAAGGACACAACCTAATTTTACATTGATCCACTATTCCCGTGTGCCTCTTCCTTCAGCTAATGGTGAAGGAAATTTGGCGTTCCGATTTTCCAATATGTTGCCTGAGTAATTTGTCTTGCTGAGCTTATTTCCACATTTAAATCCTGGGTCTGCTCAGGTTCGGTCTATCCCCGATGGCTTTGAGCAACGATGTGGCACACTCACTAATGCTAGGCACACGAACCTTGGCAAAAGTTGATACAGAGATTCAATACTGCTGCTGAACTTGCGTACATTCAATACTCGAAGAACTCAATGTGAGGAGTCTCCACCATGAAGTTATCTGGCTGTGTTGTGTTCGTTGTCTTGCTTGTCCGAGGTAAAACAACAATTCAGATCCGCTCTTCTCTCCTAAATCTGTACACACAAAAAAAGACAGGAAGATGATTCCAAGCCTTAAACCGTATGAAAGAGATGGACACAAAAAACAGAGAAAGACGATGGGTGAGAGTTTGATAATAAGGGGGGGGGGCAGAGAGTGGGAAAGTGGAGAAAGAACGATATATACAATAAAAGCAAACGTCATCGTTATTACATGTTCAATTCGTCAATATTATGATCAGCTTACTTTTTTATCAGAGTTAGAATTTTGTATACGCGTGTATTTAGCGGTAACATATACTTTTTAAAAGTTTCGTGGATAGAAAGCATGCAGGGTAGCTTGAGGGAGAAGTTCGCACGTCTTTGATCACTCGTGTGGACGATTGATGGTGATTAAAGGTCACAAAGCAGACTCCATAAATGTCATTACGGTGAGAATGAACCTCGAAAGCCCTTGGCAACTTACGCTTTGGGGAAATGGTAATAATATCATCTCTTCTAGAATGACTATTGTATTGCAACGAGCGGCCGAGTAGATTCCGAACTTTGATGCATGGATTTCATTGTCGAGTGCTTTCTTATTTCATCACTAAACAAACAGAAATATAATAATAATTGCAGACAATTACTGCTTCTAATGAGAGGGTTACTCATGAACCGTACAGTGATCGAGTAATACTAATAGTCAAATCAGCTTCCATAGGTTACCATAAGTTCAAGCTTTCACTATCATGGCTTTGGCAATACAAATTATATGAATTATTGTTACCATATGCGTAATGCTTAATGAGAGAAACACACGAAGCAATTCATTACAATATCCCATTAAAAAGTCTACTAGTAGCAAACAAAAATAGTCAAAACCTAAATTGCAGTGAATAAATCAATTCATAGTCACTTAGTTCATGATAAATTACCCGTTCACTTACCTCGTAAATATATATTTACTCTGTCTGGTTATTTCCGTTAATGTGTTGCAAATGAATTAACACCAATACAAAGTCCAAGTTCACGAAGTGAGAGATCAAAGCAGAGTAAAAAAAAAATGATTCTAGACTTCAACCAAGGTAATACAGTCCTGAGCTTTCCAAAATCCACCTGTTAGTTCAAAGAGCTAAGTGTATGTGTGCTCACCCTGTTGAGAGTAAATATACACCTATTCTTGTGATTGTGTTCCCTGTAAATGAACACCTATACCGACTCTCCAACGTCCTTCCCTCGATAGATTCAACACGCTGAATGAGAAAATTTTTCGGAAACACCGTGCCTAATCCTGCAGATTTCACCGAGTTGGCCGCTGAGGGCGCATGCCAATTGAGACCGAGATTATTTTCTCCTCAGCAGATTGAAGACAAGCATTGTCATGATTGTATTCGAGTTGTGGAGGAATGAAAGACCTCTCACTTTATGTTAGGGGTTGTTTCTCACTTATTTCAATCATAACCATCAAGGGAACTAGCGTACGAACTAGGGTTAGTTGTCTGGACCCCACCACGCCCCCCCCCCCAAAAAAAAAAGAAGATAAATAGATAAAAGGTAAAATTTTGTTTTGTCTTTCATTGTTTTATTTTTAGTCCTATTCAGTTATTATGGAAGGCGATCGGAGTTTTTTTTTAATTCTGCTCCTTTGCTTGCGAGTAACTCCGTCTTCTTCTAAAATGAGAATCCAGCCTTGGTAATACAATGGTTTTGTGTTAAAGGAGAAAAATGCGAAAAACAGACAAAAAAAAGTTTAAAGATAATTTTTAACTCTTTCGCTTCGTCGTCGTGACTCGCATTTGTACATCAGTTTAACTATTATCTTATTAAAAAGTTCATTTGACTAACACATTTTACCTGAACTCGGGTTTCCATTTCCATTATTTCCTTCATTTTAAAAAAGATAATTTTCTGCTTTTTGCTGTCGCATAATACCGCCTCGAATAGGTTTTACCACCTCTTATAAGATTCTGAATACAATAGACTGATTACAGAAATGATAGAGATGAAATTGATGAGAGTAACTAGGCCAGTGGAGCATGATTTTCAATGTTTTCAGTATCATTAATCATGTCGCTCTATTTAATGTTCGACAGCCGGGTATCTCTGAGACACACAGGCATCAGTAACGGTACCATGTGACTTTCTTGAACCGTGAAGATGATAGACTAAACATTGAATACTCGTAGACGATAACATATCACATCTTACCACCCTATTAGACACGTTCGAATCATAGAAATGTCGGTAGACTCTCGATATTAGAAGAAAAGTCTTGAGAGAGAAAAATTGGGCATTTTAAAGATGTTATCATCAATTTGCCACAAAGCCCCTTTGTCATGTTTGTTCTGAATTATTTTACAAGATTCAGAGTAGGCGCGATAGCTCAGTCGGTATAGAGGGGGTTTCGGATTCCGGTGGCCCTGGTTCGATTCCCACTTGGTGTGCTATAGTGCTCTTTGAAGAGGCATTTATCCTCATCGTCAGGTCCCTCGGAGAAGACATTAAGCCGTCGGTCCTCTGGTTATTTCACGCTTATAAGCGTTCATACTCTCTTAGCAATGAACAAGGGGGGGGGGTATGAGAAAAGGGAAGAAAGAATGGAGAAGAGTATGTATGATAGGCCATAGTCAATGTGTCTCTTTAGTACACCTTTAATTAGACAATTATGCACGTCACATTTAGGTCTTCTTGCCCCATCCCCAAAAACATCCTGGCTCCGCCTTTGTATACATCAATAACTTTGCATGGTTACGGGTCTACAAACTGACCCCATTACCCCCCCCCCCCTTCATTAAAAAACGCCAACCATTATCATGATTATGTCAATTATTGATGTCTCACAATATACCATTAAAATATATATATTTCACGGTAATCTGACAAGTATAGTCTGATGGAATGTGTTTCACCTTTACAATCACAAGGTTATATACATGATATATACTAAATTCAAACCATTTCCTTTAATGTGGTGTGCCAGAAACCGTCTTGTTTGCTGCGGGAATTGGACCAAGGTGATCACAGAGGCGCCCGATGTCGATGATTGTGGTCAACCGACAACGAAGCTACCTCGTTTGATGACAATCGCGCTAGTCATGACGACATATTTGTTTGCGTGGTCAGGGGATTGGTCAATATCCTGAAATCTCTCTCTCTCCCTCTCTTTATCATAGCGAGTGGCGCACCTAGACAACGATGTAAGTCGGGGCAAAAAAATCAGACAAATACAAAGGTCATCAAAATTCTGTCTGGGGTTGGGGCACTCCCCCTGGTCACCCCCCCCCCCTCAGGTAGGTCCTATACTGATTCCCTGTATTTATAGGAAAGGTGTCTGAACTTTTAGCCCTCGATTCAGAATAAATTTTAAGTGATTGATTTTATTCGTCAAGAATATCGCAGGATATAAAATACCATGATTAGGAAGAATACCAGAATAACCCATGAAAGCAGAGTGGCTTATTTCCAATGGTGTCCTAAAATATTTATATTCAAATAAGTTAGAAAAATCATCCTCATCCTCAAAATTTGTTATGTTATCCATATTTTTATGATAAAGATTCATACATCAGTCAGTCTTAGATATCATTTAAGAAAGGCGATGCTCTAATCTCGAAGCCCCGCTGTCTCCAGGCAGACAACCACTGAAGGATTGCGGAAAACTGGAGCGATTTTTACCGCCCCCATCTTACCACAAAAATGAAAGACGAAGAAGGTGCCAAATGAAACATGCATCATACTTCCTTCCTAAAATCATTTTCCCGAAGGATGATCTTCGAAATATTCTTATTTCAATTCATTGAACATGTTAAAGTTCAGTTTACCCTCACTTCCCCGTAATCAACAAAATAGTTGACGAATGACGAACATAATATATACCATAGCAAAATAAAATGATAGTAAATGCAGCAATGGTTAATTGTACCGCGCAAAATATAAGTCTATACATAAAATTAATGATTGGTCGTAATTATGTAGCCACCCCCCACCAAAAAAAAGAATGTTAAAGGCTTAACATTATTTGTCATCACAAGATGGTAACAAGACTATTTGATTATATTACATGAATGAAAGTGATGGGCATATCTAAAAAGATAAACTTAAAGAATACGTTAGGACTCCTAAAATGATTTGTCGCAATTTTAATGTGTCCAAACAATAATGAAACATCCCTTATTATAAGGCAATTCTGTTTATGAAGAGTCAATATGCATCAGTTTGATATGTATTCGTTTCATGTATACATTTTGTTTGTCTGCTTGTGATTCGTATAGACATGTGGCTCTCCGTCTTGGTTTGTGATTAATATAGGGTTTAAACCACCATGACCATCAGTTGGATCATAATAGCTCTATGGTTGGATGTAGCAATTTACAAAGATCTACGTCTTTCATGTCTTTGGTCAAACCTTTAACGGCCATGCACAGTCCGTCAGCTTGAAGGTGGATACAAAGAGATGACCTCATCAGCGTCTAAGTAGACTATTTTATTTCATTTCACTTCATTTAATTTTAATCCATTTATTTAATTTCCTTTCATTCCATTCCATTCCATTTCATTAATTTCATTTATTTCATTTCATTCTAGTCCGTTCTGTATATTTCATTCCTTTTCATTCTATTTCACTCCACTTCCTCCATTACATTTAATTTAATTTCCTTTCATTCCATTTTATTTCATTCAATTCCATTCCATTTCATTTAATTTAATTCAATTCCATTTCATATTTCATTTCATTTATTATTCGGCAGTTAATAGAGCATTTGCATTTAATTTAATTTCCTTTCATTCCATTCCATTTCATTTCATTCCATTCGGCAGTCATAAAAACATTTGCATTTAGTTTAATTTCCTTTCATTCCATTTCATTTTATGTCATTCCGTTCCATTTAATTTTATTTCCTTTCATTACATTCCATTTCATTTAATTTCATGTCATTCCATTCCATTTCATTCAATTCCATTTCATTTCATTCAATTCCATTTCATTTCATTCAATTCCATTCCATTTCATATTTCATTTCATTTATTATTCGGCAGTCATGAAAGCATTTGCGTTTTACAAGATGGAACAATACACTGTACATGTAGAATATACAAACTCAATTGCAATGATAAACCAAAAATGGCATATTATCAACTGGAAATTTACGGAGTCTGATTCGGTCATTGACATGTTGAAGCCAACTCAAGTTACGTTAAAAAGAATACAATATAAAAAAAAAAAAGATTTAGATTATAAGTCAGACAAATTATCGCCTAAGTATCATGTATATACCATTCTTTAATCGATATCATTAAAAATACTAATCATTGCGCAAACCTAATCCCCCAATTCATGTATTTTTGGTGGTGCCTTAAGTCCACTCCAACCCCCCCCCCCCCACCGATCGAATCTCAGTGCGGTGTTAAACTGTTGAAGATATGTTTTTTTTATCAAGAAAATTTGTCTTTTAATGATTTAACTCCCCAAGCATTTGTATTAAACAGATTATAGGTCTGTATATACTGTTATAATCCCGGTTTATGTCGAGTTCCAACACGTAAAGTAAAGTATGCCTACTGGTTGTAAAGAAGATGGAGAAGGGAAAGTGAAAGCACCTATCTCTTGTGGTCCTCCTTCTTGACAGTCGACAATATCCTGTTGAATGCATTGTAACAAAAATGGACACCCTCAAAAACTGAGACAATGGTATCTGCAAGAGAGGGTCGGTCCTGATGCAACAGTCACACCAATAAAACCGACTCCTAACCGAATGGTGTTATGTCATTGGTAATAATGTTACAGCTCCTGTCGGTCAGGAGTCGGTTTCGCATGTATGACTGTATCAGTGGTCCTAACAAGGAGTTCTCACAAATCAGGCTTTATATTTAGGATCTTGATAGGGTCTTGCAAGGCCAGATTGTGTCTCGCAATGGTTTCGGTTCTTATTAGCGGGCAACAAAGCCGATACCTGAACAATAAGATGGGCCGATCTTTATTCAGAGAATTTGACACGGGGACTTTGCGACTAATCCCCGTACATGCTGTAATTGTTGTAAAGTCACCAGCAGAACAATTTACGATTACCCCCAAAATAGGCCGAATACAAGCAAAATGTTCTGCTTCATGCAATCGGCGCCATTGAGTGATGCTTGGAGGGGGTGGGGGGGGGGGGGTGGCAAGAACGGTGGACCCCCTTCCAAAGATCGAAAAGTAGGGGGTCACAAGGGGTCCAACTTCGGCAAATATCCTCTTAAAATCACAAAACCCTCACAACGCGGGGGGATATTTTGTTACACCTGTTTTATTGCCCCCCCCCCCCATTGCATTATTCTTTCCGGGGGGAGCACTAGAAGTTCAGTATCTTTTTTGTTGGTAAGGTTTGACAAAGGCCATGGATGTTAATAGATTATGGCCGTTATCAATTTTACAAAATCAATTTATTTCAGTAACCCTTCTTCTCTTTAAACCGTTTGAATATATGAACACTTTGCATGACGCAATTTAATCATGAAGTATGTTTTTGATGATAATTGTTCTCAATTAATCAAGATCGGCTGTCGGAAGTCCTCATTTTATATCTGACAATCTTTGCCACCAAGTGCCATCGGATTTGATAGTCTGGCCTGTAGCCCCTTTTAAAAATTACCCAGCAACACCGTTTTCCGCCTCTCCTGGCTCCCGCATCGCCATAGACCGTTTCAGAAGTAAACGTAACAACGCATTTCAATTAGTCTAGTTTGCATTATTTAAAACTAGGAATCAATGCAAACAAGTTCTCAATGAATCATTCTACATAAGCTAACAGGATGTCTTTTATGTTGATAATGAAAAGAATGCAAAGATTAAGAGGAAGCGTAAATGAGAGGAGTTAAAGAAAAAAGAAATAGAGAAATTAATGATAGGTTAAAAATGGTTATGGTAAAAGGTATTCAAGAGAAGATTTTTGTGGGGCTGGGGCTTAAAAATAGATTAACAAAACAAATTGAACTTTTCTGACTCTCCCCCTTTATCAAACCATTTATCCGCCTCTCCCTGTATAATGATACAGAATTTTCATTCATTTCCGTCATTTTTTCTAGTGTTGCTACGCTACGAGTTATACCGAATTAGCAAACATGCACGTTATGTAATTAGTCTTGGTCTGTTTGAAGCTCACTGGTCAGATCCGTTTCATGTCATTAGGTAGAGAGATTAAAGACGATATATTTAAAACGAATATATTTCCCCTTAGTGACAATGAAATGTACTAATGTTCATTACGCAACATATTATGTCAACCCAAATTAGGTCATTTGGCAAATAGTTTCACTCTGTACATAGGCCTATGTTTTTTACGCACTAGGAAATAAATGCTTAAAAAAACAAGGGGATTTGTATAATTTATCATTTCCTAAGACATTTCTATTACTTTAAATTAAAGATGGCAGCACAGGGATTATAATGTGAATCAAGCAATGGAAAAAAAAGAACAAGAAGAAGAAAGGGAAGAAATAAGGACAATTATAGCTCAGTGAAGGTCTTCCGACTTTGAACCACAATGTCGGGGTTCAAATTCCACCTCAGCACCCGAGTCATTTGGCAAGGCGTTTATTTACATATATTTGCCACTTTTTATCTACATTTTGACACTCTCCATCCATGTAGGAAATGTGTACTCGTCATGAAGAAATGTCTTGAATACACCAGTTCCCAATCAAGCCGTAGCCGTTCCAAAGCCAGGTGTGTAGCGCTTATAGAAACATCGTATAAGACACTGTATAAAATATGTTGCATATTACTATCATTATTAGGAATATAAAAAATAGGCTTGGGTCGCAATCCCTATAATGAAAATAAGAGAAAAAAAATATGACGTCACATTTGGTCGCCCTGCCCCATAAAGATCGCGCGGCCCGGCACCTCTCCTGAAATTCCCCTGCCCGAGTTTTCAGGATTTTAATTTTCAGGATTTTAATTTTTTAATGAATGGACTGGCATCCTCTTTTTTTCAAAGAATGCTGAAAGATGAAAATCGCAACCAGGATAGAGGTCCAATGAAAGAAAGATCTTTTTGATGTCGGCATTATCATTAAAGATCCTGTTCCCCTTAATAGTAAACAGAAGTATGTGATTTGTCAAAAGTTAACCAGACACAACGTGCACCATATTTTTGGATATGATACAAAAAATCTATGATTATTAGAAATATATACGTGCAGGAAAATGATTGATAAACCCTTAGAATATGGTGATAATTGAAACAAGCTCTCGTCATGATTGCTCATAATGTTTCTAGAATGTGTATTACTCTCCTACCGCGTTTCCGGTATTGATGCCAATTCTACCTGTCAGGAGACAGATCCGATGGTATGGCATCTTGAAATAAATTATCAAAAGAAATTTGTTTCCAATAACGAAAATATGTCTTTATCAGTGTCTGGATATCCTATTTCTACTGTACATGGTCAGATGGCGGATCCGGGTGTCTATACTTTTGACCCTATATGAAAATTTACAATGGAACAGACAACCTCGGATTGATTCCTAAAAAGAGGACACCACCATCATCACCATCATCATTATAGATAATTATCGACTGATCCATGATTAACTACTACCACTGCATGATGATCAATGATTTCAATTGGATGATAATCCTTTGACCAATGACGTCATATGACATGATAGCGTCAACCAGGGGCGATGATGGGGATAGGAGAGGCAAGACGATATACATGTATATCTTTTAATCGATTAAAATTATACAACTCAGACCGCTCTAATTGATACCCTCTTTTTCTTCCTTTCCCCTATTTCACTAGACAAATCATGGGAGCAGGTTAACAGTTTCCTCTATCATGTCTATCCCCTGTTTGCACCGCCCCTGTGGTCAACAAATAGTCGGGGCATCTTTCTTTGACAGAACATGAGGTGATGACAGGAGGTTGCTATCTAATCGTGAAAATATATTTCGATTGTTTAAATTCTTAATCACTATGTCTCCCCCTCGATGGTCAAATTCATTTCCTCTTAAAATTGTGTGGTATATATATAGAAAATAAGATTGAGGAGTATAATAATACTGATGTGAAACATGTGAATTAAAATGAAACAATAGGTCCATGATGAAACACAGTGGACGTCAACAATGAACATATTAATATCAAGTTTGATATGATCGTGGTGAGGTTGTGATAAAGAGCACCTACCTATCAAGGCTCTTATTTGTAAGTTTCATTTCATTTGAAAAAAAAATGAAACAATCAATGTAATGCTACGTCACCATGGTCACGAAAAGGGACAAAATATTCAGACTTTCGTATTTCATAAGGCAAAACAAAACCATCATCACGACATCGCCAAAAACTCATTGACCATGCTGTCGTTGAATTCACAATTGGTTTTCTTTTTCTCCCTTGTGTTCCATTCTTTTGTTATTCACATAAAGGCACAGTACAAACTTAACTTAAATGATTCATTTAATGATTTATTTCGGAACTGATGCTTTGATGTGTAATGCCCAAGGCCAGTGATATATCAGAGGCCATTCTCTTTGAAAGTGAAGAATGAAAATTTAAGTAAATATGCAAATAACGCTTTATATCAATCTTTGACTCCCACTCCCTGTCTTGTCTTGTTTCTCTCTTTGAACGTAGTTCTGCTTCTCTCTATCCTGTAGCCTATCTAGGAGCTTCCCTGCCTGAGGCAGAGATTTGAAAACATTGTCTCGAAATCGAGTTCCCCTTTCACTCTGAAATAATCGACTTTTATATGATTCGGTAAAAGGGGATTCATGACGTCATCGTTGCCAAGCTACTTCCCAATCTGTCTATAGTACCCAATTCAAACATATTCTATTTAAGTTTTTCAATTACATTATAGTCCTTTATGACTTTTGAATACTGTCCCGCCATTGTAAAAGAATTTGAAGCTTTATATCATGCACGTCCAATGAATCCAGCTGGACACTCAACAGGTTTCAGCTTCGTCCATCCGTAAGGGCGTATGCAAACATTAAATGAAATCATCAAGACAAACTGTTTTGTTACCATTTACATAATTGAAATTAATTTAATTCGCTGTTGAATAATCTTTAGATTTGTCATCGATTGGTAGGCCTATACTTCATACGAGATGAGTTGTCCAGATTCAAAGGGAAGATGACGGAGAGCGGGGGGGGGGGGGGGTGATTCACCCCTTGGGTGCACTGCTTGTTCTAGATCCGACATAATTATATCACACACCTCCACGATTTTATGTATTCCATACATAGGCACATAGTGGGGGGGGGGGGTTAGGGGGCTTAAGTAATACTCCCGGCCCACAATTTGCTCGAGCCCCCTCAGGTTTTGGCGATCATGTGCAATTATATAATATTCGTTATTGTTTACTGTGGTATAAACTGTCGAGGATAAAAAAGTGTATACAGTATAACGTTGGAATTAAAATTTATCATCTGGTGCACTGTGAATTCCCTCAAAATCATATTTGATTTCATTTCATTTATTGATTTATTCAAGTCTATTAAAATAAATCTAGCATATAAAAAATAACAAATATACAAAAAGAAACAAATATACATAGTAAGATGCAAGTAAGATAAAAAAAGAAGCTAAGATTCTACAAGGCTATTTACAGTACATGCATAAAAATGAACATGAAATGGGAAGCTGCAAAAGAACAAAGCAAAGTGTTGTCCAATAACAACCCCTAGGAAATTTGCAGATTGCACATGTTTTATGGCGACATTATTCATATTGATGAATAAATTAATTGACAAGTCATCTGTAATTAAATTTTGAAAAATTATATTCATGATGGTATCAAGCATACGCCAATCTAGTAGCGAGAACCAACAGCATTTGGGACAGCAAGAAGACTGGTCATTAAAAAAAACATGATCAGATGATATTGTAAAATCGATTTGATGAATTTGAGTGACAAATTATATTTTCTGAAGTAATCATTCGATTTGTCGATGCCACTATTTCACTCTCTATTGCGAGCGGAACTTATTCGGCAGGTCATTGTAATGGAGATTAGAAATACTCTTGATATATTGTGATGGTAAATAAACATTTGCTACCACGAGCAAAAAAAGTTCATATCATGTCTCACCCGCTCTGCTCACTTGTAATACATACCATATTATACACGTACTAAAAATTTCCCCAAACCCATCTTGATTAAGGTCTATAATTACTACAGACCTAAATCAAGCTGGATTTGGGAAGTAAAATCTGAGCCAACAAGGTGTAAATTAGTTTGGCAAAATCCTTTCTTTCCCTCTGATCCATTGCTTATTTAATATCTTTTTTAAATTCATTTTTAATCATTGAAGTTCACGGCTATGCATATTTTCAAGGGATGCTGTTGATGACGGGGATCATTTTGCACCCTTTCCCCATCGTTCAACAATTTAGGCCTATAGGCCTATAGATCTACAATTCTACAAAGAATATTGGTATTATATCCAGATTAAGTTACTTTTTACCAGCTTATATATTGCGAATGTTGTATTCCACACTTATATTGCCACATTTGTCTTATTGTAACTTAGTTTGGGGAAGCACTTTTCCGTCTAACCTAAAGAAACTTGTTACAAAACGAAATAAAATAGTTAGAATCATAGCTGGAGCAAGCCCAAGATCTAAAGTTAGCACATTACCCGGAGGGGCCACTTCCATTGACGAGTGGATACCATGCGCGACCACGGGGTCTTGAAAAGCACCCTAAACACGTATTTTCCATATTCTGAAAATGCACCCCTTAACAAGTATTGGCGTGTGAAACCCGGCCTACCCTTAACAAGTATTGGAAACAAAATGGTACTCTTGGCAAGTATTCCCTGAAATGAACCCCTAAACAAGTTCAGCGATATTTTATTGTTATGTCACGGGTCCGTCGGTCGTCGGTTTTACCTTTAGACATCATTATTTCTACACCTCGCGCAAATCGGACTCTAAACACGTATAAGTGTTGGGGCAAAAAAGACATCCTTTATAAAACATTTTGATTTTGTTTTATCATCTCCGCATATTTGACCCTAAACACGTATATTTTTCCGAGCGAAATAGATACCTTTTTTTCAACATTTTTGTGTTTTTGACACCCTTATCACGTTACGTACGTAACGTGCCTTATCTTGAAAAAGACATCCTTTTTACGTGTTTTTTTGATCGCGCATGGTATCCACTCGTCAATGTAAGTGGCCCCCCCCCCCCGGGGCACATTATAGTTCTCTGAGTTTAAACTGCTTACTTTAGAAGAAATTACAACCTACCAGCAATGTATTTTTATTTATCAGTGTATGAATCGGCTTATGCCTGTTAATTTTTCAGTTGTTTGATACAAATCAGAATTTATATAAATACAATACACGCTCCTCTTCATTAATTCATTTGCCAAGACACAGGACATGTTCTTATCAACATAATATCCGTTTCATAGGTCCAAAAAGTGGAACAATTTACCTACAGACATCAGAAATGCACCAACTTTAAGACAAAATTTAAGAAAAAACCAGGAAAAAAACTTACGTCTGGTCCCTAAATTGTGTGATTTGCTTTATAGATTTAGTTGTGGGATTGTATTGTATTGTATTTATTTTCCATTCATAAAAAACATGCAAAATACAAACAAAATACATCAGATATAATTACAAAATAAAATGAATACATATGAATGACTGGATTGCCCATTCAGAGTGGTAATTTTTACCACTCTGTTCTGCCTATGGGTCCAGAACATAATAAAATAGATCAGATTGTATTATAAACATCATTAACAATAGAAAAGAACGACATTAAACAAAATATAAAGTAATGAAAGCTAGTCAGTAGACATAAAACTAAATATAAAGTTACAATTTCAAGCTACAAGCAAATAACCCCCCCCCCTTCCCGGCAAAACAACGCGTTGCTCAGATATCAATGTACTTCGAAACCTTAGAGCTCAAAGAAGTAATAAATGTAGTTAAGTTTTCGATAAATTTCATATCTAAAGGTAAGTCATTATATAGGCGTGAACCTCTCTCTATATATAAACATTCTACGGCAATTTTCTGTATTTGGTTTGGGCATAATTACATTACCTACGGTTCTTAAATTATATGAGTAATTACAATATTTAAATGAATCTGCTAAGTATAATGGAGCCAGGCCGTTCAATGATTTGAACACCATTGTATGTACATGGATATTTCTTCGTGATTGCAATGACCTCCATTCGAGTCGTTGGTGTATTTCTCTATTTGATATTCGATTTTGCGGTTTAACATTCAAAATGATACGACCAGCTCTGTTCTGATTTTTTTGAAGACGTTCAGTATATTTCTTATTTGTGGACTCGTATACAATATCAGCATAATCAAATAAGGGAAGTATAACTGAACTATACAATAATTTCAGATTACTTTCAGTTACGAAATGTCTTAGACGTGCTAAATATTTGACAAGCTTATTAGTTTTCTTACACAGTTCTTCAATATGAGTATCCCACTTCAATTTTGGATCGAGATACATGCCTAAATATTAAATGATTGGTTTGACGATTTATTTTCTGTTTCAAATGACATACTAGTATTTTATATAAAGTTGCCCTGCCCCCCCCCCATTTCCCCCCTTGTTTTGTATTGTACTCTGTTTAGATAAGTTTTTTTTTCATGTACTATGTATTTATTGTTTACATGTATGTCACGGTGCACTCATCACAAGCTGTGCTTTCTGAGTTGCTACCACCATTGTTTTGTTCAAGTTCATAAAATGTATTGATGCTTTTATCGTTGGAAATAAATGTACTTCATTCATACAAGTAGGCCTGCGTTTCTTTTTTTTTCTTGACACCGTCCTCCCGTCCTCCACCCCGGCCCCCACGATAACACGATATCAATTGATGGTGGTATCGTTTTGAGTATCGTCAACCCTCAGTCAGAGTTCCACAAAATGACGGACCGAAAATTGCAGAAAACCAGCTTAGTGGATAGGCCTTTGAGCAAAGGAAAGGGCGAGGTTAGTTCTAGGTGTTGAAAATTTTATGATTTTATTCAAAACTACAATATAACTGTCTGGGGTGCATGTTATTGTTGATTTGTTGTTGATTTTGCTAAGTTGAAATAATGTCCAGTCCCATATACCGGGATTTGTGTTTGTAGATGGTGACTTTGGAAGAGAGTGGACATGTTAATTGTTAACGTGTATGATGGGGGGACCTAAAGCTACGCACTTTGTTTTCAAACGACAAAAACGATGCCAATTTCAATATTTGAACAAATTATCTTTCACCAATTTGTGGCAAATATTCTAAAGATCATTAACCATGAAGAAAATAACGCAAAACTCACGTAATACGAAAATCCCGCCGTGTTTTCCGAACCCCTCTTGATTTCGCCGCCCGATGTAGAACTTAGAAGGGGTCCTAAAGCTACGCATTCGATTTATCATGCAAAAAAATAGTATTTCCTGTGCCTCAACATCTAAAATATGTTCACATTATTATAGGATATATGAAATTAAAGTGAATATACATGTAACTCCGAAATTCCAAACAGTTGCTGGTTTTCTCTGCATTTAGAGATTTATTGCAGCTTCTGACATTCTGTTGAAAAAAAATGAATAGGAATTGTTCGTCACTCTGCAGTCACAGTTCCACACACAGAGTGCGCATTTGCCATTGAAAACTGCATGCGCGATGAGTGGTGCGTAGCTTTAGGACCCCCTACCATACGAATGCGGGACTACTGGGTCTGGGGCACTCTTAGCCAGGCGGCTTCGAGAGAGTAAAAATCATTTACTAACGTAAGGTCACTCTCATGAAGCCAGGGCTTCCGTCATATACTTTTGCGTGTACCACCAAAAAACCTGAAACTTTCGCCCCCGAAATTTCTACTTTCTTTCTAAAAGATCTAGCTCTAAATCATGTACATGGGATAAAACTTCATTTCCGACATTTCTACGCTCTCGTTGTTATTTTTTAACAAGAATTCATCAAAAAAATGAGAGAAATATTGTGTAAAGACGGAAGAGACTCGCCCGATGTTTACGCCGCCATCTTGTTTCCTATTGTTCTTCGCCAACGTTACAGACGCGTGCGTCGGGTAACGTTGGGGAAGAACAATAGAAAACAAGATGGCGGCGTAAACATCGGGCGAGTCTCTTCCGTCTTTACACAATATTTCTCTCATTTTTTTGATGAATTCTTGTTAAAAAATAACAACGAG
The DNA here is from genome assembly GCF_037042905.1 of Lytechinus pictus. Classification (NCBI taxonomy): domain Eukaryota; kingdom Metazoa; phylum Echinodermata; class Echinoidea; order Temnopleuroida; family Toxopneustidae; genus Lytechinus; species Lytechinus pictus. The sequence goes on along the minus strand of NC_087255.1, from coordinate 32,106,220 downwards.
AGCGTAGAAATGTCGGAAATGAAGTTTTATCCCATGTACATGATTTAGGGCTAGATCTTTTAGAAAGAAAGTAGAAATCTCGGGGGTGAAAGTTTCAGGTTTTGGCTTCCATTGTGTGGGTCTATGGGATAGAAGACCTGGCTTCATGAGAGTGACCTTACGTTAGTAAATGATTTTTACTCTCTAGAAGCCGCCTGGCTAGGCACTCTGGGGCTACACCGCTATTCCAACGCGTGTTGGAAAAGTCGACGCCAGACGGGTACGTTTTGGCCTTGAATTTCCAGCCAATTCATAGAAATTACGGCCTAAATTTAGGTCTAACTTATTAATTATATACTAATTGACTAATTATAATGTAAAATGGGTACTCACCGGTTCTTTTCTTTCCAAATTTTGTGTTTTCATCGCCTCTTCTGGCCAACTCTTGCGGCGGCTGTTGTCGCCATAGGATCCTGTACATGCAAATCCAGGGCGAGTTGTCACATGACGCTCGCGAGTCTCTAGGCGTTATGGCCTTTAATCAAGGCGTTCATTTTGTTATAATTTTATAATGACGCTTAAATATCGAAATCAATGTAGACGAGTCTGTGCAGGGGCATAACAGAGATGTTATATTCATTAAAGTGGTTTATAAATTTTATCTCGGGGTCTATATGGACATTTATCAATTCTTTGTTCTGTGATATATTGTAATATAAATTATGAACGTCTGACAAAAAGATAACCAACCAATCACCTGACCGATCAGCTGACCAGTACGTGAATCACATCGGAGTTGATCAGTCCTCACAGCGTTTGGAACGCTCACCAAGAATTCAAGAAAAAAGACTGAAAATGTAAGTTTAACCTCAATCCATTAAATTTTAAACATTGTAAAAGATTATTTATGATGTTAAGAACTAATTCATACCAAAATTTTTACCATCCAATTTGTATTAAGGCGTACATTTGCCAAAGTCCTTGGGTGCAAATAGAAACGGCAATGTACTCTAACTGGTTTTATCACTTATGTCGCCTATGAGGTCCATACATGTAATGTTTGGACCTCATTGGTACTAGGAGTGGGTCTGGGGCACCCCTAGTACCAATGAGGTCCAAACATTAACATGTATGGACCTCATAGGCGACATTACCCAAATTATGGGTTGGACAATGCTGTTCTGATTTCCAACCCAAGACTTTGGTAAATGTACGCATTAATACAAGTTGCAGTGTTAAGATATAACTTTTATTTGGTCGCATTTAATTGAGTTAGTTCTAAAAATAGTTTAAATTAAAATGGATTATTGTTAAACTTACATTTCAGGCCCTTTTTGTTGATTCTCGGTGAGCGTTCCACACACCTGCGACGAGGGATCAACTCCGAAGTGATACGCGTACTGGTCAGCTGATCGGTCAGGTGATCGGTTGGTTATCTTTTTGTCAGACGTTCATAATTTATAATCGCTAGAGGGTATTCATTTGTCTCGCAATCTACTATGGTCAACAAGGAAATTCGTGATCACTCTCGCAAAAAGTGTTCACTGGCTTTCTAGGAAATTCGTGATCACTCTCGCAAAAAGTGTTCACTAGCTTACAAGTTCACGAGCTTTCGAGTGCCGCTGCAACTCTTTATCAAGTGAGTGAGTCACTTGCTGTACGTGAGCATTTCTGCCCGTTCCCCCTTTTGAGATTTATAGTAAACATTTTGGAATTAAATTTGTTGTTAATACTAGTTATGTGCCCCCCCTCATGAGAATCACGTACAGCATTATTTGTAATGGGGATATTTCGTTCATATTCTTTTCTCTTTTTGGCCTTTTTTTTTTATTGCCAAATTCAAAATTTTACTGGGAACAAATTAACAATATGACTTTCTATAAATCACTTTTAGGGACAAACTTTTTTATGGGGGTGGGGGTTGGGGGCTTGCCAAATACAATCAATGGTGGAAAAAATGACCTTCTTTTTAGTGACAACTTTATAAAAAAATTGTCAAATTTTACGCGAGACAAAATGACCTTCGATCATTGCTATAGTTAAAACCTTTTTTTTTTTTTTTTTTTTTTTTGGGGGGGGGGTTGCCAAATATCACGTGGACAAAATGACTTTCCCTTTTTTTATTTTTGTGGGGGGGGGGGGGCTTGCCGAATATTACGCGGACAAAATGACTTTCATTTTGAGTGACCATTTTTTTTTAACTTGTCAAACTTTACGCGAGACAATATAATGACCGTTTTTTTTTTTTTTTAGTAAGAACCTTTTTTGGGAGTTGTCAAATTTTACTTGAGAAAATTCACCCCGCCCCCCCCTACTTAATTTGGAAAATCTTGGATGCGCCTCTATATAGTTTGAATCATAATGAAGATTAAGATCATGCGTATATATAGCTTACATCCACGGCAGAGGCGTAAACCGCCGGGGGCATGCAGGCTGGCCCTTGATCCCCGGTCCAGTGGATTTCACCAAAAAAAAAATGGGATAAGAGAAAAGGAATGAAGGAAGGAAAAGAAAGAAAGAAAGAAAGACAGAAAGAGAAAGGGAAGGGAAATAAAAGGCCATAAAAAGCAAAAGGAAAGAAAAATGCATGCGAGAATAATTCCGAATGTTATGTCAAAATCTATTGCAAAATTGATATTTGTAATAAAAGTGACAAAGGTTTTGCTCGCTCGCCTCTTCATCTGGTAGGCGCGTAGCTAGGGGCGGTGCCCCCCGAAAAGGTCCCTCCCCCCAAAAAAAAATAAGGAGGGAATAGAAAAAATAAAAAGCGAAATGAGAAAAGGGGGATGTATATAACTTAGTTTATAATTGTTTTTCTTTTTTTTTGGGGGGGGAAGGGGTCAAAACATTAACGTTATGTTTTTCTATAAATAGGTCTAATTGCTAAATATCCAGAGTTATCGAGACCCACCTGCTGATATTGCACTGGGGGTACACGATGGAAGGGTTAGGCCCAGGGGCCCCCGAAAGTTCTACAACCAAGATAAAAAAGAAATGAAGGGAATTAATGAAATGAAAAGGAAAAGTGTAAGTTAAGATATCTATCTCAAATTTAGATTTGCACGAAAAGTTTTTTTCTCGCTTGCTTCACTCGCTTGGAACATATAAAGCAACTTTATTCCCACGCGCCATGTATGCCTACATTGGCCCTCTATCTTTCTTTTATTTTATTTTTTTTTACTCATCACGCTACCGTACTGCCACACACGGGTTTGCCCTAATGATCGTGGACAATCATAAAAAATATCATTTTCATACCATGTGACTGGGAAATTTTTGGCTCCACCCCCCCCCCTCTCGATCCCTGTATCGATTTTGACTTGATAGGGGCCTTTACCTGATGGAATTTGCTTCATTCAATATAAAATCATAACGGATAGAACGCCTTGAATACAGGCCAAACAGCCTAACGACATTGCCGTGTCACGTGACAACCAGTATTAAACGAGAATGTGCACAACCTTATGGCGACAAAATTTGCCGCAAAAGTTGAGCAAGTTCTGGACAAAAAGGCTTCAATACCCCAAGAAAAGACCAGGCGAGTACTATTTATACATTTTTTTCAATTTAGTAATATCTAGAGTCTAATTTAAGAATAGATTTCGTCATGGAGCTCCATGGTAAGATCTAGTAATTTAAGTCCAACATTTAATTCGCGTGCACTCACTTTTTTAACACAGGAATTAATAGCCTTGGTGCTTAGAGTGGTCTGGGGTGACCATAATTTGCGCACATTTTAAAAACTATCATGAAGTTGATTTTCAATACAAAAATTCTCACAGTTCTCACAAAATTAATAAAAATCAATCAAAATCATAAATACCATGGCATATAGACGGAAGACAAGATCCCAAACTTAAAATTGGCTTGACGGAATTATAAATAAGGTCTAGACTAAAGGGTTTCGCTCGTATCGCGATCTAAAAATTCCATGACGATCGACTGAAAAAGTGTCATAAAAAAATGTGACCTTAATTGATTTGCGCATGATCGTTTTGCAAAGCTTTAGAAAAGAAATCAAGCAGACAAACGTAACTAAGATAATTATATCAGATGGAGGTTAAAATGCCATAAATTCGGTTGGTATCACATTTTACATATTTGGAGACCTCTGCTTACAAACTGGCGATTTCTTGATTGTTGTTGAGAAGATCAGATTTTTTTGGAGTGGACGCAAAAGGTAACAAAATTTGCTGATGTTTTGGCAATATTTTAACAAATTGAGACCTTACCTTCAAGAAAAATATCATACTGGATAATTTGGGGTCGCTTTTTCTGTTGGTGATCAGTTTTTCAAGATATTAATTAGATAAAGAGATATTTGACTGCGAAAAATTAGGTAACGCGCGAATTAAGTCACACCACCATAAAGCTACGCACTTTATTAACAAAGGATAAAAACTTGACAATTTGAATATTTGAACAGATAGTCTTGCTCTTATTTATGGTTAATATTTTAAAGCTGATTAGACTAGTGATTACCCAGAGGAAAATATTACAATAAATACTCAAAACTAAAAACAAAACTTACACTACGGTTACGCCGGCCCGGGGCGTTTTTGAAACACTGACTGATTTTGCTGCCGGAAGCGAAAGGGAACCTGATTACAAGCATAAAGCTATGGCCTATGCTATGCACTTGAATTATCATGCAAAGAAATTGTATTTCCTGTGCCCCAATTTTAAAATGTGGTGATAATATTGTAGGAAAAGAAGAAATTAGTGAATATAAACCCCAAACTTCAAAGAGTTTTTGGTTAGATCTAGAATTTCTGCATTTTGTGGTACAGGCTACAGCATTACAAAGTTAGAAAAATTGGATAGGAATCCAACACACTGCAGTCACAGTTCCAGACACATACCACTTATTTACTGCAACCACCCTGCCTGTGGGGAATCTGCATTAGCCAGGAGGTTCCTAGAGAGTATAAATCATTCATTATCGTTTGCTTACTCCGGGGGGGGGGGGGGGGGGGGCACTCACATATATTGGTGGTACGGGGATGTGCTGCTTTGATGACCCCCTTTTTCAGACCTAATTTTCAGTTCTCTAGATACTCGGAATGACAAAATGTCAGTTTAGAAGCCGCCCAGTCCCGCTCGCAAGACCCCTGTTACGAGACATTTCAGTTCCCCAGCCCTGCCAAAATTGTCAAGCGTGAGCATGCACCGCATGCGAGATAAGCACGTACGGCTTCGCAACTCCCTACATATAACTAGTAGCCGCTCCATGCATGGCGAGCGCATCCACAGCGCTCTACCTACAGTGCCGCGATCCCGTTCCATAGACCCTTTTTCACACACCGCAGTATATATTTAGTTCCCAAGACCTTGTACTTTACCTATTTAGTCAGTTCCTTAGACCCCCATTTCAGAGTTTCGTGAGGCACGCCCACATCGAAAAATAATTTGAGTGCCCCCCCCGGGCTTACTCTCCACGGAGCCAGGGATTGTGCCTACAATGTATATCATATGTGTGTAGGAATGGAATTGTGATTGCAGTATGATGTAGGATTCCTATTCAGATTTTCTACAGAGGCTGTAGTAAATTACAAAATGCAGAGGATAATAACAATTAATGATGATTATATCATATTAGTAATGATGAAGATGATGATGATGATAATAATAATGATAATCATAATAATGATAATAAAGATGATGCATGGTGATAATAACAATGAAAGCAATAATAATGATGGTAATATTTATAATGATTTATTACCACCAGTACCACTGCATGTATATTACATCTACATGTACTTCTAACATAAATATTTTTATTGTTCTTAAAAACTTTAAAACCAGAAGTAAATGATGATCCTGATTCCTGAGTTAGGTCGAATTTGTACTGTCTGAAGTGTTATCACTTTATTCCGACAGGTAGCTTAACAGGCATAATGTGCAAGTCAATAAATCCTTTTGCAAATCAGTAAGGATCAATTTCCCAAAGGATTTGTAGCAAACAGTTAGAGATTTTATTTTTTAATGCCACATGAAGCCCAGGTATGATGTGATGCATTTAGTTCCATAGTAATTTTTTAAACACTTTTTCTTTTAATCCACAGATGAACATAAGTACCTTTGCCCTGCTATTCTCTGAAATGGTTCAGTACTGTCAGAATAGAGTTTCATCGGTTCCTGAACTACAAAGCAAGTAAGTTATCTGCCACCATCTCTGTGTGTATGTATACAATGAATGCATTTCAAAACACGATCTCATCCCCACTTCGCTATTACCATGACAATCCAAACATCCTGACTGCACTTGACTCCATACGGTCGAATCGAAAACATCACAAGCGAAAGTTTGATTTTTGCGAAGTACCAACTAACGTAGAAGGCAGCACACAGTCATGTGTTGCTGTCCTCTACGTTCAAACATGTACAGCACGATATCAAAATGGCGGATAGGCAAAAGACGTTGACTGCTCAGAACGATGTCATAAAACCCCCAAATTATCAATAAAAATTCATCCAACCTAAAATAATGCTAATAAAGTGAAAGGTGAGGATGTATTTATGCTAAATATGTTTGTTAAAAGATTATGTAATCATCGTATCTGATGAACGTGGATTTTAAAGCGTTCTTGGTACAGTGGCAGATACAAATTTTGACCAACATGAGTATGTGACATCGCTATAATGCATAAAAAATGCGATTGATTATGTTCTTTTGTCGATATCGGTAAGATATTTTTAGCAACATATCGACAGAGAATTTTCATAACGATAACAGCTTTATTACTTTATATTGTTGATATTATATGATCCTCATGATTATCAATATTAGCGTCATCACTATTCTTTCTCATTATTATTAATATTTTATATTCAGAAATCTTTTTTTGAAGCAAATGGATATGAGTATGCATGTGTACACTGTACTTTCACTTGATCCAATCTTTCAATTTTCCTGTTTCCAGGCTATCTGACATGGGCCAACATGTAGGAGTTCGAATTCTAGACCTGCTATTCATCAGAGAAAGGGGATTGAAAAGGGAAACAAAACTTCTCAACATTTTGCTCTTTATCAAGTCTAATGTCTGGAAGGTAAGGAAAACTACATGTATGCCTTTCAGTTGAAACTTTGATGTAGGCTTAAATGGTGCCTTAAAGCAGACCAAAAAGTACCTGCTCGGAGGTTTATAAAAGATGATTTGATGCATGTATACTAATTCTTTTCTAGACTAAATCGGTTTAAAGGAAATCTTTGATGATGAAAAGGGGGACCAGATGCCATTTTCTTTTTAGTACATTCTTTAATGTTTTTTTTTTTTTGTGTGTGAGTTGGAGCAGGAAAAAGAAACCCAAACTTTTTGAGTTAACCAGCTCAACTTTGCTACGTTATGTTACAATGAACATTGGACTATATGGGAATTTTAGGGGCTCATTTTTATTTTTCCAGGGATTTGAGGGCATTTTCTGAGCAAATTCGCCCCAAGTCCCTGTGCAATTTTGTCCCTGGTGGGGCTGCATAATGGTATTCTTGTACAAAATGGTCATTTCATACAGTTTGTATGAAAATGCAATTTTTTTTAAATAAAACAAGATCTACATGATGTTTTTTAAAATTTAATTTGGTTTGGAAGCTTGCATTTGATTGCAGAAATATCCATGCATGTATTATGCATTGTAGTTTTCAGTAAAGAGCCCAGAAAATCTCCATTCACTCCAATGTTATTAAAGCTTATCTAATCTTGCAGGTTTATGTCCGGGGGGGGGGGGGGGGGGGGGGGGCACTTCCATTGACGAGTGGATACCATGCGCGACCATACTAGAGTCTCGAAAAGCACTCTATAAACAAGTATTTTCTGTATTCTGAAAATGTACCCCTTAACAAGTTTTGGCGTGTGAAACCCTACCCTTAACAAGTATTGGAAACAAAACGATACCCTTGGAATGTATTCCCTGAATTGCACCCCTAAACAAATAGAGCAGACTTGCCAACCAGTACGTTTTGGGCGTATTTAGTACGTTTTTGCAACCAAAATATGCCAGTACGTTTTTTCTTTAAAAAATTTGTTTTTTAATTTTATTTTTTATTTTTATTTTGTTTTTACAAAATCGTAATTGATTGAGAAAAATCATCTCTATATGTCTCTATTTCATAAAAATTACACAAATATGGTTATTAGATCAATGTAATTTCAGGTACATGTAACTTGTTTTTTAAATATTTTATTAAAACCAGGGCGAGATATACACATTTTTAAATGTTTTTTTTTTTCCATCTGCAAGAGCAGTGCGCATTTTAGCTTGCATGTAACTTGAGCGACGCGATGAGCGAGTGCGCCATACATTTTATTATGAAATACACCTTTTTGGGGAAAAATACACTTTTTTTAATCACAGAATACAATTTTTCATTCCCAGAGGTTGGCAGGTCTGATAGAGTGATATTTTAATTGTTATATGTCACGGATGTCGGTTCTACCTTTACTTACATTATTGCGTTTAGTACGGCCCAAACTCCCACACCTCGTGCAAATCGGACTCTAAACACGTAGTGTTGACTGGGGCAAAAAGTACATCCTTTATAAAATAATTTAGTCTTTTTTATACCCTCGCAAATTTGACCATAAACACGTAGCTTTCCTAGCGAAATAGGTACCCTTTTTTCACTATTTTAGTGTTTTTGACATCCTTATTACGTTACGTACGTAACGTGCCCTATCTTGAAAAAGACATCCTTTTTACGTGTTTATTTGGTCGCGCATGGTATCCACTCATCAATGTAAGTGGCCCCCCGGGGTTTATGTACATGTAGTACAAGTGTCAAGATATCATGAAAGTGTATATCATATTTAATTGCAGATATTACAGAGATATAGAGTTCCTAAATTGTTGAATAGTTAATGTTTATTATGATTTGATACCTGGACATGAATTATACATGTAAATTATACATATATTACATTCCAAAGGTGAAAATCCCCTTTTGTTTGTTGTTACAGGTTCTGTTTGGAAAAGAGGCAGATAAATTGGAACATGCAAATGATGATGAAAGAACTTGTATCCTTTATGAATGTACAGTATTTTGCATACATGTACAATGTTTGATTCTTGATTTATCCTTATATGATGATATGAATAATTTCTGATTGCTTTGAAAATAAAGGGGAATACTCTGGATACAAATGGGTCTATATTGAATTCCCATTGAAAGTTACACTACAATGAGCATTAGAATCAAGATATAATTTGTATGAAAATAACACTTTGTGCAGTTTTTATTGAAAAGAATATTGTTAGAAAGAGAAAAATGATCTGAAAAATGTACTGAAAAATGTAAGTAAGAAAACTCATACCATTCCCAGTATGTGGGTAATGTTCCTGATTAAAAAGTCATTTTGATTGAGCTCGTCATTATGTTCTCTAAATTGGCAACACAATGACAAATAACAAAACACTGTTGAAAATGCACATCGGCAATATTTTAATGCATTAATCATTACTTCTGAGTCATAATATATCCATAGTGTTCTTTTTTAATATTAAAATGAATAGAAAATGGATGAGAATATAAAATAGATGATTGTTGCCACTTTGAGGTGCAAAAGATGATTACTATGAGTCATGTTATATCCATTGTGTTCTTTTTTAATATTAAAATGAATAGAAAATGGATGAGAATATAAGATAGATGATTGTTGCCACTTTGAGGTGCAAAAGATGACTAATATGGAGTTACGTTTATAATATTGATTTACAGTGTAAGTCTGGAATGTGGGATGGTGGGATTTGAACTTTGGGGACCAGGGAAATGTTTCATGATGTATTAGCAGTTTTTACTGATCAATTTTAAGATGCTAGGATCTCGGTATAAATGTATATTTGCATGAGAATTGACCCAACTCAATGACATTTCTTTTATGAGTAAATTATCAAGAAAAAAATAAATGTTTTTCTTGTATATATATCCAAAACACTCCAATGAGGAATTGGTCAGTTTTCCATTCATTTCAGACACTTTCTAATGGAATTCTGGGACTGAAAAAAAAAAAATTGGGTCAGCTATAAAGAAGCAACAATTACCCATGTTTCACCCAATATGGGCAAAAGATGGACTTGTTTTTTTTTCTTCTTATTTTCATATGCATAAAGAATCCTTTCACAGTATAATTATGATATTTATATTATATTACACTGTAGATGGCTCAGAATGGAATATTACTAGAAATACTTAAAGAGTTAGGACCAATATTCTAGGAATCACATACAAGTGGCATATTAGCCCTGAGTGGAATATTTCTGGCATTCCATGAAATGAAGCCACCAATATATTTATTATTACCTATCCACCCCCCCCCCCCAAAAAAAAGGGAGAAATTTTATTGAGCAAGTCATGTCACTCATCATAATTATGTAAGTTAATCTGGCCTCACTTCACAAGATCAAATTTGATTGTAGAAATGCGAGTTGCAATGTCATTTATCATCATTGTGCTCTATGCTGCTTATCGCCTCGCATTCATCGTTGTACACATTGTATATTTCATGCATTCGCACATGCGCACTAGAATGTTGAATACGTTCTCATATTGATCAGCAAGTTTTGTACAGAAGCCTATGGGATAATCATCAGATTTTGTCCTGTCAGGCATTTGATGCAAACCAAAATACATATTTTTAATGCATCGCTAACACACACACTCTCTACAGTATATAGATGATAATAATATACAGTGCGTCCCAGAAAAAACGAAACCGAGATTTATCGATGATTTATCATAACTTAATCAAATACAATAGACAAATGACCTATCATTGTAAAGCTTAGAATCTCCTCTTTCATCTGAAATTACTTAGATTATTTCTCATTCACGCATGAGTGAGCCAAAAAAAATTTGAAGAGGGGATACCAAAAAGTCACTTGGCGGGCTGTATCTGGGTTTCAAAAAGAAAACCACATTTTAAAAAAGTTCAATATCTGCTCTTTAATTTGATACCTCAATTACAGAAAAGGGTCAAGAAATAAGAAAGTTCTGGTTATTTGAAATAAGGCTTGTATTTCAATAATTTAATAAAATGAAGAGGTTTTACAGGCTAGCGTTTAAACTCACTCGAACTCCGTTTTGTTGACGATCAGCCATGCATTATGTCTTTTGTTAACCGTGCGATAGCTTCTGTGGGAAACCGGTGAAAACACGTTTATTTAATGAAATTATGGAAATACAAGCATTGTTTCGAGGGAACAGAACTTTTTACTTCTTGACCATTTTCTGTGATATCAAATAAAAGAGCTGATATTGAACTTTTTAGGCATGTGATTTTCTTTTTGAAATTCAGATACCCCCCCCCCGCCAAATGAGTTTTTGGTATCCTTTCTTCAAATTGTTTTTGCTCACCCATGCATGAATGAGAAATAATCTAAGTAATTTCAGATGAAAGAGGAGATTCTAAGCTTAACAATGGTAGGTCACTTGTCTATTGTATTTGTGATTAAGTTATGATGAATCATTGATAAATCTAGGTTTTTCTGAGACACACTGTATATTTGCATTGCATGTTTGTGTCATTTTTTGATTGTTTATTATAAATGTACTTTCACTGTTAGTTGGAAATATTCAAGGAAATATGACAACTGAAAGTACATTTTGTCAGTGAAAATCACTGAATATTTGTTTCATGAATGGACTTTGTTCCATCTTGGGATCTGAATTCCCTGATCCTGAACACCTATGGTTTGAGTATGTTTGTGAGGCTCTCTGAAGAGGTTTTGGAGAGCAAATGTGAATTTGAGTAGGCAAGCATGTCAAGATAATAGAGATATATCTGAAGCACCCCTGAAGATAAAACAAAACTCTTTATTTTTCTTGAAGTGTCAAGTGGCACTTGACTGTTCCCACTAATGACCCAAGTTTATTGGGAAGACTAGTATTACGCTAGTTAAAAAAATAATATATGCAGACTTTCAATTTGAAATATTCAGGTAGAAAATAAAGCTTGGAATGTTCTTGTGAGATGGAGACCCTCCTATGTATCTCTAGTTTAAGATTGTTTTAATTTTCACTTTGAGTTACACAAAACACTTAAAAAATTATTTTTCATTTTGCAAAATCTTTTTTTTATACACTACATGTACATGCTTAATGACCATATCCAGAATTTAAGTTGTCTCTTATTATTAAGTCACACATTAATTTTTTACACTTCTAACTTCAGTCTCTCACATTAAACATAATGTGTATTTTGTGCGTTATTGATTTTTACAAATAAATTGTTTAGGATAGTTTACACTTTCATAATCTCACATTATACATGTACATGTACTGCCTTGTGTGTTTAATATACATGTATTGATTCTTTTTTTAAATGATTGTTTGAGAGCTTATGCTTGACTAACCTAAACTAGAATTCCCCCAAATAAGTTTGCATAATATGCTATTATGCAAACTTATTTCGAGGAATTCTAGTTTTTCTTTGATTGAGAATGCTTTAGTAGCATTGCAGTTCAAGGGCAAATTAAACAAAGAAAGATCTTTTGCTAGATCCTAATGTACATGTAACACAGACTTTATCAATGTTTACATATATTTTATACAATTTTTCCCTTAAAAATCAAGTTATCTAAAAATACAAACTTGTTTCATAATGCTTCATAGAACAATGCATAAATTTTGAAAGATACTACTATTGTTAAACACTAATTTGCTCCTAAAGAATTTGCTGGTTAGGATAGTTTACACTTTCATAATCTCACATTATACATGTACATGTACTGCCTTGTGTGTTTAATATATTGATTCTTTTTTTAAATGATTGTTTGAGAGCTTATGCTTGACTAACCTAAACTAGAATTCCCCCAAATAAGTTTGCATAATATGCTATTATGCAAACTTATTTCGAGGAATTCTAGTTTTTCTTTGATTGAGAATGCTTTAGTAGCATTGCAGTTCAAGGGCAAATTAAACAAAGAAAGATCTTTTGCTAGATCCTAATGTACATGTAACACAGACTTTATCAATGTTTACATATATTTTATACAATTTTTCCCTTAAAAATCAAGTTATCTAAAAATACAAACTTGTTTCATAATGCTTCATAGAACAATGCATAAATTTTGAAAGATACTACTATTGTTAAACACTAATTTGCTCCTAAAGAATTTGCTGGTATCAACAGAATTCACGCTGTGCATTATCTCCCATAGCGAGGTTATGGCTTGGCAGCGTAGCTTCCAATCAATTAGAGAACAAGGTTTTTTCCATGGAAACCTGAGTCATCTTATTCTCAGATGATTCCTGACTCCATGGACCTAGCTGACTCCAAGCCATAAAAGATAGAAGATCAAGTAGCTTTGACCACTTATGTACACATGTATTTGTTGAGCGTTGTGGCCCAGTAGATTAGTCTCCGGACTTTGAAACAGAGGGTCGTGGTTTCAAATCCTACCCATGGCATAGTTTCGTTCAACAAGAAATTTATTCACTTGGTGCTGCACTTGACCCAGGTGAGGTGAATGGGTATCTGGTAGGAGTGAATTCCTTGAAATGCGTATGCCCTTATGTAATAATGCTCGTCAAGCTAAAGCTGGTATAATAATATCCAAGTCCTTTGGAAGCACATGGAGTAAACATGTACAATCATAATGTGTCAGCACTATATTATCATACCACTGCCAAACAAAGTTTGAATGAATCAGCTTACGATTGTACTGTATGGCAGTCAGTTGGTCGATCCATTGCAAATGTTGCGCTTCAAACTACTTCCTCAATTTTTAACATGAAATTCAGAACATTAGTCTTTGGGTAAAGATGTGCTAGACAGATTTTTCAGCACTCATGTGTTGCAAATTGTGTTTATAATAATGCCTGAAGTGGAAATGTTAATAGGGCTTTATTTAATGTATAACAGCCCATAGAGCATGTTCTATAAAGTTTTAAGGGGAATATCTAGCTAGGGAGATTTTTTTTCAGTACAACCAGTACCTACATAAAGTGGAGCATCTCTATGGATATATTGAAGATAGGGTTGTCCGGATCTTGTCCACTTTTTTTTTTTAAAGGTATAGTGCTACATGCACTTGTACATTTACAAGTACAGTCCGACCTCTCTTATCAGGACACGTTGGGACCAGCACCAATCCGGATAAGGCATTTATCCGGATCTGGTGGGTGTTTCATAAAGCTGTTTGTAAGTTAAGAGCGACTTTAAGAACGACTGGTGATCCTTTCTTGTAGTAAATGGTATATTCCTTAATAGCGCGTAATAAAGGTTCACTAGTCGTTCTTAAAGTTGCTCTTAACTAACGAACAGCTTTATGAAATGGCCCCCTTGGAGACCCCACACAGCTGCCTACCCAACGGTAGCTACACATAATCTATTGTATTGTGCGCACACAGACAGTATTTCACTGCTGTCAGTGCAAATCATAGGCGGTTTTTTATGGAAATGAAATTGATCGGTTGCCTAAACTCTTGGATAATTTACCTGCTGAAATGATTGAGGAATACATCGAGCATAGCTTGAAAGAACAAGAATGACCCAATGAAACTGACTTTGAAAAATTGATTCATCGCAGCGAGTATCCCAGCTTCGCAAAATCAGCCATTGTTATACTGACTGTACTAGGCTCAAACATGATAGAGGGCGCTATCCGTAATGCAAGACGAGGCCTGAGCGTGCGAGACATGTGTTGATGTTTTTTCCCCGAAATAGAAAAAGAGAACGTGATAAAATGGTTACGGTGTGCCCTGATTTACTGGAAAATTCATCCTTTCTAAGTTCGTTTGGTGGTTTGGGTAAGATATTTTCATAAAAAATAATGGGGTTGTAGGTAGACTATATTATACAAATAATGAATGTTTATGAGTGCAATGGACAGAATACTTCATCAGGTGAAAGATGAAATGATCCATTCAATGAGGCGTAGCCAAGTTGAATGGATTATTCATTTCATCTTTCACCGAATCAAGTATTGTTTCCATTGCACGAATGAAAAGAACATTCATTATTTGGTTTATATGACACCTAAAAATAAATTCTTTTTCATATGAAATTTGTGAATTTCAATGCAAAATATGCTTATGCAGTGCAAGCTTGGTCTGTTGATTATCGCGTTCACAACATGCGTGCTGCAAACACGAGTGGTGTCTGTACGGTGCGCGTATGCAATGGACAAATTCATATGGATCAAAAATTACACAATGAATGGATCTAAAATTGCACGGTTGATGACGTCATTGTAAAATGGGCTGAATGATCGATATCGACCAACCAATCAAATGACAAGGATCTATCTAGGAGTCATATAATGGAAAATATATGTAATCAAGGTGAGTTTGTGTAGGAATTTTAGATTATAGTGTGAAATCTCATTTCCCCACGTACTAACGTTAGATTGAGAAAAAAAAATCTCGGCAAGTGTACGTCCGGATAATAGAGATATCCGGATAAAGGGTGGCCAGATAAGAGAAAAGGTCGGACTATACCTTCAGAGTTAAGCCTTGCAACCTCGAAATGCTGCTTTTCTGTTTAGAAGTCACTTCTAGCATGGTTTGTAAGATGTTGGGCACTTAAAGCACATGAGGACTGGGACACAAATTTCAGCAATTGATTATAGGACTTACTTTTAATAGTGATTACATAATTGCTATGTGTAATCACTTTGATTCATGATTGATCACTAATTTTTGTGATAAAGGTGTTTTTAAAAAGTGGTTTTATTTTTAGATGACATTGACATGATGTTTATTCCTGTGACTTGACCATGTTCATAAATGTTTGTCCAAACAAGAGATTGATGTCCACTTGGCTTTCCGCTTCTAATTGGGGAATTCAATACTTCCGGTTAAACCTGCCAACTTTTAGCGCACCATTTCTGAGTAACTGGTCAAGTGGTGTCAGACGTCAAATATGACTCATTCGAAACGTTCACACACAATGCCACCAAATCATTGATTACATCAAATTAAAAGGCTTGTAATCTAATTATAATTGTTATTAGTTTGTACTTTGTTTATCCAATTTGTCTTGTTCTGTTGCACATTCTTTTAATTGAGGAAATTACAGCATAGATGCAGCTTCCTTGAAATGTAATTTAAATGTAATGTTTATCGGACATGTCTAATTAATGCTGAACAGGCATGTTCATTGTAATGTTTTTACAAGGGTCTTTAAGAAGGAACCACCATGTCAATGTGGTTAGGATTTTTAAGACTGTTTTTCGTAATGCAGATTGGCATACAGACAAGGTAAAGTCAAGATTGCTTGAGATCATAGGTAATGAGTAGCCAATTCAATACCCCAATGTAGAAGATACCAATCATGTCTGTATGTCTTGATATGAGTCATGAACATGAGATATCATGTGCATATAAACATAAAAGTGTAACATAATTTAACATAATTTTTTCCAAATTTTTATATCAAGTTTTACTTACACAACACAACAGTTTTAAATCTGCACTACTTTTTGCTGACAAACAATCTATAGGCAGCAGGCCGACTTGTTGAATATCCATTCACACATTGAAAAGCAAGGGAAAATCGCAATAAGGAATGATTTAGAAAAGAAAGTAATTACATTATCAAAGCATGTAAATATGCTATTTGCATTGACAAAATATTGAACTTCTTCTCCCACATATTAAATTTCTTGCCAGGATAATAATTTTCTCCTTTCATTAGGCTGGCCCACCTTTTTAGCTCTTCTCAGAAAAAACTGGATGTGGTTTGAAAGTGTGAAACTAGGATGAACGTGTTGGCACACAAAGAGTCAGTGAGCTGCAGCATAATTTGTTGCTTGTCAGAAGTGTTTGAGTCAATGACCTTTTCAAAGAAATATTTTTGGGGAATTTTTTAAAAACTTTTTTTTACAGTTTACTTTGCCCTTGAGTGAATGAAAAAAAAACACCTGCTACCTTGGATTAACCCTTTTGGAGAAAAATTACATTTGGCTCACCTTAGTTTTGATTGAAGCCCTTATACCACTTTCATGAATCAACTCCACATATTCTAGATCATATTAGAGCAATAAAAAAATGAATTCATTAATTTCAAAATAGTCTGGATTATCACCAGCAATAAGTGATATGCAAAATTTGATGTTCATCATATTGCCAAAGGACAATGCAGGACTCCTGCGTTAGAGAAAGTGAAGGCAAAATCAAGTCTTTAGCAGCACTTAAATAATGCAGACTACATGTATTCTGTCCTGTGATGTTTCATAAACAGCAACAGTCTGCACCCAATAATTGTATCCCTTGTATCCCTCGAACAGAGTTCGGAGGATACTATGGATTTGGCCTCGTCGCGCCGCGTCCGCTGCTGCCGCTGCAGAGATTTCCTTGTGAGCTCTCTATAAGTTGTATTTCTTCTCCGATCAACTTCAAATTTGGCATGAAGGTCAAGTATGGTATAGCGAAGCTGCCTATTGATGTTGGTGTGGGTGGAGACATCGTTGCCATGGTAACAAGAGTTTTTTGGAAATAGCAGAGATGTCCTTGTTAGCGCTCTACCAGCTGCATTTCTTCTCCGATCATCTTCAAATGTGGCATGAAGGTCCATTAAGCAAACCGCCTATTGATTTTGGTGTGGGTGGAGACATCGTTGCCATGGTAACACAAGTTTTTGTGGAAATAGCAGAGATTTCCTTGTGAGTGCTCTACTGGCTGCATTTCTTCTCCAATTATCTTCAAATTTGTCATGAAGGTCCATTATGGTAAAGCAAAGCCGCCTAATGATTTCGGAGTGGGTGGAGACATGGTTGCCATGGTAACCATATTTTTGTGGAAAATTTGGTAAAACCTGTAACTTCTGCTTTTTTTTCAGGTTTGTCATAACAGTTGGCACACAGAAGCAATATTAGAAGGTGAAGCGAAGATGCCTATCATTTTTGGTGGGGGTCTTAGGATTAGGTTTACAAAATATATCCAGATTACTCTATAATTGTATTCCCCAACAGGTGATACTGGACAATACTTTCGGTTTATCAGAGTCACACTGCTACGTCATATTATTGTCATCAAATTTGGTACCCACAGGCAAAATGTGGGCAGGGTCATTGTCGCTATGATAATTGTATTTATTTGTCAAATTTCTGTGTGTGCTCTATATATCGCAATGATGGATGACGCGGTGGGTTCGGGGATACATGTGCTCGGCCGCGCGACCCGCCGAGCATCTCTAGTTAATGATAATAATATAATAATAATCCATATTTTATTCTTTGTGTAATAAAAATCAGAAATAGAAATTCTTCTAAATTTTCGCTCAATTAATCACGGGCCAGGCAGCCACTTAGGAACACCAGACAGATATTGATCTACCCCTTAAATCTTTAAACACCAATTAGCGTACCATCTTCTTTTGGTCTGACATGGGTTTGAATGGGCTTGAACATTGTCTTTTCTCAGAGATATGACAAAATTGGTATTCTGGTGGATGTCCTAACTTTTGTCACAAAAAAATTGTCATCAATTTTGTCTCTTCTCTCTAGCGTGCACCAAAAATATGCGGCTTTAAGTGCCTTTATACAAGCAAAAGATATGACAAAAGTTATGACAGGGTGATAGCAGTCATAAATTTTGTCATATCTTTTAGTACCAAATATCCCGATACCCTGCCGACTGAATGTCAAGCATGTAATGATATTATTTAGATTAGATTGTGGTATTAGTTTCACACATCATCCATGAAAATTTTCAAAATCATTTTTTCATGCTAATATTAGTTATGCCCTACATATTAATTCCTCCCTTTTTCTCTGTTTTCCTTCTTTTTTCTACTTCTCTTCTAAAATCCTTCACAGCTCATGTCTCTCTTTCTAATTAAGCGCATACATATACGCGTAGTTGCGCAATGCCAGCAACTGTATTGGGGATACGCCCTACCTGCCACAGGGCCTTCCTATTGGCTAGAAGGGCTCCCACTGGGAACTAACGATGATTTTGATTGGTTTGCTTCCGAAAAGATGGGCGGGAACTTAGAGAGATATGACAGGGAAAAGACAATGTTCAGAATACCGATTTGTGACAATCATAGCGGTGTCACATCTCGGAGAGAAATGACAGAATTTATGACAAAAGTTTTGACAGTGTTCCAGAATGCCATTCATAATGTGTTATGCACTATACAAGAACTGTCTATTATTATTATTATTATTACCACCCCAGGTTGTGAGGCAGACAGAATTACGAATTAATGAAAAGGTTTAAGTATAAGAACCATACCATTTCTTTTTAGAAAAGAGGAGAATTATTCTGTTCAGTCTTTGACCATCAGTATTTTTCTTATGTTTAAAAAAATCACTAAAATCTTAAATGATTAAACCTCAAAATCACTGTCATTCCATGCAAATTGGCATTTTTTTAAACTTTGAAACATAAAGAAATGATAAATTCAGTGATATGAGAAAATGCAGTTGTTGCCAATTTGAGAGTTACCAAATGCAGGAGATTTTATGGAGGGGATTCTTTTCAGATGTAAGGTTGCTACATGTTACATGTAGGTGATCAAATAATAAGACCGCCTATCAAAACTCATCTGAAGAAAAGTAGAAAAATCAAACAATTATTGTAACACTGGAAATTACATCAACATTTGATGTCAAATGGGAAAGTTGTGACATTTTCAAGTTTTGCTTGATTATACAAAACAGTTAATGATGTATGCACATCCGGTAGTACATGTATGCAAATGCAAGAAGTGATGCACTATTTGTCAAGTACTTCATTTTATGAAAATTCAAAAAAATTTCAATTTTTTAATTAAAAAAAATAATAGTTTTACTGTATCTGTGAACCTGTGGAATCAATATTATTAGTAATCATAATGATTAAACCAAAGCTTTTTACTACAAAATTTGTAAAAATTGAAGTGTTTGATGTTTCATATAATATTAAAAGTAAAAAAGGAAATTGCAGCATGTGATGTCAGACTCAATTGCACATCTCATGTGTAATGTATGTTCTCTTTGTTGAAAATTAACTAAAACTCTTGATTGACACATTAAACCTGATTTGGAGGGTTTATGATGGTAATGCTGGTTACATTTCTCTCTTTTTTTTATTCATGTCAACTTAATGTTTTGTTGGACTTTAACATTAAATACTCTATGAGATTTGTTTTCTGTTTTTGATAATGATTCAAACTCTGCATTGATCAGAGGTTATCCATTGGATCTGTTATTACAAAGAAATGCAAACCACTCTCCATATTAGCCTCATGCCAATAACTGATCACCAGTCTGATACAGGGGTAATATTATAAAATGGTCAGTAATAAGATAATTATTACTTTGAAAAATGTCTGGGAAGAAATCTTGATCATCTCTTATAAAGTATACTCCTGTTGTATGATGTCTGCATTCTGCACTATTAGTTCCGCTACTTCATTCATGATTGCTAAGTGACTTCAAAGAATTTAAAAAGAGAAAAGTTATAAAAAGTGGAGAAGAAAAAATAGTGAAAAGGAAGGGTTTCTGTATACCTTGAGTGTTTAAAGAGCATAATCAATGGTATACAATGTTCTATCATTGACTGATGGATCTTATAATGGGCCACCCACCTTCATGAAAAAAGCCATGTATTAAAAGCATGGATGTATAAAAGGTAGTGAGTGAATGAATGAAATCAAACCATGAATGAATGAGTATTAGAATGAGAATATTCCGATATAAAATAATTACAAGATACCTACTAGTAAAATGCAAAGTTAAAGAAAATGAAAGTTATAGACAATGAGATGTGTTCTTTTTGTAAACAAGAACAGGAAACAATTGAACACCTGTTTGTAGAATGCATGTATTAATTATCAACAAGAATATGTCATGTTGTACTCCTTATACTTTATAACATAGGACACAAAATCATACTTTACATTGTTATTTATTTCCTATTGTAATTGAAGAATGTTTACATGAATTTATCACAGTGTCATTGTTCCTTGACTGTTTATTTGATCAGATTATATCATAGAGAAGGAGTCTGTTATCAACAAATTTATTTCAGTGCCAAAGGATAAAGGTATGTATTCATCTTTTATCATCTGTTCTAATCTTCCAATTGATTATATTCACATACTTAGGAATTCTATTGAAGTGTCAGTAGGGTGAAAACAGGGTGGTTCATATTTAGATAATTTATTTCTTTGTACACTTTTTCTTTGACATTTTTTAGAATATGAAAGAATTTTGTTCTTTTTGTTATTGGCAATGGGATCTACCATAGTCTGCAACTTTCTTTCACTTACTGTTTTTGGTGCCCCCTCCCACCCCCTACCCCCACTTGGTTTTTATGTTTCTCTTATGCTAAACCTCACTTACATGCCTGTAATTGGATACCCTGATAAAGAAAGCAATTGCGCCCTTATGATTTAATTTATATTCAGTCAAAGTTGAAGATGAATTCCCCCAACCAAAATGATTAGAATAGAAATTTACCAGTGTGACAGTGCTCTGACTCTAAATTTGTTGTTGATCGTAACCAAAGCAGGGGTCTTGTTACATAAAACTTGTTATAATACCAAATTTGCAATAACAGTTTAAAGCTACTGAAATGAATCAATTTGACTGGATGATAGTAAACTTGCCATAGAAATTGTGCATTTGTTATTATCATGTCTTTATGAAATGGGACCCAAGTCTGGAAAGTAGGTTGATGGTAGGGGTGAATAGCAGGACAGAAACCAAGGTCATCATCTCATGTTCACGGTCATGGTAGCAAGTATACAACGCTTGCACAGTTCATGGTGGCTTGGTTGAGTTCCTGTGGAATTTGTTCAGTAGATGCCATGCATGGTCTTAGTTTTACCACTGAAGCAGTCAGGTTGAAAGCAGGTTTCAAGTTCATACCCAACTATGAGTTAAATTTTGCCTCATTCTTCTGGATTCTGCCTAATATAGATTTGTATGTCTTAGATGAGTCCTGCATAATTTATAAAGTTAATGGGAAAAGATACAGCCATCATCATTCAGCATCACCTTCAAGAAATTCTGAAGGGATTTCAAGTTACAATATTTCTTTAATACACCAAAGAATATTTCTTTGTGTACCTCTGCAAGAAATCCAAAGTACAATGAGAGATGTATTAGAAAGAAAAAGCATTCTGGGAAATTGGGAAAAGTTGTACAAACCATGATGGAAATGAAACAGAGAATACAGTTTATACCAACAGATGGGACTGATACCCCAAACGATGTAGTCTTGATTATACATGAAATGTTTTGTAGAATGCTTAGTTTTCAATTTCAAGATCATCATATGCTTATTAATATTGTGTAGTTGATAATGTATCTAGGGATCATGAGCATTTCACTTGTAATCAAATGGAACTGAATCAAATGTTTCCACTCTATTTAATTTTCACATTTGGACAATCTGCATCGTTTCTATCAGTCTCTCGTTCAAGGTGAAAAGAATGGAATAATAATAAAAAGTTGATTTGTAGGGAAGTTCACACGTTATGGTCTGATGATCAATTATGAATCATCAAGCAGTTGTGTTGGGCATGCCGATTCTTTGCTACAATGTAACTTGCTCGTCAGCATACATGTATGCTATGATTCAGCCTTGACATTGTCTCCGTTTACGATTAAAGTGGTTGTTCCAGTGACACAAGGTGATAGAAATGTCATTCTAGTCAAGTGATTGGATAACAAGTGGTTACACAACAGAAGCTTCAATGGGCAATAATGCCATTTGCATTAGTTGATTTGCCTTCTACTCATATTCCAAGTAAATATGGGTAGCAGGACAAAAATCTATAGTGAATTAAAGTCATTGTCAACTCTTTCCATCTTGAAACTTGGTATAGAATCCAATATGGCAGGTTTATGTGAAGTCCCTTTCCTGGGCTGTGATTGAAGGTAAAGACTTAATACATGTACAACAACTGTGTGATGGTTTGAAATGGAACTCCACCCACTGAATACCAGATCCCAAAGTATCTAATTGACTTTACAATTATTTTTTTGCTAACACAGCAATATGTAGGCCTATTCCAAATTGAGTAGCTTCTGTATAAATTTGCTGCAGATCACTTGTTGAATGAAACCATGTCTGTGTGGGTGGAGCATTGACCTTCGTGGGGTAGAAAACTGACAAGAAAGGTGGCAAGGCGAGGTTGGTGGTATCCCAACAGAGCCAACCTTTATCACACCATCAGAAGCTGTCAAATCTGGCTGGTCTAAACTGGGTCAGCTTCCTCTCTTTACACCATCATGTTACCAGTCCAGGGGTGTGATTCTATCCAGGGATGTATCCTCTAGTCCAGGGTGGATTGTCTATTTGGTGTTCTGGGGACTTTGTTAAATTCTTCTCATCAATGATTATACATTCATATCTTAATAGTGAGAATGGTCTAACAAGTTTTGACATGGCCAAGAATAACAGGAGTCAATGAAATTACAATTTAGGTTAAATTGACGACTTGATTTCTGTTTGACCGAGTTCTGGACGAACAGAGAAACACTTGGACATTGTCCAATTACTGGCTCTGTGCCCATGATGAAACTGTAGGGAACTGTCTTTGAAGATGTGACATTGCTTCATGGAAACAAACCACAGGTTAACCTGTTAACTACCGGAGTCTTCATTTTCCGTTTAGTCTGATAGAACCCTATACATGTTGGCCATCAGTTCTAGTCAATGTGCTGTGTTCACAATTTATCCTCTGTGATGGTTAGGTAGTTCTACAATTGGTAGTCTACCTTTGGACATTTAGTAAAGGACAAGGAAGGTAGGGACCACTTTCTCATCGACTATCCTTTGGTCGTGCCCTACATGTACACTGTACATTGGCAGAAGCATTTTTAAGAGATACACATTCACACTTGTCTATTGGTATTGACATGGACCTACTACTCTGGTCCATGGTATCGATCAGACTGTAAATCACCTTCACCCCATCAGGGGTGTGAGAGTTCAGATTTTTAGCTGATTTCAGATTTTTTTGGGGCTTTCCTCTGTACAAAATGTATGGGAGCTCTTTCTATTTCAGACTTTTTCAACACTTCAGCTTTTTCAGATCTTTTTATTTGTGACCACTCACACCCCTGCCCCCTATTTTTAGTGTTGTTTGACACCTGTGTGTAAGATAGTACTTTTTTGTGTCGTCACAGGATTTTGTTGAAATATGTCAGAGAAATTAAAGGTTGGTTCGTTATCCTGCATCCTTCTGGAAAATATTCAAAGTGCAAATCAGAGTTTTGGGTCAGGTTCATTGAATCACCGGATATTGTTTATTGTGACTGTGAGACAGTTCACAGCATAGACGAGATGATGTCAGGTATGATATCAAGTCACTGTAAAAACAAAGAGCATTTGTTTTCTCCTGTATTGTATCTTCATTGATGAAGCATGATTTTGACAGGATACCAAAATCATTGGGAGTGATTAATCTTGAGCGTTGTCAGTTCTTATGGTCAAGGTTTATTGAGAATCTTCACCATTTGTCTGTTTCACACCAGTTGTTATGACATCATCGATATCATCAGCGATTTTACGAACTGGCTCAAACCTACAGTGTAATTTTCAATCAAATTTTCATAATTTATTTTTTTGCATTTTCTGAAAGCCTGTGATTCACTCTATTGATTTGCCAAATTTTAGATCAAAATTTGTATCATTTAAAGAATAAGAGAATATTTAATTTTTTTACGAACCGGCTCAACCCCCTCCTTTGATTTTAGGAACTGGCTCAAACCATACTTTGTGTACTATAAAGTCTCTGGAATGGCGTGTCAGGTCAAAGACCGGACCTAGATGCTGCGCGCATGTGGCGCGTATGTGCTTAGTGCCTCTAAAAAATCATGCGTGTGGCATGAATGATTTTACGAACTAGCTCAAACAGTGGCTTGTGCTGCTAAAAATCAGTGTGCATGGCCGCATGATTTTACAAACTGGCTCAAACCCCCTGTCCCGGGGGGGGGGGGGCACTCGACCAAAAAAGTAGTGGGTATTTGCCGCGGGCGAGACAAAAAAACGGGGGCCTTGGAGCGGGCTTATTGTAAAAAGGAGGGTCCTCGGAACGGGCTTCAGAACGACAAGTGTTTGTGAAAACGGGGGTCCTTGGAACGGGTCGCCTGCGTGTGATTGCGTATTCATCCCTATGGAACGGGCATGAGTGCATGCAGCTATAGCCCGGTGGCACGGGCGCTGGGTGCGCTAGCGCAGATGCGATGGTCGGACAGCGCTCTGCGGCCACTTTTCACCAAAACTGCGGCTCATTGTAGCAGATCAATACGGCCAGAACGGCGTAACGAAAAATATGCGAAGCTTTGGAGCGGATTTCTTCTTTTTTTCTCAATAAGAAGAAAATGCTATGCTTTGGAGCGGCTTTCTTTGTTCTTTTTCTCAATAAGACAAAAATGCTATGCCTTGGAACTGAAATTTGAGTGTAAAAATGGGGGTTCCTCCGCGGCACATTCCCACTATGCATTATATACTGAGTGCCCCCCCCCGGGCTTCCTGTTTTGGAGAAAAATTAACAACTTCTAAAATGCATACATGCGCTTCATTTCGAATATTGAGAGAATGAATATGAATTGCGGACAAAATTCTGTGTGTTATAAAAAAAGAGAATGTATGCTTTAAATTGCAATAAATAATTGATCTGGTTTCTTTCAAAGCGTGAAGTTATGAGGGTCTGAAAAACATTAAAACTTTAAACATGATTATCCAAATATGTTTTGGAGACCAGCTGAGGCTTGAGCCAGTTCGTAAAATCACTGATGATATGTTTGCTTTATGAAGATCTCAAGATGCAGATCAAGTACTTTCAAAGAATCGAGTCATCTGCATCTGATATTATGTATAGACGTAGCGTCTTTTGTGCTAATTATGCATTATATGATAATTTCTTACTAAAAAAGTATGGGGAATGGGGGATAGGGAATTAGGGGCACTTGGCTGTGCAAAAGGTTTTAGTTCTGACCAGGGCTGTGCCAACTGTATTTCCAGATGGGAAAGAAAAGCTAACTAGCCCTTGGCTATACTGTAGACCTGAAGTTCATAAATTCATGCCTACAATGGGCAAGTTGGTCGGATAGATTCCGGCCTCCCAAATAGAAGTTCTTCAAAAAACTCTTGTGAACTTCAGTCAATTATGTCACTTTATGCACATATATACAGTGTAGGAATGAAAGTCAACAGTCTACTTTTAATGGAGGTGAAGAGTTCATGGCCATTGTTAAGGTCAATACAGGTCATTTATTTGAAGGTAGATTAAGGATCTATTCATTTGAAATTCATCAGAGAATCATCCTTTGAAGTCGGTGCATACATATCCTGTGTCACATCAAGATAAATAGGTTGCACTATGTGCTGTGGTGAGGATTTAAAGAGAAACAAAAATGATATAATATTGAATTTAGGTATGATTCATAAAAAAAGAAAAACCACAATCCTGTGATGGAGCCCTCAAGAGAGTTGGTATGGTCAGGCAAGGCGCAGACTCAATATTACTCACTTAAATTTCCTTTCATAAAATGACTGGGAAAACCAGGTCATCCGTTCACTAAGAATGCTCTCAGGCAACAACTTATCTTTTGCCCAGAAACTTTACTTTTTTTTTCCAATGGTTTAGTTTAAAATGAGTTCCCATAAATTTTCATTCTTTATCACTTGTAGTGAATAGGCCTACACATTGATATAATGTGTCTGATTTAAATTGAGTGTTCAAATGAAAATCATTTTGAATTTTTGACAAAAATGGCATTGCATGAATTTTTTAGAAAATGGCACTTCATAAATTTTGAAATTAGATGGCATACAGGGATAAGTGCTTGCATGTGATGTCACATCATTAAAACTTTCTAAAACTTTATATAAATTGGATAGAATTCATAGTTTTGGTATTACCTTTGTTGATTTTTTTTAGACCAGGGTCTCGTAACACAAAGGTTAGAGATTAATCGTACGCTTGATTTTAATGATTGATTGTACATTGTAGTCAATGGAATCAATTGTAGAAAAATGTTCTACGATCATTGCTGACCTTTGTGTTACGGGACCCAGGTGGTAAAAGGAGGGTTATACCAATGGACCAAGGGTGAATGCACCCAGCATACTTTCCACAGCATAACTTTTTAGTCTCTTGATAGATAAACGTGAAGGCTAACTAAGAATTGGTTTTGAGGTCAGTGAATTAAAGAAGTGTGTGGTATGAAGACGATTGTGTGGTGTAGTGTGGAGTTGATCATTATTAAAAGTGAGGTATATTCTTTTCATTTTGATCGCTATTTGATGTGGTTGTGGTCAAATTCTTCGATCTAATATCACATATCATTATAATACTTTTACATGGAATCATCAACCAGCTAAAAAGATGTTAAAAACTGAACTGTATGTTACTTGCTTGAATGTCAATCATCCGAGTCAAAGATGAGTTCTTGGAGTCTCATATGAAGCTAGTGAACGATCAAACCACAGATATGGTCCACAGATGTAGTGTTTTAGATTGGCATGTATCTCTGTGATGGTGGTAAATGATTTTCACAATTTAGAGCTTGCAAGGTCAAATTTTATTGCATTAATTATCTCCACTGATAAAGTGATAATATACATGTCCAGTAGATGATGAAATTGCAAAACATATCACAGATGGAATTTGAGATCCCAAAACAACACTCAAAATTACTCTTCAATTCATGATTCATGATAAAAACATAATAATGTGTTATAAAGAATTCAAATGGCATCTCATGGCTTTTAAGAATTCCTTCTTCAGTTCAATATTGACCAGACAGTCCATTCTGGGATAAAGTAATTGCCCATCCAGCGACATGCTGTTAAAGCTATGTTTTCCATAAATACATTATAAAGACCTAGGAAGCAGAGAGGCTTATTGTAACATTATGCTCATTATTGACTGATTCACTTTTCACAGCATGAAAACTAAACAGAAGAAGAATTGTTCAGAAGAAGAGGAAACATCCTTTTGTTAGAAGAATGAATGGTTCTGTTTAATAAAAAGAGAGCAATTTTGGATTGTCCCCTTTTAGTGTTAGATTATAATGGGTTAGAAGAAATAAAGATGAATGTATTTTATGTCTTTGTGTCATGAATGATTTTCCTCTTGCCTCTTGAACCATTTACATTAAAAAAAAAACTTCTAAAAAATACTGATTTATATATTTCATTTTTCTACAATAAAAAGTTATTGCCTAATATGAAAAGAAAATGATGATATTGTGGATATAACCCATTTCTATGAAAGGTGATACTATAAATAATAATTAAAGAGAATAAAAGTTGTGGAAAGTTTTTCAACTTTTTTATATATCAGTGAATAAAAAGTGGGTTTCTTTGAATGTAAAGCATGCAAACTGGTCACATACATCTGTTTGATTGCATGCATTAGTAGGACCTATATTTTTAAAATAAATCAGTGAAACCATTGATTAACAAATGTTGAGGAAAGAGGAAAGAAACCCCATTTTAGGGGGATGTTTTTGTAGGATTGGGAGGGGGTATAAACATAGCTTCAATCACATTTAGACCATAAACCACATCATTAGGCAGTATTAGAACCAGTTGAGACAGAGATGAAGAATGGGTACAGACACAGCTATATTGTTGTTGAAAGTCCACCTAATACTTCGTGATGAATTGTTCAATTTGTATGCATTATTTCCTTTCATCTTAAGCTTCCCATGTCTTCTTTTGTCAGATGTGGATTTTAGTTGACCACCCATCTAGTTTTTGCTCTTTTCCACCCTGTTCTCACAGTTTTATTCTACATTTTACCTCCTGCTTCATTTTCTCATTTTGTTTTGTTTGGTTCTTTTATTCTTTCAACCTCCCAAGCTTTTAATTTTTTCTTTCTTCTTTGTGTCATCTCCTCTTTCTCTTCTTCCATCTGTTACACTCCTCCTCCATGCATTCTGTCTCTTCCATCAATATCTTTTTTTTTCTTTCTTTCTATCTCTCTTTCTTTCTTTCTGTCCGTGCAGGCACAGACCCTGTTTGAAACTTTGATCAACGAGCAGGTCTCCACACAAAGACTAGCACATACAAAACTTGCCTGAGTGAGAGGGCCTTCAGTACACAAGATATTAATAGGCTGCACATTCAGACCCTTAATGCGAGTGAAGGGTTTGCACAGCAGACTATAGACCATTCATGATAGCAAATCAAATATCTGTCATTCCATCTCTCAAACTCTTAATCCCACCTGTTTACTGCATTTCCCTCTTGTCCATGTATATGATCAATTTCTAATATTTTTTTTTATCTTGCATTGCCGCTTACTCCATGAGGACTTGAGGACCTGCTTATTTGCAAATCTCTGAAAGGCTTCCTCAATCAACCTTTTTTAAGTTTTTTTTATCCCCAGCAAAGTACCGGAACTATAAGATTTAAGACTTCATTTGGAACAAAATCATGAAAGCAATCTATACTCTTTGATTTGGAAAGGACTGTCATCTGTTTTTTGTTCATCATACACATGAAAAAATATCTGTAAATGACATCACTTGTAAGTTTTCGGGGGAGAGCAGACATTTGCTTTGGTAATACCCCTCCGATAAAGTTTCAGGGGTTCGACTTTTGACAATCCATATAAAGGTTTAATATATTTTGGATACAAAAAATGCCTATTTGTAACCTATGCTATCTCCATTTCATACAACCTTTTATTTTGGATTCTGTTCTTTTTTGATTGATTGATTGATTGATTTTATTCGTCAAGAATATCACAGGAGATTACAATGAAATTGAGGAAATACCTTGACAGGATAGCCCATGAAAGCCGAAAGGCTTATTTCCAATGCGGTCCTATAGTTAGTATAAAACATTAACATATTGTAACAAAAAATATAAACTACGACAAGTACTGGAATATTGGGAAAAAAAAATACATACAAACATATCCATCAGTCATATAATTAGCAAACATCTGAAGCAAACAATAATCTTCCTAATAAAATGTGAAACAAGATTATATTTTAACATACCCTAATGTATACATTATCTACAATACTAGAAACCAACTGTACAAAATGTGTTATTTTACTGGTAATGCTGTTCTCGGGCAGCTTCCAGTTTTAGGTGATTTTTTAATGCACTCTTAAATTGACAAAAAAATTTAAGGGCTTTTATTTTATCAGGAAGAGCATTCCAAGATTGGATGCCATTAAAATAAAAAGTGTTTCCAATATGTCCTTCACGTTTTGGTAATACGAAATTAAAATTACTATTTCGAGTATCGTACCTATGGATATTTGATACCCGGGTGAAATTATTTGCTATATAATGATCTAATTTATCCGAATAGAATATTTTATGCACGTGGTGTAATACTAATTGTTGTGACCTGTGATCTACATGAAGCAATCCTGCCTTTTCAAGTTCATTATATCCGACATGTGCTCTTGGTCCTAAAACATTTATATATCTCACAATTTTATTTTGAATTATTCTTAGCTTTTTCTTATCCGTAACACCCAGACTACCGTACCAAGCCGCATTAGCATAGTCGAATAAACATTGTATTAAAGCAAAGCATAAAATACGTCTAGACTTCATATTCAAACAGGTTTGATATCTATACAAAAATTTCAAGCGTGAATTTGCCTTTTTGGCGATTGAGTCTACCAAACCCGTCCATGATAGGTTACTTGTTAAATTAATTCCCAAATATCTTACTGAATCTTTTCTTTCAATTACCTGATTATTATATGAAACCTTGAAATCGTGTGTATATCTTAACTTTCGTTTCGAACAAAATAAAATGCTTTCCGTTTTCCCAACGTGTAAACTAAGCTTGTTGTCAGACATCCATTCGATGCAATTAGCCAAATCTGCACTAAGTTTTTTATCAATTATCTTGGGATTTGTATCTGAATATAGCAAGACACTATCATCAGCATATAAAATTAATTTAGATTCGTTAATACAAGTACACATATCATTGATGTAAGACATAAAAAGAATGGGGCCTAAAATGCTTCCTTGAGGGACTCCGCATTTAATAGGCAGTGAATCAGAAAGAACCGTCTGCATGGTAACTACCTGATAACGGTTAGATAAATATGATCTAAACCATGTCACACATGCAGAGTCTAAATCCATCACTTCTAATTTCTTTAAAAGTATGCTATGATTGACAGTATCAAAGGCTTTTTGTAAGTCTAGGAGAACCATTCCAACCATGCGCCCATGTGAAATTTCATTCCTGATAAAATCTGTTAAATGTATTAAACAAGTTTCAGTGGAATATCAGTTACGAAAGCCGGACTGAAATTTATATATTAGCTTGGTTTCTTGGAAGTATTTCTCCACTTGAGCATGAACAGATTTTTCCAAAATCTTCGACACTACACTTAATACACTTATTGGCCTATAATTACTAACGTCAGTTTTATCTTTCTTTTTATGTAGCGGGGTAACTTTTGCGAATTTCATATCATTAGGAATTAGGAAAGGTAGAAGACATAAGAGATAAATTAATAACATAATTCAAAGGTTTGTACAAATTTCTTGCCCCATCTTTTAAAAATCTTGCAGGTATCATATCTAAACCAGTACTTTTTGATCTTTTCAACCTATTTAGTTCATCTTAAACAAATTTTTCTGTAACGGGGAAAAAATGAAAACTACCTTTTGAAATACCCTTTTCTTCATAAAACTTTTGAAATTGGTCACTTTCTGCATGAAATTTTGTTGTATTTACTGGTAATTTACAAACTAACTTATCGGCCACAGTTGTAAAATAACGATTAAACTCATTTGCAATTTTAGCCTTATCGTGACTTAATTCACCTTGCACATTAATAACCATTTTTTTATCAGATTTCCCTTTACTTTTTAGACCTAAACCTTTCAAATTCTTCCACAATTTTCTAGAGTCATTTTTGTTTTCTTCGATTTGTTCTTGAAAGTATTCGGTTTTGGCACTTCTTACCTTCCTTTGAACTAAATTCCTTAAAACTTTATATTTCCTTTCAAGGTCTAAATTGCCAATATTCCTTTTCATATTTTTGTAAGCTACATTTCTCTCTTTAATTAAAACAATAATTTCATGGTTCATCCATTTTTCAGTTGATTGCTTAATTCTTACCTCTTTCAGAGGTGCGCTCATATCTATAATTGACAAGAATATAGATTTAAAATTTGCCCAAGCCATATTTACATCTTTACATTCAGTTACCTTGGACCAGTCTGATCGGGATAAATTTAAGTTGAAATTATCTACATTATAACCTTTTAAGCTCCTGATGGACACAGATCTGTGGTGCCCAAATACGGGCCTGACTTTTTGGCTAATGTGAATCTATCCACAAACATATAACATCCACATTTTGATTTAAGAATAAATCATATGTCTGTATGTTCAGTGTCTTATTGCTTAATGTATTTCAGATCTGACACTGGTGCAGGTAGATTTTGACTGCGCGCATTTGAGAATTCAGCTAGTTTCATGATTCTCTCATTATACATTTTTTGAATAACTGATGGAATAAAACAGGACAATTATACCTTTCATCATTAGCTAGATATTTAGGTACATCCTGCTTTGTTAAACTAACCACTGTGATAATTCAATTAACAAAATAATGTCTCATCAATCACACATGATTATTTTGATTGTTAGAAGACATTCAAATCTATTCTGGAACTTGGCAATTCCTTTATAGACATAACATGTTTGTTTCATTGATGTAATGCATGTGGCTGTTAATGTTGGCAGCTGACTTTTACAAAGTTGTTACGTGTTTTTTTTTAATTACATAACTTCAGATTGGGTAAATTATTGTTGCCCTGTTTTCATTATCCTCTTGAAATGCAAGTAATATATTTTGTAATATGATGGAGAGAGATGTTGAAGGCTTTCTGATTCCTATGATACTCTATTGGCAGCATGTGTGCAATTTATCAGACCTTGCCATTTTGTCACTTGTTTGCCACTCTAATAATATCTCATATTTAGCCAGGATAGCCATCTCAGCTATTATACCAGGTGGGTGTTTCATAAAGCTGTTCGTAAGTTAAGAGCGACTTTAAGAACGACTGGTGATCCTTTCTTGTGGTAAATGGTATTGAATTGGCGATTGTTTAGCGCGTATAAGGGTTCACCAGTCGTTCTTAAAGTCGCTCTTAACTTAAGAACAGCTTTATGAAACGGCCCCCTGGTCTTCCAATGGGCCCTGCACAACATATATGCCGAGCGCCTGGCGAAAGGACAGAAGGTCCCGTTTTTAAAAGTCTTTAATATGACTTGGGCAGGGATTGAACCTATAACCTGTTCATGAGGTAGGTGCTCTTCCACTAAGCCACCATGCCACCATGCCTGGCTAAAAACACACAAGGAAAAAAATGATATTCAATTTTTTTCACAAATTTTGTGGGCTTGGGGTGAAGAGAGATCCCAGTGTGGGCACACATGGGCTCCTTGCGCCAGTGTGGTAGCTAGTAGTGCATACAGATGATACAGTGGTGTGATGCAATGCATTCACATTAGCAGAGGTCATGAGACAGTGACCTTTGACCTTTCCAGCTTATACCCACTGTCTTCAACTTTCCAAAGAATTAAAAGAAAATATTAATATTTTAAGGGCTTATGGGAATATAGCTGATGTCACATTACACAATGACTAATAGGTTATGCCAGACAAATAACATGGATGTACATGTAATGCTAGACCAAGAGGCTACTTAAGTTCCTTCCTTAATTGGTTGTACCTTCTGGTCTTATTCTTCACAGAACAGTTGAAATCGATTTGTTCCTTCCTAAAACTTGCTTTGATATATTAATGTCACTGTTCTTTTTTCTGTTCAAGGATTTCTTTGTAATTAAACTGCTAATATGAAGTAAATGTGTCATTGTCAGCATCTAGAAATAACGACTTCACTCTAACCCTTCACTTGCAAATGTTGCAATACTGCACAGTTTAAATTCAACAATTGTTTATAATCAGTTTTCACTTTTGTACCAGCGATGCTTAATGATAGCTTTAATTCTCCAGCAACATAATTTCAAATGGTGCAAGTCTGTCATCTTGTACAATGTAGCATGAAAGATTTACTCATATAATCTTATGATCCATATTAATTTCCACTACATACATGTATTCTGCAGAGCAACACAGAGTGGACAAAATTAACACAAACCTCACCTCCCCCCAAGACTATAAGAAAACAAAAATGGCCACCAAGATTACATATTACTTGCATTGCTGTAGAAAGATATTATCTTTTTGGAAACGCTTTTGGCAAATTGGGTTTGTAGTAGGAAACCTAGTTTGTCTGATGAATATTTGTCTGTCCTAACACTCAATACTCCAAAATCAACACATATCGGTGTCACATCTTTCATCATATTCATTCAATCTTGTTATAACTGAGTGTCAGCTCTCACACCTCCACATTGGTGTAGTAAACATGAAGAGTCTGTTTTACCTGGAAGCTATGTATGCAATGCAGAGGCATGCCAGCCATAATATTGCCTTTGAACTAGTTTCAAGGGTTTCCTGGGAGGGTCTAGTTTGCCATGGAAATGAGCTATAAACTTGTAATCAAGCAGCCTCAAGTTCCAAGCTTGAGAGAGATAGAGGAAGCAGTGGCGTAATGAGCCAAACATTTTGAGGGGGCAAGATATGGTACATCGGGCAAAATTTATAACATTTTGACATTTTTATTACAAAAATTCAGTTTTTGTGATAGATTTTGAGATAATATTCAGACAAAACTATTATATTTCACTCTTCTCTTTTTCCTTTTTCTTTCCTTTACTCTTCTTTCTTCTTGGTCGTGATTTTTTATTTTTTATTTTTGGGGGGTCAAGCATCCCCAAGCTCCCCCCATCTGTATGCCACTGAGAGAAAGAGAGAGAGAGAGGAGAGGAAGAAAGTATGCATCACAAATCACTATTCAAAGCCTGTATAAAGTTTAAGTAAAGCATTTGGGCAATTCCATAAAATATGTATATACGTCCGACCTTCTATATGTGGGACCTTCATGAAATTTTCTGTCTCTGATTTCTTGTTCTTTTGACAGTCTGTAATGTTCTAAAATGACCATGAGTTGGTCAGTTAATGATGTGAAGTAATACTTGGTAAAAAATTTACCAAAACTAAAAATGGCCTCTTAGACATTTTGATTATAAATATCAGATTTTATATCTTTTGCACAATCAACTGTTCAAACTGAATTATCTTTAGATTTAAGAAACTTCCATGCTGGTTTTGATAGAAAAGGGCAATAATGGCTGATAAAACTAAAAAATGTGTACATTATTGAATTATTCCTAAATTCATTGGCTTATTTGTTTGTGTATTGTAGTAGACACACTTTTCTATTAGTTTCTCAAATGTAGACCTATAACTTGAAAAAGTACCTTTCTAACTTTTTTTTGCTTCTTAGAAATTAAACAAAAAGGAAAAATTTATTTAGTAGAATTATAGCAGTTGCTATTAACTGTTTTTATTTCTATGATAATTATGTTTGTTCATCAGATACAAGTTAATTAAGATTCTCCTAACATGTATATATATACATATTAAGAACTTCTCTTTTCTCCAGGAGATAATGACTGGTAGACAGTGTCTGAATCAACAGTATATCTTTGATAATTAAAGTGCATTTGCACATAGTAGACCTTTGGTCAACTCAAGTATTGGTAAAGCCAACAAGGATTACAACAAATTGTTTCCGAATAAACAGTCCAGCCCAGTTATCAATTCTAATCTGATTTAATGGTGAATTACATGTATCTAAGTAGACAGGAAAGCTGAAGACATGCATAAAATAGATATCGGCAAAGTCATTCTATTTAAGAAAAATGAAAGACAAATAATTGCAAGAATTGCACTATTACCATTGTATTAGGAATTTCATTCTTTTAAAGAGTATGTAAAGTAGTGGAATAGCTGAAAAAGATTTGTTTAGGGGGAAATAGTGAGTAGGTCAACCAGTAATCATTACTTGTCTTATATTTTCAAATTCGTAATATTTGAACAATGGAAATGATCTTGACAAACTGTTTGTGTAGTCCCAATCATGTGCGCATAACACTAAATAATTAGGAAAACTTTTGGTTAGTTTGAAATATTTTACAGGACAGAGCAATTTTCATAATAAATCCCATGATTCTTTATAAAGACAATTTAATCAGCAATACCACACTTTGCCCTGCCCTCCACTTATGAAAAGATCTTAGAATTTTCCTTTTGCATGATCAAGGATATTAGCAACTGCGTCTATTTTGAGCGTTGGGAATAACATCAAATATGGAAACAGTTCTGGCAATGGATAAGGTGATTTGTTCTATACAGGTAATGTACGAGCCCCCTCCCAGTTGTAGCATACAATCACACACCCCTTCTTGACCTTTCAGTATTGGGTGGGTCACTCAACTGTATGAGGTCAAGAAACTAGAAAACTCCCATCCCATTGCTGGTCAAACAAACCCCAATTCAAAAGATAAAGATGGGCAAGGCCAGGGGAATCAACAAAAGAAACCTTTTAGGAATGATTGCAGTTTTTTTTTTCAGTTTAAACACTTGGTCGGGGTGAACCCCTGAAAGTGTGAAATCTGTATGGTGGAGCAGAACAAACATGGACACTGTCTCCCTCCCTCATACAGAGAGAAAAGATGCTTGTGATGTCTGTGTATGGCATCTTATTCTCACCAAGAATCAAACAAGAATAGAAGATGAGAATAGAGGATGAAGAAAAGCTCAATAACTCCTTGATAAGATATAAAATGACCTTTAAGACGACTCTTTGGAGCTTCTGTGTCATTAGAATGTCTCAGTTGTGTGCAAAAGGTTATTATATCAACTTTTCTTTTGCCGTCTTGTTCACAAATACAATGGATCTTCTTTTGAGCATGTAACCTACCTGTCATCAATATCCCTTTTCATTGTATTCTCTTTCATGTGATGAAAAACAATGCTTCTCAATTTATTCTACTTTTTGAATACCTTCTCTATTTGAAAATTATGTCTGTGATTTCATTTACTATCATTTCATTTCTAGACCTTGCATTACTTTTCCTTTTGTCGCAGTTGTCGATTAGACGGTCCACAATGCGTTCCTTGTATTGTATCATCAATTATTTTGTATCCAAATTTACGTCATCCTTCCCTCTGTCAGATGTGAACACACAGCCTTGTTTATTGTTCTGTCTATTGTACAAATGTTGCATTAATGGATATAATGTATAGTAATGTTGTCCTCTCATTCATTTTGTGTCTTCTCTTGCATGGGCAAATGAATTGTAAAATGATATTTTACTATAAACACATCCAATAAACGTAATTATCTGATTATATAATTTGCAATCGGATTACGTGCTTCTTTATCATCTGTTTCTTTTTCCAGATAATTTCTGGTGAGACATTGATACCCTGTTTCCTATTTGTTGTCTGAAAAATGGGAATGCAAGGTTTCACTACATAAAATAAATTTTGCTACGAAATTTAAACAGAGCAACATACAGAAAATAGTTAGAAAATCAGACCCAATCTACCTATTCCATTTTCATGATTCACGTACTGATATTCTATACATTTTATATGTTGTGACACATAGTCGTAAACCATGAAAGAATCTTTCTGTCATGGAAATTATATTTAAAAAAAACCAGTGGAATAGAAGAACAAGCTGATAAAAAACTACATAAGTTTTAGTGGAATACTGCAGTCTATATATCAACTTTCCCTTTCAAAGTTTACAGCGTCTGCTTTTTGCACCAGATCAGAAGTCAGAAATTTTGTGGTAGGTCCTCTTTTTGAACTGAAAGGCTATTTTACTCATTGTAATGTCCATTGAATAATGAATAATGCAAGAAGACAAAGAATTGAATAGATGATTGAGATGGCTTTTCATCTTCCCTTTGATGTACCAGAAGGGGGTGTTTTGTCACCACTTCTATTCATTGCCTTCTTAAAGAATAATGGGATCTTTAAAGAATACCTCCAAATCTCATACTACACTCCACTGTGTAAATACAGGATGAAACAACTGGGGATGGGAATCTTATTAGACGCATCCACACCTCCATTTTCATGGAACATTTACAAGAACTTTTGACGTGATGTAGAAGAAAATGATTATTTGCTATAACTGGAAATTGTAGTCTAGTTTAGGCAGGTGGAAATGAGGGAAATAAATCATCAAGGGCCTTATTAAAGATATCCATTTATCTATTAAAATAAAAGTTTTCTATTCAGTTAAAATCAGCGTGTTACCGTACCCTTATGGTATTCTGAGAACCATTTCATCTTCATGTTATTTCATCTGAGTTGCGCCAACTTTTGAAGAAATATCCATTGAGAAAGGCTGTTCAATAGACTCTGATGTTATTCAACCTCGCTGTAGTGTGATCCATTATGAAGGCTACGATTGGCCGTCCATAATTTTTTAACCATTAACATTTTTTTCTGCAATTAGTACGATTGCCACGACTGATTTGATACAATCACTATGATTATTGTACGTGATTAAGATCAGCGTTTCAATCATGGTGCGAATCGTGAAAGTGGGAACTAGGTATTACAGTAGGTATGAAAGAGTAAGAGCATGTCATTATGTAAATCCAAGTGCACTCGCAGTATGACAAATGTATCTTTAGAGGGATTTGAAAAATTCTTATCATATCATGACATGCACCATTTAGGGAAAATACTGTCCTTTGACAAAAATCAATTGACATTTAACTAAAGTTGATATTTTTTTTTATAGAAATGTATTTACATTGTACATATGAAGAATAAACTTCCAAGGTTTTATCTGAGATAAAAAGGTGATCTCTGAACACCAATTTATAATCAAAAGATAAAATGAATTTTTGAAGCATTAACAAACTCTCCTCTTAATTGTATAGATACTTTCCTGATTGGGCTCGTGTGAAAGCCCCATTATTGCCTGTTGGAGTTATCAGAGTTTGCAAATAGAACAGACAAGATCCCCCAGATTTGGGGACAATCGCTATCTTTGTCAAGTAACAATGAAGATGAGAAGAAAAGAATAGAGTTTCTCTACTATAAACTAAAAAAAGAAAATCACACTTTGAATGGATACTTAAAGGCAGTACTGTGTAATTTATATGAATGCAATGATTAGACAAGTTTCTATTGCATTGTCATTGTATTGTGTGGGATGATGAATGGGGGTACAATCTTCATTTGGTGACTTATTTGCCTTTTTTCTTGAGACTTGTAAAGCAGGGATAATAGGAAGGTGGTAGGTCTTTGAAATGATTGTGGAACCACACAGTATTAAAGGAAAGCTGTGTAGTTACTGTTTTTGTAAGCTTAAAGGATTGCTCTCTGTCATCTTGGGTTTCCTTTCATTAAATTCTATTATTTGAATCTTGAATAAATCAGTGATCTATTCTGGATTGACTCTTTGATCAGTACCCTATAAACTGACTCCTTAATCAATTTCATTTCATATTACATTTGTCTGGAACATTTGAATAGATTCTTCATGACCTCGGAATAAGAGATTGAGTATGTGGACACAGTCATTATCTCTCCCATATTTATACAAAATTACAAACGATTTCTTTAATTTGATTGATTCCGTGTCCTATTCATAGCTCAAATGGTTTGTCTTCTAGATCTTAATCTATTCAATATTCAGGTGCCGTGGCCGAGTGGTCTAAGGCGCCTGGCTATACATGATGAAGTCCGGGGTTCGATCCCGGCCGCTGCAGCTACCTGTGAGCAAGGCATTTAATCTACAATGCTCTTTTATCCTGCTTTCAATAAATAGAAATGCTATATGCATTATTGGTAACTTGTGTGAACTTGTTTAAAAAAAACCAAAACAAACTAATTGATAATCAGTGGTGTAATGAGCCAAAAAATTTGATGTGGCACAATGTACATGTATGTGGAAAAAAATTGGGCATTTTAAAAAAGAAAGTCTAATTTTGTGATAGATTTTGACATAATATCCAACACATAGTATTTAACTTTTATTCTGCTTTTCCTTTCATTTTCTCCATATAATGTATTTCTGATTTTTTATTCTTGGTCATGGAAGTTATGGAGTTTAAATCCACCCCCCATCTTTACACCAGTGTTGATGATCTTTTCTTCCTTCTTCAATCTCTATCGTGATCGATATCCCTTTCCTCTTTGGTCTCTCCTTGATCTACTATATCTTGGACTCCTGGAATTCAATATCCTTGGTCAACAAGACAGTGGAGAAGACCCTTTGATCACCCCCTTAATCATTCCAATCAACTGCTTTATTGAATCCATTTTTAATCCCATGAACAACTAAATAATTGTTTCCTGGTAATCCATTGTAAAGAATCCTTGCTCAACTTTTCCATCAGCCTTTGGGCCCCTGTAACATAAAGCTTGATAATTGATCACGATTCTATTCCTTATGATTGATCATACACAATAATCAATGCAATCAATTGTAGCAACCAGCCCCATGATCAGTCACTAAGCTTTATGTTACACAGCCCAGGATTGGCTTTTGTGCTGTATATTGCAATGTCTTTTATCAGCCTCTCCATTGTCAGCCTTTTATCATTTTAATCAACTCCTTGATTGATTCATTTGTTGATATCTTAGACAGCTTTTATTTGTCATAGATTGATCCTTGATCAATTTCTTTCCTATAATGAATTTTTTGGTTTGATGTGCATGTACATGTGTCCACGATGCTCATCTCTGCGGCCCTGATACTTCTTTTCTTTCATTAGTTCACTCACAGACTCGATCAGGGAATTATGGACCGGAAATTATTGTTTCTGAAATAGTAAGCACAATATTTCAATGAATGTTGCAAGGAAATTGTTCTAAGCGTGTAATATTTGATATTTGATCGGATCTTTAAGAGCAGTGCCGCGGCACTTGGGGGAAACAAGTGACCTTTGACCACATAAGTCCAGACTATTTGAGAATTCTGGTCTGAGACAATTTATAAATTCTCTATAGTATTTATTGGGAATATTTTTGTGTTATCGTGAGCTTGAAAAAGTAGTAAACATTATTTCCTTAAAACACAAATGTTTAAATAGGTTCTTAGACCAACTATCCTCTCATCCAGTCTGGCTTCTGAGAGGAAAGCTGCCTTTCCCTAAATGCAACATAGAGGGAGACATACAAGAATGGCTGGGGAAGTCTTGTGTAGACTACCCCTTGTTAAAGGACAAGTCCACCCCAACAAAAAGTTGATTTAAATAAAAAGAGGAAAATCAAACAAGCATAACACTGAAAAATTCATCAAATTC
This sequence comes from Lytechinus pictus, assembly GCF_037042905.1. Taxonomy (NCBI): domain Eukaryota; kingdom Metazoa; phylum Echinodermata; class Echinoidea; order Temnopleuroida; family Toxopneustidae; genus Lytechinus; species Lytechinus pictus. The sequence continues at coordinate 32,065,094 of NC_087255.1, read as the reverse complement.
AGATGTAATATAAGAAAGTTTTGAAAGTAAAATTTCACAAACCAGTTATATAAATGCATATCCTGGTTGGTACAGTATGGAAATGAGGAGATTAATGACATACACACTCTTATTTCTTTTGTATTTTATTATATGAAAATATTTCAATTTCTTCTCATTGCGATGTGAAATAAGGTTTAATTCCTTCTTGAAAATGTGAAATTACCAGTATCTTAAAATTTTGTTGTTTAATGAAGAGGGTTCTTATCAAATCTATAAATATTGAAATAATATTTTCAAGCAATAAAAAACAAAAGAAATAGTGAGTGACGGAAATCATTGACTCTCACATTTTCATATCACTGAGTTGTACATATAAATATTTTTTGGAAAATAAGCGAGACTACAAAATGTCTCAACTTTCTTAATTTACATCTGATTTTTTTAATGAAATTTTCACTGTTATGCTTGTTTGATCTTTCTCTATTGATTCAAATCATCAGTTTTCAGGGGTGGACTTGACCTTTAAGAGGACCACCTATCTGATTATTTCAATGCCTCCAGTTAATATGTCATCATCATCATACTCATGAAATATGAATCTCAGCTTGTAAACAAATGAAATTTTTCACTACACATGAACTCTTGATGACTGTCTAATATCCATCAATGTTGACTTGATATCAATGTCTCTTATGAGGCTACTCCATTTTCTCCTCTGTAAACTTTCATTTGTATCTCTCTTGTGTATATCAGGTTGATCATATGTCAAGTTCTGTATGAGATCACCCCCTCCATCATATACTCTTTGTCGTTTCACAAAATGGCACAAATTGGAGTATCATTAAGTTTAAAGGATTTTGATTTTTTTTGCATTTTTATACGGTAAATTGCCAATTTTTCCACTGCCAACTCGTCCACTCACCACATGGTCTACCTTCATTTAGTCTAATGCCATTCCGTCCATCAACATTGCGTCTAACAACCATTTGGTCCAATCATCACTTCGTCTATAAACAAATAAGAAATAATATAGGATTTGTATAGCGCACGTATCCACCTTGATAGGTGCTCAAGGCGCTCCTATATTACCCCGGCTAAGTTAGACCCCTGTTACACATGCGTCGGCTTTCAAAGCCGGCCCCGGAGGCGGCCTCACGCCTGCAATTTGAAGCCGCCTCAAAATCATCAAACCCCTGTTACACATAGTCTCGGGCCCGCAATTTTGCGTCTACACATAGGCCGGCCTCACGTCGCCTTTTCACGAGCTGACGTTGGGGCGCACTTCATGTAAACAAACGCTTAATATTTTCGCGCGGTTTGCAGGTCTTTTTAATTGCATTGGATCTCATCGACATCGCGACCGATCCGTACACATATCTTACCTCCATATTTTGTTTATATAATTGCATTATGAAGGTTAAGAATATCGTAACTATTATTTCTGATCGAAGGAGGGAATTTCGACGTGCTCAAAAAAGGCGATTCCGGGAGTTTGAAGCACGTCGTCGGCGAGTACGGTACTATTTTTTGTTATGTGCTATAACGTTTGCCTGCACCGTGGAAAGGAGTGTGTGGATGAAGGAGCGATCTGGACATTTCTGGGAGAGGATAGTGGAAGGGAGATTCACGGCAAGAGATTTTCGTGAAAATTTCCGTGTGAACAAGTCGACATTTGATTTTCTGTGTGGTGAGCTAGCACCGGCTATTCGTCGCCAAAACACACGATGGCGTAAAGCAGTTTGTGTCAGAAAGAGAGTTGCCATAACTCTGTGGCGTTTATCCACAAACTGCGAGTATCGAACAATCGGGCATCTTTTTGGGGTAGCGAGATGTACCGCCAATGTCATCGTCAACGACACCTGCCTTGTAATTGTACAAGAACTAATGAGAAGATATATTACCTTTCCTTCTGGAGATAGATTACGGGCAACTGTTCAGGGGTTCGAGGACATGGGGTTTCCCCAAGTTGCAGGTGCCATTGATGGAACCCATATCCCTATAATTGGACCTGTTAATTACCATGCTGATTATCATAATCGAAAGGGATGGTACTCTGTCATTCTCCAGGCAGTTTGTGACCATAAGTACATGTTCACAGATATCATGGTAGGATGGCCAGGACGCTGCCACGATGCCCGGGTGCTGGCAAACTCTTCTTTTCACCGAAGAGCGGAAAATGGAGAACTGCTTCCAAATGTACGTTTACTTTTAAATCTAATTTATAAAACTTGAATTAAATTTCATTTTATTATTAAAGATTTAAGCCACAAAAGATTATGATAGACTACAATCATTTAAAATCTCATAGATCTACAAGTCAATAGTAACATGCACATTTCATTTTTTTAAAGGGATAATATAAACAAAGGATTTAAAACAATAAATAAACCTAGAGAAATCAAGCCTAGAATAAGGGTAGATCTTCTTTTAAAATTTCATAAGTAATAATAGGCTACCATTAGTTTGCTCCACCTATTCATCTAAAAACACTGAGGTTTGTGTGATTTTGATATTTCATCAGCAGGGCCATAGCCAGTGTTTGATGTTTGGGGGGCACATACATGTAATTGATCAACGTCCTGGGGAGGGGTCTATAAGGATGGGTGTGTGATCTTGGGGGGGGGGGCACGTGCCCCCCCCCCCCCCTGGCTACGGGCCTGCATGTTCATCAGCATGATCAATGTGTATTTTAATGAATTAATTTTAATATATATTTTTCTAAACATCTTCATGATATTAAAATAGACCTCTACTTAGTATTGATGTTATTAATATTATTAAATGATTATATTTCATTATTATCATTTTCAATACATTGTTTTTGACCAGATGACAAGAAACATCAATGGCCAAGATGTTCCGCTGATGATACTTGGGGACCCTGCCTACCCACTGCTGCCATGGCTAATGAAAGGTTTTGCCGATAATGGTCGTCTGACTGAAGATCAGACTAACTTTAACTACAGGCTCAGCAGGGCGAGAATGGTCATCGAAGGTAGTTTTGGTAGACTGAAGGGGCGATGGAGATGCTTATTGAAGCGCAATGACAGCGCTCTTGAGAACGTAACTAATATTGTTGGAGCGTGTTGTACCTTGCATAACCTTTGTCAGATGCAGTCCGATGAGCCAGATGACGAGTGGCTTGATGTTGCTCATGAATTACGAGAGTTTCAGCCACCTTGTCCTTTGCCAAATCAAAGGCCTGCACCATCAGCATCTGTAGTGCGTGATGCTCTTGTTCAGTATGTTAGGTAACTTTTTTTATGCATTTCTTCAACCACTGTTAATGATATTCCACAGGTGTAAACAGAGCCTCAAATGAACTCATTCATTCGGTTAGTCAATGACCCCCCCCCCCCCCCCAACCCCCGCCCTCATGATTGAAAATGTTATGTAGCCTCTGTTTTGTAATGTAAAACAGTTATCAAGAATAGAGTTTTCTCTCTTGGACATTTCTCTTTGTTTTTCCTTTTTAATTATTAATTTATGTTAATCATTCATAATAGACTATTGAGAAAATGCAAATCTGTTATTTTTTTATAATCCATTTTAAAGTAGATGGTTGGCCTTTTTGTAATGAATAATCTTTTTTTTTTTTAATAATATGCTTTTATTTCACCAAGTCATTTGTTTCATATTTTACTATACAGAGTGATGAAAAAGTAGTAAATTTAAGGTAGGCCTATGGCAGATAAGATTATCAGGGCCAGAAGATTGTCAATTAATTAGAATGATTTTTTTTTCTTCTTTGTATCAGTCTCTTTCCCAATCCATGGATACAGTAAGACTGGGTTTATGTTATTGTCAACCATAGCTGGGGGCTTTAGGTATGCATAGCAGAGGTTAATGTATGCACTGACATAGCAATGCATCTGACCAGTAGCATAGCACACTGCAATCTTCTTTTCATCTTGTGTTTCTTCCCTGTTATGACTGACATAAGTTTAAGTGTTTTAAAACCGAATATTCAAATTCAAATTCATTTGCCTATATGATCTACAAGTGATGAACACATTTTAACCATCTTATCCTGTGCCCATTCAAAAGCCAGTTTTGTGTTATGTTATTTCATTTGAGGTAAAATGCAGTTGTATTGTTATTTTTTCAAGCAAATATAGTGCCAGAAGCATTATTTTTTTTCTTGTTGTCCATGTGACTTTCTTGCTATTTCATCAATGCGATAATTTATATCAATCATTAATCTTAAAAGATGCACTTTAAACTTGACACCAGCATGCCTCATCATGGGAAGATGAATTAATTTTGTTTAGGGTTATGTAGGTCAAAGGACACAGAGGTTAATACACATGAAACATTACCTATTTGTAGTTCTTTTATCATAATATCTTGTACTATTTGCTTCTTGTATTCAATGTGCTAACAAGTATTCATTTGGAGAGGAATTTCAAACAAAGGTTACAGAGGTAAATGTATAATGTATATAAAACAATACCAGATAAACATGATTTATCTTCAAACCCATGTGGATAAGTAGTAATTGCTTGGGGGCAGGCGCAAGTGGTCATTATCTCTTTAGCTATGTGATTATATTGGATTGTATTCAACCACTATGAAATAGCTGTTTTGTACATATATGTCGTTTTTTCTTCTCTAACCACTTTTAGTTCAAAATTGTTAGGTATTTTCTGTGTATATGTTAAATACAACATGCCTCCGATAATGAATAAAAAGAAGAAAAAACATCAAGAATTCAGCTAAGGGTCTATCCTATTATTTCTGTATTATAACACTCTAAAAGCAAACCAATCTAAATTGGAATCAAATGGGGACATATTTGTTTCTATTCTTATTTAGAATAGATTCTATTCATCTTTTTCCTTCAGATTCTCTTCAATTCTGAGAATTTGAATAGAAACTAATATGTCCCCATTTGATTCCTATTCATATTTGATTAGTTTGTTTAGAAAACACATTAAGTACATGTCAGTGGCAGACACAGAAATCTTGGGGGGGGGGGGGGGTACCCCAGGTGTTATAGTTTGTCTTGTTGATGTCCATTTTTTTCTGGGGGGGGGGGGCTGGAACATGTATCATTGTCCATTTAACATTGTAGAATCAAAAGGTAATATTTTTTATTTAAAAAAAATTTAAACAAATTATGAAGTATAAAGATACAGAATTTAAACAAAAAGTTTCATAGTACATGTACCAAAAAGGCAATTTAGGTCACTATATTACAACATTATTTTGACTGACATGGGGTGTAATATAGAATTTTGTTGGGCCTGTAAATGCTTAAATATTCCAAGAGGGACTATTTTTCTGCAAAGCATGTAGTGTTTGGAAAATGTGATGTTTTCCAAAGAGGAGAAATTAATACCCGAGATGCCAAGATATGTTATCTTTCAACTCTTGCAAGATGACATATGGCACCTCTATTATTATATTCTCTTAGGATTAAATCACACTTTCCTTGACTCTATAAGCTTTGCAAATACATGTATATATAAGATAGTCTTTTTTGTTAAAGAGCCGATTTGCTTTGAACGATCAAAATAACATCCATATTTTGTTTGCATTGTTTCGCAAATCCCCATGAAAAGCATGCTCAGCCAATCATTTGACTGGATCTAGGTAGACAATGTATTAACAGAGGTAAAGGTATAGGGTTAGGTCACACATGCAATCAGGCAAGAAGACTGGAAATATACCAAACAAATTATTTATTATTCAGAGAATAATGAACACGTACATAAAAAGTAAAACATAAAAGTGCAATATTTGCATAATGCATTCACAAAGTGCAATTTTCTTTACATAGTAACTGAAAAGTTATAAAATATACCACAATTATGTCCTGAGTTTAAATTAGTTGGCACTATCGAAAGGCAGACTTTGGTAACGTTTTATTGCCAATATACAGTTTCTTTCTTAATAAATACAAAGAAAAGGGGGGAAAAGTTTTTGAAAAGTACTGCAAATGCAATGATGACAAACAAAAATGTAGACATGTGTGATAAAATAGCAAATAGACTTTGAAACTTTGTGTGAATGCATATGTATATAACCCATCTTATACATGTAATTGCAAGATAACAAGTACTGACAAAAACAAACAGTTAAAAAATATAATACTTTACACTTTCAAGTTGTGACTCAACTTTCTTTGGCAATATCACATTGGTACAAAATGAGGGTTGGCAGCGTTTGATATAGATCTTATTTAAGAACAATAAAACATAGTCATTTGAAAGGTATGTATATAATAGAAGATCAAAATAAAAATGGAATGTTTATATATATATACTGTATATGTACAAAAGTTCACATGTAGAAATGTGTGCTTAAATAGCAAACAGACTTTGTAACTTTGTGTGAATGCATATACCTGTTTTATACATGTACAGAAATTGCAAGATAACAAGTACTAACAAAAAGAGCAGTTAAAAAATATAATACTTTACACTTTCAAGTTGTGACTCAACTTTCTTTGGCAATATCAAATTGGTACAAAATGAGGGCTGGCAGCATTTGATATAGATCTTATTTAAGAACAATAAAACAGTCATTCGAAAAGGTATGTATATAATAGAAGACAAAATAAAAATGGAATGTTTATATATACTGTAGATGTACAAAAGTTCACATGTAGAAATGTGTGCTTAAATAGCAAATAGACTTTGTAACTTTGTGTGAATGCATATGTATATAACCTGTTTTATACATGTACAGTAATTGCAAGATAACAGGTACTGACAAAAATGAGCAGTAAAAAGATATAATACTTTACACTTTCAAGTTGTGACTCAACTTTCTTTGGCAATATCAAATTGGTACAAAATGAGGGTTGGCAGCGGTTGATATAGATCTTATTTAAGAACAACAATAAAACATAGTCCATTCAAAAGTTATGCATAGAATAGAAGAAAAAATAAAAATGAATGTTTATATACAGATGTACAAAAGTTCCAATAGCAAGTAAATGGTTACTTGATGTAAAAAAGAACTACATAAAAACAAAGTTATATGTTTATAAAAATCTATAAGTGCTAAGAACAAAAAGTACTAACATCTACAATTTACATGTAAATTCCCTTGCCCTTGGCAATGATTCTGGCAGCACTGAGATGGATGGCTAAGTAAAAACAAGGGTTTCAGCATGGCAAGAGTACAGGTGAATGATATGCAGCAACAAGTACTGAGGAAAGAAATTGTGATGAACAAAAATCCTGAAAAGTGTCATCTCATATGACAAATACATGTTTACCACCGTGGGAATTCCAAACACACACACTCCTCCACTTGAAGAATGCATTATGTTTGTAACAATTACAGTGGAGTGTAATCGTGATTGTAGGGCCAGGAATTTGGAGACCGCTCTGGACCGGACTGGGAGTTGTTTCCCTGTTGCTGCCACATTGAAGTTGACGACTGCCGCATACCAGCCATTAAGGCCTGAAGCATTTGGAGTTGATGCTGTCTATCACGTTCTTTTTCTTGCTCTCTATGCTCCCTCTCTTCTCTTCTCCTCCTCTCCTTCTCCTCTAGTTTTTTTTCTTCAGTACGCTGTGCCTTCATTAGGAGCTCACGCTCCCACTCCATTTGGCGCTGCATGAACCGATCCTCCCTAGCATTGAAGGCATTTGTACTGTCCTCCTCCAGTGTCTTTATCTCCTTGGCTATCAGTCCGAAGGACTCCTGCAGCTTTGATTTCTTCCGCTTTTCCCCTGTTATGAAGTAGGTAGTATAAAATACATCGTAAATAAAAAAAAATCAATCAAATGTGATAGCGGTAAGAAAGGTATACAATCATTTTATTTCTTTCAACTTGTTACACACATACTTTTCTGTATTTGACATAAGGCATGCAATATCACACTTCTAATAGCTAATACAACAAATCAAGTGAGAAAACCTTGAGTTGCAAAAAAAAATCATACTGCATGAAAGCAACATCAACGGGATGTAAAAGGCCCCTTTTCTTGAAAATTTGCTGAATCGAATTCAAATATCATATGAACTATAAATAAGCAAATGTATGGAAACAATCTGTTTATATTACCAGTTGCCTTACGTCCATTAGCAGATGATGTTGAAGGTCCCTCTAGATCCTCCGGTGGAAAATTGCCAACTAAAGAAAATGAGGGATAGAAAAGCGATTACAATAAGTGACTACAATAATAAACATTTCATTTTTATGCATAAAATGAAGGGGAACTAATTTTTATGTTGTTATGTGTCACTGAAGTAAAAACATTTTAAAACAAAGGCTAACTTTCAATACATTTTTATTTTATTAAATTCAAATCAGTTCCTTTCATATTACTCAGTATAAAATGATACATCAAGACAATATAATGATACCAATAATGTTTATTTTAAATGCTCACACTGAGAGGGTAAGAGCCAAAAAGGATTAGTCTTTATAATTACACATGTATATACAAATAAACATGTATATGTGATTACAAATGAAAAAAGGAAGAGGAATCCTTTACCCAATTCTGTTGGTGCTTCCACATCATTTTCCTCCAGTTCATCATCCGTTATACTTCTATCTTCTTCGGCTCCATCCTCCTCCTCCTCTCTCGGCAGTGAATCAGAGTCCACCGAGTCTAGCGACTCAGATTGATCCTCCTCCTCTGGTTGCGACGCCAGAATGGCAACTGGTGCAGTCTCTGGTCTGCCCCCAAAGATCTCCTGCAGTTCGCTATAGAATTTACATGTAATTCTCCCCCTGCCTGATCGATTGTTATTGTCCTCCGTCTTTCGGAAGGACGCTCTTAGTTGTTTAATTTTCCGCTTGATTTGGTCCTCTGCCCTTTCGAACCCCCTTTCTTTCATCAATTGGCATATCTTACGAAATACCGTTTTGTTCCTTACTGTGCCATCCATCTGTTCTTGAATGTTTTTCTCCCGCCAAATATTCAGGAGGCACAGCGTCTCCACATCTTCCCACAGACTCCCTCTCCCTGTTGGTGCCATTTTGATCTAAAATGAGAGAACAAATACAAATACAAATTAATAATGGTAACCACAAAGATTACGATGTGGTAAAATTATTATATAAAATTATGTGTAACATCTATTAATCACCTTTTAGGATTTTTGATCTTGTCAACAACTTCTCTTGTCAGGGGACAGTTGACATGAATATCATCAAAAATTCAAATTTAATGATTCAGATTGATCGACCACCTAGATATATGAAGGCCCTTCTCCCCCTGCTATGTAACATTTGATGATCGATGGACAAATTATTCCGCTAAAGTTCCATATGTACCCATCACTAAAATTGAATAAAACAATTGAAAAATATGGGTATGACTTAGAATGACATAACTAATATAAATAAAGTATACAAAATATGGGAAATCACTTTCTAAAATAACTATCTAGAAATCCATATAGTATACAAAATATGGGAAATAATATTCTAAAAATCTATCAAGTCCATCAAGATAAACTCCTACAGCTCGGCAACTAACACGTGGCCAGCCGCTGATCTCTGAATACCGGTGGAAGAAGAACTTATTCATACTTTATTTACAAGTTTCTTTTGTTATCATATCACGTGTTAATCTGTTAATGTATACAATTTTTAATACAATTTGCTTCTAGTGATAATTTTAGAGACGGTTTAATGATCATTTAGAGATGGTAGGCCTAGAGTGTTAATTATAGAGACAGTTAATACTATAATAGTAAGGTACGCAGAGTCTGTTACAGCTAGGGTTAGGGTTCGCAGACCCCGGCGTCCATCCTAGAGTACGCGGCCTCCTGATGACTTTGGTTGGTTAGGGATAGGACTTCGAAGTTAGAGTTGTGTATATTATTGTACTGTAATCTGTATTAACATTGTTTTATGCACTCACCGCTAGAATCTACTTATTTTAGTCTACTTCTTTTTTGTGGGGATTTTACAGGCAGACACTATTTTATATGTAGATCTAGACCCTACTCATTTGTTTCAATGTCTAGCGACATATTTCATGTCCAATTTCTGACTATGTGCGACTCCGACTGAGTGGATTATTGGCATTTGAAATAATTAATGGCAATTGTCTAGTTTCATGTCTCATGGCCTGGCCTGCCCCTGGCCATGCCTTCAAAATCAAAGTTAAATACTTCATCAAGTTCATGCCTCATGATCATGATGACTTTGTTTGAGGCATAAGATGATGTATTAACTCTGACAGTCTGACTCCGAGTCTGATGATGATGAGTCATAATTTCATAATCATATGAGAAAAATTATGACGGCTCATGATGTATGGCACTCCTGTCCAGGCTATTGTTTTTAGTCTGTCTATTAGTATTGATAAATTATCATCGCCAACAAAAAAATAATGATCATTCTTCAGATGGTGCAATCACAGTAGCGATGTATTTAAAAACATCGAAATAAACAGGAAATGATCAGACGATCGAAAATCATAATTCCCAAACCCACAGAAATATAGGGATGGGACTGAATTACAAGTCACCATCACTCATCAGTTCTGTTCGGAGAAAATACCAGGAATAAACGGTTTAAACTTTTAGCCCACCAGTACAGAATATGTCGTGTCTTAGTGCAGGCTGCTGGATATGAGGAAATTAAAATTTAAAGCAATAAATGATGAAAAACAATGTAATTTTACGCTCGGGGCGAGGCTTACCTATAATATATACTGCATGCCTGGTCCAAATGGCAAAAGCGCGCCCGGCCGATGCATTGTTGATGATGACAGGTCGCGTCACTTCCGCTTATAAGCCGGCGCCGAGTCCACTTTGGTGTTACACCTACCGATTGCGGGACTGAGTCCGGACTCGGGCCGGCCTCAAACCACATCCAGAGGTGGACTGAGTCCACCTGGCCTCAGTCCGGCCTCAGTCCGGCTTTTCAAAAAAAGTTGATGTTACACATACGTCGAGCCGCCTCCGGGGCCGGCCTCAGTCCACTTGCAAACGTATGTGTAACAGGGGTCTTATTCTACCCATATTGGTGCGCACAGCTTTTTGAGGAATTACTTCCTGCCGGTTCCCATTTACCTCACCTGGGTCGAGTGCAGCACAGTGTGGAAAGATTTCTTGCTGAAGGAAAACATGCCATGGCTAGGATTCGAACCCACGAACCTCTGTTTGAAAGGCGAGAGTCAGAACCACTAGACCATGACGCGTCCATGCGTCTAATCTCCAGTTCGTCTATTACCATTTCGTCTAATAACCAGTTGGTCTGATACCCATTTTCTTTTCATTCATTTTGCACAATTAGCACTTTAGTTTAATTAGACCACATGGTATATGGACTAAATGGCTGTTGGACCAACTGGTTATTAGACGGAATGGCATTAGACTAAATGAAAGTAGACCATGTGGTGAGTGGACGAACTGATGGTAGACCAAATGATAGTAGACGAGTTGGCAATTGGACGAATTGGCAATAGAAGAATTGGAAATAAACCTTTTATACCCCTTTCATAAACCCAATAAAACCTATCCTCCAATTAGCCGCCTAAGAGTAATGCGGATAATTCAATAAAAATTGCGTTCACAAACTCCGAAAATTATCCGCATTATTTTTACGAGCGCCCGTCTTGAAAAAGGCGGATAATCGTCATGACAACTGGACACGCCCCCTCCGATGCGGTTGTGTTGGAAAAGGGTGACCTTGTGACCGCACCATGGCAATTATCCGCATTATTTGGAAATACGTTCATAAACTCAAAATCTTGTCCCGATGCCGCTATTATGCGGATAATAGCAGCATCAGAATAATGCGGATAACTCTTGTCCTCTGATTTTACGACCAAATTATGCTGCTATTAGCCGCATAATTGGGTTTTATTGGGTTTATGAAAGGGGTATAAGACATCTTGGAGTAACATTGTTCACCTCACAAAGTATCAGAGCACCATAAACATGCTTTTTTACATCACTATAATGGTAATATGAGATAATTAAAACATCTGAAAAATGTGATTCTTGTTTGCAGAGTGATAGATTTCTTTGGTCCCATATGATTTATGGGCACCCTAAATTTATCATGTATATGCATTGTCCCAAATATTTCCAAATTGCTCGGAAAAATCTGACTCTTAATATAAGTGAAAAATCTAATGTGTGCTCTGTATAGAGATTATTACAAAATGTTATAGTTTTGAAATATTTTTTCATATGCTCTGTGTGATCGTTGAAAGCTCAATCTGATCAAATTCAGTAGAATCTGTTAAAGCCTGAATTCTGTCATATTGGCTCAATATATTTCCTTGTGATGTTGATAGGTGTTAAAGTTCAGTCAGTAGAGTTGTTGTTTCTGATTCCGCTTTCCCTGGTTTGAATCCCAGTTGGTGAGCTAGCACTAGTGCATTTTGGTATTTAAGGCATTTATGTCCCATGGAGAGGACCTTAAGCCTTTGGTCCTCTGGTTTAATAGCCATCAGATATCAAATCACCACCACATTGAATGTTGTCAGAGAAGTTGAGATGTTGACATAAAAGTTTAATGTCATGTCTCAAGAGATGAATGCCGTCACAGGAGAACTTTAACTCAACATTTTTGCTAGAGGTCATGTTAAAAATGTACAATTGCTTGCAGATATTTGTGCATTGTCTCTGTTCTCTAAGAACAAGAAATCATTCAGTCATAATGTCTAATTGATGAGAGAGGATAGGGAGGAACGAGCAAGGATTGAGAGAGGAGGAATAGAGAAGTGAATCAAACAGATGAAGGGGATGATGGGTTGTAATATAGTACTGCTCCCCCTTGTTCTTTCCCCTTTTACACACCCCTGTAAGTGATGTCCCAGTTATATGCTCCATTATTCCTTGATACTCCATACTTGTATGATTTCTTCAACCCAATTGCTGTCTTTAATATGTTTTCTTCCCCAGAGAAAATTGTCAATGAAACATTTCAAGATATTTTGTGAATTGCATCCTTTTCCCCCCTTATACAGTTGGCTCCAATATGAATATTGAATAGTAAAGGTCAAGTCTACCCCAGTAAGAAATGATTTAAATATTAGAGAAAACCCATTCTTTGTATTCCTATACATTTTTGCCCTGTACATTGATTAATGGTTATATATTCACTTGTATCTCACCCTACAGGTAGTTTGAACTGTGCAGCTTTCACCGCTGGTATCATTGAGGCTATACTAAATGGATGTAACTTTGTAAGTAAAAAAAAGGAAGAATATGTAAATATAAGGGAAGATGATCTTGATAATGTTGCATAAAAAATACTTAGTGTAGTAATAACTCAGCAAATTTCCATGGTAGCAGGGTTTAGAGCCAATTAAAATGAAGTATGAATAAATTGAAGAAAAAACTACCAGCCAAGTTTAACACAATTGGAGCTTAGTGTGGGGGTGCAATAGCTCAGTCGCTAGAGCGGGGGTTTCAGATTCCAGTGACCCGGGTTCGATTCCCACTTGATGCGCTAGTGCCCTTTGGTAAGGCATTAATCCTCACTACCAGGTCCCTTGGAGAGGACCTTAAGCCATCGCTCCTTTGGTTGCTTGCTTACAAGCATACATGCTTAATAGCAACCAGGTAAAAAAATCACCACCATTTACCAGTGTAAAAAGAATTATAAATATTTTGTAAAACTGAGGGGGATGGAGGGGCGGTGAGTTTTCATTGACAATTTATTTTTCTTTGAAAAGTTTAAGATTACTGGTAATTTATAGAGAAAACAAGTGAACAATTTCTGTGTTGAAAAACATATGATAAGAAGGATATCTTGCACCAAGCACCTTCAATCAATGATATTTGCAGTATCCACAATCAAGAACAAAGTTATGCAATTTTTTTTCCATATCAATTTCAACTCAAGACGTGAACAAGGCTTCAGTTAATCCTAGTCATCAATTCTCACCAAGAATGATCAAAGTTGATTTATATCTTGTCACCCACAGAGCTAATAAAATGCAGTGCCAGAAAAGTGCAATTCTTTTTGTCATAAATAATTTTTTTCTTATTTCCAGGTTGCAACCAATTTGGAATACCAATATCTAAGTTCATGTCTGTAGCTAGGGAAATGATAAATTCATTTGCGTTCACCTTTACAAAGTAACTTTCTTTACTAAGTCTAGAATGTCTTTTAAAAAATTATTGGAAACATCAAATATGATGTCTTATTTCAGAGATTAAACAGTGTTTGCATGATCACCTTTTGAAAGGAGACAAACTTTTCCCTCCTAAATCATTAATTCATGTTCTTAATTAGTTTGGAATAGTTAAAAGCATGTAGAGAAACTTTATTGATTATTATACATTTAATGAATTTAACATTATTACTATGAAATATGGAATCAAAAATGAGAAAGTCCTTGAAAAGAGAGAATATTCTTTGTTAAAAAGTAAAATTCCCTCTGTTTCTCAAATCTTTTTTGCCTCATAATCTACCAACTTGTAGGGCCATCATGGGAGTTGTTAAGCTGTATGTGAACATTCTTACATTTTATTAACCAACACTGAAAACTTCCTGAAACTGTATAGAATTGGCGGTTTGAAACATTACCAAATAATTTTATTTTGACATTTATGATTGAATTTGAAGGACTGAAATTGGGAGGCATAAATTAGCACCTGTGGATTAGACACATTGTTTCTCTCTTCCTGTCTCTGAATATAAATTAAAAAGAAAAATCCTGCAAAGTGTTCAGCCTACATTTATTTCCAGCTGTTTTTGAAGGGGTAAATTAGCATTAACAAAAAAAAATGGCTCACTGATAGCAAGCATGAATAGGGAACTGTATATATTTTCTATTTTATGTCAAGATAGGATAAACTAAAAAACAGAGTGTTCTGCTGAGATGTATTTCCAGCACATGTTTTAAGAAGGATGACTTGACATTAACAAAAGCAGAACAATTTGCTTTGCAAATGGATTGACATGTATGCCTATATAATTTTTTGTAGTGTCTATGTGAACATTTTAGATGAAATAGCAGTAAAAACAACAAATGAGCAAGGTTCACAGTTGGATAGATTTACAGAATTTATTTTAAAATAATATAAAAAGGGGTAGTTTTTAAAGACTGGTCAATGGTCAATCGTGTTCAATCAAAATAAAATGTTTGCATTTTTATGTCTTGTAAAACCCCTTTTAAACTACAGAATGAGCTGAAACTTTCAGGACATAATCTTTGTCAGGAGCTAATTTCCATTTGCTAAAGCTTTAAAGATAAATGCCAGTTGTGGTAACGATCTCAAAATGACTTTTTACAGAATCCAATATCTTGACCACCCAAGTGTCTGTTTTGTATGAATAAAAAATATGTGCCAAGGGATTCTGGAAGAAATTGTGTAATTGCTGAGAAAAATGCAAAATAAGTGCGGATTCAGGCACTTCCGTCTGGCCTGTATTCCAGCAATAATAATATACACTGTCCCACGCATGCCTATCTGTGTTGGCGATCTTCAGTGTGATCGTTTTTCAGCTTAGATTTTATGATTTCACAAAGTTCAGTTTATGTAACTGTACCAGATCGAGATCCATGATGTATAGTAATACTTAACCTTGGTTTTACAGACTTTCTCACGAAATCAGTGTTTTACTGCAACTACTTTCATTTAGCTTTAATGGGCTCAAAGGGCTTTAAAAAAAAAGACCATTGCTGAGATGGGGAGGTAATGCCAAATTCAATTTGTGATGGCTGGAAAATATGCCAAATTTGAATTCTAATTGCTGAAAAATTCATCATACTTAACTAATATCACTGACCCATTTCCAAAGCTTGAGATAGGCTTTTTGTTACTTGATTGCATGATGGCGCTATTGTAATCATGCCTTTCCCTAGATTGGAGCATTTTATCACAAAATAAGAAATCAATTTCACAATCTACATTGTGATTCTATTTATATTATAAATATATTCTTTGTATTGGTTATTACACTCAACAAATGATATAAATGTTTTGATTGATAACTTATTTATTGATAATCTTGAAGAAAAAATAAGTATTGGTAATCTCATTTCATGAAATTGTTTGAAAAAAGTGAGACCTATAGTTTCATTAGCTTACTAATTTTCTATAGTGTGATAAACCTATAAAACATTCTATAATACATAATTGTTTTACAAAGTAACAATGCCAAATGTCAAGGTGCTGCACTTATTTTATTGATTTCTCTGACATTTACCTGTGGAAATGTACAATATAGAACAACTATTGCTAGGTACCATAGACCGTTTTGGTGATATTATGGAGATTCAAAACTAGTGTTATGAGATATATGTTAAAAAAAACCTTTTAATATCTTAGTCAATATCTGTTTATTTTATAGGAAAATGGTATAATAATTACATCGCCTTTTCTCTTCCTTTTCTTTCCTCATTCTCCCATTCTTCTGTCATCTCCCTTCCCCCCCCCCCCCTCACACACAGCCGGCTAAGGTAACTGCTCATTGGCACAAAGGAACCACATACATGATCAAATTTGAAGACTCTGTTATTGCTAGAGACAAATCTCTGGAACAACGCTAGTCTTTCAGAAAAGCGTTTACTGTACAACCTGTGTATAAATACCGCTCAAGGATGACAAGAAAGAAGGACTTAATTGGCAGGTTGCTGTCTTAGGACCATTTGGGATGGACAGGACGGTGTCTCTCTAGGATGATCCTCTTTCTTTTATTACATGGTCTAAGGAGAACTACTATTCATGAGAAAGAAGTAAATGTGGTCTTAATATATACCATTTGCCATCTCAAAATATTCCAGTGGCATTGCACAAAGTGAAGATCATGTACCTGACTTCATGGCAACTGACAACTCTTCCACTTCTTGGTGACACTGAAGATGCCATTAGAATGATCTGTTGGAAGGACTTAAGATTTAAAAAAATATTATTTACATTTACCAGTGATGTATGATGATGGTTTGAATTATTAGGAGCCAGGAACATGTCTTGTACTGCTATACTCATTGAATATTGGACCAAAACTAGATATTTGGAGGAGCACATTGTGAGAGGCCTATGGGAGAGACAATCATTTGGCCTTTTTAAAAGGGGATGTTGCGTCTGGAAAGCATTTTGTCGACATTTTTTATCCACAAGTTGTCATATCTTTGGAACTTTCCTTTATTTTGATAAGCTTAGGAGCACAGTACCTATGGTAACTGTTAGATAAAATATACTTTGTCAGATGAAATGTCTAACAAGTCCTTTCATGTGAAATACTCCCCTAGATGTTTTAGCCAGCTTGTGCCAATGTACTGTATGTGTGGCAAGTGTTTTTTCTCCTTTTATCTGATGTGAAGGATCATTTGTGTTGATAAAAAAAAAATGAATTTAGAATCAAATAAACATACTTTTTATGTAGTTTGTGTCCATCAGCATATGCTGGCTAAAGTGGTGTGTCAGCCCCTATACTTGTACATGTAGGGACATGTACTTATTCATCTATTATTATGAATTAGATAAATTAGATTCGACCAATCGTGTCGCTGAATATAAATTTATATATTTTATGATTGATTGGCTGCTGAGCCTTTACTACGATGCTACTTTAACATAATGGGACAGTTAGCATGATTGAAAGTCCTTCATGAAACAACCCCCAAATCTACCTTTCAACATACTGAGAGATTTTGTTGAAAGAAGCCTAAATTAATGACACTTCTTTGAAAATAACCTTTAGCTAAAGCAATTGGAGACGTATACTAAGCCATTATGATGTCAAAATAGCAAAGAATTAAAGCCTCTTTTAGCTTTGGTAAATTCCCCAAAATGTGGCTATCACTATTCCAAATCATTACAAGATTATATGAATGTGTATGATGCCCTAAAACAGTGTTTTACAGGATACATTTTGTGATTGTACATGAATATGTATTTTGATCGGGTACTCGATCAAAATGTAATGGTTTTTCTATTTATTAGAAACCCATTCCAAACTGTTAACTTGGCTGAAAGTTTCAGGATATATTACTTTGCCTGTAGCCTCTAATTATCCAATTTCTAATTTTTTAAGATAAATAATAATAATATGCAACATTTATATAGGGCTTAATATAAAGCGCTGCATACTATTACCTTGGCTTTAGCATGGCTACTCTGAGCAGACGCTTGAGCATTCAAGGATTTTGTTCCTACCGGATACCCATTTATCACACCTCATTGCCCAAAAAGACTTATAATGGAAAATGAAAATAGTGTTAAGAGAGGGCGTTAGATACATGTAATTTGATTTGAATATCTAGATAATCATGGAGAATTGGCAGTTGAAATAATATCGAACATCTTCTACGAATTTTTAAGATTGGAAAGTTAGACGATACTCAAGTATAATGCACATTTTTTACCCCTTAGTGACGCACAATTAGATACCCGGGGGGGGGGGGGGAGGTTGCTGGAAGTTTGGGTTGATGCATTTTTTTTCCTTTTTCTTTGAGTAATTTTTTTTTAATAGTCCATTTTTTGGCACCTTTCAGATGATTTGTCAGTGGACCAAGTTTTTTTTTTATTCTGATGGTGAGTCAAGTTTTTTTTGGGGGGAAAAAACTTCCAGCCCCCCCCCCCCCCCCCCGGAGTTCTAATGGTGCGTCCCTTAGTGGCTTTAATAGGTAATTTGTAGACTTGTTTTGTAAAAAGACCTACATGCACAGACAAATTTTGTGTGTGTGGCTGGTTTGAATGTTATGAAGAAAAAATAGATATGACTCTTCGAAGTAAAACATGTATAGGTAAAAGTATCATAGCATCTCTTTGTGTAGCAATGAAATAAATTTAGTATCCGAATTGTGCAATACCAGCCTCATGTAATTATAGAAATTCGTTAATGTATGAATTTTTCCTTTGTAAAAGAAGAATGTCCTTGTCTGGTAGATTAAATGTGAGTCGAGTGATGAATTATATTATTGTATTTTAGTGCCGTCATGTTTGCGAGCACATCGGAATCAAATGACCTTTAGTAGTTATATACATGTAAAAGCACTTGGAGATGCTATTCTGAGTACATTAAATGCTCTACATGTACAAAAGTGGAATACTATTATCATTGGTATTATTATTGTTTAATATTATATGTACTGTGGCTGCTGCTACCGAAGACATAGAGAGTTTGGAATCTAGTCTTCACTCTAGACCTGGTATAATGGGTTAAAATGTCAATTTTGAGTCTGTGTTTGCAGACTACTCCAGCAATGCTTAGTTAGTCAACTCTCCTAATAATAGACGAGATCATTCCATTTGATTTTGGTTCTGATGATAAAGACATAATTCATTAGTACTGTGAATGGTGGATTTTTATGTAAAATGTTGTAATGATGATGATGATGATGGTGGTGGTGGTGGTGGTGATGATGTTGATTAAGATGATGATAATGGTGATGATTTTGATGATGATGATGATACTGTAGATAATGATCCCAACAGTGTTAGATTTATTCTTTGGTATGTGATGATTTTGATGATTGATGATCATGAGAGGAAGAAAGAAAGTGAGGGTAGTGAGGTTGGGGTTGGAGACAGGCGCGTAGCCAGGGGGGGGGGGGCGGTGGGGGCGGTCGCCACCCCCCCAAAACGTCCCCAAAAAGAAAAAAAAGAAGGGAAAAAAGAGAGGAGAAAAGGAAAAGGGAAGGGAGGAAAGGGAAGAAAGGTAGCTTTGTGTTTTTTTTTTTATTTTTTTTTAAAATTTTTTCTCAAAAGAGAATTAAACTCCTTCACTCTTGCTCTAAATATGAATTTTGCTTCCGCGCTGTGCGCGGTTAAATGACAATATTGAAGTTCTCCTTTGTTTCCCCCACCCTTTCTCTAACCCTGTTTTTCCACCTCAGCTATATGTGTTTCTTGCCAGTTAAAGTTCAAATGTATACATTAGGGCATGGAATTAGAGTAAAGTTATATCGAAGTATATGAAGTTATCTTTTTTTGATTGATCGCGCAACTTCTGGCCGGGTCGGTTCCGGGCGGGTAAAATCTTTATATCAATTTCTGCCGTCACCTCCATAAAGTCAACTTCTCCCGCTTTTCAGCTCATTACTAAACAACCATAATTTTGGGGCAAACAGTTTCCTGATTTAAAAAGAGGAAGGTATAAAATTTGTGTCGTATATACTAAATAAAAAAGTACAATATTTTTTATCAAATTCTATTAAACTTCATGTCATTTCCCTGCACATTCATCTCCTGTCATGTTTTGCGCCCTCAGTTTGAAATTTTGAATGACACCTAAGTTTCTTTATAATTCAAAATGAAGCGCTTCAGGATTAGTCAAAGAAATTAGGCATCCTTTTTTATATAATTTCAATAAATCACAGAAGTTTCAACTTTTTGAGCATTATTTTCTTTGTAATGAAGTTCAATAATCTTAGAAAATCAATTGAATTAGAGCCGATGGGGTATTAGAGATAGGCCTATCTGCATTTCATGAAACATCCGCCCTTTGAAATTTCAGAGTTTCATTGCTCGGGGAGGAATATTTTCCTCCTGGTATATACACTTCTTCTCTTCTGTTTTGCGAGTTAAAGATATGCACTGTCGCTAAATTGTTTGTAATCAAATCTGATCTTTCCAAGGGAAGTAATCAATATATCTTTGAGAATACCCGTTTCTCGGGACCCTTTTCATGGCAAAAAAATTGATAAAACGCTTTAGCTTCAGCGCTTTGCGCAGGGTTATTATTATTTTAATTTCCTCCATTGCCTTTTTTGTGCGTTCACAATCACTTTTGAAAGCAAGGTTCATGAAAACGAGGTTCAAAAGCACAATATAGTCAACTGAATTGGAGCTGATATAGGTACTAGAGACAAGAGAGACGGCTCCTTTTCATTTTAATTTATGAAACCCCAAAAGCTTCGTGCTTCGCGCGGGGGGGGGGGGAACTCCCCCTCCCTGCACCCACCCCCTAGGGAGCGCGCTTTGCGTGCTCTGTAAGTGTTGGCACGCTTCGCGTGCATTTACCGCCCCCTCCAAAATGAAATCCTGGCTACGCGGTTGGTTGGAGACAGGAGAAGAGAAATGTCTTCTATATATATATATACATATGCATTTGTTAGAAAAACCTCTGAAGAAGGAAAATAAACCAAAGTATGATTGATAAGGTTGAGAAATTTGAAAATAATGTTTGAGGAGAAAAACAAGCAATTGTAGGCCTACACTTGAGAAGACACTTGTTTCCAAAACAAATCAATATCATAACTCTTCTTCATTAGAAAATCTAAGTTTTGTTTGTTCCAAACTAGTACTCCTATATAAGGTTATTGCAAAATGCATTCTATTCCCATATTAGAGTAATCCTATTGTTAATAACTGCATACAAGAATACCAAACCTTGAGTAAGTGTCAATTGTGTATATTGTAAATCAAAGTGATAGAATTATGGGATGGTCAAGGGTTTGTTTTTGCAAATCAAGAGATGTGACAACTCCATCTGTTCACGTTACTGTCACACGATGGTACTGTGGTCCTTCAAAATTTCTTTTGTAATCCAAAGGGCGTTATATTTTTCTTAGAACGTAGCCTTTAAGCCTGATGTTAACCTTCATGTTTACAACTAAATATTGATTATTGTCAAATATCAAACGATATAATCATGGATTTTCGTTTCATGTTTTGAATGTAATTGGGATAAGCATGGGTTGTAATAGGTCCATGGGGTAAGCAAGGATTAATATTTTTGTTAACAAAGTGTGAATCAAATTAGAGTCGAGGGTTGGGATTATTCCATCTGTGCACACTATTGTCACGAACATAAACCAAATATTGGGGGTATTGTCAACGGTGATATTATAGGGAGGGGTTATTTGTCTAATATGTTGCAATCTGATTGGTTTAAACTAAATCACATGATCAATTGTAATTTGCACATCAAACACCTAGGGTCTGTTCTTATAAAACTTCTTATAACACCAAATTTACGATTACAGTTTAAAGCTACTGAAATCATGCAGTTTCATTTGGTGATAGTGAACTTGTTCTAGAAATTTAGAAATTATGCATTTGTTATCATAACGAGTATCTATGAAACGGGACCCAAGTAGTACTCTTGATCTTCACTTATCTTCCGAGTTTCTTCAGTCTTCTATACAATACAGTTTCAACACACATTTTCTTTATCTGGAGTGAGCTCATAATGAAAGTTATTGCACTGTATACTAACATTGGTAGAGGTGCATTGCACTGTGTGCTATCTGCTATTTAAATAAATGCTGTACAGTGTGTACTATCTGAGTTTGCTGGATTGTGTACTATCTTTAATTAAGGTTCATTGCACTTCAATGTTTATTTTTTTCTTAACTCATAGGTGCACAGTGCGTGCACTTAATTAAATTACCCCCCCCAAAAAAAGCATTATCCTTGTGCATGATCAAAACAAACTATTGTGCGCACCAAAAGCAATTGGCATGTGCATACAAGAGAGATTGAACTTTGTTGCTTTGTCAGTAATTAAGCAATGTTCAATCGTTCAGTTGACATTATTTTTGAAGAAAATGCCTTCCTTTTCTTTCTATGATTAGATCATTTCCAATGTTATACAGTACAAAGGAAAAAATATGGTTTCAGTGAATGAGATGTCAATTGTATCTTTCCAAAGCAAAGCTGAGGAAAGATAGCTTCAACCAAATGATAAATGTATTTTTTGTATTTTTTTTGGGGGGGTATTTTTTTACAAAGCTATATATATCAGTTATGCACATTGTATCTATCAGATTGTGTTATTTTTCAATAATAATCTTATCTGTATTTATTCTGTTCATAAAAGGGGGGGGGGTGCAACCCCACGGGTCTACTCCATTTCAGCACCTGTACCTGGTGTGGGACCAGATGCCATGGATCAATAATCTGGGTTTTGTTATTTATTTGAAAATATGTATTCTCACTTTGGAAATATATTCTCATAGATCAGAGGTAACAACCATCGAGGTAAGGCAAGTTTTATTTTTGTGCTCAAGTTGAACATTCATATTGCTAGGAATTTAGAAAAAAAATCCTGGCTTGTACCTCTTTTGGAAAGATTGATGAGGTGATTGTGAGAATTCATATAATTCTCTTGAATATTCAGTCATGGTTTTCATTCTCAGATTTTAAGCAATCTAAAGAGTCATCATATTTTTTAAAGAGCTGACACTTGTCAACCCTTATCTTACCAAAAAGAAAGGTAGAACAAACTTTTTCATCACACAACCCTGTACATTGAGTAGTCCTTTTCTGAAGCGTAAATAGATAATGAAAATGATATGTTGGGTTTAATATAACTTTAAGTACTTTGTTTTGAAGTCAAATACACATATTTTTTTAAAATTTGTCATCAGAATTGAAGAAACGATAGGAGAGACTTTATAACCTAGAACCTACCGATTCTAAAAGAATACTATCATTAATTACAGCTACATGTATGATAAAAGTTGGTCAATAAGATTTTTTATTAAAAAATGTTATGAGATGAATGTTCAAACCGAACTTATCAATGATTTTCGCTAGCATTTCTCAGAGTGTAGGTCTATTTACCTTAGCTCAGGGAGAGCAGGCCTTATCCTTATCTTTTTTATCAATATCATTATACATTCTTTCAGGATATTGGATTTTTGTGACTGCTGTATTAAACATAATGGCAATTACATATTTCCATTGTCAAAGGGTTATAGAACTTAATAACCTTTGAAATACTTATAATATCTAGCCCTAGGGGCCCGTTGCAGAAATAGTTGCGTTTAAACGCAAGTAAAAAAATCAATGGCAAGTCCCAAATGCGTGCTGTTGATTGGTTGAAAATCAAGTTGCGATTGATTTGTAGAGTTTCTATTAATTGCAACTCTTTCTGCAACGGGCCCCTGAACTTACAGGAGTGTTTTCATTAAGATTTTGAAATACCTTTGTTTTGTTTATTTCAGTTGTGTTTTCAAGATGTTTTCAAGAATGTTCATCCCATTGTTGGTCGGGCTACTTGCTGCATCAACAGAAGCAAACTGTAAGTTTATTTTCAAATTATATTTCTTTTCTCAGGAGATCTTTGTATGTTTGCATGGTTGTACATATATCATAGAAGAGGCTTATGTTTCACCATTTTATTGGGCAAGAGAAGAACTACTGGATGGTGGATTGATAGAGATGAAGAAAAATGAAAGATGCGAAAGAGAAAGATGAGAGGGAAAGTATCTTTTTCCTAAGGAGGACTGTAAACTAGATGGAATTGATGATGAGAAATCCTGCCAGTGGTGAGTAGAAGATTAGTGGATGAGTTGAGATGAGATGAGAAGTCCTGCTAATGGTGAGCAGAAGATAAGTAGATGAGTTGAGATGAGAAAGTGCTGCTAATGGTGAGCAGAAGATTAGTAGATGAGTTGAGAGGAGTTGAGAAAACCTGCCAGTGATGAGTAGAAGATTAGTGGATGAGTTGAGATGAGATGAGAAGTCCTGCTGAGGTGAGTAGAAGATTAGTGGATGAGTTGAGATGAGAAATCCTGCCAGTGGTGAGTAGAAGATTAGTGGATGAGTTGAGATGAGAAATCCTGCCAGTGGTGAGTAGAAGATTAGTGGATGAGTTGAGATGAGAAATCCTGCCAGTGGTGAGTAGAAGATTAGTGGATGAGTTGAGATGAGAAGTCCTGCTGCAGTGAGTAGAAGATAAGTAGATGAGTTGAGATGAGAGAGTGCTGCTAATGGTGAGCAGAAGATAAGTAGATGAGTTGAGAGGAGTTGAGAAAACCTGCCAGTGATGAGTAGAAGATTAGTGGATGAGTTGAGATGAGATGAGAAGTCCTGCTGCGGTGAGTAGAAGATAAGTTAAGTTGATGTGTAGAGGAGTTGTGAGTAGAAGATTAGTGGATGAGTTGAGATGAGAAATCCTGCCAGTGGTGAGTAGAAGATTAGTGGATGAGTTGAGATGAGAAGTCCTGCTGCAGTGAGTAGAAGATAAGTAGATGAGTTGAGATGAGAGAGTGCTGCTAATGGTGAGCAGAAGATAAGTAGATGAGTTGAGAGGAGTTGAGAAATCCTGCTGGCAGCAAGTAGAAGACAGTAGATGAGTTGAGAGGCAGTGAATAGAAGATAAGTACATGTTTAATTGACCAAAAGTTTAATTTGTTGTGAATTTCCTATTTTACTTCTGATTTTGATGAAATGAAAGAGTTGTTAGATTTTATCATCTTTCAAATCAACTTTTTGTTAAGGTGGGCTTCCCCTTTAATATGCAAGTCTTACATACGTAAAATTAATTAAGGGGAAATTATTGCTAAGTAACTTGTTGTGTTGCTTTGACTTTTGCAGTAGCGGCAGCTCCAGAGCCAGAATGTGCCGAAGGCATGCTCCTTGATACTTGTGGCGCACCTTGCCCTGAGCCATCATGCAGCAACCCACAGCCAATATTTTGCAGAGCGGCTTGTCTGAACATACCAAAATGCATCTGTGATCGAAATAATGGATATGTCCGGGATGAGAACGGTGACTGTATTCAAGTAGAACAATGTCCACCAAGTAAGTTTGAAATAACTCTTATTAATTCAAGTGATAATCTGTTATGTCTTGATGAACTTCCTTATTTCCTGCATGTTTTCCTGTATTGTCTCACTCTTCTTGTATTTGTTGCCATGGTAATATTCTATTTTCTTGATCTTCAGAATGTGCTGAAGGCATGGTTCTTGATACTTGTGGTGCACCTTGTCCTGAGCCATCATGCAGCAACCCACAGCCAATATTTTGTAGAGCGGCTTGTCAGAACATACCAAAATGCATCTGTGATCGAAAAAATGGATATGTCCGGGATGAGAACGGTGACTGTATTCAAGTAGAACAATGTCCACCAAGTAAGTTTTGAAGGGTCCTCTTCTCATTTCCAGAGATATTCTTTTATGTCATGATATTTCTTCCTTATCTCCTTCACATTTTCCTGAAATATTGTTTTACTCTTCTTGTATTTGTTGCCATGGTAATAGTCTATTTTCTTGTTCTTCAGAATGTTCTGACAGTATGGTCCTTGATACTTTTGGTGTACCTTGTCCAAAGCCAACATGCATCTCATCTTACATGGTCTTTTCCCATTCTGTCTACAACCACTTTGTCTAATAACCTTTTGGTCAATTTACCACTTGAACTACGTGTATTTTACTATTACATCTAATTACCATTTGGTCTATACCCAATTTGTATACTATAACTTGGTATAAGACTGCTTGGTCTTAGTATGGTTGCAAAAAGTGAAGTTATTAATCAAATTTTTATTTGATAAATGAAAAAAAAAAGAAATGAGTAGAAAAAATGGAAAGTTGATCAACTAGGCATTAGAAAAAGTGAGTATAAAACCAAGTGTAATGTAGACCAAACGGCAACAAGATCAAATGTGTTTAGCTCATATGTTATTAGACTATCTGAGAAGAAAACCAGCTGTTTGTTGGCCAAGTGAATATAAACTGTTAAAACTTGGTCTCTTAATTCAGAGAGTGTGCCAACATGCACAATATTCAATGTGCAGTCTCGTCGATTGAGAGGGCGTCCATGAGCATGATTACTCATTCTATAAGTGTCAAATATGAAATCAAAATACACTTGATGATTGAGATATCTATGCCTAAAAAAAGTTGCCTCTTTTCTGGGACACACTATAGAGTATCCACTCATCTTTCCTCCATGCAGGTTGTGGCGAGAACGAGGTCTTCTCTAACTGTGATTCCATTTGTCGGAGAACCTGTGAAAATAAAAATTTAAACTTAGCCTGCAAAGCTCCTTGTTCTCCTGGATGTGTCTGTGACGAAGCCAGAGGGTTTATCCGCGATCGCAATGAAAACGGCCAATGCATTCTAGAATCACAATGTCCACCTGGTAAGTAGCAATTGATCCTCGGCAAAGGGAGGGTGGGACTAGGGTGACCAGACTCTTTAAGAATTATTCTAATCTCCTTCCTAACCAGCTTATAATAATTGTATGAAGGGCAGCCCCATGTCTGTGCACCTAGAAATTTAACTTGAGATTGAACAGGAATTTCCTTTTATTCCATAAAAAATGTCAGTGGATAATGTTCCTTATATTATTATGAGTAAGGGTGCCAAAATCTTGTGAAAATCTTGGCCAATCATTGTCAGATTGAAAAAAAAAAAAATTGTACCCCATGTCTGTGCATCCTCTCACTTTACACATGATTCAGATATTTTGATGAGAAAAGCTGCATATCGAGGCCCTCACATTGAATGCCTGGAATTCAATATTTTCCTTATTTTGAGTCAAGTTTTCATTGAATATTTGTCTATGTATTACAATTGTAAAATATGAGGTCATTGCATGTCTTCTTTTATTAGAATTGCGCAGATACGCGTATGCACAGACAAGGGACACTGTACAGACTTTGCATGGGCACCTTACCTTCATTGCTTTCTCTGTTATAAAGTCTCATGGGAGACAACTCTTGTTTCTTGGTGGACGCCATGCTCGTCCATGAATTTTCAAGATGTCAGAGTACCCCATTCATTTTTTCCCAACACTGAATAATGTCTCAAATATTCTATGTTTATGATAGGACAAAAAATATACCCTTTCCCCTTTCTGATTCTTGCATGGCTGTTGAAAAGTATACCCTTTTTCCTGATTTTGGCAAGTTTGATACCCTTTTCACTGTCCGTGCATATATGATTGTGAAAAACACCCGCTTTACACCCACTTTTGTGGACAAGCATGGTGTCCACCCAGATTTGACGCCCCTCCCCTGCCCCACTGGTATTCTTAACCATCTTTCTCACCTTGTAGTTTGTGGAGAGAACGAGTCTCCTGGATGCGAAGCCTGTCAGAAGACGTGTGAAAATAAGAACCAAAAACTCCCATGTCCTCTGAATTGTGAAGAATCATGTGTTTGTGATGACGGATATGTCCGCGATGGAAACGGTCGATGTGTTCTGGAAGCAGAATGTCCAGATCCAGGTAAGCAGATCAGGGATTCATTTTAAGAAACAATAGTCATTGATTTTCACTAAATAACTTATAAACTACTGAAATACTTGTTTCTCATTGGCTTAGATCAAATTTGTCAATGAAAATCACTGATGTTTCATGAAACACTCCCCCCCCCTACATCCATATAATTTTGTTTATCATTTTTCTCATTGTTTATTTTAATTTCACCATTTTCAGTGTCTTTCATCTTAATAGTCTTCTCACCTCCTCTCTCCTTTCATTTACACATTTAATTGATACTTATCTATTAGTTAATCTTGGCCAAATTTAAGCAGAGTGTCATCTGCACTCTCCAATGTGTGGCTGGATGCTTCTGTGAAGAAGGATTTGTCCGTTTGGTTGAAGACGGACCATGCGTTCCACCAGAGGAATGTCCAAGCGCAAGTTCGTGAAAGCAAATTATTTTCCTCAGTAGTGCTAATGACCTCAAAGAACACTTAAAGGTGTCATTGTATTTGGTCCCGTTGAATAAAGATTTGTTGTAATAAAAATTGCCCAATTTCTTTTTAATAAGTTTAAATAGTATCAGCCAATCAAACTGAATGATTTCAGTAAGCTTGTAACTGTTATCGCAAATTTGTTATTATAACAAGTTTTTCTGAAATAGGACCTTGGTTTGTTTAATACATTCTGAAGGTGCATGGAATATATACCATTGACTTCACATTTATTCATTTATCTATTTTTATGTCTCTCTCCAGACATAACAAGCCATCAAGTGTAAAAGTTATCCCCTCCCCCCCTCGATTGAGACTATCTTTCATATTATGTGCGCCCATGCATGCAGCTATTTAGGGTTTGCTTATGAGTTCTATGCACCAAAATTGGTGAAATTGTCAGCGATTTGAATAGACCTGCTGAAGGGAATAAAGAATTAATAATTGCTGGTTAATTTCTCAAAATGGCACATAAAAATGAAAAAAAAAAATGAAAAAATGAAGTTTTGAATTGCGTTTTTCCATTTAAACTTAGTTTTCAATTCTGATTAACAACAGAAGCGTGAGCAGAGATTTTGACATGGCATCCTGGAGAAATTAGGTAATGTGATGTCTTGTTTTTATGTCTTTTGGACTTCTCCACCTTCTCCCTTTCTGCCAATCTTGGCTGTCTCCTGTCATCCCATCTTTCTATAAGGATATTCACCAATGTCTTTTCTTCATTTGTTGTATTCCCTCTGTAGATTGTGGGGAGAATGAATCCTACACATCCTGTGGCTCAGCTTGTCCAAAAACTTGTGAGAATAAAGATGAGGAACAGTTCTGCATTACTCTTTGTGTTGAAGGATGTTTCTGTGACGATGGGTTCTTACGCGATGAAAACGGTCGATGTGTTCTGGAAAGTGAATGTCCATCAACAAGTAAGTGACTCCACCTTCCCATGGCCTCTGTGTTTCTGTTTTTATCTCTTCGACTTTTCCTCTTTCTCCTCCTTTCATACCTATCTTGGCTGTCTTCTGTCATCCCATCTGTCTATAAGGATATTCAACAATGTCTTCTTCATTTGTTGTATTCCCTCTGTAGATTGTGGGGAGAATGAATCCTACACATCCTGTGGCTCAGCCTGTCCAAAAACTTGTGAGAATAAAGAAGAGGAACAGTTCTGCATTACTCTTTGTGTTGAAGGATGTTTCTGTGACGATGGGTTCTTACGCGATGAAAACGGTCGATGTGTTCTGGAAAGTGAATGCCCATCGACAAGTAAGTGACTCTGACTTCCCATGGCCTCTGTGTTTCTGTTTTTATCTCTTTGACTTTTCCTCTTTCTCCTCCTTTCATACCTATCTTGGCTGTCTTCTGTCATCCCATCTGTCTCTAAGGATATTCACCAATGTCTTTTCTTCATTTGTTTTATTCCTTCTGTAGATTGTGGGGAGAACGAATCCTTCACATCCTGTGGCTCAGCCTGTCCAAAATCTTGTGAGAATAAAGATGAGGAACAGTTCTGCATTACTCTTTGTGTTGAAGGATGTTTCTGTGACGATGGTTTCTTACGCGATGAAAACGGTCGATGTGTTCTGGAAAGTGAATGTCCATCGACAAGTAAGTGACTCCACCTTCCCATGGCCTCTGTGTTTCTGTTTTTATCTCTTCGACTTTTCCTCTTTCTCCTCCTTTCATACCTATCTTGGCTGTCTTCTGTCATCCCATCTTCTATAAGGATATTCAACAATGTCTTCTTCATTTGTTGTATTCCCACTGTAGGCTGTGGGGAGAATGAATCCTACACATCCTGTGGATCAGCATGTCCAAAATCTTGTGAGAATAAAGATGAGGAACAGTTCTGCATTACTCTTTGTGTTGAAGGATGTTTCTGTGATGATGGTTTCTTACGCGATGAAAACGGTCGATGTGTTCTGGAAAGTGAATGTCCATCAACAAGTAAGTGACTCCACCTGCCTATGGCCTCATTGTTTCTGTTCATTTCGCCTGGACTTTCTTTTTCTCCAGGGAAAAAAATTACACATGGGCTGGGGCAATTTAGCCCCAGAAATGCTTTAAAAAGCTATGGAAACTTACAAAAGGAACCGTGGAAAATCCCCGTTTACTGCAATGTTAAAGCTTATCCAATGTAGCATAATTATGCAGTAAGTTGTGAAAATTAGCCTTAAAAAAAAAAAAAAATTGTCTGTCTTTCTCCTCCCTTTCTACAGATCTTGGCTGTTTCCTGTCCTCCACTGTTTTCTAAGATTCACCAATGTCTTTTCTTCATTTGTTTTATTCGCTCTCTGCAGGCTGTGGGGAGAACGAATCCTTCACATCATGTGGATCAGCATGTCCAAAAACTTGTGAGAATAAAGATAATGAACAGTTCTGCATTACTCTTTGTGTTAAAGGATGTTTCTGTGACAATGGTTTCTTACGTGATGAAAACGGTCAATGTGTTCTGGAAAGTGAATGCCCATCAACAAGTAAGTGACTCCACCTTCCTATGGCCTCTGTGTTTCTGTTTTTATCTCTTTGACTTCCCTTTTCTCCTCCTTTCATACCTATCTTGGCTGTCTTTTGTCATCCCATCTGTCTCTCAGGATATTCACCAATGTTCTTTCTACATCTGTTATATTCCCACTGTAGGCTGTGGGGAGAATGAATCCTACACATCCTGTGGATCAGCCTGTCCAAAAACTTGTGAGAATAAAGATGAGGAACAGTTCTGCATTACTCTTTGTGTTCAAGGATGTTTCTGTGATGATGGTTTCTTACGCGATGAAAACGGTCGATGTGTTCTGGAAAGTGAATGTCCATCAACAAGTAAGTGACTCTGACTTCCCATGGCCTCTGTGTTTCTGTTTTTATCTCTTTGACTTCCCTTTTCTCCTCCTTTCATACCTATCTTGGCTGTCTTTTGTCATCCCATCTGTCTCTCAGGATATTCACCAATGTTCTTTCTACATCTGTTATATTCCCACTGTAGGCTGTGGGGAGAATGAATCCTACACATCCTGTGGATCAGCCTGTCCAAAAACTTGTGAGAATAAAGATGAGGAACAGTTCTGCATTACTCTTTGTGTTGAAGGATGTTTCTGTGACGATGGTTTCTTACGCGATGAAAACGGTCGATGTGTTCTGGAAAGTGAATGTCCATCAACAAGTAAGTGACTCTGACTTCCCATGGCCTCTGTGTTTCTGTTTTTATCTCTTTGACTTCCCTTTTCTCCTCCTTTCATACCTATCTTGGCTGTCTTTTGTCATCCCATCTGTCTCTCAGGATATTCACCAATGTTCTTTCTACATCTGTTATATTCCCTCTGTAGATTGTGGGGAGAATGAATCCTACACATCCTGTGGCTCAGCTTGTCCAAAAACTTGTGAGAATAAAGATGAGGAACAGTTCTGCATTACTCTTTGTGTTGAAGGATGTTTCTGTGATGATGGTTTCTTACGCGATGAAAACGGTCGATGTGTTCTGGAAAGTGAATGTCCATCAACAAGTAAGTGACTCTGACTTCCCATGGCCTCTGTGTTTCTGTTTTTATCTCTTTGACTTCCCTTTTCTCCTCCTTTCATACCTATCTTGGCTGTCTTTTGTCATCCCATCTGTCTCTCAGGATATTCACCAATGTTCTTTCTACATCTGTTATATTCCCACTGTAGGCTGTGGGGAGAATGAATCCTACACATCCTGTGGATCAGCCTGTCCAAAAACTTGTGAGAATAAAGATGAGGAACAGTTCTGCATTACTCTTTGTGTTGAAGGATGTTTCTGTGACGATGGGTTCTTACGCGATGAAAATGGTCGATGTGTTCTGGAAAGTGAATGTCCATCAACAAGTAAGTGACTCCAACTTCCTATGACCTCAGTGTTTCTGTTTATTTCTTCTACCCCCTCTCCTGGGGGTCTTTTCTTCTTCATTTTGTCAATTTTTTCTTGTGTTTTCTTTGCAACATTTATTCTCCATCTTGCTTTTCCTCCTGTCATTTCTCCTTTTTTGAATACCATTCAAGCCAACTTTCTCTATGTCATTCTTAAAAAAAAAAACACAATTTTTATTCACTCTGCAATTTTTAGAACGAAAACAACAATGCACTGAGAAATGAATGAGGGGTGTTGTGAATGTACAACTCAAAGTCTGCTGATTTTGTTGTTGCTTCCGTGGAACTATCTGTGCAGGCTACATCTAGGTCTATATGTAAACACAGATCACTTGCACAGATTTCAATACTACATGTAGGGTGATGTTTCATAAAGCTGTTTGTAAGATACACGGGACTTTATGGAACTCTGAAAAACTTTTCTTGTACCAGATCAATTATCAATACTTCTATTCCTATCAGCTAAAGTTTAAAATTTGACCTTTTTAGATGCGAATTCTTGTTAATCAGCATTAGTATGCAGTATTTGTTGTTTATCAATATTTGGTTCCATTTACTCTCATTGTGTTTAAAGAAAGAATCCCTGGGGAATCTCATTTAGCACAAGAAAGAGGTCACCTGTTTGTAAAGTCATGCCTGACTTACGAGCATCTGCATTAAAATGCCACAGATCGGTCAGCATAATGTTCCTATGGTTACTTCTTATTTTTCCTGCATGGAGCACAGGTTAGACATCCAAGTTGAATTTGTATGTTCATGAATTCCATCAAATTTCTTGTTCCTTGTATCTTGCTCTTTTCATCCCTTACACACCATTTAATCCCTGCTTCTTCCTTCTAGATCCGTGTGGTCCAGGGATGATCCTGGATACAGGATCTTGCGGATTAGACTGTGCCGAGCCTGTATGCGGTGGTGCGGACCAAGAAATAAAACCAAGATGCATCTGTGATCACGCCAAGGGATTCATCCGGGATCGTGTTAATGGTCGTTGTATTCAAGAAAGTCAATGTCCTTCAAGTAATTACCTCGCATCTCCCACACAGTTCCCATCTTCTTTATATTTCACCCTCTCTTTCCCTCTTATATGTATTATTGCGCCGGTGATGGTAGCTCGAGCTAAAGCCGGGGTAATAATAGCAGCGCTTTGTATCCTCGGGCAAAAGGCGCTTTATAAATACAGCTATTATTATTATTATTATTATTGTTCTTCCTGTTTTTCCCCAATTTTCTTCTCACGTTCGTCACTATTGCTTGCGGGACCACAGTGGTCCAAATTTATAGAGGATGTTTATGTTGGTTTATGTAGAACAGGGGTTCTCAAACTACGGCCCGCGGGCCGGATCCGGCCCGTGGAGCTTCTCAATCCGGCCCGCGAGACTCTGCTGGTTTTTTAAAAATAACTTTAAGTCACAATATGAAACAAAGCTCAATATAATCATATAATCAATGTAATCAATATAATCAATATAATCATTGTGTATCCATGTAGACCTAACCGTAATAAAAGTAATGGCAGTCAAATTAATTTGACTTTTAAACAAAGTTTAGTGGAGTTTTTTCTGTCTGTTCGATCTATATTAGATGACCAGCGCTGTTCTCACCATGTTTGGATCTACATACAGGTGCGAAAGTGTATTTTCCACTATGAACATTTAAAAGAACTAACTCATATCGAAGTACCTTGACAGGGGCCGCGGAACGGTTTTCAAAGTGGGGGCCGGGGTGGCTGCACCATGCAAAAAATCACAATCATATGGTCATTTTTACGTTTTTGTACATGGTTTTGGAAAAAAGTGGGGGGGGGGGGCTGAACACCCCCCCGCTTCCGCGGCCCCTGCTTGACTAGTGAACATTTGCACCAGTGCCTTCGTCTGGCAATTACACCTTTTGTGCCTTTTGTTGCTGACAGACTGTCACGTTTCCCATATACCAGGTATATAAAGGTACAATCTAGATTCCTCTTTACAAAGTACTACAATTTGTTATCATTAATATTGACTCTCGATGTTTTTTGAAATCTTTTCTAATTTTGCCTGCGTTCCATATGAAACTGTTATAAATTTGTTGGATTAAATGCTCCCAAAATAAGGACCAGATTGCACAAGAGAGCATCTCGGACCCCGACTGCAAAGGTCTTTGCGCTTCGCGCACATTTGTTTTCTAAGTATCCACTTCACCCTGGCCCTTTCAGGTTTACTCGGAGTCTCATCTGGCCCTTCAAAGAAAAAGTTTGAGAACCCCTGATGTAGAATATCATGTGTTAATTATGCTTTATCACAACAAGCTAAACTGATGCTTGTGACTAAGGTTACAGCATTGATAAGCCAGCAGTTTTGTATTAATAAGGCAATTATTAATGTTAATTAATTTATATAAACAGTTGGCTCATGAATGCAATCACCATTAATAGTTACAGGCATGAATTTATTGCCATCTGGCAAAGGCCCATATTCAGTCTTGGAGACTTTCTCAGTATGTAATGTATGAAGCATAATTAATGCATGAAATATGCACAAACTAAAATGGTTCAAACCTTGGTTTCAAAACCACCTCTATGAATGTTAGCCAATGTGAGTAGTCCTGAGAAGGATTTTTTGTTATCCTTTCAAGAAAATTGAAAGGACAAAATCAAGAGTCTTATATTCAATTAAAAACGGGGTACAAGAGTTCTAGGAGCCAATTTTCTACCCTGTTTGAGTATGCATTTATCTTAAAGGCGGCCCCTTCCTGAACTTGTTTTCTCCTTATATTTTGAAACTCTTACTGTCATTCTTCTACATACTTGTAAAATCAAATATGTGTGTCCATTATTGTTGACAAATTTTGTCAAGTTTTTGTGCATTATTATGTCAAAAAGAGAACTTATACCTTTTCTTGTTTTCAAACTTTAAGATCTAATTATTAATTTTGCCAGATACATTGTTGGTTTTGAGGTTGATTATATAATTCCTTTGCTGATTGTAACCCACATATCTCTACTCTTTTAAAAATTAAACAAAGTAATTCACTCTTTAGACCCATTTCTCACCTTTTACAAATCTATTTATAAATCATGTCCCAAACACCCTTTGCAGTTGACTGATGTAAAATTCAATCTATAATGGTATTACTTTGATTACAGTGAAACCTGTGTATAGTGACCACCCATGGTCAACACAAAATTTGACCTTAATAGACAGGTGGCTGCTATACACAGGTTCTTAAACATGAAATCTGCCTCCATGAGAAGCAGATTTAGTTTTCACTAAAGACAGGTCAATGCTATAGACAGATTGCCACTCATACAGGTTTGACTGCATTCTTCTAAATCTTTATTATGATACTATTTTGTCATGTTTTTTTTTTTGGTGTTTATTTTATTTGAAGGCAATGTAATCATAAAATCCCCCATTTGAATTTGTTTCTCATCCATTCAGCAGCAGGTTGTGGAGCAAATGAAGTCTTTGACAATTGCGGGACAGCCTGCCCGAAAACATGTGACAACCGAAATGAATTGATCCCCTGCACTAAAAATTGTGTAGTAGGTTGTTTCTGTGAAGAAGGTTATGTTCGTGAATCAGTAAATGGGCCATGTATTCCAGAAACAGAGTGCACATCTGGTAAGCCAAGATTTCCTGCTTTGATTTTTCTTACAGTATAGCAACACTTTTCATGTATTAAGTCATCCCTGGACTGTTAAAACCTTGTATCTTGTATTCTTGTAGAGGTGTTGTGGCTGGGTGAATAAGTCTTCAGACTTTGAATCACAAGGTCCAGAGTTCGAATCCCACTGCAGCTCTGGCTGCCTTTGGCAGTGCATTTATCTACGTTTGCTACTCTTCACCCAGGTGTAATAAATGGGTACCCGGTAGGAAGAAATTCCTAGAACACTTGAGTACTTGATAAGAGTAGCCATGCTAAAGCCGGGGTAATAGTATGCAGTGCACTGCTTAGAAACATTGTAGTGCTATATAAATGTTGCATATTATTATTATCATTATTGTTATCTCAAAATGATGAGAATTGTGGGTAGCTCAGAAAAAAAACTTTATTTTAGAAATACCGGTGTGGCAATGGTGAGAACCTCGTACTAGTATCTGAAAACCATCTCCTATTTCCTGTAGAGAATTTTTTGGGAAAAGAAGGTTCCAACTTATAGCTCTAAAATCAAGCTTTCTCTGACTTAAACTACAAAGTTAACATTTTGAAAATAAAGGTTTAAACAGCTAGTCCTGCAGCGATGATGTGACTTTCTTTTTATGCAATGTTGTTTTTGTTACAGGAAAATGAGAATGAAATGGACTTTTTGATTGAAAAAAGTAGCATGTAAATTTTGTTTGGTTTATTTCCAATTCGTCTTATGCCAATTCGTCCAATGGCCAACTTGTCTACTATCATTTGATCTACCATCAGTTCGTTCCCTATCCACATGGTCTAGTTGCCAATTCATCAACTCAACATTTTTCTAATAATCAGTTGATCTAATAGCCATCTAGTCCATATACCATTTGGTCTTATTGGACTAAGTGTTAATTGTGCCAAATGAATGAAAATGAAATGGATATTAGACCAACTGGTGGGTGTTTCATAAAGCTGTTCATAAGTTAAGAGCGACTTTAAGAACGACTGGTGAACCTTTCTTACGCGCGTTACCATCGCCAATGAATATACCATTTACCACAATAAAGGATCACCAGTCGTTCTTAAAGTCGCTCTTAACTTACGAACAGCTTTATGAAACGGCCCCGTGGTTTTGAGACAAAATGGTCATAGACAAAATTGTTGTTAGACTAAATGTTGATGGACGGAATGGCATTAGACTAAATGAAAGTAGACCATGTGCTGAGTGGACGAGTTGGCAGTAGACGAATTGGCAATTTACCATTGTACCATCTCTTTATCAGTTGTATTCATTTACACAAAAAATGCTAGTGTAAAAATTGCTTGCTTTGTTTCATTTCCCTTTGATGAAAAATATTTATTTTTATGTCTCTGCCACCCAGCTCGTGGTGCCTTATAAATCATATTGACTTCAAAATTGTTTTTACCTGTCATATAAAAAAAAAATGTTTGACATATCATTTTGTAGATTCATAAAGACGGTAGTTTCTGTATCTTTTTTTACAGAATGTCAGGCAAATGAGGTCTATGATCAGTGCGGAACTGCATGCCCTGAAACATGTGATGACAAGCCGCTCTTTTGCACTGAACAATGTGTGATAGGATGTTTCTGTGAGGATGGCTTTGTCCGTGAGTTAGTAGGTGGTCCATGTATCAGCAGAACGGAATGCCCACCAGGTAAGGCTCCTTTAGTCTGTTCCGTCCGCATCTCCTCTTAGTATCCTTTTCAGCATATTTCATAGCCCCCTTTCCTCCATATCTAATTGCTTGGTCTATGTTTAAATAGGAGGATTAGAGAGAAAAAGATGCTGCGTAAGAAGCCCACATAGTATATCTCACAGTGACTTTCCTGCATTTCACATTGCCCTTTTTGTGTTGAAATAAGAGTATCAGAGAGGGAAATATACTGAGCAGGATTCCTTCTCAATATCTTTCCCATCGGCTTTCCTGCATTCCCATTGCTTTGTTAAAACGGAGGATAAGAACGAAAAAGACACTCAGGAGGAAGCCCACTCACTACATTTCACAGTCATGCTTTTTCTACACCTCCCATTGCTTGGTCTATGTTGAAATGGGAGGATTAAAGAGGAAAATATGCTGAGTGTGATTTCCACTCAGCATCTTTTACAGCTAATTTCCTGTATTTGCCATTGTTTTGTCTATATTAGAGGGGAAAGGGTGCTAATTGAGGAGCCCAGGCTACTCAGTATCTTTTAAAGTGGATTGTCTGCAAATTGTCATTGATTTGTCTATGCACCTGTCTATAAGACCACAAATTCACATGTAGTTTGCCTTCAAGAAACATCCCTATTGTTATAGTATTACAGGAACCTGTCCATAATGACCACCTGCTCACAACAACCATTTTCTTATCACCATTTGGTCATCTTTGTTATTATTACTTATACTGCGTTTTTTTCCATTAGGCCCAAAGCGCTTACAATTGAATGGAATTATATAATCTTAAAACTACAAACTGTGAAAAATTTGGAATTTTAATATTTATACAGCTTCACTGTGCTGTGTGATCTTTACTTGCATTTACATGTATAATGTAAAATATTTATTGGACAATGATTTTGTTTTTGTGTGGGTTGAAAAGCACCTTCTTTAAGTGAATGAATGCATTTAGCTAAATATACATTTACCCACTCTATAATAATACACCACCGGCTCATCAAACTTTAGCATAATATAAGGGGTTAATCAAGTTTGGTTTTTGTTGTATGATACACAAATAAATATACTTGAATCTTTTATAAAGTTGACATTATCTACAAGAATATAGTCCTCCTACCTTGAGAGTATTTCACAAAACAAATGGTTATTTTCACTGACAACTGTTTTAGGCTACTGAAATCCTGGCATCTGATTGGCCTCATAGCAAATGTGTCAGGGAAAATCACTGACTGTTTCATGAAACACTTTCCATGTCGCAATGTGTAGTTCTCACTGTGAATATAATTTTTTCTAGATAACCCTGATGATGATGATGACGAGGATGATGACGATGATGATGACGATAATGCTGACAGGCAATGTGGCGGCAAAGGGGAGTTACGTGAAGGATGCCCTTGTGGGGAACCGACATGTGCTGAAAATATAGGTCCCAGAGTTCGCTGTGCCAGCGATTGTCCAACCAAAGTGTGTCTGTGTGACAATGCTAATGGTTACGTCAGAGGGCCAGATGGTGGCTGTGTTCATCTCACCGACTGCCCACGTAAATACTCTGTCATTTTTTCTATCATGAGATTTAAAGCCCCTTCAAAATCTTAAAATTTTGAGAATAGCTCAGAAGAAACTAGGTTTTGTGGTAGGACATATAAGAAGCTCCATTTGCCTGTAAAGAGTTTTCTACATGAACTAGGAGACCGTTTCTAGGTACTATGTCATTTATTTGGCAAATCGAATCTGTGTAGGGATCGTGTCTTTACCTCTTAGGGTTTGGAAGATGACATTAACAGAAGTCATTACATAGCTGAAATTGACTTGAGCTTGTATTAAGTTAATAATTTGTTATTGTTCAGTGTCACATTTGGTGTGCATGCCTATCCCAGTAAGAATGATTTTGGGAGCATAACACAAAGATTAACGATTGATCATACGCTTAATTTTCACGATTGATTGTACATTGTAGTCAATGCAATAAATCGTAAAGATATTCTTCAACGATTGTTAAGTTTTGTGTTACTGGCCCCTTGTTAGCTTTATGGATCACAAGGTCAAAGTGAAAGGTCACAACAGCACTAGTGTACCTAAGGGGGGGCAGACTACCCCCCTGACGAGTCACAACTCATGCAGAGGACGTATCCCTGCCCCCCCCCCCCTGACGAGTCACAACTGATACAGGGGACCTTTTTTTTATGGGGCTTGTCATTTTTTTTTTCTGGTAAGGATTCTTTTATTTTTTGGTTGAAGACCTTTTTTTTTTTTGCTTGTCAAATTTTTCCGCGGATGAAATATCCTCCAAAAAATTTGCCCCCCTTCTGGAAAATCCTAGGTACACCAGTGCACAACAGTAATTGAGTATAGAAAATTGGCCCTTTCTCAGTATTACCAAAACTTGTTTCATGGATCAGTTTCAAACTTTTGTCATGTAATCATAAAGAAAAAATAATGATCTGG
Source organism: Lytechinus pictus (assembly GCF_037042905.1). Classification (NCBI taxonomy): domain Eukaryota; kingdom Metazoa; phylum Echinodermata; class Echinoidea; order Temnopleuroida; family Toxopneustidae; genus Lytechinus; species Lytechinus pictus. The sequence goes on along the minus strand of NC_087255.1, from coordinate 32,025,246 downwards.
GGCCTCTGAACACAAAGCTTAGCAATCATCAAAGAACTTTGACTACAATGTACAATAAATTGTGAAAATCAATCATGTGATCAATCACTAACCTTTGTGTTATCGTCTCCAGATTAGTTTTGTGGATATCAGATGGTCAAAGGGCATAAATCATAGACGTTGTACAAATCGTTGTACGAATTTAAATTTCGCTCATGGGCATTTTCACCACAGATGGACACAGAGGCAAAAAAATCAAGTTGATATTCATGTCAAATGCTTTATGTTTTTTAATAAAACAAGGCCTGAAGTTTCTGAGACAAAATTTTTTTCCGACTCTGGCAGCCATTTTTTGTTTCAAAATGGCTGCCAAAGTATGGATACAAATTAGTGTTGAAAATAGTATATTGATACATATTTTGTTTTGACAGATTTTAAAAGAACAGGTTTGATCATGATGTTTTCGCCTGTGATTTAGCTTGCTATTATAACACTCTTTAAAATCCCACAGAAAGAAACACCAGTAATTCATTCATCTGATAAAAAAACATTGATGAAGTATGTGATATGGTATGTAATGTCAGTTACCGAAAACATGAACTTTTTTTTCTCATTTCCTGGAAAAGAGGATATATTATATGAAACTTGGTAGATTTCCTCTCTAGGTAACACCCCTCCCTTCTACACCAAAATTAAAGATTACCAATTAACAATGAAGCCATAGGGTACCATTAAATATATGTAATGTCAGTTACCAAGTGGAAAATGTAATGTCAGTTACCGAGATGTAATGTCAGTTACCATGATAAAACATTGGTTACCAATATTGAAATGCAAATATGTGGTCAATTTTATGGTGAAGAAATATTGTATACTTGTTATTTAAGTCTTTCACTTTAAAAGTCACACCAGAAGGAGCTTGCTATTGACTTTTAAAAGGTATAGTTCACAAGGAATACTATATGAAATTAATGAAATTGTGAAGGAAGTTGCATTCCCATCGTGCAAAAAAAAATTACTATGAAATTGTTTTGTACATGCACTTACCAAGTACCTAATTGTTTGTATCAGACAATTTTTTGTTTGGTTTTCGGGGGGGGGGGGGGGGGTAGGGGGTACTTTTCCCAACCTATTGCCTAAATCTGCAACATTTTTAAAGCTTAACATTGTGATGAAGGGGATTTCCAGGGTCCCTTTTTTAGTTTCTAGGATTCTTTTGAGCATTGCCTCGCTAAAAGTAAATTCCTGGTTTTTATACCTGTTAGTAGTGTGGATGTGTGATACAATTTTGTTTTTGGTTTACAAGTATAGATGGAAAGTGAAATTTGACAGTTCTGATCAATGTTGCATGGATCTACTAAAACTGTGTTTTTTTTTCTTTTATTTACAAATAGTTAAGTTTCAGTTTAGAAGCTGGAGTTTATTTTTTGTTGACAGCTTAAAAAAGAAATTAGCAAAGAAAATGATTAAACAAATTATGATGAGAATTGAAATCCAACAGATATGAACAAGCATTGCTTGCACTGACCAGAATAGAAATCAATAAAACTACATGGCTGCATGAGATTCGGGGGAGGGGTATGTGTAGCCTAGGGGAGGAGACCCTTATTCATTTTGCCTTTTTTGAGGGGAGGGGGAGGTTGGAGAAGGAAAAGGTTTAAAAAGTCAATATAAAACTGATGAATATATTATGGGTATATAGTCAGAAAAATACATGTGTACAGTCAATGCAATATTAAATTACTAATAGGAAAACATGTAGCTGCTATGACCCCACCAACCCCACCCCGCGAGTAAGTAAAACATACATTTCTTATCTTTTGATAATTAAGAATGTGAAGTATTATGAAACTTTTATGATTTTAAAAAGCCTTACATATAAGTACCAAGAAAATTATGCCTTTGAAAATCATATAGCACTGGTAAATTATGTTAATGTGTATTGTCAGTTACTATGAGGCGCCGAATGTACCAATATTATATAGAACAATTATTTGTTATATAATCATTATTTATTAAATAATAACTATTATTTATATATAATTTACATTTTATTTGTAAATAACTACTATTATATAAAATATCATTTCTAATTATTTATATATAATTCCAAGTAATACTTCATTATTTGTAAATAATAATAGTTCGACATTCCATTATTTATAAATAATGATTATTTGTTTTTCATTATTTATAAATAATGATTATTTGTTTTTCATTATTTACAAATAATGATTATTTGTTTTGCGAGAATAAATACAGATCGAACATGAAATTGCCGTTTCTCAACTTTATTGCCTCTGGGGGATTTTACCAGAATCATTCAAACGACATTTACAATATTTTAACAAGTACACAGTTTCTAAACAATATTCATCAAGCCACAATCAACCAGATTTTAAGGGGGAAACCGGGTCACGTGACCTCCCAGAAGGAAGAGATCCAACGGGATCCCAGGACAGGTATTTCCTGGGGTGCGGATTCCCCTCTTTACATTTATCATCTATTCAATACAAGATTATCTCATGTGTGAAATAAAATTGGGGGAGAGGCTTCAAGACCAGAACGTGAATTCTTGGAAGGGGAACCTGCCGGAAGACATCCAGCCGGACTTCCAAACCAGGAGACTTTGGAAAGTTGGGTTCCCCTGTCCCGATTTTCTTGACATAATTAGTATACAGTGCCTCCCCCTGGTGTTGAAATTTGACCGATATAAGAAAAAATACTCAGTAATCAGGCCAAACACCAAAACAAGCCCATCCTACCAGCCAAAACAAGCCCATCCAACCAACCATATCAAGCCCGACCAACCAACCATAACAAGCCCGACCAACCAACCATAACAAGCCCATCCAACCATCCAACCATGTAAAGCCAATCTAACTAGCCAAACGAGTTTAAGTTCACCTTGTACATCATTACCACATACAAACATAAATCAATTATAAATTATATGATGCATAAACAATGACAATACATATCAATTGTAATTACAAGTCAACTACGGACACAATTTCAATATTTGTACAATAGTATTATCAGCTTGGTTGAAACTGAGGGGATCTTTCTAAAGGATCTGCTGATAGAGCGTGGATCGATATGATCATAACCAATCAACTAATCATAACAGGCCCAAAAATCCAACCAATGTTAGCCCATCCAACCAAACAAAACAAGTTCCTTTGGAACTTCCGTCATGTACATCACAAAAAAATACGGTACCAATCAATATGCATCAAATGCATTAACACAAATACACATCAATTATAATTCCAAATCAACTGCAAATTATGAAAATTTGTGCAATTGTAGTCAACCAGAACAAGCCCAGCCAACCAACCATATAAAGCCACCAAACAAATTTCAGTTCATCTTGTACATCATTACCAAATACAAACACGAATTAAATATGCATCATAGTGCGCATAAACAATTTGCAAATACATATAAATTGTAATTGCCGGTCCACTACAGACAAAATTTTAAAATTTGTACATTAATAGCTTGGTTGGAAATGAGGGGATCCACTAAAATAACTACTTGGAGAGCGTGAATCCCTATGATCATTATAACCAACCAACCAATCATAGCAAGCCCATCCACCCAACCAGCGCAAGCACATCCAACCGAATAAAAACGAGTTCATTTTGAACTTCCGTCATGTACATCATAAAAAATCACGGTACAAATCAAATATGCACTAAATGCATAAACACAAATACACAACAATTGTAATTACAAATCAACTATAGACAAATTATGAAAATTTGGGCAATTGTATTAACAAGAACTTGTTTGGAAATGAGGGGATCCACTAAAAGCCTTGCTTGTAGAGCGTGGATCCTTATGATAATAAACAACCAAACATATCGCCCAACCAACCAATGCAAGTCTATCCGACCAACAAGCCAATCAAGCCCATCCAGTCAACTAATACAAGCCTATGCAACCAATGCAATTCTATCCAAACACATGCCCAGCCAACCAACCAAAATAAATCCATGTTATCTATCAACAGTATAACCAACCAAAATATAAGGTTATTTCAATCAACTGTAACCGGCACAACTTGCACTTAAACAGGCTCATTGAGCAATCTCGAGCCCCGTCTTTAAAATTCGCTATTACCACATTTAGATTAATTAGCACAATCGCCTTTGACAGATTTGAGTATAAACAAAAATCACGACAGAATTATTAACAACCATGTATTATATCATCCAATCTTTTTTCATAACATGTGTACCACATTTTTGGAGGCAGAAACAATACCCTCCGACCCTGACAATATTATAACCAACCACTCACAACCATTATTAAATGGGCGGGAGGGAGGGCAAATTAACGTCTTGCATCCCCCAGAGCTTAGTTGAGAATGAACATGTGCTTCCAAATCTGTCGCGTATTGCGCACGTCCCTGAATTCTTTCAATGCATTTCATTGGTTCTTTTTAGCGTAGAGGCTGTGCCCCCGTTGCCGTTGCCTGGCTGTCACCAAGGGCGCTGTGTAACGGCGCCATCCATGACATGCCCAGCCAATCACAGACATGTTGCTGGGGGCGTGTCCTTGGAGAATTCCCGCGGAATCGCAGGGGCGCGCTTTGTTTTCGCGGGCCGTGTATGGCTTGCCAATAATTGGTTTTTTGAGAAGACCTGTCTTCTCTCGCAAACTATCTTCTTCGCTTATTCGAATAATCTTATTGCGAGAATAAATACAGATCGAACATGAAATTGCCGTTTCTCAACTTTATTGCCTCTGGGGGATTTTACCAGAATCATTCAAACGACATTTACAATATTTTAACAAGTACACAGTTTCTAAACAATATTCATCAAGCCACAATCAACCAGATTTTAAGGGGGAAACCGGGTCACGTGACCTCCCAGAAGGAAGAGATCCAACGGGATCCCAGGACAGGTATTTCCTGGGGTGCGGATTCCCCTCTTTACATTTATCATCTATTCAATACAAGATTATCTCATGTGTGAAATAAAATTGGGGGAGAGGCTTCAAGACCAGAACGTGAATTCTTGGAAGGGGAACCTGCCGGAAGACATCCAGCCGGACTTCCAAACCAGGAGACTTTGGAAAGTTGGGTTCCCCTGTCCCGATTTTCTTGACATAATTAGTATACAGTGCCTCCCCCTGGTGTTGAAATTTGACCGATATAAGAAAAAATACCCACAAAAAAGCGAAAGCCCCAAATAATCATTTTTTTTTTTTTTTTTTTTTTTTTTTTTTTGCCGTGACACTTGGCAAACACTTTTGGATTTTGGGAGTCCCTTCATGTCAAGGCCATCCCTCCCAAACCATCGCGTCTGGTTTCCTGGTTGCAACTCATGGTTTCGGAAACCCATAAATTATGCTCTCTCTCCCTTGTCCTCTGCACTAGGACCAAAATATATACTATGAGCGTCATCTTCTTTTGTCATGTAATTATACTCGTACTTCAATAATGTCGCCATTATACTAGTATGAGAATTCTATTTTGTGCATTTTATCGTATAATAATACTCGATAAAATAAGGGCCACTCTTCCAAAGCACCCCCGATATCATGACTAAGGTAGGATTTGGTCCCATATTCTGCCTCCTCGGCGGCGACCCTAAATGGTAGAATAGAGGGCCGTGCATCGGTGCCGTCGACTTTAGTTTAAATTATCAAACCATTGCCTCCCCTGGAAAGCTGATGTCAAAGCTACCGATAATAATCAGTCGGTAATTCTGTAACCAAGCCCAACCAAGCCATAAGTTCAAAAGTGAGTTTTCACGCTCGACAACCCAGCCAATTCAATAATCAAGGACAACAACAACTAAGTTAATGATCAATAAACCATGCCAGCCATCGGAATGGATAGTCAACAATCAAAAAATTATTCCATACAAAGCAATCTCATGCGATCAACGAATGGACGCATCATATACCATACTCTTCGTCTACACCTCCAAGTTGTTATAAATATCTCTACATCAATTGGACATTGGCCAACGTTCTCACTCTAAACCATTAACAAGCTTGACAACATCGCATCCTTGCTTATTTCATTCCCCCTGCGAGTTAATGTTGTTCGCAAGTGTAAGCCCTCGTTGCACTAAACATAACTCATGCAACGAGAGCTGAAACCAATTCCACGTCAAGTAGGTCCAGGGTAAAAAACCAGAGATAAAACTCGGTGAGAAGAAACTCTGGAAAACATTCGGATCCACTTTTGCGGAAATGTGAAACAACAAATCAACAAATGTCTTGGCACACCTTAAAAAGGAGTACCCTTCTTTCAACTAATTTCAACTTAATGTCAATTAGGGGGTCATCGAAGTGACTCTAACATGAAATAATTTGAGGCCAAAGAATATATCAAATTAATGTATAGCCAAACCATGCTAGTAATTCTATCATTATTGTACAACTCAACTGTTTGATGAAATGCCATACAAAATCAATCTCCACAATTATTTGATAAATGTGTATTTCTTTTCAAGTGAACAAACTGTGGCCTCCATAACCGTTAAATAAGACCATTCAATTTCATCATGCATTAGGAAATTTTGCATGATTTTCTCATGTGTAATGTTTATGTAGGAATGCCTTCCTTCAAGCTAAGAACCGGGATTTTTTTTGTTTTCTTCTTTTTTTTCTCTCTCTTTTTTTTTTTTTTTTCGTTTTTGGTCACCAGTGTGAATCGAAACAAATAATATCCATTCCACATCGATTAATGAAGTTGAATGGGGGCATAAAAATCAAGGCGTGCATTCCCACATTCAAGTTGGCTTCATATATGAGATCGCCTCTTACAACAGGTGAGGTTATGTCTTAAAGGAAGAGACATATATAAGCACATAAATGCACCAGAGGGACATGCCTCACAGTTTTTGTTTATATTCTTGGTTATCGATGCTTCAACCGACTTTGCTGGCTGCCCAGAATTGCAAATAGATACGAACTGAAGGTGTTCCCATAATGCCCCTTTTTTCCAAGGTTTTTTAGTTTTCTCCGAAAGGGTTATACTTCTCAACAACTTCGAGATTATTCATGTTTCCTCTTCAAGTCTGGACTTAAGGATCTTGATCACTGCATTTCTCAACCTCTCGTCTATTTAGAGCATTACGTTAAACCATAAATCCGGCATTTTCAAATAAATCCGGATTTCTCATCTTGCAATGTGAAAACCTTTGCAACCACTGTCATCCAATGTGAACCATAGTAAGCCAAGTCTAAGCCCTGTCCCTTCGTACACCAGTCCAGGTCAAGCTTAGCTAAGTCTCCTCGTACATCAGTCTGGGTCTAGGCTTGATCATTTGTGCCCTGTCCAATTAACTTCAGACTCCACGTCCCTGGAGAGGTAAAAAACAAACAAATCTTCCGGCAGAGTATTGTTCAACACAACGTGACAAGAATGTGTGCAAGGAATTCCATACATGTTCCCTTATACTTTCCACAACTAATCGCCTTAACTTGCCTCGCTCCAGAATTGCAATAAAAGGGGATTTTCCAAGGCGCCCTTTTAAAAAGTATGCCAATGAATTTGTGAATCCCGCACTCGTTCCCTTCACTTTTCACAACTAGGGGCCGAACCTACAGCGTTGGATAAGCTTTAACATGGCAATAAATGGGGTTTTCCAGGGCTCTTTTGAGCATTTCGGGGGGGGGGGGGGCACAAACGCCCTCAACTTCCCCTCCTCACCCGGAATGATACAATCGACGTATATTTTATTGTGGTTATGTTTTATCTTTACGCCATCTTATAAACTCGAGGCCGGCGAGAAGGGATAAGTGGTACGGACACTGGGCATACATTGACTACATTTCCGAACTAAAATTTGGTAATAGAGGTCTATAAAAATGACGTATCTTAGCATTCCCCAACCTCATCAAGCAACTAAGCTGCCAGTTAATTCATGTAGGTCCAGAACAGGATGAAGTTGACCAAGCAAATAACTATTATTACACACGCCCAATGGACAGCAAAATACGGATTACGGTACATCGACCTATACCTCTACCATCTATCTCAATGAATAATATCGTTTTAGTACCGGTAGGCGAATGCAGTTTATTTCATCATATTTATCGTATCCCTGTTCACACCGAAGGCAGCCACCCCAGTTTCATTTATAGCCCCTATCCTGTTCATTTTGGGGAATTTGGTTACAAAATGCCAGCTGATCAATGGGCTCAAATTATCGTGGGATCCAGCTTGGTGTATGGAGCATCGTTTATTTCTTTTTTGTTTATTTTGTAGCATGAGCCGGGACTCAGCTGGCGAAACAGAATGTTGATCCTTTAATTAGATCCAATACAAAAAACTCATATTGTGATAGGTTTTGACCTAGGCCTAATATTTGATAATTCAACTCAGTCCACTGTTCAACGCTGCCTTTCCGAGTGGGGCGCGACGCCAAGCCCTCAGATTCGACCCTTACCAACGCTCTCATAAAGTCATATTGAATCAACTTAACTCATGGAGCAACTCAACTCCAGTCGCAAACCAAGCCGAGTCGAAGCTAGCCTAGGTCCTTCAATTTCCATTTATCCTGCATTCCCGCAACCACATTAGAAATATATTGAAAAATGTTCGGTCCTATTAGATCGATATCGTATATCATAGTTGGCCCTAGAACCAAAGCCAAAGGGGTTATAGGGATAGATCCAGGCCCAGAGAACATATTTAGTCTGAGTTGGAACTTTGAATTTGGTCAATAGATATAGGCCTAGATCTAGTAGTATCACAAGTTATAACGTTAGAGTTCCGGGCCCCAAGTTAAGTAATAGCTAAAGCCTATACTAAAGCGGCCGGTTCAGGCCAAATTCATTTAAGGTCTAGGTCAAGATGTGCAACTACAAGTACAAACATGGATCCAAACACTCACCGGGTCAAGATATATACACTGTAGTCCGGGCCCTAACTCCACTCCATTCGCATCAACAATCAATTAGATCCAGCTCCATCGAACTCGAAGCATCGCTGGCAGTTTTATCACAGGCACAGCCTCAAAAGACAATCGGCCTAGTTGTACTCATAGGAGAACAACTCCGGCAAATATCCTCATTTACGGCATTGGTCAGAGCTTCCGTTTGACTGAAAGTACTTATTATTCCTGTGGAAGCTGATGTATATTCCAACTCTGCAGTCTCACCGATAGACCGTGGCAAAATAGCGGTCGATCTAACGTTAGACCTCTAACGAGAATGGTGATCCCGGCCTAACTGAGAAAGTCCCTGTAGGGGTTCGGTAATTCAGCGTTGTATCCGTCCATCCCTTCACTGCACTCTGCAGCTGTGCCACCAGCGTGTCGTCAGCGAGATCTGGACGGCTAGCCATTCATAATGTTGATAAAAACGCTGAGAATTAATTTTCCCGGGATCCATTTTATCCTGACATCCCTGTGACCTGGGATGAGCAATAATTCCCGCGGAATCGCAGGGGCGCGCTTTGTTTTCGCGGGCCGTGTATGGCTTGCCAATAATTGGTTTTTTGAGAAGACCTGTCTTCTCTCGCAAACTATCTTCTTCGCTTATTCGAATAATCTTATTTCATTATTTATAAATAATGATTATTTGTTTTTCATTATTTATAAATAATGATTATTTGTTTTTCATTATTTACAAATAATGATTATTTGTTTTTCATTATTTATAAATAATGATTATTTGTTTTTCACTATTTATAAATAATGATAATTGGTTTTTCATTATTTATAAATAATGATTATTTGTTTTTCATTATTTATAAATAATGATTATTTGTTTTTCACTATTTATAAATAATGATAATTGGTTTTTCATTATTTATAAATAATTTGTTGAGTTTTCCATTATTTATAAATAATGATTATTTGTTAAATAATGAAAACGTCTACTTCATTATTTATAAATAATTTTTTCGAGTGCACCATTATTCTCATTATTTATAAATAATCATTATTTAATGTTCGAGTTTTCCATTATTTATAAATAAAGATTATTTGTTAAATAATGAAATATCTACTTCATTATTTATAAATAATAATTTTGTTTCAATATCCCATTAATCATTATTTATAAACAATTTTTACAGTTTGCCATTATATACAAATAATCATTATTTATATACAAATAACCATTATTTATTAAATAATGCCATTATTTATTAAATAATGCCATTATTTATTAAATAATGGAAAACTCGCTATAACATGCAAATGTGGGACCGCCCATGATATGAATATTTATGATGCGATTTCCTTTTTCGTGATTTTTCTTCACAAATTTTTGTCCATTTCCTCTTCATAATGACATTTCTTGAAGCAATTTTCTAGGGATATGGTCTGATTGTAATATTCTTCATTTTCTATATAACTTCGTCTTCGTAGAAATATCAAAAAGTGTAATTTTATACGATTTTTCCTACAGTTCACAATCCCCATAGGCGCGCGTGTACGGTAGGGACAACCGGTGAATCGACGGAGTGCTCTTCATCGAAATACTACGTTGGTTGGTCCCCGGAAGTGGCGGGCGGAATTTAGCCCGAATCCTCAATGGAAGTCGATCAAGTGCATATGAGCTGAGAGAGTGAAATATCAGTGTACTTGTACAGGCCCTTCTACTTTTTATAAATATTTCTTGTTGCTTTTTTTGTTAAGTTAATTTTTCCTGGTGTAGAGATAAGTTTCAGTTCTAATAATGCACTTCAAATACATTTTGGAGTGTCTGTTTGAGGCGTTTGGGGCGATTTCACCCTGGCCCCAAAATGCTCGCAACGACAATACGGGGGCATGATGACCCCTAAATTTTTAAAAACTTATTTTTCTATTGAAAATTATCACAAAATTCACCAAAAGTGTGCACGAAAGCCTTCGTATTTCACTTTTAAAACTCCAAAAAGTGCCCAAATGACAAGCTTGGTCGCTTCGCTGTGTCGCTTTCAACTTGAGAACGTTTACGCGTCTGCTTCCCCCCCCCCCTCCTCCGAAAGAAATTATGTATACGGCCATGCTCTAAAGAGCCTGGCACATTGATTTATGTATACCTTCATTTTCATTATTTTTATCTCATTATCATCATGGCCTTACGCAGAATTTTTTCCGGGGGGGGGGGGTGGGGGGAGCAGGACGCGCGTAAACTTTCTCATAAAAATCTTGAAAAAGCGAAGCGACCAAGCTTGTCATTTGAGCTTGGTCGCGTCGCTGTCTCGCTTTCAAGATTTTTTTGAGAAACTTTACGCGCGTCCTAGCTGCTCCCCCCCCCCCCCCCCCGGTAAAAATTCTGTGTAAGGCCATGATGATAATGTGATAAAAATAATGAAAATGAAAAGTACATATAAATCAATGTGCCATATGCTCTTTTGAGCATGGCCGTTCACAGAATTTCTTTCGGGGGGTGGGGGCAGACGCGCGTAAACGTTCTCAAGTTGAAAGCGAGACAGCGAAGCGACCAAGCTTGTCATTTGGGCTTCATTGGTCCCGTGGCTTTCAAGATTTTTTTGAGAAAGTTTACGCGCGCGTCATGCTCCGGCCCCCCTGGAAAAAATTCTACGTAAGGCCATGTTGATAATGAGATAAAAATAATGAAAATGAAAGTATACATAAATCAATGTGCCAGGCTCTTTAGAGCATGGCCGTATACAGAATTTCTTTCGGAGGAGGGGGGGGGGGGGGATATATCGAAGCAGACGCGTAAACGTTCTCAAGTTGAATGCGACACAGCGAAGCGACCAAGCTTGTCATTTGGGCACTTTTTGGAGTTTTAAAAGTGAAATACGGAGGCTTTCGTGCACACTTTTGGTGAATTTTGAGATAATTTTCAATAGAAAAATAAGTTTTTAAAAATTTAGGGGTCATCATGCCCCCTTATTGTCGTTGCGAGCATTTTGGGGCCAGGGTGAAATCGCCCCAAACGCCTCAAACAGACACTCCAAAATGTATTTGAAGTGCATTATTAGAACTGAAACTTATCTCTACACCAGGAAAAATTAACTTAACAAAAAAAGCAACAAGAAATATTTATAAAAAGTAGAAGGGTCTGTACAAGTACACTGATATTTCACTCTCTCAGCTCATATGCACTTGATCGACTTCCATCGAGGATTCGGGCTAAATTCCGCCCGCCACTTCCGGGGACCAACCAACGTAGTATTTCGATGAAGAGCACTCCGTCGATTCACCGGTTGTCCCTACCGTACACGCGCGCCTATGGGGATTGTGAACTGTAGGAAAAATCGTATAAAATTACACTTTTTGATATTTCTACGAAGACGAAGTTATATAGAAAATGAAGAATATTACAATCAGACCATATCCCTAGAAAATTGCTTCAAGAAATGTCATTATGAAGAGGAAATGGACAAAAATTTGTGAAGAAAAATCACGAAAAAGGAAATCGCATCATGAATATTCATATCATGGGCGGTCCCACATTAGACCAAAAGCTTCGGTCTCTGTTATGTTGGTTGTTCAGCTGAACTCCGTTGGCTTCACTCACCAAATACAGAGACCGAAGTTCTAGCGCGATCTGTACAGGGGACTCAATGGCCATATGTTTATGTGTATTAAGTTCGGATAAAACAGGGCAGTGAAGTTGGGCGACAGCCGAGGTAAGTCACTGTTTTTGTTCCTTTTAACTTGATTTTCCCCGTTTTTTGGCAATTAATGCCAAGAGGGAATATTAATTTGCATTTTGGTCGCATTAATTTTCAAAAGTTTTATTCATTAAAGACAAAAATTGAAGAGCCCCGACGGGGGGATTTTGCATTGTAAGTCCCCTAATGGTGGCTGCACGCTAGCGAGCCGTCTGTGTATGAGGAGAAATTTAAAAAATAAAAAAATGTTAAAAAACTCCTCGAAACAGACGGCTGCCAGCTGTCTAGTCCCACATTTGCATGTTATAGCGAGTTTTCCATTATTTAATAAATAATGGCATTATTTAATAAATAATGGCATTATTTAATAAATAATGGCATTATTTAATAAATAATGGTTATTTGTATATAAATAATGATTATTTGTATATAATGGCAAACTGTAAAAATTGTTTATAAATAATGATTAATGGGATATTGAAACAAAATTATTATTTATAAATAATGAAGTAGATATTTCATTATTTAACAAATAATCTTTATTTATAAATAATGGAAAACTCGAACATTAAATAATGATTATTTATAAATAATGAGAATAATGGTGCACTCGAAAAAATTATTTATAAATAATGAAGTAGACGTTTTCATTATTTAACAAATAATCATTATTTATAAATAATGGAAAACTCAACAAATTATTTATAAATAATGAAAAACAAATAATCATTATTTGTAAATAATGAAAAACAAATAATCATTATTTATAAATAATGAAAAACAAATAATCATTATTTATAAATAATGAAAAACAAATAATCATTATTTGTAAATAATGAAAAACAAATAATCATTATTTATAAATAATGAAAAACAAATAATCATTATTTATAAATAATGAAAAACAAATAATCATTATTTGTAAATAATGAAAAACAAATAATCATTATTTATAAATAATGAAAAACAAATAATCATTATTTATAAATAATGAAAAACAAATAATCATTATTTATAAATAATGGAATGTCGAACTATTATTATTTACAAATAATGAAGTATTACTTGGAATTATATATAAATAATTAGAAATGATATTTTATATAATAGTAGTTATTTACAAATAAAATGTAAATTATATATAAATAATAGTTATTATTTAATAAATAATGATTATATAACAAATAATTGTTCTATATAATATTGGTACATTCGGCGCCTCATAATTTACCGACAAGTAATTATAAAAATGTTCAAATCAAAGAAAGGAATTAAGAAAAAAAAAAGTTTTTCATTGAAATGTTCCTAGAAACTTGGGTATACTTCCACATCAAGCTCACTTTCATGTGAAGCCCTGCATGCAATGATTCCACACATTTGACTTCCATGTGTTATCTCTATGGCAAATTAAGTGTAATGTCAGTTACCGTAATGTCAGTTACCAGCATGGTTGTGGAAAAATTATCATAGCCCCCAAAGTACAAAAACAAAATGTTTAATATTTTGACACATGTTAACCTAGTAACGAAGGTATATTTACATATTCAAATTATTACTTTATCTACTCAGGGACATGAGATATTTCAATTTTAATGAACACCCTGAAATTGCATGTCCTTTTGCGTAATGTCAGTTACCGACACATATTTGCACACATATTTGCTTGCTGATGCGTAAAAAAATGTGGTTACATAGGAAAACTTAGTATCAGAGTATACAGCAAGGTTCACTTTATTAACTCTATCAAAAGCAAACTCCCATCATTTGTTGTTTTAGAGATACACACAATGAAAGGTGTGAAAACATTGTGCCGTGTAATGTCAGTTACCGTGAAAATGCCCTCATGTGTATGCATATGAGAGTTATGAATTCATGCATAGAAATGGCACATAAGGATATAAAAAACACATGTTTAAATTTGGCCTATGTACGCATAGGAAGAATGAAGATGTGATTAGATTATCAAAGAATTTGAAAATTTTATTCAAAAGTTAAATGTGCAATATATTCCATATGCTGTATATTCTGACTACATGCATTCAACAAACAGAAGCTACATAGGTAACAGTGACACATCATGATAGTGTTTGCTGATTCTGCAACCCCTGTCAGAAATAGATACATGCTTGTACATCACAGTTTTTTTTACTGAATGTCTAGAGTCGGATAAAATGGAATTTTGGCTAAAGCACAATATGCATTGGATTTGTAAACAAATTCATGGGTTTTTTTTATAGCACTTTTGGGTCTGACATACACTTACAAAATATTGCCAAATTTTTATAACTGCATTCATGCTTTCTTTAATAGCAATCAGGTGAAAAAGATCACCCCCAATATGTTTTGTCTTTCCAGAGGCAGCGCAGTGCACGGAAAATGAAGTCTATCAGATCGCGGTTCCCAATTCCGACCCGGTGTGTCCCTTTTTCACACTACTCTCTACTGTCTTTGGTGGACCAGAGGATGTTGGATGTTTTTGTGAGGAGGGTTATCTTCGCCAAAACGGCAGGTGTATTGAGCCTAGTGAATGTCCATCTTGTACGGTGGCTAATTGCTTCGCAGATCCATGTCTATCTGCAACATGTCCTGACTTTCCAGATGCGCAGTGTGTGTAAGTATTCACATTTGACTAACATTCTTATTGTCCTTTTTATTCTTGAAGGAAGATCATTCTTTGCATGTGGCATTCTTTAAACTTCAGATTTTTATCTCATGCCTATCTATAATGCATATATCATATTGTTTTTTAAGTCAAATTTGTTTAGGTGAAAAGTATGAATAAACAAATAGTTTATTGTAAAAATAGCAGAAAAATGATAAATATATTTGTGAAGGTTTGAGGAAAATCCATCGAAAAAAAAAAGTTATCAGAATTTTATTTATGATGTCATGTACGAGCAGCTTTCCCACATATCTTATGGTAAAAAAATCTACAAAATGTCTTTTTCTCAAAATAGTGAAAATGGTTTTTATTATACCTTCAGTGTATCAATAAAAGATTATTTCTGAAAGCTATGAATTATCGAGTCATCAGGAACCATTCAAAATATGAATTTTATGCATTTTATATTATATAACATTATGGGGCAGCTGCTTGGATATGATGTCAGAAGTCACAAAGTTTAAATGCTAATAACTTCTTTAATCTTTGAACGATTTTCCTCAAACCTTCACCAATATTTTTTATTATTTTTCTGCTATTTTTGCAACACAACTTTTCCTAAGGGATGGTTTCTCCCTTTAAATTCTTGTGATACAGGTGTGATGATCTTTCTCTCAATCTTCTCTTTCCCATCATAGGTCCAACTTCTGCAATAGCTGCAACGCTGTCTTCTATGTCAACGATAACAATGGGCTTCGTGAGGTCCAATGTGGCGTAAAACGCCACCATTTAAACAAGTAATATGTGAATACCAGGTATATATTTCATGGGAGTGGCGCCAGTACCAGAAGAGACATGTTAAGGTTATCATGAATTTTGAAACTACCCATAAGTAGAGGGACAATAAATGATGTAATAATGTTATTATTGATCTCGATATCTGGTCTGATAATAGGAGGCAATAAATGACTTAATGTTATAATTGATCTAGAGATCTGTTCTGATGATAATTATCAAATGTTATTATTTTGATTTGATCCTTACTATTCTGTGTGTATCATCTCTAGGTTAGATAACAAATGCCCTTAAATGGGCTTGCTATTAAATATTCTATTAAGAACTATGAACATTTCTTTTATAATTGCTTTGAATATTTCATAGAATGTAAATGATGCACATTCATGGTGGTTCGATTGTGACTACACAACACTATGAATTCTAGTCTTACCAATTTCAGAATTAATTCGCCAAGTTTGATGGTAGATGATAGTTTAATCTGCACTTTTCATGTTAAATTCATGTTAAGAAAACTACTGGACCCTTCGATTTTAGCTGTTGTGATATATCTATACTCATCTATGTAAGATCAGATATTAAATTATTTCAGTCGCGGATAAGGCATACAAATTTGATTCATTGGTTGCATATTGACATATTTCATTGAAGGACAAAATTGACAAACGGAGATATTCATAAAAGAAAATGAGGGGGGACGAGAGTGAAATGTAAGGGAGAAAGAGGCTCAGAAAGAGGAGAGAGCAAAGAAACAAAATAGAGAGAGATAGAGGGGGAGAGAGGGAGAGAGAGACAGAGCCAAAATAGAGAGATGGATAGACAGTGTGAGAGACAGAGAAATCGAAGAAAGATTATGTCTGTACCTATAAAAAGTTAGTGTTGTGTTTATTGATAACATCTTGAGCTCTCTGTGGCTTGGTGACTTTTGTGAGGATTATGTCTTTTTATTATCATCATCATCATCAACTTCATCGTCATCGTAATCTTCATAATTGTATCATTATTATTTAGTATGAACATCATTATTATTATTGTTTATCATCATCATCTTCATAGCCATAATGTCCATCATCATCATCACCATCATCATGTGCCATCTTTGTTATCCAGTTGACATAAAGTTCATCTTTACGCTTTTGATTAAGATAAAACAAACAGATCCGTTACTGGCTATGTACTGGTTGATCTACCTCAGTAGGATATGTTGTGGACACAAGAATCTTTCCAACTTCTATCGGTAAAATTTGTCTTAGAAGAGCCAAATAATATATGTTTGCATATTTTGGTCTGGAAACATGTTTTGACTTTGGTGATTATTCAGTGACACAACATATGCTCCTGCGACATTTGTCAGAAGACATTAGAGTTAAGGCATACAAATTGATTTGTTAGGGTTGTAATAGAGATTTTGGTTCAGAATAGTGTAAAGATAAGGATTAGGGTTTAGTTTTGGAGGTCAGGTTTTATGTTTGGCTAAACATGGAGATTTTCCATCGGAGCAATTGTCGTCAGAGCAAATGTCATAGACCTGATTGTCCAATTTATGCAAGGTCGACTTAAGCAGAGTCTTTTGTATAATGTACAAAATATTTAACATTTCTGTTAAAACAAAACAACTTCAGGATGCGGTTGTTTCATAGTTTGTATTATATCTAGAATGTACCATATTTATGACACAACAAATTACAATATTCACAAAACACACGTAATGACAATTAAGCTTAATTTAATGCAATTTATTTGATCATTTTCAGGGGTATTAATCAGCATGTCTATTATTACACTGTGGGACCATAGTTTCATTTGAGATATTTCCCTTTGTCTACATGTGTTTATAAATACCATTTGTGTGTTTCATAATTCATGCACCAACAACATCACAAGAGGCTGCTTGAAACTTTCCCCGAGATGTACAAAATAGCATGGGGTGTGAATGAGAACTGGGCCCGTTGCACAAAAGTTACTATTATCAGATTTTGGTAACTTTGCCTTCCAATGGTAATTACTATGGTAACATGACCCAACAGCCAATCAAAATCAAGGATTTTATGAAAGTTACGATACTAGTGACTTATTCAATGGGGCTCTGATAAGATGGATGTCACTGCAGGGAAGAACAAGAATTGATTGGTAGAACTTATAAATGAGATTCCAGGAAAACTGGTTGCAATGGATTTGAAGGAGAAATACCAATTAATGCATGGTGCCGAGTACAAAGTTGGAGTGATGGCAAAATGAGGTATTATGGGTGACACGACATGTGACATTTGCTCTGGTCTAAGTATCTCAGAGGGTACATGGGTAGCGTTACGATTGAAGTTTTTGGTTAAGAATCATGTAAAGATTAGGATTGGGGTTTATTTCGTTTTGGACGTTGGGTTTTAAGTTTGGCTTAACTTGCAGATTTTTCTTCGGAGCAATGACATGGAACCGTATTATGAAACACACATATTCACCAAAAATGTTTGATTCTCTATCTACGACAGAGCTTTCTGTACTACTTTTAAATTTTCATTGTTGATACAAGCCAAATGTGATGGTTATTCACTAATCAATGCTTGAATGTTCCTGTGGTATGTGTATATCATCTTCGCCTTTTCCACAGTTCATAATAGCTGGCAAGAGTTTTGGGACAAAATCATAAAGAAAAATTCAGGATCATCTATGCTGCATATAATTGATTTTCCTTCCCTGTCATTCTGTTATGATAATCTTTCCCCTCATCAGACATGAAAACATCAAGATTTGCATATCAAAGAGAGAGTAAAAATTAAATGAAAGAGAGAGAAAGAGACAGAGAATAATCAGAGAGAGAGAAAGAGAGAGAGAGGGGGGGGGGATTCGCCTACTGAAACTGAATACACCTAGTACATAGACAACAGGAATTCAGAGAGTTCATATAAAGAGAAAGGGAGAGAGAGAGCGAGATAAAGAAATAGGAATGAGATGTTACAAATTGATATTTTTTATGTTGCTAAGCATTCTTTATCCATATAATTAATATTAATCTTGTTGATTTCCTATTATCAAATAATTCATGCTGTATATAGGGAAAAAATTCTCTTTAAAAAAAAAAGAGTGACTTTGTGTCATGTGCATCAAACTGCTACAAGGCTGATTATAATATCATAACTATCAAATCGTCATTCTAACAAGACAGAGATAAGAAAAAAAAATTTAAAGTGCAAAGACTATGTGAGATTCCAAGGTCAAGTCGATCTGAGGTCAGGTCACCTTCCGTCACATCACACGAGAGATCTTTCTCTGTTTTTGAGCTAAAGCTAGAGGTTCGTGGAAGGTTGAGCAACGTCCGTTTCATCCTCTGCAAAACCTTCATTTAAAGCGCCCTCTATAGCCGCCGCTGCATCATCGGCTTCTTTATCGGCGTCGCCTTCATTTGTATGAGTAACGATGGGGGCAGTGTCTGGAATATCTGGGGAGTCGTATGCAGGTTCGTCATCGATCGTGGAATGGCCATTTTCGATCACCACTTCTGTGGTGCTTGTCTGACTCGGAGCGGGCGAAGACTGACCACCTACTATATCATCTGGGTCAACCTAGAAGGGATAGATGTGGAAAACAAGGGTGGGTTAGATATATCTAAAAATAGGTCTTCGATCACTTATGGTTGCCCTGGAATGACATTTTAAAAAAAAAACCCAATTCCATACATTTTGATTATAGGTGTTTAATGGAGTTACAGAAATTCCCTTCTGGCATATATGAATGCCATTTGTGTCTAAAAATGACTCTTGGAGTATGGATTGTTCAAATTAATGGATGATATACATGTTTAATCAAACCTAAAATCCCTCAAAATATAAGATCTGAATTTTTTGACTGGTCAATTGTCTTGATACAATATCTTTAAAAGATAGAGTTTTGAAGTATAAATTATTGAACTGTCACAACTGAAAACATATGCCTGTGAGACATTGATTACATATGGAATTAATTGAAATGCTCGCAAAGAAACCTCATTGCCATGAGGTCACGTAATTGTTTCACAAACCTTGTGCTCCAGAATCTTATTTGATATTATTTGGATTATTGAGTAACTTCACCTGTTCACCTATTGTTGGCTTGAATTGTCCATTATGGCATTGATCTCATTCATTAAGAAGCCTATTACACATAAGATATTGATCACCTGTGGTTTGACATGGACTGTCAAGAAACCTATCACTGATAGGATATTGATCACCCGTTGTTTAATTTGGATTGTCAAGAAACCCAATACCCATAAGATTTTGATCACATATGGTTTAACTTGGATTATCAAGAAACCTATTGCCAATAAGATATTGATCAAATTTGGTTTAACTTGTATTGTCAAGAAACCTATTAGCCATAAGATATTGATCACCTGTGGTTAAACTTGGATTGTCAAGAAACCTATTACCCATAAGATATTGATCACATATGGTTTAACTTGTATTGTCAAGAAACCTATTACCCATAAGATATTGATCACCTGTGGTTTAACTTGGATTGTCAAGAAACCTATTACCCATAAGATTTTGATCACCTGTGGTTTGACATAGACTGTCAAGAAACCTATCACTGATAGGATATTGATCACCCATTGTTTAATTTGGATTGTCAAAAAACCTATTACCCATAAGATATTGATCACCTGTGGTTTGACTTGGATTGCCAAGAAACCTATTACCCATAAGACATTGATCACATATTGTTTAACTTGTATTGTCAAGAAACCTATTACCCATAAGATATTGATCACCTGTGGTTTAATTTGGATTGTCAAGAAACCTAATACCCATAAGATATTGATCACATGTATGGTTTAACTTGGATTGTCAAGAAACTTATTACCCATAAGATATTGATCACATATGGTTTAACTTGGATTGTCAAGACACCTATTACCCATAAGATTTTGATCACATATGGTTTAACTTGGATTGTCAAGAAACCTATTGCCAATAAGATATTGATCACATTTGGTTTAACTTGTATCGTCAAGAAACCTATTACCCATAAGAAAGTGATCACATATGGTTTAACTTGTATTGTCAAGAAACCTATTACCCATAAGATATTGATCACCTGTTGTTTAACTGTGATTCTCAAGAAACCTATTACCCATAAGATATTGCTCACCAGTGGTTTGACTTGGATTGTCAAGAAACCTATTACCCGTAAGATATTGCTCACCTATGATTTGACGTGGATTGCCAAGAAACCTATTACCCATAAGATATTGATGACATATAATTTAACTTGAATTGTCAAGAAACCTATTACCCATAAGATATTGCTCACCAGTGGTTTGACTTGGATTGTCAAGAAACCTATTACCCATAAGATATTGCTCACCAGTGGTTTGACTTGGATTGTCAAGAAACCTATTACCCATAAGATATTGCTCACCAATGGTTTGACTTGGATTGTCAAGAAACCTATTACCCATAAGATATTCATCACTAGTGGTTTGACGTGGATTGCCAAGAAACCTATTACCCATAAGATATTGCTCACCAGTGGTTTGACTTGGATTGTCAAGAAACCTATTACCCATAAGATATTCATCACTAGTGGTTTGACGTGGATTGCCAAGAAACCTATTATTTATAGCCAACTGGGGAGTGTTTTATGAAATAAACAGTCAGTGATTTTCCACTGATATATTTTTTCCTTGTTAGCTTTAAAAGTCATTGACAATTTGTTTCATAAAATGCCCCCCATGTTAGAATGAATGGTAGCTTGATGGTCTTCCCTTACCTGAACAGCGACATGACGAGGCGTTTGTACTCCTATGGATATCTTGGACAGTCCATCATTCTTCTTGGTCTCTGTAATCTCCTGGTAGTCATTGTTAGCTGGTATCTTCTTCATTGGTATCTCATCACCTGCTGCAGTCACTCCATTTGTATTGTTATAGTACTCCTTCTCTAGACTTGCCTCAAACTCTTCAGACTTTTTCCTATCGGGATGAAATAGAGTACATAGTACTAAACAGAATTGAATAAAGTAGGCTGATGATAAAAATATTTTTGTTCTGGACATTTCCTGCTTGATTCGTAAATAGGCACATAACGTGACTTTAGACAAATTTGTGTTTCACCCCAAATAGGGAATACCTATGACTTGTATTGGGGAATAGTTCATGTGTGATGTCTTAATAACAATATTTTCACTGGGCTCATCATCATTGCCATTTTATTACTCCAAGCATTAGTATCATCTCCATTATTATTATCATATGTATTATGATTTATAATGATAATGATTCAATATATTTATATAGCATCTATTAGAATTTCTCTAAGCACTTTATCATTATTATCATTATATTTATTGTTATTATTATGATCATGATCATCATTATTGTTATATCTATTGGTAGTAGTGGAAGTAATGATTTTCTATTTATATCGAACATTATTATAATAATAATTATGATTTCTGTCATCATCATGACCACCATCAAGTGATTTGGGGATTTTTTTTCAGGAAGTGGTGGGGGGGGGGGGGAGGGGCCATCCCTTGCATTCCATCTAAACCTCGCCCACATACCTTCTCCAATCACTAGTCAACACCATGATGCAGTAGATGAAGATAATCAGCCCGACATAGCCAATGATAGCTATCGCCCAAGCTGGAATAGCCAATGGGTACGAAGATGGGGGCTCCTGGGCAGTGATGGCCAAACCGGGACCAAGATATTCGTTGATCATACCGTTGTTTAGCTTCACCATCAGGTATAGCTCCTGCCTGCGGAGTGCTACGGGCATGAACTCGGAAAGGGATGGGTTACGCACGAAGAACACAAGGCCGAATTCATCGGTTGCGGTGTTACGAACACGCTGCACGATGATCACATGCTCTGGGCTAATTTGAATAAGTAAAAAGGGTAGTAACGATATTTATATTTATTAATATTTTTTTTTTGGGGGGGGGGGAGGGGGGAGGGGATGATAAACATGCAAGAAACACATTCTGAAATGTGAAAGTCAAAATTGAAAATATCATTAAAAAGATGTTAGATAAAATGTTAGATGTTATGTTATATTAAAAATTGAAAATTTTAATGATTTTTTCCCGCTCACCATTTAAATAAGATAATCTGAATCTGATATTAATTGAATTTTATTTGTATGGATGTAATCTTGTTTACCGCATAAAGTTTTGCCTTAATGCCGTTGAAATGAACTATAATTAGATGCTCACATTGCCTCAGAGCAAATTAGAAAAAGAAAGAGAATTTTAAAAATGTAATATATACACAACAAAAAAAGTCATTCCCCCCTAAATCAAATTGCTGTAATTTTTGAACGGAATTATTTTGAGATATATTTCGTAGGTGGTTTTCTACACTCATTAAGCAACTCCTGGTGAAAAATGAGATTGATCGGTTGAGTCATGCATGAGTGATTAAAGATTGAATTGAAAATGACCATTTTTTAAAGTCACAAGAGTCGTTTTTCAGATTGTGCAAATACAAAGTTGGGCAAAAGTTGTTTTTAGGTGAATTTTATGGTGTTATGCTGTTTTACTATCCATCATTTAGCCACTTCACACAATTTTAATATCGTATGTTCATGGTTGAGTGATTGAATGTATTGCAGGGGCCGCGGAAGGGGGGGGGGGCTCAGCCCCCCACTTTTTTCCAAAAGCATGTACAAAAATGTAAAAATGACCATACGATTGTGATTTTTTGCATGGTCAGCCCCCCCTCTCCCACTTTGAAAACCGTTCCGCGGCCCCTGTATTGTGAGGTATTATCATAGGGCCGAGTTTATGGTAGTATCCTCTACAACTTGTTAGATCATGTTAAAATTTGAAAATGTTGGTGTCTCCCCCGATTATAGACCCCTCCCCCATTTTAAAATTCTGGATCCACCACTGATTTGTCCATAAATTAAACTGATCATGAGAAATTGTTAGAAAAAGAATACATTTATGCAGTGTAAAGAGTATTCATTCCTAAGTTTTCGAATGTGCTCGCTCAACCATGAAAACTGTTAAAGTTCGGAAATTGTGTGATGATAGAAATGATGGATGATAAAAACACAGCAATTAAAGTCACATTTCAAACCGAATTTGCCCCCAATATTCACTTTATTACCCTTTAAAATGATTGAAAATACCAATTTTCCCACTTTGATGCGTGCTCACTCATCCATAAATAAACAAATCGATTTCATTTTTGCACAGAATTCTGCCCATGGGTTGATAAACATTACTGCCAAATGACATTGCTAAAGACAGCCTTGAAAAAAGGGGTTACTTATTCTTAAACATATGCACCCATAAATGATAATGTACACAAGTCTATGAGAGAGGAATTCAAAATTTTAACAAATATGAAATGAGGGTTTGTTTCATGGACGGTTTTTGTTACTTCTGCCAACAGTTATTTCATGAAACTTCGCACATGGCTTCAGAGTAACACTATATCCAAAAGGCGCGCACACCAAAATAACCATTCCAAATAACCAAGCCGCCAAGGCCTTGAACTTTCTTCTTATTTGCATAATTTTCGAATATTGTGTGCTCACTGATGCATTAAACATCGGGATTTTCATAAAAATCAAATCAAATGAACTATGCATGGAGGTTTGTGACAGATATCCATAGTTACAAATTGCATTTTTTCCAATAACGTAAAAAAGAGCTAATCACATTCCACATGTTCATTCAAGCGTGAATGTTTAATTAAACGCCTTTGAATCATTGAAGCATGTTAATTGGTCATGAACATAACGAAACAGTTGAGAAAAGGTCATTTTCAGTTACCAAAATGAAACAATATATGCCTATGATATTTGAAAATCTTATTTTTGTATTTAATAAATGTTTATTGAACCGTGAATCGATGAATATTGCTGAAGATACTCTTCTAAAAAATAACTGTCATCATATTCTATCATTTTTATTTATAGAAATGTGTGAAAAATCTAATTATAGCAAATTTGGACTTGTGTTTATTCAACCGTGAAATTTATCCAAAAAAAGTTGTATCGTCTTTTAGAAAGTACCTTTTTTCAAGCCTTCTGACTATTTTTCATGATGAGAATGTGGAATTAGTTCCAATAAAATGGAATCAAAGTAATGATATTTGGCTTGTGACTTTTGAAAAGTGACATTTTTGCCTTCTGACGGTGCTCACTGAAGCATGACGTAAAATATGTCCATAACATTTACTCAGAAGATAGCTTATAAAATTACCTACACGCTCATGTAAAAATATATTAAAAACTCGCATTGGTTCGGAAATTATTGATGTTTGTTTAAGGGGGACTTACTTTTTTTGTTGTGTATATATATATGTATATTTTTTTTTTTTTTGGGGGGGGGGAGGTGCACTGGCGCATTTTTTTAACGGGAAAGTGCTTCCATATATAGTTCTGACGTTTGACCCTTTTCTACCTTTTTCTTATCTTGTACTTATGTAAACTTTTGCCCCTTTCCCCATATCAAGAAGCATGACCTAGCTATTTCTTGCTCAGTTGTGTACCCTATAGGCCCTGTAGCCCAGAGGGTGTTTCATAACAGCTGTTCGTAAGATACGAATGACTTTACGCACGACTGGTGATCCTTTTTTGTGCTATGTGATATCCCTATGAAGTTGATTTATGACCTAAGAACATGTTCCAGTCGTGCGTAACTTTACGAACAGCTTTATGAAATACCAACCAGAATTTTACTTACAAAACTGGAAGGAAAACATAGTCGTTGGTCACGTTAGCGATGACTTCTTTGAAGAGTTCCGTTTCCACATCAGTTAAAGCCTAAAAAAAAACCCAATATAGACGAAAGATAAAGATTTCAATGAATTATCGAATGAGAGATAATTGTCCTTCATTACGGGAAAATCCTTGAGTATAATGTCATCCATAGTTGGCAGTTTAAAACAGCCTTTGAAATGTACTATATATATAATTTGCGAACGAAATATGGATCAATTCACAATAAAACCATTTGATATTCAACATCTGAATCACATCGGAGTTCTGAGCAAGTTTCCTTGTAGTTTGGGAGGAGAAAAATTATCATTCTTATGAACGTTATTTTTTTGATATGTTAAAGTCATTTTAAAAATCTGATATAAAATATAATATCTTGTGATTAATAACCGTGAAACCCATGTAACGAAGACGATACGACTTAATTTAAAAAAAATATTTATACCACGTGCATAAAACCCATGTTTTTTACTCGTTATGGACGTATCGCTTTTGTATATACCTTCTTTCTTTCATTGTTTGATAAAATATCATAACCAAAAAGAATATAAATGTTTATACTTACGTCGGATTTGCCGTCGAATGTCACAGTTATGGCACCAGCAGCGACGTATTCATCACACTGTATAGATAGGACAAGGAATAAAATAACAGGAATTATTTATGAATGATCTTAATATTACCCTAGTATTAGAAAATACAATTCGTCATAATTATGTTCGTAGACCAGGCTCAGCAATTGCTGTAAGAAGAACTGATGATAATGCGGTTATGTAGGGCCGGCCCACTGGGAGAACGGAGTCACTCTTAAAAGAGATTGGTCAAAATCACAATTCTCTTGGTTAATCCGACCAAGAAAAATGCCAAAAATTGACCAAATTATTGTTTAGAAACTCGGTCAGACACATTATTAACTAAGATAATGGTAATTTGACCAATCCTTTTTTTTTAGAGTGTATTCCATAATTTAAGCACATCGTTTAAGCCCGTCACTCTAACAACTATTGTTTATAGTATTTAACAAGTTGTTTACAAACTTTAACCATTTAAACAATGATCAAATATTTTTAATAGAGTTTAAACAAAATACGGGCTTACAAAAAACGCGCTTAAAATTTCAAACAAAGCCTTTACAGTTTAGAGTATTCCATTTATTTATTTTTGCATGGATTTAATATGAAATAAATGAAAAATGCTATGCTAGATAGGAACATGTGCACATGATAAAAATTAAACCAAGAAAATTCTATACTCACTTCCGTTTTGGAAATGCCTGTAGAAACATCACAGGTAGGCACAGCTGTTATGTAACAAAAAAATGAATAAAAATCAATAGGCAGATTATAAGAATTATAATCAAATACAAATGAAAAACAACCATTCTGATTGGTCGAATGTCTATGTTAGACAATATTAAAGCAGGATGCAACAATGAACTTAATTGGTCATCGCGTTTACTTTCTGAACCGTACTTCAAATCAAGAGATGCGATATAGAGTTGGAACCACATACTTCCTGTTATGATTATGCAGTCTCTTTATGTCACGTATTCAGGCAAAGAAAACATGAGGGGATATAATATGGAATATAGGGCAAGATTTCTTTAAAGGGGAATCCAACCTTGGCCATAAAATGGTTTGTTGGGAAGGAGAAAAATAAATCAAACAGAATGGTGAAAGTTTGAAAGAAATCGGACAAGCAATAAGAAAGTTATAGCTGCTTTAAAATTGAGATCACTAATAGTATGTACATTTCAAATTGGCAACTGGGTAAGTAAATTATGACAAGGGGCAAGGACAACTTTCCCATAGGCCATGTACTTTATTATCAGGGATTTGTGGTTTTCTCCTAGGTACCCATTCCCCTGGGGCAGTAATATAAATATAACCCAGGTAGTATATTGTTTAGTGTCCTCATGAAAGAAAAATATAATTTGAAGTAAAACTTTTGGGAAAATGACATTTTAGCCATAATATGTATTGGAGTACATGGAAGAGTAGTCCTTGCCTTACATCACTATGACATACCATATGCGGCCAATTTGAAGTCTCCATGAGTATAGTGATTACCAATATTTACAACTTTTAAAAATTCATAACTTTCTTGGTGTTTGTCCAATATTGTTCAAACTTTCACCTATCAACTTGTCTGATTTTTCTTTTTCTTATAAAAACAAGTTTTTATTTGGGTTGGATTCCCCTTTAAGTTCACAAGCGAGCGAACATTTGAAACATTTTAGGACATACATGTATTTTTGCATGTATATCATAGGGGAAATATTTAGAAAGAAACATCACATTTCACAATTTTCCTCCTTTTTTTCTGTTCCTTTTTTCTTGAGTCGTGCTGTAAATTTCGTCGGTTTCTTTGCCCCAAGCCCCCACCCCTCCAACTAGATACGCCGGTGTTGCTTTGTAATCTTTACTTTGAGCATATTTTTATTTGCACCAGGGTAATGATAATTACAAGTTTTGATGGATTTATTTCTTTTAGTACAACACCGCGTGTATAGAGCCCGGTACAGAGATTATGTTTATGATCATCATGATTTCATTATTTTGATGGAGGCCCTATTTTTTGGACGGCTAATGAAGGCACTGATGCGTCAAGAATATTTTATCTATTCCTCCAAGAATGTAATTGATTTTATATAAAATCATAATTTCCTCTGTTGTTATATTAATGGTGAAAATGTTTTTTTTTATTTCAAATCTATTATGAGTTGAAATACATCCCTCTTTCACAGGCGCGTAGCCAGGGGGGGGGGGCGGTGGGGGCGGTCGCCCCCCCAAAAAAAAACGTCCCCAAAAAGAAAAAAAAAAGAAGGGAAAAAAGAGGGGAGAAAAGGAAAAGGGAAGGGAGGAAAGGGAAGAAAGGTAGCTTTGTGTTTTTTTTTCTTTTTATTCTTTATTTTTTTTCTCAAAAGAGAAACTCCTTCTCTCTTGCTCTAAATTTATATATGAATTTTGCTACCGCGCGGCGCGCGGTTAAATGATAATATTGAAGTTCTCCATTGTTTCCCCACCCTTTCTCTAACTCTGCTTTTCCACCTCAGCTATATGTGTTTCTTGCCAGTTAAAGTTCAAATGTATAGATTAGGGCATGGAATTAGAGTAAGGTTAGGCCGAAGTATATGAAGTTATCTTTTTTTTTTTAATTGATTGCGCAACTTCTGGACGGGTCGGCCATGGGCGGGTAAAATCTTTATATCAATTTCTGCCGTCACCTCCATAAAGTCAACTTCTCCTGCTTTTCAGCTCATTACTAATCAACCATAATTTTGGGGCAAACAGGTTCCTAATTTAAAAAAAGGAAGGTATAAAATTCGTGTCGTATTAGATAAAAAAGTACAATATTTATTATCATATTCTATTAAACTACATGTCATTTCCCTGCACATTCATCTCTTGTCCTGTTTTGCGCACTCAGTTTGAAATTTTGAATGACACTTAGGGTTCTTTATAATTCAAAATGAAGCGCTTCAGGATAAGTCAAAGAAATTAGGCATCCTTTTTATATAATTTCAATGAATCACAGAAGTTTCAACTTTTTGCGCACTATTTTCCTTGTAATGAAGTTCAATAATCTTAGAAAATCAATCGAATTAGACCCGATGGGGTATTAGAGATATCTGAATTTGATGAAACGTCCGCCCTTTGAAACTTCAGAGTTTCATTGCTCTGCGCGGGGAGGAATATCTTCCTCCCGGCATATACACTTCTTCTCCTCTGTTTTGCGAGTTATGCACTGTCGCTAAATTGTTTGTAATCAAATATGATCTTTCCAAGGGAAGTATTCAATATATCTTTGAAAATACCCTTTTATCGGGACCCTTTTCATGGCAGAAAAAAATTGAAAAAACGCTTTAGCTTCCGCGCTTCGCGCGGGGTTATTATTTTAATTTCCTCCATTGTATTCCTCTTTTATGCGTTCGCTCACAATCACTTTTGAAAATAAGGTTCATGAAAAAAAGGTTCAAAATCACAATATTGTCAACTGAACTGGGGGTGATATAGGTACTAGAGACAAGAGAGACGGCTCCTTTTCATTTTAATTTATGAAACACCAAAAGCTTCGCGCTTCGCGCGGGAAACTCCCCCTCCCTGCACCCACCCCCTAGGGAGCGCGCTTCGCGCGCTCTGTAAGTGTTGGCACGCTTCGCGTGCGATTACCGCCCCCTCCAAAATGAAATCCTGGCTACGCGGTTGCTCTTTCAGTTCCACGAATCCCTCATTTGTACGGCCCACAAGGTTACTTCTTTATTATGAAAGTGAAATGAAAAATGGTAGACCCTTCATATCTTGCAGTGCATTTTGTTTACGTTTATTTCTACCCAAACCAGCTTATTGTTGGTGGTGAATATGACTTGATATGACAGTCATCAATCGAATTAATGAAACAAGATTTAGAATCGTTCGGATATAACTTCCTTCTGTGACTGTATAGGGGTGTGACCCCCGGAGGGGTGCAGAAGGATAGAGAACCACAATTACTCGCAGGTTCTTTACGATTATTAGCTTTGCATTCTCTTTTTTTTTTCTCTTTGTTTTAGGTAGCATTTCACCAGAACGTGTCAATATTTGAGTTATTGCGGCAAAATCGATTGTGGGGAAACAAAAAAAAAATTGGGAGATGCAGAAGGCATTCAGACTAGAAACCGATCGAGGGGGGCAAGGTCTTTTGTTAACAATTAAGGTTATTTCTCAATGGAAGTACATAATTATAACCATTGGCGGCGATTCCAGAGACGGGAGGGGGAGACATACGTAGCTCCCTTGATTTTTAATTTTTTCACAGGAGCCTGTTGAAGAGAGTCATCTCTTTCCCTTCCCTCTATATAGATGGACACAAAAAATCAGGAAATGGTCGTCCATGCTTATAGCAGATTAAAGATAAAAGATCAAAGATAATGAGTTAGGAGGGAGGGGAGAATGGTGAAATTGAGAGGGAAGGAGAGAGAGAGAGAGGGGGCGGGGCATTAAATGAATTAAATTATTATTAATTTGAACAGAGAAATAAAGCAATGAGCGATGTACACCGTAAAATCGCTGTTTTATATTTCAAGCAGGTTGTTTAAGCCCGTCACTCTAATTGTGCAATGTTTGATTTTTTTAACAAGATGTTGAAAACGTAAAGCTTAAACAATTGTGTAAAAGTAAAAAAAATTGTTGTTAGAGTGACGGGTTAAACAGCGTGATTTTTATTTTTTTTACTGTGTAAGGAGATGAAACGGTTGTGGCCTGACACAGAGATAGGAAGAGAAGACGAAAAAGGATAGTTATTCAGAGGGAAGGGGGGTTGTAGGTGACAGTGACGCCCTATAAAGCAGATCTTGACTAATTTGTGATCGTCAGAAGTATTGTGTTTGGTACAGAGAAGAAAGATCAAAGGCCAAAGTCCCTTTCTTGCACGATTTCGCGGCATGTTCTGAGGAAGAATTAAGAAAATATATAAAGACTTGGCGACCCTCGTTTTTGAGAGGCCAGTATTTGCACGCCTTCTACTTTCCACACTGACAATGAACGAATTCAAATATGACCAAAGTGCAATTGCGCTTTCTAAACATGTTTTTTGCATAACCACACAATAGGTTTTTGTTGATATCAAATGCTGTATAATATTAACCAGCACATACTCGCAGTGGAGCGAGAGAGTGCAGGGCACAATGGAACGTAGAAAAGAAATACCTTTTTTTAATATATCGGTGAAAGGGAATGAGACCCTGATCTGCTGATCATATTTCAATAAAGAAATCTAGATTGTGCTAATAACCATGGAGTAGAAAGGCTGGTAGACCATGACCCAGTCGCTTGGAATAATTTTTTTTTCGAGTTATTTCATGGTAGAAGCTCATGCTGTATTGCATGTCATTCAGAGGCATTAGGTAACTGATACTTTTGGGTGTAATGTGTAACTCTATGTACGCTTTGTTTTGCCGAGCAAGACTATTAACAATGATTACTTTCTTTTGACTTCGTTCAATAGTCGCGTTTGTCGTTGGGGAAGTTTTCCACATTGAGCAAAAGCCTAATAATTGCTTCTCTATTTTATCACTATCATCGTTTTTATTATCACTATTATTATTATTGTTATTAATTTTTATAATAATAATAATTATTATTATTATCACCAACATCATCACCTTAGTTGTGAGGGTGATCCTTTATATGCTGTTGGCAACCGATCAATCATCTCTTTACTCCCTAGTTACATTTCTGATATTCACCAAATTTCGTCGCTGTTCCTAATCCTTTGCTAGATATTTTTTTGTTTCCGTTTTTTTTTTCTTACTTCTCTTTTCATTTTCTTCTTCTCTCCAGCAGCTATAGGTAAACCATATGTATTTCATAAACATGTCACGTTTTCTTTATGATGGATCAAATATTGACTCAATAGGGGAGGATACCTCTTTGCATATCTATTTCTTCCAACTGCTAACTCAAATATTTTTTATGATTTTATGATCAGAACGAGGACGGGAGTATACTTTATTCAAGACTGTACTTTGTCTCGAGTAAACATAAGAGGCTCAACCCTGTGGACACTGTGGTATTTATTTACTATTTCGTAACAATTGAAAATGCACCTTGATGATAAATGATATCCTTGAACATGCCCATTCGTTTCAATCAATACATGATGATCACCGTTTCTATGAAGCTAAGATCATGTCTTTATTTTCGTGTCCATGCATGTCACATTATGAACACCTGAGTAAAACTCGAACATTCATCTAATTTGATTTGAATTATTTAACTTTAGTACTAAAATGACAAGGGGATGTGATTTTTCAAAGGGATAATCACCAATTTAACATTGCGGCACAAGTGCCCCACCCCCGCGAGAGAGGGGCGGGGGTCACTCGCCACATTGGCTGCACCGGGCAACCCACCCGTGTCCAAAAACATTAGAGATCTACCCGAAATAAAACGGCGCAATCTGCATAACCAAATTTGCAACCCTAAATTGCGTAACATACAAGATAAGCCACTCTTAGCCCTAAGTAATATGAAGGATAATTATGCTCTAATTCTGCGACCAAAGGGACATGAAAAGAGAAACCCCTAATTTGATACCCTAATGGCTAGTGGAGCGGATCTTACAGTGGGAGGGGGGGCCGGGGGGGGGGGGGGGGCTAATGTCGGGTCTAATGTAAAAACAAATAATAAAATCAGATGGTATCTTTTTTGTATTTTTGTACACGTTTATTGAAAAAGGTGGGGGAGCTCTAGGACCGGAACTCCAGGTCCCAGTTTTGAGTCCTTGCGTAGGTAGTGAAATCGGCTACTTTGATGTTCTCCGCTAACATGACTGTGAAACATGTACTAATACAGTTCAGGGGTGGATCCAGGATTTTCCAACGGGTGGGGGCACATTCGTTTTCCCGATGTAAATTTGACAAGCCCAAAAAGAAAAAAAAACGTTTTCACCTTAATTGAAGGTCATTCGTCTGCGAAAAATTTGACTAGCAAAAAAAAATCCTTACTTTCAAAAGTGGGGACACACTTGGGTAAAAACGGCATATATCTACATTAAAAATTATGATTATGGCTCTCAAGGGGGGGGGGGGCACGGGGCGAATTGACCTCCTCCCTGGATCCGCCACGGATACAGTTCATATTAAAAAAAAATCCGATGCTTACTGAAGCAAGTTATAAATCTCTAAAAATTCATTACTACTTCGTATTAAAATATGCATTATCAATTAAATTTCACCTCTGCACAAGCATTGCATAATCAAATTAGCAACTCTAAATGGTGGGGTGGGTGAAAAAAGGCGTCCCATAATGCCGAACTGGCGATTGCCATTGTAAATGGTACTGAAAAAGCAACCCTTTTCCCGAAAGACGTCGACGACGCCTGAACCCGAAACGCGGGGAACACTTTCGACGCTTGGTCAGGGGCCCGTTGCAGAAAGAGTTGCAATCAATTGCAACTCTAAAAATCATGCGCAACTTGATTTTCAACCAATCAACAGCGCATTTGGGACTTGCGATTGATTTTTTGACTTGCGTTTAAACGTAACTCTTTCTGCAACGGACCCCTGGACGCGGATTTTATGGTTACTTTGCGATTTTCCATGCCCCGCCATATAGACCGTTTTGATCCTGTTAATAATTAATGGTATCTATGATTAACTGAAGCATACCACCCCCTAAAAAGTGGCTTCTCGTGGCGGTCCCGAGTTTAACCGTCTTCAAACGCCGCTTACCATTTGAAAAATAGCCGTTCTGTTCGTTCTTAGCGGCGTTTTAAACAGTCAAAGGGGAAAAAATAGATAAGGTCTACGGACCTCATCATGTTCATTGTTTCTTGCAGATGTGAAGGATCTGAATAAGTAGTAAACGCGGTTTTTTGAAGGAGAAAACGAGTTGCCGAACCAAAACAGCCCTTCAATCGATGATGTGTGGCTTTCTCTTAATAAACTAGGTGTTTTAACAATCTAGACAGATTTTGAACAATTATTGTCTTAAAAAAAATGCACATAACCTTATTCCTGGCAGTTATATGGCATAATTATGCATATGAAATTAGCAAGTTCTCAATTTTTTTTAGGTTCAAATGATATTACTTAGATCAATTTAAGAATTAATGTGCAAGTCAAAATCTATACTGATACTTTATTCACTTATATCAAATTAGAGCAAAAAAGAAGTCATCTAAATCCAAAACGCTCTGATCAGTTAGTACTGGCAGTGGCGTACCTAGGATTTTCCACAGGGGGTGCAAAACCGTCCGCCAAAAAAATTGACAAGCAAAAAAAAAAAAAAGGTCTTCAATCACAAATGAAGGATTTCGTACCCGAAAAAAATTGACAAGCAAAAAAAAAAAAAAAAAAAAAAAAGCTTCAAGCTCTTCAGGGGGGGGGGGGGGGGGAATAAAGGTCTTCAAGCTCATCAGGGGGGGGGGGGGGCAAAAAAGGTCTTTCAAGCTCGTCGGGGGGGGGCAGGGATACGTCCTTTGCATGGGTTGTGGCTCGTCAGGGGGGGGGGCAGACTGCCCCCCCCCCCCTGTAGGTACGCTAGTGAGTACTGGTGAAAGTTAATTCCCATTGTGGACATGGATTTAATCCAAACTTCATCTCCATTTGGGATCAAATTATGCCTAATATTTTTATCTTTGAATGTTAAAACGATCATTGTACCCTTTGTAATCATATTCAAAGCTTCAATTCGATTTGCTTTATATTTCCAACGCCCTTTGACTGCCATTTGAATAGCACCAACATAATTATATCTTTTAAAATTGAACAAGCTGTGTATAATTTTTTATCTATTTTTTATTTGTATGTTCTTATTTACATCATCACTGTACATTAAACCAAAGAACCGCATGATATACAATAAAATTTAACATAAAAATTGACAACTAGGTATAAGAAGAGAGAATATTAGATACATATCAAATAGTAAGTGTGACAAACAAAATGCAATATTTGACTTTTCTGTCGTCTTTTTGCAATTTTCCCAAAACACTCTTTTTGATATTCGCTCTCCATTTTATTTCTTCTCAGAGCATTTCAAATATTCCTTTCAAATTTGGTTTTCTTGTTTGTTGAAAATTTGTATAAGAAGCTAGATTGATTAATGCATTTAATACAGCACCAAATTTTGTATTATAAGATCACAAAAGAGGGTGAGATGAGAAATAAAAGAGCATAATTATGATCAAAATAGGAGTAAGAAAAAAGGGGTTTATTATCACTGTAAAACTTGGAGTCTCCTCTTTCATGGTTTTCTTGAATATAGACGTTTTCTGTTGTTTATCTCATCCATGCGTGGATGATTATTGTCTACATTTAACAGATTATGGAGGAGACTCTATAAGCTTTACAATGTTTGGTCTTTTGTCTGATTCATTTTGACGAAGTTATGATAAATAAATCTTCGATTGTTATAGATGGAACTTATAGCCGAGATGAGCCGACATCATTATATTCTGATAGGGTTTAAAATAGGATAAATATTGGTTTTTGGGCCGGGAAATTGGAGGAATTCATTGCTTCTCCTCAACCTCATTGAGCTTAAACTTTTCTTATCTAACTGAGAATGTAACTTACCCTGGCCATTAACTGAAGAGATGGTCAGAATGACCACTACTGCGAGCAACAAGGTCTTCATCCTCGTTTAGGTGGTCGAGATCGACTTCGAATTAAGTGTAACTCTCGGATGTGGCAGTGTTACGATGTGGTGCTCAATGGACTACGGTGCGCTCTCAACCAAGGTATGTTCCAATCTGAAGATGACGGTCATCAAACAGAGTTTGCTTCAGAAACACGAGCACTTTGTCAATATCAGCTAGTCTCAGTTCAAGCCACGTGAACTTCATTATGATGCTATTCAGGGTCTTCGCATGTTTGATTTTTGTACCTTGCCTGTCTCTATCATTTCATTTATATTGTCTGATCCCTCGATCGATCGTTTTCTCCCTTTTCGCTCTTTTGACCTCCTCGTTCGATTTTCGTTTATTTTTTCTTTCAAATTCTCTTTAATTTTCCCCCCTTCTTCCCACTCTCTCTCTCTCTCTCTCCCCTTCTCTCTCTCCCTTTCTATTTTCTCTCTTCTTCTCCATCTCTCCGTCTTCATCGCTCTATTACCTAGTTGATAAGTATAGTCTATCTCGTTTATATATATTTTTCTTCTACATCTCTTTTTTAAAAATCCCATCTTGATGATCCTACTCATGCCAAATCTCCACGTACCATATCACATTGACAAATATAATTATGTTTGAAGATAAATGGAGATAAAAGAAAATCACCGTATTGATCAAGAATATTCAAGTGGGTTTGAAGTCTAATTTTGAATGCCCATCAGTCGCCCTTCTGTTTTTGCACGATGTTTGCTCTTGATCAGTCAACATCGATACAAGGTAATAAAATGCAATTAAAAAGTCTTACAGAATGGTGGTGTGGGGAGGCGGCAGTAACAGTAGCAACCAGTGGAGTACAGATCAGAGGAGTTTCAGGGGATGCTTGCCCCCCCCCCCTAAAAAGAGACAAGAGGTGACACATTATATTTTTTCTGAATATTATGTCAAAATCTATCACAAAATTTGATTTTTTTTTAAATAATGTCATAATTTTTGCTCGCTCGCTCGCTTTGCTATCTCGCAACTTGTTATAAAGTTTGCCCCAATATCTCGCAACTCAAAGATTTAGGCTCATTACTGGTAGCAACCCTTTAAAACAAATACCAACGCGCACACGCACACCGTCTTTTCAAATGTTTTATTTGGTTTCATGACGATAGAGATTTCACACACATACACTCACACACTCCAATCAAGTTGTTCATCATATTCATTGGCGGCACCATTTAATAGGAGGGCATGGACCACGGTGACATCGGTTTTGTTACCATAATTGAAAAACAAGTGTACGATCATATAGAGTTTGGACATTTCTTATCATAAATTTATACTCTTTTCGTTTTGCTTGCCTCACTGTTAAAAAACCCTGATTAACAGAAAATAGAAGATTTTGCAGAAAGCAATAACAGAATCATTCTGTAAATTCATAAAACAGGAATTTTTCTGCAATTTAACAGAACAGGTCTGTTTCAAAAGGGGGAAAATGGTGTTTTGTTAAAGGAAATTTGTAAGGTTCCATACACCAAATACCAATTTCCTGTAAGATTACGCAATCTGGTAAGATACAGGTGTTCTCGAGACTCTGCTGCAGGAACTTCTTTTATTTTAAGGATACATTTTCTAAAAGTGCTCCCTTTCATTGATTTCCCCTTTATATTCATAAAGTCTCCTCCCCCCTTCGGATGGCGCCCCTTACCATTTTTGCACCCCCTTATCACCTTGGAGCTATAACATTCCATTCGATTTCAATGACAATGGGTAACCATCATTATTCAGACATTTCATTATGATCTTTTTCGTGCACGTGCCTCACTATGCCTTTATTTACAGTAAATAATTTCCTTTCACATTAAACTTCTTTATTGTCCATCATTCAGTCATGTTAAAGCATATATTTACAATTCAACATGATGGTCTTTTAATACTGCACTAAAAAAGTCATCTTTGACAGACGTGGTACATTTATAAAACTCATTATTTTCATTACATATTTTTTTTAACTTCATAGGAAAGAACATACAAGAAAAGCAATTCCTACTCAGACCTCACAGTGATAATTATTGTGCCCCCTCCCGATATGATACGCCGCGGCGACGGCGCGCCGTTTCGACTTCTGATCAAGATGAGTTTTTACGGTTGGCTTTGCTCTTCAGATTATACTAAATGTTCTCGTTTTCTTCTACCTTATCATTTTCCTTTTCTTTAATTTTGCCTTTTCGGTGTAGGGCCTACTTTATTGATTAATGATTAAAAATACACATTTTTATGAATTGTTATTATACAAAATAATGGAGAACGTGCATGAAGTGCACATCAGATTGATACGGAGCTGCAACCTCACTGTAAAAAATATATATATATGAATAAAGAAAATTCTTTATTTCTTTTTATCCTATTTTCAAGCCTAAAATCCAATTTTCTTTAAAACATTAGAAAACATACCAAAAATCATCGTTCTTGCTAAAAAAAAAAAAAAAAAAAAAAAAAAAAAAAATCCTTTTTCGGGGGGGGGGGGGGTGTCCTATTTAGTGTCACTTTCTTCTTAAAAATCCAACTAAATAGGATAAAACGCTAGTCATTGGCAGCATTGTTATATAATTATCCTATAGGGTATGACCGTCCGGTATCGTAAACCATCAACAGGAATGACCAAGGTTTGTTACGGCAAATTTTGGTAAAATTACAAAATATCTAATTTATCAAAATGTGCCGTAACCTTGTTACGGGTAATTTTGGTAACTGCACATTTTGGGAAACGAACTTTTTAACCAGAATGTGCCGATAAGTGCACCTATTCCTGACGTGACCTATTGTTACCATACAGGGGCCGCGGAACAGTTTTCAAAGGGGGGGGGGGGGGGCTCAGCCAAAAGTGGGGCGTGACCATGCAAAAAATCTGGTCATTTTTACGTTTTTGTACACGGTTTTGGAAAAAAGTGTGTGTGTGTGTGTGGGAGGGGGGGGGGGGGGGGGCTCCCCCTCTTCCGCAGCCCCTGCCATATTTAGTTCAAAGTCTGGTGTGAAACTAATCTGATATGATGATAAAACTGCCAGCTTATATAAATTTCCACCATTCTGGAAGTTTCTGGTATTGTCTTTACAAAGAACATTCTCCTTCTTTCTAGAGCTGTTCTATTCTAGAAGACTCTTGAATGACCTCAGTGAAAATTAACAATGCTATGTAAACAACATAGCTAATTAGCCTAATCCTATTATCTTTTTCACTGCAGGGTG
The DNA here is from genome assembly GCF_037042905.1 of Lytechinus pictus. Lineage (NCBI taxonomy): Eukaryota > Metazoa > Echinodermata > Echinoidea > Temnopleuroida > Toxopneustidae > Lytechinus > Lytechinus pictus. The sequence goes on along the minus strand of NC_087255.1, from coordinate 31,986,278 downwards.
TCTATTGTCAAGCAGTCTCTATTGTCCAATACAAAAATAGCCAAATACCAATCATTGCTCTATCTCATTAAATATGCGTATCTTGCAAAGCTTACTAAGACATTCTGGAATATTCTTAATCATAGGCAATGTACATCCCTAGAGAGAGAAAAAAACAACTAAATAAATAAATGCAATTTCTCTTACAGTTCTTCTTGTATATAACAAAAGAAAATTTGTATTCACATTAAAACGTGAATAAAAGTGGCAAAGAAGATTACTTTTTTTTATTCAAAAGAGATTGGATTTATTTCAGTTTGCTTGCAAAAGGGGTTAGGTCCACAATGATATTAATTTTGTGAAAAAATATATAGAAAAATAATTGAAGACATGTAGATTTCTTTATACCCATTTTTATGTTCACATGATAGGGTAGTACATCATGAAAATTTAGTTTCTCATAAGAGTATTGCTTTAAGTAAGAATAAAAAACATGATATTTCTCGGAATGGTCCAAAGTGGACCTAACCCTTTTTGCAACCAAACTCTTCATAATCATCTAGACAATCTTAGGGAATCTTAGCAGCTCCGGCTCCTCGAAGTCTCGAACTCCACGCCGGCGCTGCCGCCCCCTAGCGTTCAAAACATTTTAGTCATACCCATATGTGGTCGACGTCTGCCAAGCCGGGAAAACAGGACGAGCGTTCCTCACATTCTAACTGTTCTTTTGCAAAATCTTTAATTGAAATGGAGTTGTATCTCACGTTTTTGGTCGGAACACTTCTCTTTCTAATTGGGGATGTGCTAGCAGAGGAAACTAAAGGACGTGGTAAGTATTTTTCATAAAATAGTATAAAATTGCCAAATACTGCCCACACGAATTTAATGCAGTGGGACTGCAGTTAGCCTAACCCAGGGAGCTCAGGCCCACGAAGCGGGCCCGAGCCCAGGGGCCTGTTGCACGACGAGATGAGCGATACGTAGCCGTAGGAACGTCCTACGACCATTCTTCCGAGATAGGAAGATTGGCGACAAATCAGCGTAAACCGTTTCACGAAGGCAATTTTGTCTTCCAACTCCAAGTCCGCGACATCGTGATCGTGAGATATCGATAGTATCGGTAGAATTTCTACTAGTAGGCCTACTAGTACTAGTCTTTATAATCTGATAATTTTATCAGTAATTCGAATTTGTTAGAAAATCACATATTTCCATAAAAAGAAGATCAAACACAACGATACTTATCATGGTTTTAAGGATTTATATATGAAGATAATCTTGCAACGAGAAAAGCGAAAAAGTTTTCGAGTTTTGGCAACATAAATATATCCAAATCAAATTCACATTATTTTCCTTAAGGCTTAACTAAAGCCGATGTACTTTGAAGTAGCCAGGCGGCTTCTAGAGAGTAAAAATCATTTACTAACGTAAGGTTACTCTCATACGAAGCCAGGCCTTCTATCTCATAGACCCACACAAAGAAAGCCATTGTACTTCCCCAACGTTACGCGACGCTCGCGTCCGTAACGTTGGGGAAGTACAATAAGAAACAAGATGGCGGCGTAAACATCGGGCAAGTCTCTTCCGTCTTTTCACAATATTTTTTCATTTTTTTGATGAATTCTTGTTTTAAAAATAACAACGAGAGCGTAGAAATGTCGGAAATTTATGAAGTTTTATCCCATGTACATGATTTAGAGCTAGATCTTTTAGAAGGAAAGTAGAAATCTCGGGGATGAAAGTTTCAGGTTTTGGCTTCCTTTGTGTGGGTCTATGAGATAGAAGGTATGGCTTCGTATGAGAGTAACCTTACGTTAGTAAATGATTTTTACTCTCTAGAACAACGTTCTCGCCAGGTTTACTCTGACGCTTGGCGGCGCGAAGCGACGCAAGCCGCGCAGCGGCCTCGGTGCGTGCGAAGCACGCACGGGGGAGGGTTCGGGAGCGCGGTAGCTATCGAAAATATCAATATCGACGAGCTTAGATTGCTGCTAAATGCACCACATTTTATGTCTATTTAATGCTTCTCCGGCCACACAGCCGTCACGCTTGCGCGAATTGCAATTGAAGCAGAAAGGCAACTTAAAAATTGAAGTTAATCTCATTTTATACTTACAGTTATAGATTATTTACATCGATAAATTAACTCCATACTTTCCAATGTTCAGATCGATATCGCTACATCCTTAGAAAGTGCGATTAATTTTGTGAATGCGTGTTGTTTCTTATGACAATGCCCGACTTCATCTACGGACCGCATGCGTAGCCCTTTGAGCTTGCGCTGCATCACGCCCTTACGAAATCCAAAGATTGTTCCGACTTTATACCTCGGTCACATGTCTACGGCGGCCGTACGGCGAGTCGAAAACAGCCGTTTTAACATTTTTTGTACCAGCTGAATATAGGTGGTTTGAATAAAAATTAATAAAACGGCTGTTTTCGACTCGCTGTAGAGCAAATGTGACCGAGGTATTATTTGGAAGCCTCGGAAGTTTTCTTCCGAGGCTTCCAAATAATGGGCATCGGTATTCATGAGACGGGGTCCCCAACTTATATAATTTGCATGGTTTTTTGTTTGGTTTATTCGAAACTCACTGAAACTATAACTCTCATAAGACTTCTGTTGATGATGTTTATACTAATAATTTCCAATCGAGATTCTTTTATCACTGTGTTCATTTGTATTGTTCGTTACTCACCTATAAAATAATGAATGTGCTGTGCTTCATCACGAGCTTGAGAAATATTTTTAGTCATTCATAATACTCTAATATTACAAATTTGTTGTTCTTAACTGCGATTTAAAATGTTTTGAAAGTATAGGTTAATTGACAGGAAATAAGATTTCTATTTTTACATAATACATTATATGTAGGCCTACAAATACAGCGTGTGTGGAGGAGAGGGGTGGGGTTGTAGGATGGTCGAAGGGAGACAGCGATAGGGGAGGGGTCGTGGCGTGGACAATGACAAGGGGATGTTGAGACCGTGTGTGTGGGATTGGTGAAGAAGTCAATATTCGAAGCGAATACATTTTTATAGACGTGTCTATACGTCTCCCGATGATGACGGCCGAATAATCTTTCTTTACATGTATCTTTTGGTGAATTTAAAAAATATTTTCTTCCACCATGAGTGGGATGATCAAGGTACGTGATTCAATAAATTGCATCACAATATCACTATAGGTGTAGTTTGAAAATCACGAACAGTTTATTAAAAATGAATAAAAGAGAAAGATCTTCTTAATTTTATAGCCCCCATCCAGCGTAAACACCATGAAGAGTTTTTGAGGTCACGAAATCAGCTGATTCGCACTCAAACAACAGGTTAACAGGTTACACATGTGGGACACATTCCAAGGGCGGGAATTCGGGGAAACCCGTTTTCAAGCACAATGATTGGCTCAACCCAGAAAGTGAATACTAATTAGATCACGTGCCATCGGCTTTGGGGCGTCTTGTTCACATTCCAACTCATTTCATAAATATCATCCACTCGCAGTATAATTAGGCTAACGACGTTGTCAAGATATAACTCATATATCCGATATAAAACATAAAGACATAAGTGAACTTGAAAAATTCATCCAACGATATTCAAATTATACTAGCAACTCATTGTGGGCGCGAAAAAACGATATACGTATCCGATATCCTCTAAAACGTTCACACATATCAACTTCAATAATTCGTACTTGAAACGAATATTTGTGAATGAATTGCCAATTCCACTTTGTTGAATGTGTACTTCTATCGAAATCTATTGAATCACGTACCCCTCCCGACCCAAGGTGGATTTTCCAATCGCCATAAAGATTATGAAGCCACAATCACAGTAGACACATCCATAAATGAATATCAATTTCATTCGCTACGAACAATCCCTCCCCACAAAGTCACAAACATCCCATCATTTTCATCTACATTGCCCACGGCCACCCCCCATTATTCTCTATTTTCCCTTTACACAAATTAATTTCAAATGATATTTTATTTTAAATCGTAGTTAAGCAATTGTACAACAAATTCATAAAGCATTCACTGTGATGACTAAAAACATTTCTCAGGCCCGTGACAGGTGCGCTCATTATTTAATTGGCAGGCAAAGAGTAATAAAGAACAATACAAATGAAAATACACTGTACGTATAACTCACATTCAAAAATGAGTCGTAATGATAAAAAATGTGAATAATATTAATAAATATTATTAATTATGAAAATTATAACAGATTGAATGAATATATGAAAAAAATCAAATTAAATTAGTTTTGGATCCCATCTAATTTTGGAAGACTATCGGATCCCCGGATCAAGGATTTTGATGCCATGTGCGATTTGTATTATGAATGTGACCGTGCGTTGCGAGCGCAAGTGCAGTGGCACAGAACTTGGTAGACACGCCGTCGCGAAATTAATCAACAGTTTCAAAAGATCGATGTAGAGATCAAGACTTTGGAAATAACGGCGTAAAATCGGAATTTAAATGTGAATAAATCATTTTGATGTAAGTAAATGAGTTGGACATTATATCAATCCATTCCATTGGCTTTGTCATTATTAATGTGATCTTTGAATAGTTTTCTCAATTCGCTCTACGGCAGTGTCATCAGAAATGCATTCAATGAATTCATGTAGATGTAGCTATAAAGGCTGGGGCCTGGGACGAGATAAAACTATATTTCGATCGAATTTTGATAGTAATTTTGACACACTTTATTTTTGACATAATAAGTGACAATATCAACTGAGATTCGTAATAATCTAAATTACATTGCCCAAGCCAGTAACCCACAATACCCCTCTCCCCTCACTTGTTTTTTAGCGTATTTACTACCATTTTAAAGACGTAAATAATGTGAGCAATGCGATACGCAAATGCGAAGTAAACATCTTCGCGCTTCCCACAAAAGAGATTGGGCCTCGAGTCGAGGTCGTATCGTATATAGCGCACTAGTAGTAGTGAGTGAGTCAAAGAAATCCCGGGAAGAAATCGTGGACGAAATAATCGACAAGTTTATTTTAGGATCTGAAAAGCAGATTATTTTTTAAATATATTATTCAGTTTTTGTGTAGATCTAGGCCTGCTTTACAGTTGTCGGCCACGGTTGTCGGGGAAGTTCACGGTTGGCGGATTTGCCCTGAAAATTTTCAGGGTTGGCGGCGCCCGCCAACCGTGACGCGTGGTAGCGAGAACGTTGCTCTAGAAGCCGCCTGGCTAGTTTGAAGGACACAGTTTGCTATTTTTAGTAAAAAGACCCTGCAAATAAGATAACAAGTTAAAAACAGTAGTAAAAAGCCATATTTTTTCTTTATTGTAAGGATTTCTATAGCTTAAATAATATTAGATTCGGGTGTTTTTTAAGTTGTTTTAAATACCATTTGTTGAGCCGAGGTACAAATATGGTTTGAACGAAATAAAATCAATTAATGTGCCTGACTATATGAGACTATGACGCAAAAAAAAGTACGAAAAGCCGCTTTTGAAAAAAACTAAATACGAAATAGAATGGAAATTAACGTGTGATTCGTTAGGAATTCACATGGGCGGTGGGAAGAGAGGTGCTGGAGAGATGTGTGTGTTTCATACACCATGGGCAGTATAACCCCCTCCCCTTGAAATCAGGCTGGTATGTTTTAAAAGTATAAATTCAACCAAAATTACTTTCAGTGTATATTGAAAACATTCTTTTTGCTTTTTTTTTTTAAAATCATTTTTGTTTAAAATCCAAACCAGCACCCCATCAATCGTTTCCATGGCCTGGCGGTGTCGCAGAGGTGGTGCAAGGGGGAGACTGTCCAGTTTTGTTCTGGAAGGAGTAAAATAAGGGAGAATAGGAGAAAAGGGGTAGGGGATCACAGGAGGAATTATAAAATTATATTTTTTAACTAATACTGATCAATTTTTCATAATTTGTATAAGCGGATCGACTTGTAAAACGAGTCAAGTCTGCGGGGGGGGGGGGGGGGGGAGGTGAGTGGAGATAATACACAACATCTTCATGCACCATATAGTAGGGCCTACTGTCATTATTCAGTGCATGCACGAGGATGTCGCATAATTTTGTAATATCTACTCAAACATTTCTGCACTTCTCCAACTCAAGTCAGACTTCCCCTCTCATCCACTTTCTCGCCTATCCATTTCATTTCTATCTCTATCCACTTTCCATTCCAGGACTTTACACTTGATGTACAATAAATCATTTTCGCGATTGTTTCATACCACCAATCATGCAAACCTTCAAACATCACTCAGCTATTGGACTTGACCTATAAATGAAATTTAATACAAGGTTTTACTTGTCATTGACTGGATGTTTATTTGGCTCATTTCGAAAAGCTTTGAAAAAGCATGGATGTTAGGAATTTTGAGAAAATTGTTTTTTTTAGTTGAAGCTTTTCTTTTGCTACTTCCAATCGCTGCTCCTCTATGAATCGCTTTCCCTTTTCTTCCGCCAGCCTTTGCTTTTTCAATCTGGAGAAAGATAGAAGAGAGAACATGACATTTTATTGATCAATGTAAGGAAATATAATATTTACTTATAATATTTACATATATTATATAAACACACAAACATGTACGATACAGACATATATATATATATATATACATATAGGCCTACCTCAAGTTGCTGTTGTTGGACAGACAACATTTTTCAACACTTGTAGTTTTTCCTTCTCAATAGAGAGTACCTTCTCAGAAAATGTTGCTTTTCGGACTCTTCCCCGCGGAGCCGGAGGTACTTTCTCAGATGCCGATGCCGGTTGAGAAGTACAGGTGGCGGACGATTCGTTCCGAGATCCCGCTGCTGTCGCCGGGGGCAAGACAGGGGGTGGAGGTGGCGTTGGGGGAGATGAGGATGTGGTGGTTGACGACGAGGAAGGCCTGCTAGCGGCTGATGATGTCGACACAACATTAAGCGCTGGCCGGTTGGAAGGAGGTGCGTCGTCGAGTGTATCAAGGCCCCCCCCTCTACTCCTTGTACAGCTGTTGACCCAATGATAATACAATATTAAGAATTCAATTATTGTATTGTTTATATGTTTCATGGACACTAGAAAGTTCTCACGTTTTAATGGCCATCTGTACTTCTTTTCTGTGAGTACCTTTCCGTATTTTATAATGGTGAACCAATTGTAATTGCAATTTAATTCGTTACCAATAAATTTCATCATGCAGAGGCACCATCATCGTGTATTATTATCACTATCACCGTAAGCATCATCATTACTATTCACCACCAACACCATCCTCACCACAACCATCGTCGTCATCATCACCATCATCGCCGGGCGTCATTGCCACCATCGTCACCAACATGTTTACCTTGTATTTCGGGTCTAGTGGCGGACCACCACCTGTTTTATTCGCACATCTCCTTTCCGCGGCAGCTTTTTCCTTTACTTCGGATTGGTATTTTGACCATTTTTTCCTGGTCTCCTCCCCAGTCCTGCCTGTGCTGCCGATGATATTTAGTTGCCGGGCATCATTGTCACCATCGTCACCAACATGTTTACCTTGTATTTCGGGTCTAGTGGCGGACCACCACCTGTTTTATTCGCACATCTCCTTTCCGCGGCAGCTTTTGCCTTTATTTCGGATTGGTATTTTGACCATTTTTTCCTGGTCTCCTCCCCAGTCCTGCCTGTGCCGCTGACGATATTTAGTTTCTCTGCAATATCGGCCCATTTTGTTTTTTTGGCCAATGCAGAACATGCATCTTTGAAGCATGTGAATAACACGTCTTTGCTGCATTCTACCTCGTTTACAAGAACATGGAGCTCTTGCGGGCTGAAATTTGGCCTTTTATTTCTTGTTGCTCCCGCCATATCTGTAAATCAGGTATTTAATTGAAACGGGCGGCGATCGTTTCAATTTTACGGAACAGTTACCGTCCTTCCAATCAAATATTTTAACTCGTTAACGACAGGACTCCTACCTTTCCCATTTCATTTGCTTTATCCATAATATGCCTATTATTATGTTACCTTTTTGAGAAAATCAAGTTTCACATGTTTTTCCTTGTATCCCTTTGATATAACAGATGCTGTTTTTCAATCCAAATTTCATTCTGTCTTCATACAACGAACGAATGTAACTTAAAAGTTCTCGCCAACCTTGCAAATTTTGTTACATGCCATTAGCATACATGCAGATGGGGGAGCTTGGGGGCATGATTGAAAACCAAAAGGGCAATGAAAGAGGAGAAAATGGATATAAAATGAAAGGAAAAGGGTAAAATTACTAGTAGGCTATACTATTTTCTGAAGTTTAGATTTTTTATTTAAAGGTCTTTTCTTTGCTCGCCCATGCAATATGATCGCTCGTTCGCAGCTTTTTAAAATTTGCCTTATATATGTACTTTCTGCTAGGCCCCCTCATGTTTAATATTATTTTTTGGCTCATTACGCTTCTGTCATCCTGTAGGTATGTAGAACGAAGGTATGGCCCACTACGTCTCTTTCTTAAAGCTTCTGGATGGGAGTGAATTCACATCTGGCAGCCTGTGACATAGTTCACTGAGGCCGTTTGAAGTATTTCGTTTATCCCATTTATTTGCCATGTTTGTTGCACGATGTGAGATATGCAACTGCAAATTCCTATGCAAATAATAATGTAAATATGCATGGTTGATTTTAGTCATGGGACTGGTACACTAGTGATCCTAGCATGACCGAATAATGGTATGTTATTCGAAATAACTTAATTATTTTATTTGATCCTCAGTCAATTATAGCGATGTGACTAGGGCCGTAAGGTAATACCTCCCTGGTTTCATGCATGCGTAATAACTTTTTTTTATTCTTCTTATGCGCAAAATCGAAGTCATTGAAGTGTATAAATTATTGAGTTGTTAATCAACTTTGTTGCGGTTTCAAACTTTAAGAATCACAAGACTAGGCCTACCTGCTGCCAATCGCGCCTGTAAGCTTACTTAATATTTTGAGATCCAGTCGTTCGAAGTATATGAAATAATGGCTGTTCTTCTATATGCGTATAGAAACGAGATTCGTTGTGAACGTGTATTCCGTGACAGGACCAATCCATTGGAAATCTATGATGACGCTGAGCTTATAGCTCGATAAAGACTTCCAAGGTAATTGGTAATGTTTCAGAAATGTTGTTTTTAAATTTGTAAAGATATTTATGTTTTTTTTATTCACACAGTAGTTATTATTATATTTTTCTTCTTTCCATATGGGAAGGGGGTGGGTCATCGGCAACTAGCTATTTATCCAATACTTTTAAACCAACAGTAAAAAGATTGTACATGTAACTGTTAGATATAAGACAGATAATTTTTAAAGGGAGGTTCGCTTAAAAAATATAAGCACGGCTATTGCCCCGGCCGGCCTAGTCCACGTCCTGGACGATTTTTATTGATTGGGCAAACCAAAGGGGCAAACCCTATCGGACCGTACCGATACCCTCGCGCGCACACATAACCAACACACACACGCCCTCCACTGATTCACTTACCCCCAGTGATTCACCTAACCCACTGATTCACTTTCCCCGAAAAAATGTTGTTTCGTGTGACTATTCAGGGGGTGTGTGTATGAGTGTTCTGGGGATGTAGTGTGTTATGTGTTCGGTAGTCGTATCGTACCAAATAACAACAGTCCAGGAGGTGGACTACGGCCGGCCCTCTGTCCGCCCCCAGTGCACCACTACCCTGGCACTCCCTGTGCATACCTACTATGTAGACACTGGATGGGTTCCGAAAATGACTTAAGATTTACTGTCTCTTACAACCCATTCCCATGAAATTTGAAGAAACAAAAAATAAAGGAATATATATGAAACACTATAGCGAATTACCGGCTGAGAAAAAAAAAATTAAATTAAATGTCTGTATAGCTCGATGGCTTGCCGTAAACACATGTCATATTTTCGCCGATGGTGGCGTGAGGTGTGCAAAGAAGATCATGACTAGTAGGACATGTCTGGAGGTGTCTTTCCAAGGACCGTTCTTCGTATCGCTCAAATCGGATTTGTGAAACAGTTGAGCGATATCTCGTTCTTTCGTAGAATGGTTCTACGAAAGACCATTTCATTCAACAGGCCCCAGGAGTCGACCGTGCAAAATGAGGGAGACACTGGGGTAGATTGGGGTCTAAATTGTAATCTTAATAAAATGTGGAAACAGAAATTATGCACTTACCACGATTACATGGATGAAGGTCTATCCTGACACACAAATCCTGACATTGAGGCACAGACTGGAACCTTAAAAAAACGAAAAGTTCTGTCGCGATACCTCTCCTTCTTTCAAAATTCAAAACAAAATGGCCGATCGAGACCGAGGCTCCCTGGGTTACAGTTAGCCTTGAGGACTCCATGATCATATTTTTTAATGATTTTGATATTGTCATTTGATCACGGAGCCTTGAACCCCCTTCCATATACATAGATAGATACATACATAGAAATCACATAAATGTCTATCATTCTATTTATATATACACCTTCATACGCCTAATGGCGTATGAAGGTGCAAAAAATATATTATTTAAAAGGTTAAAAATGAGAGGTTTCTTACCAGACCGATCTCGTGTAGATCCCTCGATCCATTCGTATACACCGCACATACATGTGAACAACTTTCCCTTTGATGGACTATAAATACCCCAAAATGTATCTTTTTGCTTTTTCTTATGGTGACACAAATTCTTTATCCATGAAGTATTTTTTTTTAATCTGTATTACATGCCCTCCTATAGAAAGAACTCATGATCTACTAATAGATGTGATAAAAGAGTAAAATATACTAAAGTAATGGGGAAAGTTGTTCACAAGTGACATCACACATCTTTGTCGCATTGCCAATATGAGGATCTCCATAGCATGAGTGATCGCAATATTCAAATGCTCATAACTTTCTCATTATTTGTCCGATTTTTCTCAAACTTTCGTTGACCTGTTTCTTTGATTATTCTGTTTCCACACAAGCTATCTTGTTCCAAAGGTTTTATTCTCCTTAAAACTTTAAAATGTCATAACTGTCTTATTTTACATGTGATTTTGATGAAATTGACAGTGTTATGCTTCTTTGATTTTACTCTATTGATTCAAATCAACTTTTTCTGGGGTAAATTTGACCTTTAAGTGTAAACAATCATGGAATTGCCCAAATCTCTTAAAAATTGAAATATTGTTTAAACAATAAATAAAAAATAAAAAGGAGTGAGTGACATCAAATGTCTCATATGAATATATCACTGTTGTGCATTTAACTGCCTTGTGAAAAGATAAAATAAAATATTACAACTTTCTTATTTCATATCCATTATCATTTGGATCGATTGCCAGATCGATTTCTCTTTTTCTTCAAATAAACTTTTTTTTTTTTGGGGGGGGGGGTGGTTGGACTTCCCCTTTAGAAAAAAAAAGGATCCGATCATAACATGCTCTTTTTGACACAATTCTCTCTTTTGTTTTTAGGTTTTGGAGAACAGTATGATTGGCTTAACTTTGAAGATGGAAAGGAGATGGCCCAAAAAACGTAAGTTTGCGTTCACTATTCATCGTAGTCAATTATTGTGCTGCCAGGTATTGTAGAAGGAAGTATATCTAGGTACTGTTCATCTCATCACTGTCTTCATTAATTCAGGGGTGTGAGAGTTCATCTTTTTAGCTTTAATATTCAGCTATTTTGTGCTATTTCATTTTCAAAGTTTGTGTACTCTGTCTGTACAAAGGTGTAGAAGCTTTTGCAATTTCAACCTTTTTTTCATTTGTGGTCACTCACACCCCTTGTCTAATAAAGTGGTCAAAATATATGAAAAATTTCTGATAACAAAAGAAGAGGTAGATTAAAAAAAAAAACAATTTTTAACTAGACTGTGGAATGTGTGTAATTTCAGTGAATTTCAGAGCTGTTCAAAAGTTTCAGTTTCACCCTTTTCCTTAGATATAGCTTGTTTGATCATATAAAAAATTTAATAAAGACTCTGCTAGCCATTGCAAATAGTAGTCTGCAAGCACAGACTAATGTTTGACACTTAAACCAATAACATGTCTAGAGTGAAGACTAGATGCCAAAGGCTCTGTCTGTGTACTGTAGAACTAGCCAAAGTACATAGTGAATCTAGTCTCATCACTTCAGACGGTGCATTATACGAATTGCAAACACCAAGGGTTTGTGCCTGCAGACTACGCAAATAGCCCCAAAACAAAAGGCAAGCTAATCTAAAGAATTTTTTCTGACCCACTTGAGACAATAACTAAAAGAGTGATGATTTGTTTTATTATACTGAAATAAATAATAGTTTCAGATCTGTATGTACATGTACAATATCAATAAGTTTGTTTATAAATAGTTTTGGTTTCAATTTTGAATTTAATGGGAGGAATGGACCCCCCCCCCCCCCCCGTACAATGCAATTAAAACATGTCTATAAAAAATATGTGGATTCAGCTGGAATCAAGGGGGCTTACTATTGTACACAAAGTTCACAAACCTGTGCCGGCCCTAAAATGGTATTAAGGAGTTTTCACTCCACATCACACAAGGTATTAAAGAACTTAGAAAATTTTGTTATTAAAATGTCCTTCATGATGAATAAAACCAAGAAGTCTTTGTCGTTAATTGGTGAATCAAAACAGCGTTTTCATCCTGGAATCTTGATGAACAACATATTTGCAATTCTTTGTCAGCATCGAAATTAGGTCTGTGATGACAAAACTGCTGTTCCGGTTCACCAAATTCCAACAAAGACCTCTCAGCTGTTCTTTGTCATTTGATGGGCATTTTCAATACATCTACTGTGTTCTTGAATCTTGAGCTAAAAAAAACCCTACAGTATCCAACCCACCTAGATGTGTCACTATCAAAAGAAGTCTTCAATATATCCCAACTGAACATGCATGTCAGATATTTTATCCCCAGTATGCACATTGTACAATCAAATATGTTTCTCTAATATTTTTTTTACAGCAACAAACCATTGATGTTGGTTATTCACAAGACCTGGTGTGGTGCATGTAAAGGTGAATATGGTATTATTTTTTAATCTATTCAAAGGAAAGTGGTTGTAGCAAGCAGTAATTGTAACCATATCTTGGTAGGTCTTGATATGGTATATTTTTATACATCCAACTCTGCCATATCATGCAATATTCATTGTAATAGATGCAATATCTGATAAACCACAAAAGAAACCTAATATTATTATAATACATACAAACCACTTGCCATGAAAACAGCAAGACATTCAGTTTAAAAAGAAAAAAAGAGAAACAAAAAACTTACATGCACATTTAGCTCCTTTTGACGCCATATAGTATTTCGCATTGCGTTGCTTATTGCGTGTTGTCTATTTTGTACATTTGAGTTGGATAATTGCCTCGTGGAGTTGAATTATTTAGCAATAATGCACTCTTTTTGTCCATTGATACAGGTAATCTAAAATACATAGGACATACATTATCATGATAACAATATTGCGTGTTGGTGAGAAAACCTCTGGAATGATAATTAATACATCCATGGCTTGTAGGTCTAATGACTTTTTAAACAGATGTCATGCACTTTGTTCTTTGATGAACATTAGTCTTTTAGTCATTTGACATGGCTTGACCAAGATGAAAAGAGAGGTACAATACAGCTGTAGAAGAGATTTTTTAAATGGTTGAGGAAAAAGTTGTAAAGCTGTCTAATGATATCTTGCTTTATTTTATTTTTTTTCCATTCAGCCTTAAAACCCAAGTTTGCTGCCAGTGAGGAAATTCTAAAACTTAGTAGTAACTTTGTGATGGTCAATGTTGAGGTAAGTTTACATTTTATTACTACAAACATGTCTTAGTTATTCATATCTTGTCAACCTAGTGACTTCAAAATTCCCTTAATATTATAGATTTGTACAGACACATTACCTTCCAGTAGTACTGTAGACTGTTACATTGATATTGCTCTTAATTCTCTATTCTTGAAATTCACTCCTTGAATAAGTTATTCATATATGGAAACAAATGAAGGAGTTGAATAAAAGTTTAAGGGTAAGCAAGGTGGCATTATTCAAAACTTGGAGGCTGAGGTTTTTCTGATTCCATGCATCCACAGACAACCTGGTACTACACTCCAATGCAGAAGCTATAGACAGTGTTGTACAGTGTGTAGCACAATATACCATGGAATCCGACAATGAGGATGCTTTCTTTGCAGCTTTCCTGCAGTCGCTATTATGTCTTTGGTGACTGTGATGATTTATAATGAAAAGCTACTTGCAGGAATGACATGGCTTTGACATTTGATAAGGTGTCTTATCCAATCTATTGTAATTGTTTTATGTTGGATTTTATTGATGTTTGTTTGTAGTTTTTTTTATACTCAATTTGCGGAAGTAAATTTAAATTTAAATTTGTCTAATGTCCATTTTGTCAACTTATTAAACCTGTCACATTCTCTTTCGGGTTTCTCTTTCCTAGGATGATGAAGAACCAGAAGGATCTGAATTTCAACCTGATGGTGGATACATTCCCCGTATTCTCTTTCTCAACTCAGATGGCGCTGTTCAAACTGATCTATACAACACAAAAGGAAATCCTAAATACAAATATTTCTACTCTAATGCAGATATGGGTATGTACAATGCACATACCTACTAGTTAGAGATTTTCATGGGTAGTGTTTCTCTGTATGGTTGTGCAAAACATTATTTGTGGACTGGTTCATGTAATAAATTTAACTCGGATATTAAGAGAGATTACTCTGATATTTACCCAAATGTGTTGGTGAGTTGCTGCATGGTTTACACTCACTTTGATGTCTTCGATATTATGAAACAGTTCTTGAACATTGGATGGGCCTAAATTTGAAGATATAATTAGCTTTAGCTTTCTGGTGTATGCAATCACTAGATTTGTAACATGAGGCATTTTGTCAAAGAAAAATAAAAATTATTTACTGGGGATGCTGAATCTTCTCAAATGAAACATTATATTTCCCCAAAACAAACAGAAAAAAAACATTATTTTATTTACACAGGTACACATTTGTAAGATTGGAATGTCAGATCATACTCCAAAATAATTAACCTTTTAAGCCTTAAACTTTAGACATGCTTGAAACACAATAAAAAATTCTTTTAACGGTCATGATACTTGAATAACTAGCCATTTTTAGCTTTTTAAGGATCATGATACTTCAATAACGAGTCATATTTAGCTTTTATTCTTATCCCTTTCATTTTTGTTTTGTATTTGATGTATTATTGAAATTGTATTTTCCTTTTCCTAAATATTCTGGCTTGCTTTAATGCAGCTCTATCTTTCTGGCATTTATTTTTTTGAATGAATAATCAAGATTCCAAAGGATAATTTCAGATTTAACGCCTTTTCCCTTCTTCCTCTCTCTGATGCAGTTACTACGGCAATGCAGCTTGCAGCCAATGACCTTGGAGGAAGCAGAAATGTAGAGTTGTGACGAGTGGAGGAAATAGTCCTAAGCTAAGCAATAAAGCCTTTTATTATAAAATACCACAAGTGAATTTTTTCAAGTTTAGTTCACTAAGGCACCGCATCAGAAATGCTTATTAGGGTTTCTGCTTCACAGTGGCTTTCCCATGTTGTTCTATGCTGAAATGGGAGGATTATCATGGAAAAGTCACTAATGGCATTCCTGCATAAGGACATGGATTGGCGTAACTTTAATTTGTATAGCCTGTCTTAATGTTTAGTTCTATTTATTGCTCGAAAAGGAAACATTTCATTTCATTTTCATATGTATTGGGGGTAATTGTTCAGACAAAGATTAAACCCCTTATTTGAAAGATCACAGCATTACAACATGTTAACCCAGTCACTGTGTGAAAATGCTGCAGTATAGTAAGGATGATATCACAATGTATTCTGTCCAGTAGGGATGATGTCACATTGTTACTCTCAACAAGATGAAAATTTAAGAAAAGAGGGTTTGAGTTGGTATTTTCTTCTATATTGCTTAAAGGAATTATGAATTCTAATTGCCTACAGCCTTCTTACAAATAATTTTCTGGGAATTTTAAAGAATTTATTGTATTTATTGTTTGATTTTTTAAAAATCAATTTTGCTTAAAGGAATTATGAATTTAAAAGCCTACAAATAATTTTACTAGGGATTTTAGAGAATTTATTGTATTTATTGTTTGAATATGTTTTTTTTCTTCTTCTCTATTTTGCTTAAAGGAATTATGAATTTAAAAAGCCTACAGCCTTCTCACAAATAATTTTACTAGAAATTTGAGAGAATTCATAGTATATAAAATATCTAAAACATGGCAGAACCTGAACACTTTGAATATGTTTCTGGTGGGGTTCACTATCTCATCAGCACCACTGTAGCAGTACACTTTCTTGACAGAAAACCCTAAAACTATGTATTACCTTGCATGAAACATTTCAATTTCACTTCATTATACTGTTTTATTATATTTTCTTATGGTATAAAGATAGCTTTATGTTTCAACTATTGGACACATGGATAAGCATACCGGTAGTTAAGTATGTAAAAGTTAAGAGAGCAAGTTAGTTATTCACATCCTTGTGTTTTACAATTGACAGTAACAGGTGCTCACTTGAAGGGTGTAACCTTTATAAAGGTTTATAGCTTTATGTTTCAACTATTGGACACATGGATAAGCATACCGGTAGTTAAGTATGTAAAAGTTAAGAGAGCAAGTTAGTTATTCACATCCTTGTGTTTTACAATTGACAGTAACAGGTGCTCACTTGAAGGGTGTAACCTTTATAAAGGTTTATAGCTTTATGTTTCAACTATTGGACACATGGATAAGCATACCGGTAGTTAAGTATGTAAAAGTTAAGAGAGCAAGTTAGTTATTCACATCCTTGTGTTTTACAATTGACAGTAACAAGTGCTCACTTGAAGGGTGTAACCTTTATAAAGGTTTATTTTTGTGGGGCTTCATGCCATTCAATGTTTCTTCACACAACTAAACAATTATGTCTTCTTCAGGACTATACCGTGTGAGTCGGAAAAAACTTGACACCTCACAAATCCCCAATTTAAGGGGAAAAATATGTCATGAACGCATAAGTATGATATATGGATGGAAAGAGTATCTTCTCCAAATATTTTGATTTATGTGGTATGTCTTCAAGCTTGGATAATCAGTAGGTATTCTTTGAAGCGATGTAAACTTTGATTTGTGCCAAAGTAAAGCATGGCTGCAATGAATGAATCTAGACGCCAATGATATCATAATCCTAAATGAGTTAGTAAACGTATTTGCAAATCCGTTTTCAATGAAATTGACTTGAGCATTCATACTAAACAGTTTAGTAAAAATTGAAAAGGTGTTTTGAAATGGATTTTAATGCAGCCCTTGTAGGATTATAACATCATTGACTTCTGGATTGATTCATTGCAGTCATGCCTTACTTTGGAGAAAATCAACATTTACATCACTGCAAATAATACCTCTTTATCATTCAGGGGTTAACACATACAACATAAATATGGTATCAAATTATTTGAGAGAACAAATTTTTTCCTTAAATTGGGGATTTTTGAGGTGTCAGGTTTTTTTTTTTACTCACAAGGTATACATGAGCTACAGATGGAGTGTACAGCATCAAATGTGGGCGATTCTCATTTCCATCTACATAGTTCAGTGATGAAAAATATTTATTGCGTATTAAACATGTAAGTTATAATTTGGTGACTTGAAAGTTTTTATATGTGAATGCATTGGACTAATGGTTGTCATGAATTTGATAAAGGTCTGGGTTTAATACTTCTCATTATCTGTTCTTGTGCTTATGCAAATAAGTGCTTTGAGGTGCTATTTGAACTAGAGTATGCTTATTGATTTTCAGCAATATAGTTCACCTATTTTGAAGAAAAAAAATCATGGCAGTAAATTGGATGTGGTAATATAGACAAAATCAGGGACACCTGTTTCAGTTGTTGTATATAGATGTACATGTTTGTGTAGATGGGAGTATGCATGATATCAATTGAGAGACCTTGAGTAATTTGTAATGGGCACAAATGTATGTATAGGTATGACACACATGTGATGGGCATAAAACTGTAATGATACCAGGGCAGTGGTAATGATTTTTTAACAGGGGTGCTGGCTTGATAGAAAAAAGTGACGACCAAAAAACTTTTTCAATACAAAATGATGGTAATTTGGGTCAGGAAAAAATGTACAATTCTGTTGTCATTGGGCTACGTCGTGGACTTGAGAGGATTAAGTCTGTGGTTGAATCACAAGTCCTGGTAAGAGAAAGAATATGAAAATAAGAAATTAGTGCCCCAGTAACAGCCAACTTATGGAGTGAAATGTAAGAGTATCATGCAGTTTTGAAATTCAGAGACACTACATTGATTCAAATTGTAAAAGATATCAAACCATGTTGTTTGTTTTGTGTATTGTTGACTTATTTATGCTCAGAATATCATGAATATGAGTATTGTATTTTGTTCAAGGGGGGGGGATGTTGGATGAGGCCATTTAATAAAACTAAGTTGTGCATGAATTTACAGACAACTGGGGGGGGGGGGGGGGGTTTCCACAAAGATTTAAGTGTGACTTAGAGTCAGGTTGCCTGTTACATATCATGTGCGCGTTGGCAGTTTAGTTCGACTCTAAGTCATACTTAAACCTTTGTGAAACACCCCTGGTGGTTCCTATGTGTCAATGACTGTTATTCCAATCAGCTTAAATTGAAATCCGATGTTTTAATTTTTTGTATAATAAGCATCTTGGTGCAATTCTTATTTGATTAGGGTAATAAGAAAGTCACTTTTTCCAAAGAACGGGTCACTAGTTGACTGTAATATTGAACAAATTGAAGCTCCTTCCTGGTATGTGGATGAATGTTGATACCCAAGTTAGTTTCTTGGGAAATTCCACTCCAAAAAAAAATGATTTGAATAGAAAGGGATAAATCAACCCATCAGTTCTTTACACACCAATGTGAAGTGCATATAATTATTTAGAAAAAAAGAAATTTTTCAAAGAAATTTTCAGCATCATGCTTGCTTGATTTTTTCACTTTTTGTTTGAAATTTACTGTTTGTGGGTTGGACTTTCCCCAAGACCCTGTCTACAAATTTGTTCAAAGATATTGTGCAAACAATTCAACTAAAGTATTAGGTGTTTTAGCAAATCAATGAGTCAAGTGAAATAGTTGTTAGCTTGGTTTTTAGAATCATTTTATCAATAGACTCTGGTAAAGTCGTGATTTATAACAAGTTTCATAATATTGTCTTCTTCCCTTGATATAAAGTGTACCAATTTAATAAAAGAGAACATTGAAATACAATGGTGGTGTGTCTTTGTCAATGTGTATAAACATCACATTATTATGTGTAAATCTGCAAATAATATTTTCCAGGATTTAATAGCGAAATCAACGCTGAAGCGACTGGAGGAGTCAGAATTTAAAGGGGTGCTCCGAACTGAAAATATTTGTATCTAAATAAATGGAGTAAAATTCACAGAGCAAAATGATGAAAATTTCATTAAAATCTGATAACAAAGTTATTGAATTTTAAAGTTTGGCAATATTCTGTGAAACAGTTATATACATAATTAGGTGGGCTGATGATGTCACATCCCCACTTTCCTTTTTCTTATGTTATTACGTAAAGTAGTTGTTTCATTTTTTTCATAGATGTGTGAATGATATGAAAAATTGTCTTCTTTATAATGAAATAACAGGAATGAATATGTAATGCACTAAATCAGTTGTCAATCCAATTTGTTTAGTTCTTGGAGAAAAAAAATGAATCAACTTAATTTCATAATACAAAAGAACAAGTGGGAATATGACATCAGTTTGCTCATTGAATATTCATGACTGTTCCATAATGCTCGGAATGATGCAAATCTTTAAAATGCCAGAGTTTTGTTATTGCTTGTCCGTTTTTGATCAAATTTTCAGTATTTTATTTATTTCTATGATTTCTCTTTATCTGTTCAAATCATATTGTTTGCTACATGGAGTACCCTTTAAAACAAAGGTTTTGGTAATTCAAAATCAAAGTGTCTATCACTTTTGTAGTTCATTGCTTAATTGTATTTTTGTTATGTTTATTATTTTATAAAATGGACATGGTCTTTGTCTAGCTAGTCATTTTTTCATATATTATTATTTTTGTAGATATTGTTCATGGGTAAGCTTTAGGTAGTAGTAGTAATAGTAGTAGTAGTAGTAGTAGGAGGAGGAGCGATTGTGATACCTGATAGTTCGTGGAAAGGGCAAGGTTGGTTGGATTGTGTTTATTTCATAAACTTCTATAAGTAATGATATAAAGAGTACGGAGAGAGGACACTAGACAGCGTGTCCCACAAAAAAGTAAATGGCACTTTAGATGGGTATAATATTAAAAATACAACATTAAATTATTCATACCTTTACCCCCGTAAACTACAATTCATTTTGTACAACTGGATGAAATAGTCATGCGATATGGTCTAATAATCATAAAAATATGAGAATTTTTTCATTACAGCACAGGAAACCTCTCCATCCAAGTTTCGTATTAAGTAGTATGTGCAGTCAGGTTCAGCCAGCAATATTTGGTATCTATTCACGTTCATCCACAGGCGTAAAAACCTGCAGGGTTTTTCTTTTCTTCAGGACTTAAAGTTGACCTAATCATTCATCTGATGAATAGAAATTGTTGCAAAGCCTACATGACGAACAAAAGAGAGATGCATTTGTTGAAACAGGGGTCACAAAGTGTAGGTTATCTTGACCAGGACACATCTCATAACACACCAACATTTTCATTGCATCTTGGTTCAAATGAAAACTGCAATTCTCAATCATTCATTATAATAATTATTTATGGTAGGGCAGCAGTTCACCACTCCCGAGCAGAGGGCTTCCGTGGTTCAAAGATATGTTCAAACTAATATAAATCTGAATAGGGTACAAGATGAGTTCGAGGCAAAATGCAATCAACGAGCACCATGTAAGATGTCAGTTGTCAAAAATGTGCTCAAATTGATACAGGACAATGGGTACTAGCAACAAGGGCAGATCGGAGAGAAGAGTAACAGTTCGAACACAAGAACACATTGACATGGTGAGGCAAAGCACTCTCCAGAACCCTGACAACAGCGGCGTAACAGGGGTCGGTGGCCAGGGGGGGGGGGGGGGCAAGAGCCAAAAATTTCCCGGTCATATCATGGTATGAACAGGCGTAATGGTGTAATGAGGCGACTATTTTGAGAGGGCCAGATATTGCGTATAGGGCAGAATTTTTTTTTTAAAGTTGCAAGCGAGCGAAGCGAGCGAGCAAATTTTTTTACCTTTTTGATACATAAAAATCCAATTTTTGTGATAGATTTTGAAATGATCGATATCCAGAAAATAATATATTTCACTCTTCTCTCTTCCATTCCTTTTTTGTGGTCTGAACGCCACTGTGAACAGGATTCTTTGCGGCAGTAGCGTGAAGAGTAAAAAAACGAGGGGCGCAGTATGACACATGTGCTAAAAAGCTGCTTAATAATAAGTCCCGAGCGAGCGAAGCGAGCGAGAAAAAATCACCTTTTCATGAGAATCTACCTTTGAGATATTTTTGAAATTATATTCAGTAAATAAAATGATATCCTACACTTTTCCTTTGCTTTTCTCTCCTCCTTCTTTTTTGTTCTTGTTTGTAGAACTTTTGGGGGCCAATGGCTTAACCCTTCCATACTCATATATGGCAGTGCTGTGCGGTTGGGGTCCGGGGCGGAGCCCCCGGAACTTCTTGATATCAAAGCCACTTAAACCTCGCAGATTGCCGCTATTTTAATCAAATCGCGAGTATATACAGAATATAGCTTTTACACAACACATTTATTCAACCCAGTTGCGTAATGAACCAAATATTTGAGGTGGTAAAACATAGCATTGTGGGAAAATTTACATCCTACATCCATTGCATGTTGGTTCTACTCTTTCTATTTGTCATTATATTGATTTTTTATGTATTGTTTTTTATTGTTCATATAATATTGTATATTGTACCTTTTTAATGGATGTGAGTAAATTGAATTGAATTGAATTTGTTAAAAGTCGCCAGCGTGCAAAGCGAGCTGGAAAATTGCCTATTGAAATTGAATTCTAATTATGTGATAGATTTTTCCATTATATTCAGCAATGCTGACAGCAAATAACACATTTCATTGTTTCCATTCATTTTATTATACGTTGTCTCCTGTATAATTTATTTTATTTCCTCTTGGGTGTGGAACCAAGACCCCCCCCCCCTCCCCGCGCCTGTACGCCAGTGATTGAACGTGATTGAACGGGGGCGTTATAGAGCCATTTGATGGTTATAGATTAAGAGCCCCTACTGCTTTGCATAAAATTTAGCAAGCTTATAGCACAATGTTGCGTGCAGTTCATCTTTCTTCCCGCTCTTTATTTTCAATCCTCGGCAGCCCGGTCGTGTTATTATTTTTTTTTCTTGTCCCTTTTGTTTGTTTTCTAATTTAGCTTATGACTAATTCCATTCTTCCTTCGTTTCCCGCTATTGTTTGTCATTTTGTCATTTTTTAATTTATTTCCCATCAAGCTACTGCATTACATAAGCATATTACGGAATGATTTGTTCTTTGTCAAATGTTCTTCTTTCGTACATTTTCCCGCTTTTTTTCCTTTTCCATTTCAAAAAAAAAAATCTTCGTTTTCTTTTTCCCTTTCCCTTTCCCTTTCCCTTTCCTCCTTTCCTTTTCCCCTTTCCTCCCCCTTTCCCTTTCTTTCTCCCTCCTTTTTTTTTATTTTTCCCGTTTTTTTTTATTTTCCCGGTGAAATCCGCCAGGGGGGGCAGCTTGCCCCGCCTGTTACGCCACTGCCTGACAAAGTTGCAGGAGAAACACAGTGTTCCACAAATAGCTGAATCAACCAACATTCAACCGAATTACACATGAAGACCTAAAATTTCATCCCTACAAACTAGGCATGAAAAATAAATACAGAACTTTTCAAGGTGAGATTATGGATTACCAAAAAATGTTTGGACTGATTTCCTTTTAGTTATTGTTTATTGTAGTATACATATATTAGTATGGGCCCGCAAGTTGTGGGCCTAAATATAAAAAGGGGAAAAACGTAAGATTGAGTGAAGACGTAATTGTACTACGCACATTATTCAACGAAATAACGAAACTTGAATTGAAATGTTTTCTGACGAGTGCTGAAAGAAGGCTCATATCTCCATTTTGCCAAAAAAAAAATCAGCCAGTTGTATGAAATAAATGCGTGTACGAATGTAAAACTATATCCAATATGATTCAGTAATTTTCACATTATACTCATTTAAAGTGCCTTAAATTTTTTTTTTCGGACAAGTTGTATATCTAACAATTTAAACTTCCAATATTCACATGGAATAAATGATGAAAATATATTCAAATTGATAGATGATACCTTGTGTGTAATTCACATTCAATAATTAACAAAGCCTTACATGTAGATGGACAGGCTTTTGATTTTGCAGACTAATATGATGACAGTCTAAATGAGAACATAACCATATGGGAACCATATTCAATATAGTGGAGCAACGAAAACAAACTCCCGATGTAACGGGTATAGCTCGTCACAGTAGAGAGGTAGTAGACGTCTCACCCAAGGATACTTTTGATTACAATTAATGGTGATGACAATAGAGTCCAAGAATAAACCTATGGCATATCTGTTTCTAAGACCAATGCTGATACAACACCTCTAACATTTAAGGTATACTTTCAAAAGATTGCTCTATGTTATTTAAATTTCGCTTTAGTTTTATTTATTTCCGTCAACAAAATTTAAACAAGTTACAAAACCAAATGTTTACAGATTTTCAATCAAAGATAAAATTACACCAATAAAGATAATATTCGGTAATTAGATAAATGACTTAAATCTAAACGAAGCAATTTAACCTAGCTTGAAACAATTTAAGGTCTAGAAAAAAAGTAACAAGGCGGAGGAGGCTTGCCTAAAACAATGCTTGTAAAAGAAGCAAGCCCCTGCAGGTGTAGTAGTCGGGTAGATATGATCAAAATTATTGCATGACCGTCAAGTTGGGTATGACTGCATTTTTTTTTGCTGGAAGTTGTAGTATGGGGTGTCTACTTCAAGAATCCGATGGATGCCACCTGGGCACCCTTGGGCATTTTTTTTATTGACGTCATAGGCCACGGCCACTTTCTCGTACCTCTTTAATATGAATTTCAAATTTTAAGGAATAAACATGTCACGTTTGGTATCAAATTAACGCTAATGAAAAAGCAAATGTAAATTTATGGATCAATGGACATCTACATTACGCATAGGTCAGTTAAAGGTCATTAAAGGTCAAATTGCCTTACAAAAGTAATACTGTGGAACATATGTTTTAAATACAAACAAGTTGGATATTATGTAATTTCATTGGCAAAGTTTAAGATGAGGGTGTGCATATTAAGAATCCGACCGGTGCTACTTTGGCATCTCGAGGAATTTTATTTTGTGACGTCATAAACCACACCAGCTTTCTTACATTCCTCTTAAATATTCAGCCGAATAAACATATCATATTTGATATCAAATTAAATCAATTTCAAAATAAAATCCACATACATGAATCACTATAGGCATTTAAAACTTTTTTAAACTCATGGCAATTAAAGGTCATTTTAAGGTTATAAAAGGTCAAACTGGGCCACAAATGTAATTAATGCAACATGGAATATCTCATGTTTGGTTGAGGATGTGTATATTAAGGATGTGACGGGTTATACCTCCTCACCCTTTGGCAATTTCTGACGTCACGAACCACACCTACTTTTCACATTAGCCTTTAAGCAATTATGACAGAATATGAAACCTTAGAAAATATGACTTCTATAGCACAAAATTACATTTTCAGACAAATATCCAATTAGACAAATTTGACATTTTACATCATCCTAACTTCACTACATTTTGTTCATCTTCCAGACTGATTTCCCCCTCTTTGATCTCAACTTCATGTTCAGTTTTCCTTGTATTTAGAATGACACAATGTTATTTACATACGATCAGTGGCGTACCGTGGGTCACGGCATTGGGGGGACACCAGCAAAAATTTTGAGCCACTTAGTGAGCGCGCGAAGCACGCTAAGTTGACAGGTATACTTGCCTAATAGAGACATTTTAAGGACAGTGTCATTAAACGGATATGTATCTCACTGATCAAATAATGCGAGCGCGAAGCGCGAGCTGAACATTTTTGATATTCAGACCTAAAAAGGGACATTATAATCAAATTTTTGTAATCATGATACGTACCTCTCTCACTAAACAATGCGAGCGCGAAGCGCGAGCTGAAATTTTTGTATATATTGACCTCAAACAGGGAGATTTTAAGGACTATAATTTAGGAATCCATTAAGAGTATAAATATCTCACCATAGTCATCTAATGCAAGTGCCAAGCTCTTGCTGATTTTGTTAGAATTACATCTAAACGCATTAAGCACTTGGAGTAATTGTAATAATCATTATACGCATCTCACTAATCAAATATTGCAAGCGCGAAGCGCGAGCTTAAAATTTAGGAAATTCAATCCTGAAGAGGGCATTCTAAGGCTTGTTTGTAGGAATTCACTAAGACCATACGTATTTCACTAACCAAATGATGCGAGCGCAAAGCGCGAGCTGAAATTTTTTGATATTCAGATCAGAAAAAGGGACATTTTAAGGACTGATTCTAGGAATTCATGGAGAGCAGACATATCTCACCAATCCACTAATGCGAACATAAGCACGGACAGGAAATGTTTTATATTAAGACCTTAAAATGGGGCAATCATTTTAAGTAGTCATGAAAAAGAAGCATACTCTTGTATATAAAACAATAATATCTCGAAGTGCGAGGTAATATATTTGGTGTATATTGACTTGAAAACGGGAGGTTTTAGTACTACAGGATTATATATCTCGTTAAACAGACAATGCGAGCACCAGGAACAATGAAGACATAGGTCCTGAGTGAATTATGTTTCATAAAGTTATGAAAAAAAATATTTCTTATGTAATATAATGTAATATAACAACATAATTATAATTTAATATAACATCATAATGAACAATAATTTCTTCTTTCCCAGTACGTTTCTCTTCCTTTCTCCCTCTTTTTCTCCTTTTCCCCGTTTTTTTTTTTTTTTTGGGTCAGCCAATTGGGGGGGGGGGGGCACGTGCCCCCATGCCCCCCCCCCCCGTAGTTACGCCACTGCATACGATACACAATGCTTGGCCTAGAGCATGGTACGTGGCCCAGTTTTAAACCCACATGGAACAAGTTCTGATAATTCCTTGGGAGTACAGGAGTGCCCTCCTACCTTATACTTCCCATCCATACATGGAAGGCAAGATG
Organism: Lytechinus pictus; assembly: GCF_037042905.1. NCBI lineage: Eukaryota > Metazoa > Echinodermata > Echinoidea > Temnopleuroida > Toxopneustidae > Lytechinus > Lytechinus pictus. Next base: position 31,959,954 of record NC_087255.1, on the reverse strand, counting down.
CAAGGGAGTCATTCTGATCAGTTGCTCTCCAGATAAAGCTCATGAGGAAGAACGCCTTTGATAATCATGCTCTTTTGCTGACTTGTCATTTGGGGGTAGGCTCATGATCTTTGAAGCATCTGTCTTCTTGCTAAATAATATGAAGTAGTGCTAAGTAATTTAAGAAAGACCGTATTTTGTTATATAAATTAAAATGAAAAGTATAAATATTACACACCTTTATGATCTAGTCCACTCAGTAGCGGACCGTGACCTGGAGGAAACAAAGCATTGGAGGGGCACTGTATTGTTTGTGAACAATGCTGTGCCCCTCCAATGCTTTGTCTCCTCCGGGTCACGGTTCGCTACTGACTGTCCACTTCTTCTGCATCGGACTCTATAGATTAAGATCTTATTCGAGCAGCAAGTTTCCCTCGCCTAATTGACACAATGTGGTATCACAACCTGATAGGGAATTATCTGTGCAAAGCTAGCTTTTTCTACAAACTTCAATGTCATACCTTTAATATCAATTACTTTTCCATCAAAATGAGAACACTGGTAGAACAGAAATGTTAGTGTCGTCGGAGAGAAATTATACGCTTCTACTGCAATTACATCTTCAGGAGATAGCTGATAGTACATGGAACAGGACATTGGGCCTACCCGTACTTGTTCATGATACAGTGGTTGTTAACTCGTTCCCAATGAATTAAAAGAACTTCCTTGACGATACAAGTCAGCGTCACCCTGTTCTATAACTTTTAAGGATTAAAGCGGTTGCTGGTCGGCCGTCGAATCATATATTTAATAGTTCATACTGCAAGTGTGAATCGAAGTAACACAGCTCTGGCAGAGGCATGTAATTGAGATTGTTGGTGAGGGGGAAATCCTATGAGCATCTGGTCGAAGAGGTATGGTACAGAGGGTAGTTATGAGAGGAATATAACGGGACATGGTGCAAAATGTTAAATTGGTGTAGATTATTTGGAATTACATGGAGTGGTTTGATACCAAATGATATATTAAAAGTTTTGTTTAAAGTCCTGTTAAACTCGCGCGATCATCAAACTTTCACGCGTGTAAATGACCTAAAAGGTCACCTTTACATGTGCTTTATTTGTTTCTTACCTTTTAATGTGCATTCCACTTTCCATAAGCTTTAATTTGATACGAAACATGATATGTTTATTTTCATATAATGAAGAGGTTGACGTATGTGAAAAGAATGGTATGGTTCATAACTTCAGAAGATGACGTTGCCCATGGTTGCCAAAGTAATCTTCGTCAGATTCTTAATCTGCACATATCCTCAACATAACTTTCAGCCAAAAATAGACCTATATAAATAATGCCCTACTTGTTTGTATTCCAAACATGATATATTCTATATTGTTGCATTACTTACATTTGTGACCCAATTTGACCTTTTATGACCTTAAATGGCCTTTTAAGCACTGGACACGTTTTAAATTCGTAGCGATTCATATTAGGATCATATATGGATTTTATTTTGCATTTTATTTAATGTGATCTCAAACATATGTTTATTCCGCTAAATTAAAAGTCCTATCTAAGAGGAATGTAACTGAAAGATGGTATATGACGTCAGAAAATACAAAATTCCTCAAGATGCCAAGGTAGCATCCATCGGATTCATAATATGCACAATCTCAAACTTAACCTTTGCAAAAATGCATACAATACCTAACCTGTTTGTATTTAAAGCATGGTATGTTCCGTGTTATTTGTCTTACTTACATTTTGTAAGGTAATTTGACCTTTTATGACCTTAAAATTACCAATGCGTGATTTAAATGCCCAGTAATCCATAAATTTGCATTTGATTTTTCATTAGGTTTGATTTGATACCAAACATGACATGTCAATTCCGTAAAATATGAAAATAATATTTAAAGGGTTTGTGAAAAAGTGGGCGTGGCCTATGACTTCAATAAAACAAAAATGCCCAAGAGTGTCCAGGTGGCACCCGGCGGATTCTTGGAGTAGACACCCTATACTACAACTTCCAGCAAAAAATTGCAGTCATACCCAACTTGACGGTTATGTTGGGGTTCTACTAGATTATTTGTCATGATGGTCATACGACTGCATTTCCCAACATGCATGTGATGAAATGAGATTTGAAATAAAAATAATTAAAATGTGAACTCTAAGAGCCTACTCTTTTGGTATTTCAAACATCTTTCTCCACATATGAAAACTTTTAGCTCATTCAAATGGTTATAGACCGATCTATTTATTATTTCTGGTCTAATGAACTCACTCTAAAAAAATATTGGGTAAAAGTGCCCCATGAGGGTAATTATGTGTCCAACCAACATTGGGCGTTTCTTTGGGGCATTCTTATTTATCCAGTGTGATGAAAATTTTGCCCATTCTAAAGTAATTGCAATATTCCCGTATTGTGTAAAATACTGCCCCAAATTGGTTGGACACATAATTACCTCGTGGTGGTTCAAAATTTACCCAATATATTTTACAGTGCTGTTCAATTAAAAGAGACAGTAGTTGCATGAAACAACGGTATAGTATGGCATGGTATTTATTAAATCATGCATCGCAGTTACAAAGACTGAATTGCACATTGATATACAATATTAAAAATGTACAGTCTCAAAACAGTGGAATTATTTACATAATTAAAAAGTACACATATATCACAAACTAAATGCAATAAATAACATAATACTGCGTATTAAACCATACATATTGTTTACGATAAGGCCTATCGTTAGGGCCTGTAGCGGCCATTTTGACTTTCAAAATACATTATTTATCACCTACCTGGCAGAATGAATGATATATCTTGTTAGGAAATTTTTTTAAGACAATATTTTACTCTTAAATCACAATTATATGCATGTTATGGTGCTGACTCATGTGAAAATTGGTTTCCCAGATCGATTGTACATAATACAGTCAATGTCTTTTGGCGGCCATTTTGAAAGTCAAAATACAATTAACACAAATATGAAACCCGAATAATATATTTCGTTGCAAATTATATTTGAAGACAGTATTCCACTAATTTACCACAAATACGTTTTAGTGCTCACCTTGTGATTGTTTTTGTCCTCCCTCACATCATAATTTTAGGGCCTTTGGCGGTCATATTAAATATCAAAATACAGGGTTTATCACATACATGGCATGTTAAATAATAATTTCGTTAACAATAATGTTTTTAGTCAGTATTCCACTCGTTTATCTCAACAAAATGTATTTTAGTGCTCACTCTTGTGATTTTTTTGTGTCACCATTCACATTGTACATAATAGTGTTAGGGCTTTTGAAGGCCATTTTGAATATCAAAATACAGGATTTATCACATAACTGACATAAAAAATGATATATATCGTTAGCAATCATGTTTACTGACATTGCTTCACTCATAGATCATAATTACTTGCATTTCAGTGCTCAATTTTGTAAAAATTAATTTTCCCCATTCATATTGTACAGGGGTCTATGATGGCGGCCATTTTGATATCAAGAAAATAAATATTTAGACAAAAATCATTTTTTCAGATATTATTTCACTCCGGCAGCACAATTGCATGTACTTTAAAGCCAATGTGTGGACAATTTTATGATTTTCATGGGTAATTTGAATATTTTGGCGGCCATATTGGATTTTGCCAATTTGCAGAAAATGCTCAAGGTTACACGAGTGGCATCATTCAGATTCGGAATCAGCACCCTCGAATTGACAAGAAATCATAAAAAAACATTGTATATATAAAAAAACAAGGTTCGACCCCTTCTATCCTGGACTATAGCAGTATTCAGACTGATGTACGGCCTGTATGAAGTGCCCTTCATGCCATAAACATTCATTCATTCACTCACTCGAGTGAGTGAATGATTTGTACATATCTTACCATCACTCACTCGGCAGAGTGAGTGATGGTACAGTTTTATCCAATCAGAGAGCTAGAATCGTAATGGAGACCCCCTCACTGCAGCGGAAGTACATCCACTCGGGTGAATGTACGAGCACTCTCCAGTGGATGCGAAAAGTGGTTGTTTTATAACACTGTGCCTGTAGAGCGGACAATATCCCTTTTATGTAGGTCAGAATCTTCCATGGCGTCAAACTGCGATAGGTATTTCAGTCCCGTTGTAATAGTCTAATCACTCAGACCCACTTTCGAAACAAGTGATCGCGGGTTGAGAAGCGGGCATTGTTTATTCCGAATTCACAAATAAGCTGTGTTTCGGCCTGTTATTCATTATTCCTTTGAAATATGTGCCACAAGATCTATAAAATTACTGTCATTATCATAAAAGAATGAACATTCAGAGCAAAGTTTACATCAAAATAACAAAAAAATTACCCCATGATATAAAGGCACTACGTTATTTGTATATGTTTATCTTCATAAAGTAATTATAAATACAAGTGTGAAGTAAAGAGGAATATGGTAAGAAAACGTATGCCTATCATGAGTGTGAACAATTTAATTGAGTCTCTTAAATGATGAGATAAATTTCATAAAATCTTCGTTTTGACTATGTATTTTATTTTCATAAAGTAATTAAGAATACAAATGTGAAGTAAACAGGAATATGGTAACAAACGCTTCCCAATCATGAGTGTGAACATAGCACCCCTGTGAGGTGGAGACAAAGTGGCTGCTCTTGAAATACATCCACTCGGTCCATACGAGTCACGTGATTGCGCTTAAAAGCAATCACTCACTCAGCTAGATACATCCACTCGGTCCATACGAGTCACGTGACTGCTCTTTGTTACATCCACTCACTCCTCATATGTTCAGATAGGTCGGGCCCAATCGTCTGGCTACGTGATTTGAAATGCCGACAGTCAATTTAATTTCTCCTCTTCTGGTTACAAAATACACGATGGTTTTTGACTAAATGCTACGTTTTTGTATTGCAAGATGAAAGCAGATCTTTAGACATTCGCCCCCTTCCCCCTCTCTTTTGTGTCTTAGATTTAATCAAGTAATACAAATATGATGAATATAACCATATCGGGTTATTTCGGCCTAATGAAGGGTCCTAACCGTATCACGAGAGAAAAATAAAAGGATGGCGACTGCATTCTCATTTAAGATAGTTCCAAGTATGTTTCAAGTTTTCATTTTCCTCTTTAATTTAAAGGATAAAATTTCCTTAAGTTTTTTAAAAGAATATGACACAGATGAGATAAATTTAATAGAATCTTTCTTTGTAACTATGTACTTTAATTTCATAAAGTAATTAAGAATACAAATATGAAGTAAACAGGAATATGGTAACAAACGCTTCCCAATCATGAGTGTGAACATAGCACCCCTGTGAGGTGGAGACAAAGTGGCTGCTCTTGAAATACATCCACTCGGTCCATACGAGTCACGTGATTGCTCTTTGTAACAATCACTCACTTCGCTAGATGCATCCACTCGGTCCATACGAGTCACGTGATTGCGCTTAAAAGCAATCACTCACTCCGCTAGATACATCCACTCGGTCCATACGAGTCTCGTGATTGCTCTTTGTTACAACCACTCACTCCTCAGCAATGTTCAGATAGGTCGGGCCCCATCGTCTGGCTACGTGATTTGAAATGCCGACAGTCAATTTAATTTCTCCTCTTCTGGTTACAAAATACATGATGGTTTTTGACTAAATGCTACGTTTTTGTATTGCAAGATGAAAGCAGATCTTTAGACATTCGCCCCCTTCCCCCTCTCTTTTGTGTCTAAAATGAAATCAACTAATACAAATATGAAGAATATAACCACATCGGGTTATTTCGGCCTAATGAAGGGTCCTAACCGTATCACGAGAGAAAAATAAAAGGATGGCGACTGCATTCTCATTTAAGATAGTTCCAAGCATGTTTCAAGTTTTCATTTTCCTCTTTAATTTGAAGGATAAAATTTCCTTGAGTTTCTGAAAAGAATATGACACAGATGAGATAAATTTAATACAATCTTCGTTTTGACTATGTATTTTATTTTCATAAAGTAATTAAGAATACAAATGTGAAATAAACAGGAATATGGTAACAAACGCTTCCCAATCATGAGTGTGAACATAGCACCCCTGTGAGGTGGAGACAAAGTGGCTGCTCTTGAAATACATCCACTCGGTCCATACGAGTCACGTGATTGCTCTTTGTAACAATCACTCACTTCGCTAGATGCATCCACTCGGTCCATACGAGTCACGTGATTGCTCTTTGTTACATCCACTCACTCCTCAGCAATGTTCAGATAGGTCGGGCCCCATCGTCTGGCTACGTGATTTGAAATGCCGACAGTCAATTTAATTTCTCCTCCTCTGGCTACAAAATACACGATGGTTTTTGACTAAATGCTACGTTTTTGTATTGCAAGATGAAAGCAGATCTTTAGACATTCGCCCCTTAATTCCCCCTCTCTTTTGTGTCTTAGATTTAATCAAGTAATACAAATATGATGAATATAACCACATCGGATTATTTCGGCCTAATGAAGGGTCCTAACCGTATCACCAGAGAAAAATAAAAGGATGGCGACTGCATTCTCATTTAAGAAAGTTCCAAGCATGTTTCAAGTTTTCATTTTCCTCTTTAATTTGAAGGATAAAATTTCCTTGAGTTTCTTAAAAGAATATGACACAGATGAGATAAATTTAATAGAATCTTTCTTTGTAACTATGTACTTTAATTTCATAAAGTAATTAAGAATACAAATGTGAAATAAACAGGAATATGGTAACAAACGCTTCCCAATCATGAGTGTGAACATAGCACCCCTGTGAGGTGGAGACAAAGTGGCTGCTCTTGAAATACATCCACTCGGTCCATACGAGTCACGTGATTGCTCTTTGTAACAATCACTCACTTCGTTAGATGCATCCACTCGGTCCATACGAGTCACGTGATTGCGCTTAAAAGCAATCACTCACTCCGCTAGATACATCCACTCGGTCCATACGAGTCACGTGATTGCTCTTTGTTACATCCACTCACTCCTCAGCAATGTTCAGATAGGTCGGGCCCCATCGTCTGGCTACGTGATTTGAAATGCCGACAGTCAATTTAATTTCTCCTCTTCTGGCTACAAAATACACGATGGTTTTTGACTAAATGCTACGTTTTTGTATTGCAAGATGAAAGCAGATCTTTAGACATTCGCCCCCTTCCCCCTTTCTTTTGTATCTTAAATTTAATCAAGTGATACAAATATGATGAATATAACCATATCGGGTTATTTTTGCCTCATGAAGGGTCCTAACCGTATCACGAGAGAAAAATAAAAGGATGGCGACTGCATTCTCATTTAAGAAAGTGCCAAGTATGTTTCAAGTTTTCATTTTCCTCTTTAATTTGAAGGATAAAATTTCCTTGAGTTTCTTAAAAGAATATGACACAGATGAGATAAATTTAATATAATCTTTCTTTGTAACTATGTACTTTAATTTCATAAAGTAATTAAGAATACAAATGTGAAATAAACAGGAATAAGGTAACAAACGCTTCCCAATCATGAGTGTGAACATAGCACCCCTGTGAGGTGGAGACAAAGTGGCTGCTCTTGAAATACATCCACTCGGTCCATACGAGTCACGTGATTGCGCTTAAAAGCAATCACTCACTCCGCTAGATACATCCACTCGGTCCATACGAGTCACGTGATTGCTCTTTGTTACATCCACTCACTCCTCAGCAATGTTCAGATAGGTCGGGCCCCATCGTCTGGCTACGTGATTTGAAATGCCGACAGTCAATTTAATTTCTCCTCTTCTGGCTACAAAATACACGATGGTTTTTGACTAAATGCTACGTTTTTGTATTGCAAGATGAAAGCAGATCTTTAGACATTCGCCCCCTTCCCCCTCTCTTTTGTGTCTTAGATTTAATCAAGTAATACAAATATGATGAATATAACCAAATCGGGTTATTTCGGCCTAATGAAGGGTCCTAACCGTATCACTAGAGAAAAATAAAAGGATGGCGACTGCATTCTCATTTAAGATAGTTCCAAGCATGTTTCAAGTTTTCATTTTCCTCTTTAATTTGAAGGATAAAATTTCCTTGAGTTTCCGAAAAGAATATGACACAGATGAGATAAATTTAATACAATCTTCGTTTTGACTATGTACTTTAATTTCATGAAGTAATTAAGAATACAAATGTGAAATAAACAGGAATATGGTAACAAACGCTTCCCAATCATGAGTGTGAACATAGCACCCCTGTGAGGTGGAGACAAAGTGGCTGCTCTTGAAATACATCCACTCGGTCCATACGAGTCACGTGATTGCTCTTTGTAACAATCACTCACTTCGCTAGATGCATCCACTCGGTCCATACGAGTCACGTGATTGCGCTTAAAAGCAATCACTCACTCCGCTAGATACATCCACTCGGTCCATACGAGTCACGTGATTGTTCTTTGTTACAACCACTCACTCCTCATATGTTCAGATAGGTCGGGCCCCATCGTCTGGCTACGTGATTTGAATTGCCGACAGTCAATTTAATTTCTCCTCTTCTGGTTACAAAATACACGATGGTTTTTGACTAAATGCTACGTTTTTGTATTGCAAGATGAAAGCAGATCTTTAGACATTCGCCCCCTTCCCCCTCTCTTTTGTGTCTTAGATTTAATCAAGTAATACAAATATGATGAATATAACCATATCGGGTTATTTCGGCCTAATGAAGGGTCCTAACCGTATCACCAGAGAAAAATAAAAGGATGGCGACTGCATTCTCATTTAAGATAGTTCCAAGCATGTTTCAAGTTTTCATTTTCCTCTTTAATTTGAAGGATAAAATTTCCTTGAGTTTCTGAAAAGAATATGACACAGATGAGATAAATTTAATACAATCTTCGTTTTGACTATGTACTTTAATTTCATGAAGTAATTAAGAATACAAATGTGAAATAAACAGGAATATGGTAACAAACGCTTCCCAATCATGAGTGTGAACATAGCACCCCTGTGAGGTGGAGACAAAGTGGCTGCTCTTGAAATACATCCACTCGGTCCATACGAGTCACGTGATTGCTCTTTGTAACAATCACTCACTTCGCTAGATGCATCCACTCGGTCCATACGAGTCACGTGATTGCGCTTAAAAGCAATCACTCACTCCGCTAGATACATCCACTCGGTCCATACGAGTCACGTGACTGCTCTTTGTTACAACCACTCACTCCTCAGCAATGTTCAGATAGGTCGGGCCCCATCGTCTGGCTACGTGATTTGAAATGCCGACAGTCAATTTAATTTCTCCTCTTCTGGCTACAAAATACACGATGGTTTTTGACTAAACGCTACGTTTTTGTATTGCAAGATGAAAGCAGATCTTTAGACATTCGCCCCCTTCCCCCTCTCTTTTGTGTCTTAGATTTAATCAAGTAATACAAATATGATGAATATAACCATATCGGGTTATTTCGGCCTAATGAAGGGTCCTAACCGTATCACCAGAGAAAAATAAAAGGATGGCGACTGCATTCTCATTTAAGATAGTTCCAAGCATGTTTCAAGTTTTCATTTTCCTCTTTAATTTGAAGGATAAAATTTCCTTGAGTTTCTTAAAAGAATATGACACAGATGAGATAAATTTAATAGAATCTTTCTTTGTAACTATGTACTTTAATTTCATAAAGTAATTAAGAATACAAATGTGAAATAAACAGGAATATGGTAACAAACGCTTCCCAATCATGAGTGTGAACATAGCACCCCTGTGAGGTGGAGACAAAGTGGCTGCTCTTGAAATACATCCACTCGGTCCATACGAGTCACGTGATTGCTCTTTGTAACAATCACTCACTTCGCTAGATGCATCCACTCGGTCCATACGAGTCACGTGATTGCGCTTAAAAGCATTCACTCACTCTGCTAGATACATCCACTCGGTCCATACGAGTCACGTGATTGCTCTTTGTTACAACCACTCACTCCTCAGCAATGTTCAGATAGGTCGGGCCCCATCGTCAGGCTCCGTGATTTGAAATGCCGACAGTCATTTTAATTTCTCCTCTTCTGGTTACAAAATACACGATGGTTTTTGACTAAATGCTTCGTTTTTGTATTGCAAGTTGAAAGCAAATCTTTAGACATTCGCCCCCTTCCCCCTCTCTTTTGTGTCCTAGATTTAATCAAGTGATACAAATATGATGAATATAACCATATCGGGTTATTTTTGCCTAATGAAGGGTCCTAACCGTATCACGAGAGAAAAATAAAAGGATGGCGACTGCATTCTCATTTAAGAAAGTGCCAAGTATGTTTCAAGTTTTCATTTTCCTCTTTAATTTGAAGGATAAAATTTCCTTGAGTTTCTTAAAAGAATATGACACAGATGAGATAAATTTAATATAATCTTTCTTTGTAACTATGTACTTTAATTTCATAAAGTAATTAAGAATACAAATGTGAAATAAACAGGAATATGGTAACAAACGCTTCCCAATCATGAGTGTGAACATAGCACCCCTGTGAGGTGGAGACAAAGTGGCTGCTCTTGAAATACATCCACTCGGTCCATACGAGTCACGTGATTGCTCTTTGTAACAATCACTCACTTCGTTAGATGCATCCACTCGGTCCATACGAGTCACGTGATTGCGCTTAAAAGCAATCACTCACTCCGCTAGATACATCCACTCGGTCCATACGAGTCACGTGATTGCTCTTTGTTACATCCACTCACTCCTCAGCAATGTTCAGATAGGTCGGGCCCCATCGTCTGGCTACGTGATTTGAAATGCCGACAGTCAATTTAATTTCTCCTCTTCTGGCTACAAAATACACGATGGTTTTTGACTAAATGCTACGTTTTTGTATTGCAAGATGAAAGCAGATCTTTAGACATTCGCCCCCTTCCCCCTTTCTTTTGTATCTTAAATTTAATCAAGTGATACAAATATGATGAATATAACCATATCGGGTTATTTTTGCCTCATGAAGGGTCCTAACCGTATCACGAGAGAAAAATAAAAGGATGGCGACTGCATTCTCATTTAAGAAAGTGCCAAGTATGTTTCAAGTTTTCATTTTCCTCTTTAATTTGAAGGATAAAATTTCCTTGAGTTTCTTAAAAGAATATGACACAGATGAGATAAATTTAATATAATCTTTCTTTGTAACTATGTACTTTAATTTCATAAAGTAATTAAGAATACAAATGTGAAATAAACAGGAATAAGGTAACAAACGCTTCCCAATCATGAGTGTGAACATAGCACCCCTGTGAGGTGGAGACAAAGTGGCTGCTCTTGAAATACATCCACTCGGTCCATACGAGTCACGTGATTGCGCTTAAAAGCAATCACTCACTCCGCTAGATACATCCACTCGGTCCATACGAGTCACGTGATTGCTCTTTGTTACATCCACTCACTCCTCAGCAATGTTCAGATAGGTCGGGCCCCATCGTCTGGCTACGTGATTTGAAATGCCGACAGTAAATTTAATTTCTCCTCCTCTGGCTACAAAATACACGATGGTTTTTGACTAAATGCTACGTTTTTGTATTGCAAGATGAAAGCAGATCTTTAGACATTCGCCCCCTTCCCCCTCTCTTTTGTATCTTAAATTTAATCAAGTGATACAAATATGATGAATATAACCATATCGGGTTATTTTTGCCTAATGAAGGGTCCTAACCGTATCACGAGAGAAAAATAAAAGGATGGCGACTGCATTCTCATTTAAGAAAGTTCCAAGTATGTTTCAAGTTTTCATTTTCCTCTTTAATTTGAAGGATAAAATTTCCTTGAGTTTCTTAAAAGAATATGACACAGATGAGATAAATTTAATATAATCTTTCTTTGTAACTATGTACTTTAATTTCATAAAGTAATTAAGAATACAAATGTGAAATAAACAGGAATATGGTAACAAACGCTTCCCAATCATGAGTGTGAACATAGCACCCCTGTGAGGTGGAGACAAAGTGGCTGCTCTTGAAATACATCCACTCGGTCCATACGAGTCACGTGATTGCTCTTTGTAACAATCACTCACTTCGCTAGATGCATCCACTCGGTCCATACGAGTCACGTGATTGCGCTTAAAAGCAATCACTCACTCCGCTAGATACATCCACTCGGTCCATACGAGTCACGTGATTGCTCTTTGTTACATCCACTCACTCCTCAGCAATGTTCAGATAGGTCGGGCCCCATCGTCTGGCTACGTGATTTGAAATGCCGACAGTAAATTTAATTTCTCCTCCTCTGGCTACAAAATACACGATGGTTTTTGACTAAATGCTACGTTTTTGTATTGCAAGATGAAAGCAGATCTTTAGACATTCGCCCCCTTCCCCCTCTCTTTTGTATCTTAAATTTAATCAAGTGATACAAATATGATGAATATAACCATATCGGGTTATTTTTGCCTAATGAAGGGTCCTAACCGTATCACGAGAGAAAAATAAAAGGATGGCGACTGCATTCTCATTTAAGAAAGTTCCAAGTATGTTTCAAGTTTTCATTTTCCTCTTTAATTTGAAGGATAAAATTTCCTTGAGTTTCTTAAAAGAATATGACACAGATGAGATAAATTTAATAGAATCTTTCTTTGTAACTATGTACTTTAATTTCATAAAGTAATTAAGAATACAAATGTGAAATAAACAGGAATATGGTAACAAACGCTTCCCAATCATGAGTGTGAACATAGCACCCCTGTGAGGTGGAGACGAAGTGGCTGCTGTTGAAATCGGAATTCATACACCCACTCCCCTGCAGGCAGGCTCACCAAACGGGTCACGTGATTCACTTAAAAGCAATCACTCACTCCGCTAGATACATCCACTCGGTCCATACGAGTCACGTGATTGCGCCTAAAAGCAATCACTCACTCCGCTAGATACATCCACTCGGTCCTTACGAGTCACGTGATTGCTCTTTGTAACCATGGTAACAATCACTCTGCCATGTACATCCACTCGGTCCATACGAGTCACGTGATTGCTCTTTGTCACAATCACTCACTCCTCGGCAATGTTCAGATATGGCCCCATCGTCAGGCTACGTGATCTGAAATGCCTATACAGTCATTTTATTTGCTCCTCTTCTGGTTACAATATACACGATGGTTTTTAACTAAATGCTATAAACGTTATTGTGTGGCAAGATGAAAACAGATCTTTAGACATTCACCCCCTTGCCCCCTCCCTTTTGTGTCTTAAATTTAGTCAAGTAATACAAATATGATATTCGGGTTTTTCCGTCTTAATGAAGGGCCCTAACCGTATCGGGAGAGACTAATACAAAGATGGCGACTGCATTCTCATTCAAGATAGATCGATATACAAGTATGTCTCAAATTTACATTTTCTCCCTTAATTTGAAGAATACCATTTCCTTGAGTCTCTTAAACGCATATGACACAGGTAAGATAAATCTGATAGAGTCTTCCTTATGAATACGTATTTTGTATACATTTATTTTTATAAAAAATTAAGAATACAATTGTGAAGTAAAGAGGAATATGGTAACAAACGCTTACCAATCATGAGTGTGAACATGCAACCCCTGTGAGGTAAAACAAGTTAGTATACTAAAGTTGTATATAAAACAATAATAGCTCGAAGTGCGAGGAAATATAAGGCAGTCTGGTGAATTTGTCTTGAAAACGGGATGTTATAGTATAAACAGACAATGCGAGCACCAGGCACAATGAAGACATTGGCCCTAAGCAAACTATGTTTCATACAGTTATAAAAAGAAATGTTTTTTATGTAATAAATCACAACATAATTATGATATAATAAAACATTATAATGAACAATAATGGCTTCTTTACCACTACGTTTCTCTTCCATTCTCCCTCCTTTTCCCCGTTTTTATTTTTTTTGGTCAGCCGATGGGGGGACGTGCTACCCATGTCCCCCGCTGTAGTTACGCCACTGATCTTAATAAAGGGCTCTAACGGTAAAAGGAGTGATTGACACAAAGATGGTGACTGGGATTCTCATTCAAGATAGATCGATATACAAGTATGTTTCAAGTTTTGTATTTTCTTACATACCCCTTAGACACGAGAAGCAGAGAACAAAACAGATAAACGAGTAATGAATAGAGGAGAATCACAAAATTATTCTCCAAAAAGGAGAGTGGTGTAAATAAAAGAGAGGGTTATGAAAGCGCATAACTATTTCAAAGTTCTGCGCAAATCACTTTTCACAAACTTTTCAAAAGTGAGTGGTGCTCACTCAAGCGGAAATATTTTGTAAGTGTAAACTTTTTTTTATAAGCACTGTACATGCAGCGGACAGGTTATTTATTGCTACTTCATAATTGGGAAGCTCTTCATTTTTTCATCTTGGCATTTTTCAATCTTCACAGAAACAATCAAATTATACTAAACATTCGTTGCACTTCAATTAAACAGAATATTGATAGAAACTTTGTAAATGTAATTATATAAGAAATATATCTTAAATTAACTGATCTCTATTCAGAACAATACTTGTACGTTGTACCCCAGCCCTACCGATAGGACGAGCCATAAATCGAAATGAAATGGGGTACAGTATTTACCCGTCGGTCCATGGGCATGGTCGTTCGGGCGGCACCGCCGAGGTATAGTGCAACCAAAAGTGTGACAAAGTATGACCTGAAATACACCACTTGAACATTAACATAAGATGAAACTAGCTCACAAAAAGGCGACAACAAAGTTGGTGTTAATAGAGGGCCACACCATGAGGTGTTACAATTACACCCTAGAGATCGAACATAACACCAAAGAGGGTAAATGTAACCTATAGGTGTTAAACTATATAGGAGCACCTAACAAGGTGGATATGTGCGCAATATAAATTATTAAACTAAAACTGTCAATTTAAAACCGGTGTAAAATAACTGGCGTCCTGTATGTACACCTGTTAACACCACAGTTTTTGCTGTGTATAGGGCATATTCATGATATACAGTTGAATCAATCCCTATTTTATCAAGGTCATATGCTTATTGCCTTTGATAAATAAACATTTCTGTTGAATATCAAAATTAGGACACCTTTCAATATTTTCAAGTGTACTATCAAGTCTGTAAATGTGTTACTTGATTGTTTCTTTTGAGATATTTTGTTGCTCCATCGGGTACTGATCATGGCAACTAATGTAACAATGTCTATTAAACATAATTCTCTGATATATTTCACATGATATGTATATCTTAATGTCACTTTTATATGATATAATACCTTCAGTTTACCACATCTGGCATATTATCTCAGATTACATTTACACGTAGTGAAGGTTTGAGATTTTTTTGCTCATATAACAGGGAGAGTGCTGAGAAACAAGTGAAAACTTTAGATTTCTACTGACTTTCTTATCAAATTACTTGTTGATATTAAAACTCAACTCAACTACATAATTTCGTCTTATAATTATGCTGTGCATTAATGTTTTATTTACATATAAAATTATGATTAAATACATGCAGATCATTAATATAGTTACAAAGGAGGATAACCCATAATGATGATATTTACAAAATATCACTGTTCTTTCATGGGGTCATAATTAAAAGAAAATACCTTAAGAATGTAAGATTGGAAATTAAAGGAAATCATAAAAAGGAAAACAATAATTGACATATTAATGACCAAAATATAAGCAGAAAACCTAACAAACCGGTGACAAATTAATGTATGATGCAACAAATAATCAAGAATCATGCAGATCACTTCTTACGTTTGATGATAAAGAATGATTGATATTATAACACGGGATGGTATAGGGGAAGGCGTGGTAGGTTGAGCATAGGGGTCAAGTTGAGCCACGACCCCCAGAGCAATAATGAATGAGTCAGACATTGTGGTGGTGTCATGTATTGATGAACTAATGCATAACCCTTTTCCACATCACATTATTTCCAACTTTGGAAGATATTAAGTACTTTTTAGAGGGAAAAAATACAATTTCAGCCAAAAAAGTAAAAAGGGTGTGAAATAGATCAGTGCTTTTTTTACCCACACATGTCTTGTAATATAATAAAGAAATAAGAACAATATTATTAGAACAGGCCTGGATTCTCATTCTTTTCTTAATCTTTTACATGATAGATGCATAGGAAATGTGTGCATGTAAAAATACCGCATTAAGTTCGGACTGGGGTTATTTGTGCCAGCAAACATGGGGCAAATTGGGCCATGGAATGTCTTATGTTAATGTATAGTAATAAAAAAAACCTTAAAAACCCTTGATATGCAGGCAGCAAATTGACATTACAGTTATTTTACTTTTAGAGGATGTTAGTATGGAATAAGCAAGTGAAAAGATTTTAAATAGAAAATTTATATGCTGGTCCTGAATTCCCGCATACCTTTTGTACATAGTTTTTTGTGGCCCAACTTACCCCAGAAGGTGGCATAACTTACCTCACAGACGGGGGTAGTTGAGCCATTTGACGTCGGTTTTTTTTCAAAGGTCACACTTACATTTCATGTGAAAAATATTTCACAAGAATCAAATTTAAAGGAAAGGTACTTATTTGTGATATCAATAAATTATAACATGCAAAATGCAAAAAGTGCCACCACTTACCCCGCCTTCCCTCATATAGTTTTTTGTACATTGAACCCACCCCCCCCCCCCTTATATTTCAAGTACGAAGGGAGTAATAGATTTAGCAGGGATTGGCATTTTCATATAATCCGGGGCAAGATAATGCAAAATTTGAATATCATTAATACATGTCTGCATATGCAACGAGATTAAGGGTCTCCGGAAAGGAAAGAGAAGAGGACTTTCTTCGGCTTCCTAAAATGACGATACTCTGGAACAGACATTTAAATTGAAATGGGACTGTCGACACTTATGATGATCACAGATTTAATAGTAGTTTTGGGTTTTATAGTAGTCTTGTCCAACTGACTGAAAATAATTAATGCATCTGGTGATTTGATATGAAATGAAGTACATCTCTATACACATCTACTCCTCTAGAGTTGCTTGCTCTATTTGGATCAATATTTTCTCTTAATATGTTAAATGTGGCATTGTCCAAGTGTATATTTCCTCGAGACGGCACTGTATAGTGTGGCTGTATTTGGGCGATATTTTGAAGGTTAAACATGCGCTGGATATCCTGATGGCCATGATTCGCAGCACGATATCTGCGATTCCTGGCCATGTTCATTGTCCATGTTTGTAATGGTGTTCGACCGTTTTGACTATCCATACTGTGGTGATTCCAAGCATTGGCGAAGGTGGTCAGATCCCTTTGAATACGGGGAAGGTACACATAATGGAGAGCAAATAGATGTAATCCATTATCGAGATTAAGAACATTTTGGGCCTCCATTAGATGGAAAAGGTTGTAATACGCACTCAAGCATCGCGCAAATACGTCCACCCAAAGCCTCTCAATTCGCTGGTTATGCACCGATCTTCCAGTCAGAACCGATCTTTCTCCAGTCCCTCTTCTGATTATCATGTAACGAGCGACTAATCGATTTTCACCCCCATGGTCACAACGCAAACGCATTGGGAGACCAAATCTTAACGTTCCTTGCAGAAAAGATGCGAATGTCGAGGAAGCTCTATTATTGTCTATCACGTCAAGATGGGTTATAAGGCGGCTGTATCCATCTATGCAACCGCTCACGACAAGACCCCATCTGCAGTTGAGATAAAAAATGAAAATATCAGTCATCAAAGGTCATTCCTTTGTAATACAGCCAAGTCTGCAATGTTCACTGAGAAAGACAAAAAATGATAAAGTTTCGTTCTAATTCGCAAAACGGTAATCAGGGAATTATAAACCCCATACTCATATAGATGTCATTCACTCTCTATCAACTTTATATTTTCTTCTATGAAATACGAACATTTAAATGAAAGTCATAGTTGTTTTGAAGGGCAAGTTCATCCGAAAGTTGTTTTTTGGATACAAACGGAGGAAAATATCACAAGTAACACTTACAATTTCATTAAAATTTCATGTAAAATAAGAAAGTTATGACGTTTCGTCTAATTTCAAGAAAAAAACTACTCGAACTGTTAAGGGACCTCACCCACTCACTATTTCTTTTTAGATGTTAAAATATGAAATATGAAATATTTCATTCATTTACCTATTATAATGTTCAATAAAGTTTGATTTCTCCATTAACATTTTGAATTACCATTGCTGCACCTAATGATTCATTGGGAAATCTTAAAACGAAATGAAATAAAATTCTTCTACTTTTCATAAAAATAACACATAAAATAGCTTGAGCCTGAAACAAAAAGATGCCTGATTGCAGTGGCGTAGCTAGGATTTTTTCCTGGGGAGCACTGGGGGGTCCTTGCTCTTTCAGGGGGGGGGGGAGCACCGGATCTAACTTTCGCCAATAGGAGATGGGGCACAAAAATTGTTTCCCTTATATTTTCCCGATCAGTCACTTCTTAGTTTTATTCTTAGAAAACAACATAAACATGAAATAATCTCATAAGCCTTATAAAAATTGCAAGCGCGAAGCACGAGCGATTTTTTTCACTTTCATGTTTTTGTCCTGAAAATTTAATATTCTGGGCAATGTTATGTGTGATCCTGAACAAGATTCGTATGTAACTAGATAATTAGTGCGAACGCCAAGCGCGAGCAGAAATTTTAATTAACTGTTCTAGCATTATCGAAAAGGGACCTGTTAAGGACTGCTTACAGTTACCCACGAAGACGGTATACAGTATATTTTAATAATGCGAGTGCCTAGCGCGAGCAAATTTTTTGACATTCCGACATAAAAAAATTATCATTCTAAGCACTTTTTGTATTAATAAATAAGGTAAGTAACTTAACAACTGATGCGATTCGCGCGAGAGGAAGAAAATTGAGATTTTAGACCTAAAAGCGGGACACTCTATTCATATTTTGTAAAACATAAATAGGATATAGTTAATCGGGTATCATTCATAATGCGACCCTGAAGCGTGAGCGGACAATTATTGATATTCTGATGTGAAACTGGATAATTTAAGTACATTTTAAATAAAGAACATGCAGGCTATCGCGCATGTTTTAGATTTAGACCTAGAATCTGGGCATTCTGATTAAATTTGTTAAATGGAACATTATGGAATACACGTAGACAATATGAATTGGCAAATCAAACAATGTGACCACGCAGCGGTGAGCTTAAAATGCTGATATGTAGACCATAAAACGGACATTTTAAAGAGCACTTAAATTTGTAAATAAAAAAAAGTAACGAAAGCTCGATGTCCGAGCTAAAATATATTTTGTATATTGATTTCAAAACTTGCTCCATATCAGCCTATTGAGCAAGATATGAATCTCATCGAACAGGCAATTCTGGCGCGAAGCGCAATAAAAAATTGTATACAGTAACATGAAAGATTTTGTTTTTTTTTGCAAGTCTTCCCCTCACATTAGTTCATTCACTCGTCTTCCTCCTTTTATATTCCTCTTCTTTTTTTCTTCTGTCTTTCTTCTTTTCTTTTCTTCTTTCTCCCTTTTTTCGTTTTTTTTGCTCTGCCAATTTTTTTCAGGGGGGCACCTGGGGGGCACACCAAATCTCAGGGGGGGCACGTGCCCCCAGCCCCCCCCCCCCCCGTAGCTACGCCACTGCTGATTTGTGTATCCCTCGCCTCGCTCGGAAAATGTTCAGCCGCCAGAGGCTCGTTTCAAAAGAGGAGAGTGTAACAGCGGATCTGGTTCCACCGGTGGATATCCTATCCACTGGCAGGTATGTTCATACGGTGTAAAATTCGGTTATGTAACTTTATCACTGGATGCGGATGTACTGAAACGAGATTACTAAGATACTCTTGAGTAAAATTAAATGTTTTTTGAATATGTGGAAACAGAGGGATCTTACTTTCTTGGGCAAAATACCTCTGTACCACCGTGTGCTTTTAAAACTTCAGATATTTACCTTTTCATTTTTTTAGAATGGGAGAGACAAAATAAAAAGGAACGTTATGCTTTTGAAATGTCATGACTCAACTCCATATTATATACAGTTCCAAATGTTATAATTTTGGGGATAGAAACTCTTTGTGGTGTTCTTAGCACGTTTACAAGAAGATAATGTGATATCAGATCAATCTAGTATGTATTTTATTGTTTTTTTTACAATGTCTTATGCATTTCGTTGTTTTTTGGACGCTTTGTTTTTCATTGTTCTCTCAATGGAATTATTTGAGGACTCTCCTTAGATCATAAACAGCATAAAATACATACATTTAGACCAAAAAAACACAAAAATAATCATACATTTATGATGTTTGTTTGAAAACACAATCTACATTGACTTTGTACACAAAATCACATTTTGGAGCAATTTTTGGTGTGACATGCACTTACAGAACATTGCGTAATATCGGTACCACGTACCCGGGTGACGCAAAATTGGTCTCAAAAGCTGCACAAGATTAAAATTAAAAAGTCAGCGAGGTCAAAAAAATTGCGCGGCGAAAATATCGCGCAACTCGTTGAGGGGGGGACCCGTTCTAGATAGGGTTGCCTCAAGCACCAACTTCGGTATGTTGGGCATAAAACACACAACTGTGATAAAGTACATTGCTGAATGTATATATTATATATAGTTTGATATGTAAATTTCAGTAATAATAATAGTATCGCTTATTACACTTTGTTTCTAAGCGCTTTACATTGCAATTATTACCCCGGTCATCGGATGCCGACATACCCGCATACAATATATGTACTTTCTACTCTTTCTCTGAACTTTATGAATACACACAACCCTTGACAAATTAAGATGGTGATTTGCAGTAAAACGTTATACCGCAAATCGGTGTATGTTTTGGTAACCTATATTTTTATATATATCTTACCGAATCAGTGCATGATTTCCATCCAAATGCCATAAAGCATTTGCCCCTGAAACAGAATATCTACGTCGTTGGATAGTTACACTCCAACGAATAGCCACACCAACGGGATCAACTCTCTGAAGTGATTGTCGAAGACGCATTCTTTGGACATGTACACCATCTTGGCGTAACATCGATAACATCGTCCGGTATCCAGCATTTGGATAACGGCGATGGTAGCCGGTTACTCTTCCATCTAAATCATTATTGGTGATGGCTGAATACTCCCTCAAATGTAAGTTTGCTGTTTGAAGACGCCGTGAGATGGTACGAGGGGAAACAGGATATAACATCTGAGACATATTTCGCACTGTAAACCTAGCCCCAACCATTAGTTGTAGCTGTTGCATTGAAATATCATATCGTGATGCTCCTAGACGGCCATCAGTAACACGATGACAAAGGTGATTATCGTGTCTAGCAACATGCTCTTCTTCGATTATATTTGCAAGTTGTCGAATCATCAAGTTGAGACTGATTGATACTCTTGTCATTGCATCTTGATATCTTGGTACCTGTCCTATTCTATTCACATTAGCAAGGATGGCTCTCAATATATTAATAGTTTCGTGGATAATATGTCTGTTCGGACCTTCTGCAATGCGGCGTTGAACAGAGCGGATCACAAGCCTACAGCGATGCAGGAACAACTGAAAGCCATCTAGATCATTCATCTGTGGTTCCGGCATCGGATATGATGGTGCAATCCAAAGAACCTGATAAATTCAGAAATTTAAAAAAGAGGGATATGAATGTTATATTTGGAAAGAATTACGTGTGAAGATATATAGATAGGAAAAGATGAATAGAAATAGAATGAGGGAGTTGGTGGTCAATAGAGGTAACCGCGTATCCAGGAATTACCTTTGCAGGGGGTGATAAGTGTGCACAGCGTTCCAACACTTACAGAGTGCGCGAAGTGCGCTCCTACGGGGAGGGGTGTACTTTTTGACGTTAATTCAAATTCAAATCAAAGAAGACGTCCAGCATAGTGGGCGTCCAATTCATCTAGAATAACATTAATCTTAGTGAATCCCTTTTCTTTTATGCTTGGTTTATAAATGGATTTTCCGCTAAATGGGATATATTGATTGTTCCATATGAACTCATTGGAAATATCTATTTTCCTTTCAAATAAACGCCATGTTTGTAAAATGTCCATCAACCAATTTGGCACTTAAATATTCAAATATTTCATATCAAAACTATAATAAAAAGTGTATTCTCCACCGATAGGTGACAACAGTTTTATACATATCTTTCCACCCCTTCGAAGTTGAGGAGAAAAGTCTCGAAACCCATTTAATTTTCTGAGCTTGAATAATCGATTTCATACAAGTCATATTTAACCCCCCACCCAGCAATCGTATTTAACCAAAAATTCAAGTCTTACTATATTAGGACCGTCAGGACCACTACAAATGAATTCATACAGTAATGTCCATCTTATGAATAAATGAATAAGGTATATAATATGGAGCGTTGTGGCCCAGTGGATAAGTCTTCTGACTTAGAAACAGAGGGTCGTGGGTTCGAATCCCAGCCATGGCGTAATTTCCTTCAGCAAGAAATTTATCCACATTGTGCTGCACTCGACCCAGGTGAGGTGAATGGGTACCCGGCAGGATTAATTCCTTGAATGCATGAGCGCTGAAAGGCAGCTCGAGCTAAAGCCGGGGTAATAATAATAATAACACCGCGCCTCGGAATAGAATATTTCTAGATAGATGGCGCTATATAAATGCCTATTATTATTATTATTATTAATATGCTGGCTGCATATAACAGCAGAGAGGTAGCAAAAGTTTTCACAATTTTGGATCTTGCCGTGTAATTTTAAATTAATGGCTTTCCATAAATTTAGTTGAGATTAATTGATGGATAAAATTATTTGTAATCACTCCATTCTATCCTCAAAAGAATAAGAGATGTCGATTCCAAGAATTGTCAAAACGTTGAATAACTTTATATCTATTGGTATAGATGGGTTTTGCAAAGTGAATTGTCCTTTAAAAATTTATTTCGTCTTATCGTAATTTCGTGAGAGTGATGAACATAACTTAAAATCATTTAGAGCTTCCGTGAGGCGATGATACGACTCAAAGTTTGACAAATAAACCGTAATGTCATCGGCGTACATAGAAAACTTAATTTTCATTTTATTCTATAATCAATATAAAAAGGTATGAAGATAAAGGATCCCCTGTCGAATTCCTTTTCCTACCCTGGGTATTAAACCTGTTTTTTGTTTTTACAACAAGAAAAATTATATACAGCATATATACATATATAACTCTTATTTTACACCCGATTGTAATACGTTTCTCGTATTAGGCTCGGGGGGGGGGGGGGCAATCGACCAAAAAAGTGGTGAGGATGTGCCGCGGGCGAGACAAAAAACGGGGGCCTTGGAGCGGGCTTATTTTAAAAAGGAGGGTCCAAGGAACGGGCTCCGGAACTACAAATGTTTGTGAAAACGAGGTCCTTGGAACAGATCGCCAGCGTGTGAATGCGTATGCATCCCTATGGAACGGGCATGCGTGCATGATGATGATGCAGCTTTTAGCGCGGCCTCCGCCGGGTGCGCTCGCGCAGAGGCGAAGGTCGGACAGCGCTCCCCGGCCGGTTTTCACCACGGGGGGGGGGGGGGGGGGGGGCACTTACATTGACGAGTGGATACCATGCGCGACCAAAAAAAAACACGTAAAAAGGATGTCTTTTTCACGACGTGATAAGGGTGTCAAAAACACAAAAATAACAACACTTCGGCCCGTATTCTGAAGTCAGGTTTAACTTAGACCATGGTCTAACTCTGTGCTAAAATTATGGGAAGCCAAAAGTCTCGAAATTTGTATTAAGTTGTATGTTTCTTATGTTCGCTGTGCTCTTTCCTGATTCATCAATGGTGAAGACAATCATCTATTTATACTTCCTAGACAATTATGAATGATTTGAGAGCCAAATGAGCTGAAATATGATATTTCTACTGATAGTGATTTATTTAACAATTGGCTGTCCATACTAAAACCTGAGTTTAAGTTAAACCTGACTTCAGAATACGGGCCTTCGTGTTTAGAGTCCAATTTGCAAGAGGTGTAGAAGGTGGGGTCGTATCCAAATAAGGTAAAGCCGACGACCGGAGGACCCGTAACAATAAAACATTCCTGTACTTGTTTAGGGGTTCATTTCATATCAGGGAATATTTGCCAAGAGTATCGTTTTGTTTCCAATACTTGTTAAGGTTAGGGTTTCACACGCCAACACTTGTTCAGGGGTGCATTTTCAGAATATGAAAATAACGTGTTTAGGGCGCATGGTATCCACTCGTGAATGGAAGTGCCCCCCCCCCCCGGGGGCTCATTGTAGCAGATCAATGCGATCGGAACGGCGTAACGGATAATATGCGAAGCTTTAATTGGAGCAGATTTCTTTCTTCTTTCTCCTCGATAGGAAGAAAATGCTACACTTTGGAGCGGCTAGCTTTCTATGTAATTCTCAATAGGAACGGAACGTAATGGATCGGAAATTTGAGTGTAATAATGGGGGTCCCCTCCGCGGCACATACCCACCCACTATGCATTATATACTGAGTACCCCCCCCCCCCTTGGATTATGCTTCTTTGGTTTCCCTTCATCAGGATTTAAAGCGGTGCACAAATCGTCAATTATACATACCAAAGCAAAGATGAAAACAAATTTTAACTCCATGGTAAATCACAAATCGAAGTTAGGTCCAACGTATTGAATGAAATGTTAAAGGTAATCAAGAGAAACGTACTTAGCAAAACATGAAACTGCAACTGGAACATAACGCTTCACTGTGGCCAACATCTTGATTGTCTCAATCATGGACTCAACTCAGTGCAGGAGGGGGAGGGGTAAAACTTGTACTTCATGGAGATTCACAGGACACATTCTGAAGTGGTCACCTGAACATGGGCTAAAACCATGCCATGCTGGAGTGAATGGGTGACTGTACACAGCACATGGTAGCTTACATTGGATTCAGTCACCGATCTGCTTTTATACCTATTACTACTGTGCCTACCGGTACATAACTCCTTCACGCAGCTCAAGAAAGCGACTTGTATACATTCTGAAATGGTGTGTGAACACACACACGTCCGTGCTCCATATCCAACACCCTGTGGTTTTATCACCTCATTGCAGAATTTCATCTCCTTTTTCTTCCCGCCCTCTGCCTCAAACGGGGCTTTAATATTGCATATCAACACCAAAAGTTTTAAATCATTTTGCGAGCGAGCTCCCCCACCCCCCCAAAAAAAATCGCTCTTCATTGCTTGTGTCATATTTTCAGTCGTTTTATGGAAATAAGATTATTTAACCCCATTCTTCGTGATGGTTCATTTTCACTGTACTTGTGGTGTTCGATGACGATTTAAATAATGTGAGGTTACATTCTTATCAGTGGAGGTTGAGCATGACAATGCAAATTTAAAATCCTGCGAAGCCAAAAATCTCAGCTGGATTTTTAGAGGAACTCTATGCGGACACTTTGGCCAATGGGCTGAAAATACCTATTTTGGATTGTGTCATTCAATGAAACTTATTTTTTAAATAATTTTAAGAGATGGGTCTTCGGGGAATAGGGAAATGTGCGCTTTCAACCACTTCTCCCTTCCTGGCTTCGTTGAATTTCTGTAGATATTGCATTACCTGTTAATGTTTCCCGCCATATTAAAGCTGTAATAAATAACTATTACGAAAGTGTAGAGGAATGACACCGTCATCCTCTACTGCTTCGCACTACATACTTACATTTTTATGATGTATTTTTGTTTCTTCCCCCCCCCCCAAGAAAAAAATACGCGAATTAGAACGAAATAGTGTTAACTGAATTGAATTAATAAAACATTCCATTTCCCAACATAATCTTTAAAGCATTCCAGTAAATTTTGCCAATTCAATTAATTGTCTTCCGATTAACATTACACAGGTTACATCCAAATTCATATAAAATAAACAGATCAGAAATATAAAAGTATAACAATGAATTTAAATCCAACTAATTATTTAGGTCCGATGAGGAAGGCGTAAAAAACCCGGAAAGCAACAACTGAACATAAACAAATACCAAAAGAAAGGGCTAAATAAAGGTAAAGAAATAGAGGAGATGATAATAAAAGAGCAAGAGGGGTGGGCAAGTGGTAGAAGAAGAGCGGGCATGAAGTACAGGTACTTCATATGATACAAGATAAATATACATGATAGGACAACAGTCATTTGTGATAACGAACGCATTGTTAACATATTGCATAGATTATTACGTAACAGGCACGTATTGTGTTAACACGGATATTCAAATGCAGGCAGATATCAATATTTTTCATATTTACAACTTGATGTCGACAAGGACTTTCTCTCCCCTTTCCTTTTCCCCATTTCCTCTTTTTCACTCCCTTTTCTCCTTCCCTTTTTGCTCTCCCCCTTTCTCTTTTTCCTCATTTCCTCTTTTCCCCTCTCCTTCCCCCTTCCCATTTTGCTCTCCTTTCTCTTTTCCCTCATTTCCTCTTTTCCCGTCTCCTTCCCCTTCTCCTTTCTTTCATCCTCCGCTTATCCTTTTTTCCCATTTTTTTCTCTGTGAAATCCGCGGCCTGCCCCCCCCCGCCTGTTACGCCACTGCTTCCTACACCACTGTATACTATATCTTCGGATAGCCATTGTGAAAACAAAAACAAAACAAAACATCACATTCCTTATAAGTTATTATTATTCATTTTATTCAAAATGAATGTAATACCACAGATTATGGACGGAAACATCTAAGAACGAAAAATATACAGAACGTATAATACATGTGCTAAATTTACAGTATCGTGTGATCATGGTGATGAATGGCACCAAAATTGAGTGCGCAATAATGCTGCACTCTAAAAACACCGAGTAAATTTTTACCCAAATTGGGTAGAAAGGGAACATGCATGTTTGCTGGGTATTTCTTTTACCCAAAATTGGGCTATGTCAAAGCAACATTGCGTAAAATTTACAACATATTGGGTATCTTTCTACCCAACCAACATGCATGTCCCCATTTTACCCAATATTGGGTAAACCTTTTTTTTAGAGTGATGTTATGTTCTTGACTTAAGTCAAAGTTACTGGTCGTGGGTGGGTGGCACATTTTACTTTTACTCTGACGTGACTGAGTGCAACTGTGAATTGCTATGATAATTTAACATGTTTTAACTTAATAAGCCAACATAATCTGTCTTGACATACATGTAAATCTATTACCACAAAGAAGCTCCTACATTCTTGGTGAGTCTTCCTCATATAAATAATAGATCTTAGACGAAAGCATACAAGTTATATTACATTACTTACATATTAAATTCATTCAATATTCGGTATTTACATTACAAAGAAGAACATACATGTGCAATTGTGAGCTCTCGTGTTTTGACAACGTAGGAAATATAAAGATATCATACCATAGTTGAAATATATCTATATTATTTCACGTCAAGAGGCTTTTAGTGAAGTGAAGAAGTTTAGATAACAATAGAAATCGTGGAAAATACCCGTTAATCGCTTTCCTAAACTGTCAAATCAGTCCTGAGAGGTTGCCGTTTCATTTCACCGAAGTCAAATGAAATATTCGTTTTGGGAAAAATTAGACCTAATGAAGGGTGTATGATTATATGATTTTTATTTATGTAATTTTCTTTACTAAATTTTTCGGGTGAGTACATACATAGGTCTACATTATGTGTGCACCAAATAACCCTATTCAAAATGATTTTTTTTTAAAATTAATATGCACTCTTAGATCCTGCAAATCGACGACCAATATAGCTGTTGACATAAAATGGACAATAAAAACAAAATCCATATTTCATTGTTCGAAATAGAGATGAAATGAAATACTTCGATAATTTGTTTTGCCCTATTGATCGTAGGTGCAGCGCCAGATCGACGAGACACTATCCCTTTAATCGTTGAACGCCAAACAGGGTAGCAGCATGGACCTATTGTAGCAGCAACTCCCATCTTATAACGTCTTTTGGTCTGACGCGGCCGGGGTTTGACCGTTTGGACCCCCGACCTCCCGGTTGTGAGACGGACGCTCTACCAACTGAGCCAACACACAGTTTGAATTACAGTTGTAATGGAGAATACATGTCAAGCATGTACATGATGTAGTAAATAGTCTTCAAATCAGCGGCGTAACAGGGGTCGGTGGCCAGGGGGGGGGGCAAGAGCAAGAAATTTCCCGGTCATATCATGGGATGAACAGGCATATAATGGTGTAATGAGGCGACTACTAGTATTTTGAGAAGACCATATATTGCGTATCGGGCAGAATTTATCTTTTAAAAAAGTTGCGAGCGAGCGAGGCGAGCGAGCAAAAATTTTGACATTTTTAAATAAAAAATCATATTTTGTGATAAATTTTGACATGATATCCAAAGAATAAAATATTTCATATTTCTCTCTTTAGATTTTTTTGTGGTTTATACACCACTGTGAAAAGAATTCTTTGCTGTAGTAGCGAGAGGAGTGACCCCCCCCAAAAAAAAAAACAGGGGTGCAGTATAGGACATGTACTGTGCTAAAAAGCTGCTTTATATAAGTTCCGAACGAGCGAAGCGAGCGAGAAAAAAAATCACCTTTTAATGAGAATCTAACTTTGAGCTATTTTTTTACATTATATTCAGTAAATAAAATCATATCCTATATTTTACCTTTGTTTTTCTTTCCTCCTTTTTTTGTTCTTGTTTGTAGAACTTTTTGGGGCCATGGCCCAGCCCTTCCATACGCAGTGCTGTGCGGTTGGGGTCCGGGGCAAAGCCCCCGGAACTTCTTGATATCAAAGCCATTTAAACTTCGCAGATTGCCGCTATTTTAATCAAATCGCGGGCATATACAGAATATAGCTTTTACACAACACATTTATTCAACCAAGTTGCGTAATGAACCAAATATTACGAGGGGGGGGGGAAACATAGCAATGTGGGAAAAATTTGTAAAAAGTCCCCAGCGTGCAAAGCGAGCTGGAAAAAATAGCCTATTGAAATTAAACTCTAATTATGTGATAGATTTTTCCATTATATTCAGCAAATAAGACATTTCATTGTTTCCATTCATTTCATTATACGTTGTCTCCTATAATTTCTTTTATTTCCTATTGGGTGTGGAACCTAGACCCCCGCGCCTGTATGCCAGTGATTGAACGTGATTGAAGGGGGGCATTATAGAGTTATTTGAATGAAGAGCCCCTACTGCGCTTATTTGCATAAAATTTAGCAAGCTTATAGTACAATGTTGTATGCAGTCCATTCCTTTTCCCCTTTCCTTCCCCATTTCCATTTCCTTCTCCCTCCTTTTTTCTTTTTCCCGTTTTTCTTTTATTTTCCCAGTCTTTCATTTTCCCTAACCCTAACCCTAAATCAGACAATCCTGATGATCACTAACACAAAAAGTATATTTGGGACAGTGCAATGAAAAAATACCCGACATTATTTTGATGGCATTCCGTGCTTATTTTCCTCAGCAAGTGCACTTACTACCAGTCATTTAGCATAACACTTGGGTGGTCATTTTATTAGATTCTGTTCGCACGCATTTTCAGATCGTTACCACAACTGGCATTTACCTGTAAATCGTTGCATTCTCTTCCGAGCAACGCGTACGTCTTTAGATAAGAAAACTCATAGATTGACGTTAGCGACCTTTTAATGATGAGAATTAAACAAAAGATATAATGCAGAGTGCATAGGCGGATCCAGCTTTTTGCGAAAGGAGAATATAGTATATACCGGTCAGTGGGATATATTATGTAATGGAGCAGTAAACTGGGTTTTTTCCGAAATCTCTGTTCACAAAAGCCGTAGCGAAACCAAAACATGGGGAAACCGAAACGTAGACTTATACTGGGAAGTTTTTTTTATCCCGGGTTATATATATATATATATATATATATATATATATATATATATATATATATATATATATATATATATATATATATATGTATGTATAAGTATGTTCAACTTTATTACAAACTGAACTTGTCATATTCCGATAAACTTTAACATTACACTGTCAAGGGAAACGATGACGGAGTTCTGGCTTCACAGAGTCACTTTTCACACGTGATCTATTACAACAGTTAATTTCACAAACACGTTATCTCTTGGTCTACATTGTGCGTATCAAAAACAGTTTACACTTTGAAAAAAAAACATGTAAAACTCTGCATTTTTAATATCCCGAAGATTTTTCCTCATTTTAACAATGGTACAGATCCATGTAAGCAAATGACGATATAACTTTCGCAAAATATTTCCGCTTGAGTGAGCACCACTTACTTTTGAAAAGTTAGTGAAAAATGATTTGCGCAGAACTTTGAAATAGTTATGTGAATAAAAGTAGACCTTAATCATGAAGAACGCGTAGAATATAGCTAGTAAAATTGATTTGAAGATATATTTTACCTCTTTTAACTTGTTTCCTTGCCAAATATACACTTCGAAGAGTGCATTGCGCCCCACCCCACTCCTCCACACACCGAGGCCATCGTGACGATATTTGCTTTACACTGAGCTGCGATTTACATGAATTGATTTAGGCTTGATTTTCATTTTGTTAATCATTGTCAAGCTTAGGAAGAATGTGGAGAAACAAGAATTAAATGGAAAAATGAAATGTAAACCCACTTTAAATGATAAAAAACTTACTGAAACATTGCTGGAGATGTCTGATTAAACTTTTGTTCAGATTCAGTTTTGCGCCCAGATCCAGCTGGCACAAAAAGAGTAAATGTTGTGCTTACTATGTACTAGGCATTGAAATTACAATTTGGGTGGCATATGTTTTAAAATGCTTGAATTTATCTCTTTAATCTGTATTTACTAAAAGTGCAAGGGAGATGTATGAGAAATGTTTTGCAGGGTAAGTTTGATTTCGCCCTTTCTCCTTGACACAGCATGAAAACAAGCATTTCTGCGCAAACAGATTTCTGCGAGCTTTACAAAAATGGACAGTGCTCACTCAAGTGTAACATTCTGTCAAAACTTTTACTTTCATTGGATAGATGAGACCCAAACCCAAGATTATATGTGAAAAAATTACCCACATGCTGTATGGTTTTTTAATTCCCAGAGCTTTTTTTGATACGCACTGTATATAAACTGAGGATTTTTTTCACCTGCATGCAAGTTTAGTCTTAATGATCTGTGATCTCGACCCTTTTACATCTTAATCATGATATCACGAACCTCTGTGTGAGATCGGGTCGCATCATAAATCAACCGTCGATAAATCATGCTCCACACGTCGAGGTCGTGAGTCAGGGAGTTACTCTCAACTCCCCGGCTAGTTCGATTGGCCCTCAATTTGGATAATACCCCCCCCCCATCCTCTAGAAAAAAAATTATCTGAATATAAATCAAATAAGCAATATGCCGAAAATGTCATCATCATCGGAATCAATATTAAATAAAAAGGACATCTTATATATTTTTTTCGAGGGGGGGGGGGGGTGCATAACATGCCAAACAACTGAAACGCAAACGAGTGAGCCGATGATGTAACTCAATCACTATTTCTTTTGGCAATAACAATAAGGAATCATCTTCATGATTCAAAATAGGTTGCAGCCATTACAATCCTACATACAGACATATTCGAGGATGAAACATCTTTTAAAGGAAGAACAATCCTAATATTTTACAAAAAAGTGGTATGTGCCGCGGGCGAGACAAAAAACGGGGGCTCTCAATGGGGCTTATTGTAAAGAGGAGAGTCCTCGGAACGGACTTCGGAACTTCAAATGTTTGTGAAAACAGGGGTCCTTGGAACGGGTCGCCTGCATTGAGTACGTATGCATCTCTATGGAACGGGCATACGTGCGTGGAGCTAGCCAAGCGGCAGGGGCGCCGGGTGCGCTCGCGCAGAGGCGATGGTCGGATACCGCTCTGCGGCCGCTTTTCGACAAAATTGCAGCTCATTGTAGCGGATCAATGCGAACAGAACATCGTTTCCAAAAATATGCGAAGCTTTGGAGTGGATTTTTTTCAATGGAAGAAGAAAATGCTATACTTTGAAGCGGCATTCTTTGTTCATTTTCTCAAAAAGATATAAATGCGATTTCTTGTAACGGAAATTTGAGTGTTAAAATGGGGGTCTCCACCGAGGCACATACCCACCACGCATTATATACTGAGTGCCCCCCCCCCATCTAAGGAACAGTGACAAATGAAATGAATGTTTCATTTCGTATGCAATGACAATAAAAACTCACAATGTCACTTGAATAAACAAAGCTAATCTGCCATTGCAGATATTTACGGCGAATTTTTTGCCTTGCAAAGTGAACGCGATATTCCTAAGAATTTTGCTTTCAAACGGGTACTTCTAGGTTGAAAATTTGATTGATTAGATTCTAAGTATTACAAAGTTTCAGTAACGAAATTATACGCAAGTGTAATCATTTTTTTCATTATATCATAGGAGAAATATGGAATATCATATACATGGATGCATAACATAATTATAATTGAAATATAATTATACTTCATAATTTGGTTTTTTAATCATTATTGAAACATGTGGCAGAAAAATTAATAACCGATATAACACATTTTTGAAGTGCGGATACCACCATCTTAAGATTGGAGCGTGAAATCAATGGAAACATCGAAAAGGAAGGAAAGAAAACCAGACAGGCCAGACATGCAGTGCAGTGAAAATAAAATGCGGTTTAAAAAGATGGACCTTTTTTCATGGAAAGGAAAGGGAAGACTTCGATGAATCAAGATAGGTAAAAAATATACAAGCAAAATGCCAAAACATATCTAAATCTGGTGAAAAAAATCATATTATTAAAAATTTGAAGTTTTGCTTTACTATAGAGCAGTATATCCGGTGGTTATCAATAAGAATTTCCCAATGGAATGATCTTCCTGGTGATACCTTGCAAAATAACACACACACGCACACCAATACCCACATACACACACATATATAAGGGTGTGTTGGTGTGTGCGTGTGTGTGTGTGAAATTATACAAGTACAATAGCTTTGGCAACGCTTTTATTTAAATATTTTGTGAAAGATGTGGATGAAGAGAAAAATTGTATTCTGGGTTGAAAATTTGATTGAACAAATTATGATTAGTTCAACATTTTAAAAACAAAATTATACGCAAGTATAATCATTTTCTGTATAATTCCATATAGAAAGCATAATGGATATCATGTACATGGATGCATAACATTATTATAATTGAAATATGATTAAACTTCATAATTTAGATTTTTTAATTATTATTGAAATACGTAGCAGAAAAAAATATCCATATAACACATTTTGGAAATGCGGATACCACCATCGTAAGATTGGAGCGTGAAATCAATGGAAACATCGAAAAAGAAGGAAGAAAACCAGACAGGCCAGACATGCAGTGCAGTAAAAATAAAATGCGGTTTAAAAAGATGGACCTTTTTCATGGAAAGGAAAGAGAAGACTTCGATGGATCAAGACAGGAAAAAAGTATACAAGGAAAATGCCCAAAAATATATAAATTTGGTGAAAATAAATCATATAATTAAAAATTTGAAGTTTTGCATTACTATAGAGCGGTATATCCGGCGGTTGTCAATAAGAATTTCCCAATGGAATAATCTTCCTGGTGATACCTTGCAAAATAACACACACGCACACACACACACACACATATATATATATATATATATATATATATATTCATTTATTTATTTATATATATATATATTGTGTGTGTGTGTGTGTGTGTGTGTGTTTGTGTGTAGGGGTGTATATAATATATGTGTGTGTGAAATCATACATGTACAACAGCTTTGGCAACGCTTTTATTTAAATACTGTATGAAAGAAATGGAGGAAGAGAACAATGGTAAACATATGCATATATATATATATATAATGATATAATTATATTATTTATATATTATATATATATATATATATATGGTATACACTCTCATAATGATACGCAAGGTTTTGCGATCTGAGATGAGAGTTGGTAAATCATGTAAAAAACAGAATTTGCAGTCCTACATAATTAAGTCAATTATTAATAACAATAATTAATAATTATGTCAATGAAATTAATTTGTATTCATACTCTGGGTTCATGACATGTATGAGGGAGTCACAACAAAAGTACATCAGAAATAAATTCCCTGTCACTTCGGAAACAGTGACCAGCAAATCCCAAACTACTTTTAGGGTGGAAGATCTCCATAAATTTAATCGTTTAACATGTTTAAGGACTTCTTGATTGTCTATGTTTCTGAACCACGCAAATGAAACGTACATATGCCCTAAACAGGGGGGGGGGGGGTTGATTGACAGAGAAATATTAAATTTGTCAGTGTTGACGCATGATCATAAGCTTCATTAAATGTCATGTACTCGGTCTTTTGGGAATTCAAGTATTGGCCAAACTTTGTAGTATATCCTCTACTGCAAGAAACAGTTCTCGTGCATCCTTCAACAGAGAAGTAATCAGCATGCTATTTTATCAAGCATCATCTCAAAAACCTAAATGAATTAAATATTTTTGTTGGGTCCTACTTGGACACATAGATTTGACGTCCATTGTTTTAGTAGTTACAGAATGCAATGAATAACTTAGAATTTAATCTTGTAAAATTACGAACAAATATGGCGCCAACGTGTCACCCTGAAGAATTCCAATAGTTGACACAAACTGTTCAATAGGTCCATACGCACTTTGAACAAAGGAAGGTGGATCTGTATATATATGTCAGTTGCTTGTCGGGATATCATAATCTGAACGAATTGTAATCATATTACAACGGTTAACGCTATAAAATATCTTTGAAAAATCAAGGTAGATGACCATACCTTGTTTCCTAGATATTCTTTAAGGATTCGCCTTATTGAGAGAATGTAGGAGGAAGTGCATCTTCCTTTTCTGATACCATTTTGGTTGTTCCTTAATATTGGGTAAACGTAATGGAATCAACCGAGCTTAACATTTGTAATTAAACAAATTTGTAACAATATTTAATCATTCAAGATGAACGTGAAGGAGTTATTATCTTTCGAAACGCTGTGAATAATATTTCTCTAAATTACTCTCATAGGCATAATTGGTGCACCTCACCGAGGTGCACGAATGAGGCCCATATCTTTATATGATATAGGGGCATTATTTTATTTATTTATTTTTTTTTTTTTGTCTCGCCTGCAAGGCAGAGGGAGACTATGAGGTGCCGCTTTTCCGACGGCGGCGGCAGCGGCGTCAACATCAAATCGTAACCGAAGGTAAAGTTTTTGAAATGATAGGATAAATTAGGAAGTATATGGACCTAGTTCGAGGAAATTACACATACAAGGGTAATTAAGTGTACATGAACATCCTGTGCGAGTTTCAGGTCACATGATCGAGGTCAAAGGTCATTTAGGGTCAATGAACCTTGGCCATGTTTGGGGGGGGGGTCGTTGCATTGGCAGCATGACTTATAAAGTTTATGGATATAGTTTACGAAACATATAAAGGAAAATTGATTGTTTGCACACATCTTTGATCACATGATTGTGGTCAAAGGTCATTTTTTGCTAATTGACATATTATTTTATTATCATATGATTGTTTTCTTTTGTGAATAGTTATTCAATTATTTCACCAAAGTCAGCACTGCTCCTATATTGAATCGCGTAATTCAGGCGAGACAGCCAGAGGTGTTCCACTTGTTATGAATGTTTATGTCGGGCCAAGTTTTAGTTAAACGAATTTCTCTCATACGATGTTATTTTAGGGACTTAGCACTTCAAATATCCTATTGTGTGCTTGTTATTAATGATATATATTCTGTCAGTTTATTTCTTCTTATGCATGACAAAAAAATAAAACAAAAGCAACCAAACACTTCAGTCCCCAGTTTCCATGAACCATTACATTTCGTTTCAATTCTCTCTCATTCTAAGCATTGAATAATATTATTTATGTTAGCTGCAATTGAGGATAGTTTAATGGTGATAAAATGGGTATAATGTAGGACAAAGAGAAAGCTTCGGGTTTATTACCAATAATTAGAGTTCAATTACAGAATTATTTGAGAAGATCATAGATGGAGGACTCAATGTGAAATAGGGGTAATTGGCGCTGGCTGGACTTTAAAATAGCGGTTTTATCTGAAACGTGAAAGGTCACTTATAAGAAGGCAAAGGCGCATTTAAAATTTACTAAATTATATCAAAGCTATTCCAAACGTCGGGGTTATTTATTACGTTTAGCAAAAAATCTTCAATGGCTTCGTATGACAAAATATTCCTAGATATTATCAGTTGTCTGCCACATGTAGCGACGCGGATTGGGGAATGGGGATCAACATTTCCATCAAAGGTTATTCGTATTTGACCATTCACAATATTTGAAGAAGTGATAAACCGTAATAAAATCATCAACTGTGGGATTGTAAGGGTGAAAATAAATCGAGTTATCCATTCAACAATTCTTTCTTCTATTGCGCGTTGCAAGGGAACATTGCTATATTCTACGTCAAAATGATCTATAACATTATCAGGGGTGGGGTGAAACAAATTAAATATGTGAAAAATACTATAATTAGATGGGCGTGGGTTCCATATAGAATCGTGGCTTCTAAGCATGCCAGTTCGAATGTTATATAGGGCGTAAAAAGGTTGTAAATGTAATTGATATCGCGCAATTTGACTTATTATTGTATTGATTGATCGTGGGCTTGGTAGGGCCGTAGCTCCGTAATGGGAGAGAATTGCAACCAAATTTGTTTGGAATGGTTCTTGAAACCTGGGGACTGCAGGGTTTGAACGCATCGCACGATTTAAAAAAGTTTCATTCCTCTCGGACAATGTGTTTAAAAAACTTGATACGTATTCACGGGTAGTGGGTTCATTACCCGTGAATAAATAATACATAGTTGAGTACGTGATTTGGGTCGGGAGAAAATTAGACAACACGTAGCCGTGGCTTAGTATTCTTCCAATTATTTGCCAGGTATCAGCAGAAAGATCGTGCGTTGGAGAAATTCTTGGTGACAACCGCCTAATACCCGTAAAATAAGATCTGTATACTGACTCCCAGAAAAGAGTAAACATTTCCGACGTTAAGCCATCAAAGTCTTCTCCTTCCTCACCATTAAAGTTAACATGTAGAGAAAAACGAGGCAATGTCTGGTTTTCCCGATATAACCTAATGACCGATGTCTCGATGTTCGACCGGCTCACGGTTACATCCCTAAACTCTTGCGAAAGGATCGCCAGGGTTCTTGCCCTTCGTCTTTCCAGATCTGCAAGAAAGAATAGGGAATGGAAGTGTTGAGCCCTATATATAGGAATCTGACATTTCGCTCATTGAATATTCATGAAGACGTGCCTAAAGAACTGTTTAACCGGAATAATGCAAATGTTTAAAATGCGACAACTTTGTTATTCCTTCTCTGATTTCGATCAAATTTTCAGTATTTTGTTTGTCTCATTTTCTTTATCTGTTAAAATCGTTTCTGCCTGGATTATCCTTTTTTAAATAAACATGTATTACCCTTATCATTTGTGATGATTTTACTTAGAATAGAGACATTTATAGCTAGCCAACTAGACATTCATTATTTTTATTTTCATCTATTCTCTCCTAGAAGTGCACTAAGCCATGCAGAAAATCGATGAAATATGTAGGACCTAATATTTGGAATTCACTGCCTTTAAAGGAGAATGAAACTCTTGGAGCAAGTTAGCTTTTGTGAAAGCAGAAAAATCAAAGAATAAGATCAACAAAAGTTTGAGTAAAATAGGACTAGCAATATAAGAGTTATGAGCATTTGAATGTCGAGATCACTAATGCTATGGAGATCCTCCCATTGGCAATGCGACCAAGATCTATGATGTCACAGATGAACAACTCTCCCCTTTTTTGGACACTGAAAATATACCCTAAAACATCTCTTTTTGCTCATTCTAATCATAATGACAAACGATTCATGAATGATATAATGTTGTGAAACCTCTGTACTTGTCCTCTCATAAAGAGAACACCCCACCTTGTGATAGACTCTATAAAAGAGATAATTTAAGTGAAATAAGTACTAAAGTAATGAGGGAGTTGTACGTGTGTGACATCACAGATCTTGGTCATGTTGGTCGCATTGCCAATAGGAGGATCTACATGGCATTAGTGATCTCAATATTTAAATGCTCATAACTTTCTTATTATTCATCCAATCTTCCTCAAACTTTCAACAATATGTTTCTTTGATTTTTCTCTTTGATATGGATTCAGCTGGTTTCAAGGGTTTCATTCTCCTTTAAATATACGATTTTCTAATGTCATTATTTAATTCAAGAAGGGTATGATGGATGTACACTGCAAAAACCTCGGTGTTGATTCAACACCAGCCCATAATTTATATTATGTCCACACCAGGAAATATTGAACGAACACCAGTTTGGAATCAAATCGATGCTGTTATAATAATAATTGATGTTGTATAAATACCTCTCGGGTATTAGACCAAAAGCAAGTTGGTGTTGTTTTAATATTGCTTCGAAAAAGGCCTAACACTCATTTTATGGAATGTCATGCTTATTTTTCTAATTTCTCAGCAATTACGCATTTCCTTAAAAAGATATTTGGCGCATAATTTTTATTTATACGTACAAACACTTGCATGACTTGGTGGTAACTTCATTGGATTCTGTTAGAACCCATTTTGAGATTGCTACCACAACTGGTATTCATCTTTATAATACTTATTCCACATGTTCAGGGAATAATTAAACGTTGTTTCACTCGACAATAAGGATAAATTTTGAATATTTCATTTGATTAAATACAAAAAAGAAATAGTGGGTGGGTGACGTCATCAGTCTCCTCATTTGCATAACGACCCGGATGTGCAAATAATTGTTTGTAACTAAGCAAAACTTCACAATGTCATAAATTCTTATTTTACATCCGATTTTGATAAATCTTCGGTGTTATGCTTGTTTGATTTTCCTCTTTTTATTCAAACCAACTTTATTTAAGGGTCGTCTTGTCCTTTAAGTAAATTAGACCAACTAGTCATTAGACGAAATGGCATATCCTGATGAGGATAGTGGATGAACTGATGGGAGACCAAAACATACATGACTTATTGGTAAATGACATAAGATCAACTGAAAATAAATCTACGGTAGACCCTAGACATAATTTACCGTTTGTAGCATTGAGTCGTTCGTCTAGAGGAGGTGTTTGACGGTGGGCTTGACTCACATCCCTCCTGTTACCATCAGGGTGAAGATTCCTGCCAACCAACGAAATCTGAAAGAGTTTAAAAATACAAAAAAAAAACATGTTTATGCATCGAATATCATTAAAAAGTAAAATTGTGAAACTGCTTCGTAAAGTATTACTTGCATAAAGTGCTTCATCACGTTAATACTGGGCATAGATTGGGTGTGTGTGTGTGTGTGTGTGTGGGGAGGGTTATAACATGAAATTGCACGGCTATTAGAAAGAAATTACAGAAAGCAGATAAAGATGCAACAGCATTCGAGTATTTGAATTACTAAGTTATTATGTCAAAAGAAAATAACAATTATTGCAACTGATTAGTGTTTCTACGGTCATATAGGATAATCAAATATAATAAGCAAACTAACCTCATCATCACTTCCACTGTCCAAGGCAAAAATGTCTGGCAGCATCTGGAAGAAAGCAAAAAGCAAAATGTATTTTCTAACGTTGTTTTTGCTGGTTAACGCCAAGCAGAAGCTGGTAATTGGTTATTAACCAATTACCTAGAAAACGTTTTACGTCTAGGTTAACCAGTTAGTGGCTGAAATCAAAGTGGAGACAATTATGGCAGAGTGTGGATTCGAACTCGCAACCTAGCCATTATCGCCCGTATTCTGAAGTCGGATTTAACTTAAACTCAGGTTTAAAGCTGTGGTTTAAGTATGGATAGTAAATTCGAGAGCGGTGTTGGCTCAGTCGGTAACGCGTCTGCCCGTCGATCCAAAAGATCGTGGGTTCGAGTCCACCCCGGGCGGATGACTGAAGCCAGTGCGTTGTGTGTAATAGTCTCTCCCATGTTTCATAGATGCAGTCTATGTTACAATGGAAAACACTCCGTCCCTCGGATAGGACGGTAAATGGAGGCCCCGTGTAGAGGAGAGTCACCACCTTTGCACGTTAAGAACCCATTGCACTATTCATATAAGAGTAAGGGGAAACCCCGGTGTAGTGGTCCACCTGCTTTCCCCCCAATCAGTTATATCGGGAGGAGAGACCTGCAGGTCACAGTGATTCAGTTCGCTTTTCGCCTCCCAGGCACAGGTGACGGCAATAATAATAATAATAATTGTTACATAAATCACTAACGGTAGAGATATCATATTTCAGCTCATTTGGCTCTCAAATCATTCATAATTGTCTAGGAAGTATAAATAGATGATTGTCTTCACCATCGATGAATCAGGAAAGAGCACAGTAAACATAAGAAAAATACAACTTAATTAAAATTTTGACACTTATGGCCTCCCATAATTTTAGCACAGAGTTAAACCATGGTGTAAGTTAAACCTAGCCTCTTGTCGAGGCCCTGTCGGCTACTTTCCGAGCGTACATGGCAAAGCAAGGGATATAGTGAAGAAGAGCGCCACGGGTCTGGCTTGCGCCAGGCCTAAAAATTCGCTTCGCGAATTAGGAAATCCCTCGCTTCGCTCGGGAAGCAGCCGCCAGGACCTCGACAAGTCTAGAGGCTAAGATAAGGGGATGGTCTGGGCTGAAAATATTTATATCTTAATACATACAGTAGAATTCACTAATCAAAATGTCGAAAATTTCGTCAAAATCGGATAACAATTTTTAATAAATGTTAATGATATTATGAAATTTTCTGATTTATTGACATTTTTACTCTTTGCTGATGATACTGTTGTTTTTGGTTCACATAAAAAATATTTTTACTCTTACAGCTACAGTGAACAAAGAATTAAACATGTTGAATGACTGGTTTGTATGTAACAAACTTGTCTTAAATTTTAAGAAAACAAAGTATATTATTTTCCATTTAAACATAAAAAAAATCCATTGAATACAGAGCCAATAAAAATTGACAATACTGTTATTTCTAGAAACAAATCATTAAGTTTTTGTATTGGTACATGAGTCACTAGAATGGAAGTATCATATTGTTAATATTTGTTCTAAGCTTTCAAGAAGTAAAACTTAGGTACTGTTTACCCAGTAAAATATTATTTAACATTTATAATGCTATAATCTTGCCTCACTTTAACTATTGTAGTGAGGTATGGGGTAAAACGTTTAAGAGTAATATCGAGAAACTCTATATTTTACAGAAAAGAGCACTAAGATTAATATCAAAGAGTGACTTTTGTAGTCCCAGTCTACCATTATTTCTTAATCTAAAAATTATTCCAATATATGATCTTGTAAAACTAAATATATCTGTCTTCATGTTTAAGTACCACAGAGGAATTCTACCTAAAATATTTGATGGTATGTTTAAAAGCAAATGTTTCTTCCATAGTTACCACACACGTATGCGAAATAATCTTTGTGTTCCTTTTACTCATTTAACAATGCAAACTCATTCTATTCGGTACACAGGTGTTCATGAATTGAACTCACTATGCAACAATTTGAAGTCAGGTTCAACACTCTCTCGTTTCAGATTATTACTGAAACGATCAATTATCGAAAAACTGTCATCCTTGGCTGAGTAGACTCCTTTTTTCTTCCTCTTCATTTTATCCTCTATTCTCGCTCTCACTCTTACTATGATACTATTATTCCTCTCTTATCTATTTTTTCTTTCTCACTTTCCTTATTCCTATGTTGCAATGTGTGTTTGCGGGTGTATGTGCTTTTTATACGTATGGTGTGCAGGCCTGTAGCTAATACTTATGTTTTTATTTTAATGTTATTTTAATGTTAATTTTTTGTATTTTATTGTTTATCTCTATTGTCGTTTGGGACCTCAAATATAAGCACAGGATGCTTTTTCAGAGTTCCTGGCCCTTTCATATGTATTTGTTTACTTTGTCACTTATTGATTGTTTTAATTTGCCAAATAAAATTGAATTGAATTGAAATAATAAATTTAATGAGTTTAGCAATATTTTGCGAAAACAGTCGTCATGAATATTCATTAGGTGGATGATGTCACATCTCCACCTTCCGTTTTCTTATGTTATTACATAAAATCATATTTTTTTCATTATTTCATATTTGTGTGAATGATATATCTCCCTTGTAATGAAATAAGTTGCAGCAATAAATATCTAATGCATTAAATCAGTTGTCAATCCAATTTTTCTAGTTCTTGGAGGAAAACATTTGAATAAACCTAATTTCACATAATAAAATACAAAAGAACAAGTGGGTATGTGACATCATCAGCCCACCTAATGAATATTCATTAAGACATGTTTTTATTTCGCAGTCTTTTCCCCCTATCAACAGAATGACCTCGGGGAATGTGGTATGCTCTAAATTTCTTAAAGGACAAGTCCACCTCAACAAAATGTTGGTTTGAATAAAAAGAGAAAAATCCAACAAGCTTAACACTGAAAATTTCATCAAAATCGGATATAAAATAATAAAGTTATGACATTTTAACGTTTCGCTTATCTTTCACAAAATAGTTATATGCACAATTTAGTCACATGCGAACGAGAGAATTGATGATGTCCCTCACTCACTATTTCTTTTGTTTTTTATTGTTCGAATTACACATTATTTCAATTTTTGCAGATTTGACGATAAGGACCAACTCGACCGAACCATAAAATATTAAGCAATGGTAAATCAACATGTTCACGGAGAAATAAAACTTTGTTTCACAGGACAATGAGGAGAAAATTAGAATATCATATATTTCATATAATAAAATACAAAAGAAATAGTAAATGAGTGGTGTCATCAGTTCCCTCATACCAGCAGGGATGTGCGTACTACTATTTTGTGAAATTAAGCGAAAACTTAAACTTTGAAATGTCATAACTTTCTTATTTTACATCCGATTTTGATGACATTTTCTGTGTTATGCTTGTTTGATTTTTCTCTCTTTATTCAAATAAACTTTTGTTTT
This sequence comes from Lytechinus pictus, assembly GCF_037042905.1. Classification (NCBI taxonomy): domain Eukaryota; kingdom Metazoa; phylum Echinodermata; class Echinoidea; order Temnopleuroida; family Toxopneustidae; genus Lytechinus; species Lytechinus pictus. The sequence goes on along the minus strand of NC_087255.1, from coordinate 31,917,019 downwards.
TCGGTGGACTTGTTCTTTAAAAGTCAGCCCCCAGTGGCATCACGTGAAGTTGCGAGTAAGCGAAAGGAGCTAGAAAAAATCGATATGATTTTATTACAATTATCCAATTTTGTGATAGATTTGAAATAATGTTCAGAAGTAGTATGATTATATTTCACCCTTTTCTCTTTCCTTTGTTTTCCTGTTTTCTGTCTTGGTCGTAAATAATTGTGGGTTGACCCACAGTATATATATATATATATATATATACATATATCTATATATTTATACATATATATAAAAAAACATAGACACACTTCGTCTTTTTGTGTGTTCTGTTTGGGTCCATATAAATTTCCATTCGGTCCTAACATCAGATTACATTATCCACCGCGTCTACTATCATGTCTATTCGTTATGTCTTTTAAAGAATAACCTAATAAAAACAAATGCGTGTTAAGCACACATGGGACACACTTTTATATAACCAATGAACGAGATGAAAAATTTTTGATAAGTGCTAAATTTCACTTTTATACCCTAAACTCATATCATAGCATAATGTGGGAACTTTAAGTCATGTAAAAAATAAAGTTAATTACATGTAAACAGCATACTATACCTCATCTGCTAGTTCTGCTGCAACATGTGGTGGTTGTTCTTCTGGTCCCTCTCTTTCTCTTTGCTCAGCGGCATTCTATTGAGGGGGGTATAACAATTAAATTATAAGTGTTCTGCACTCCGTAATAACTTATCTACATTAAGTAGTATATCCCACACTCCGTCTCCCCATCCCTCCACCGGAATTTTACACCTGAAACAAAACAATACCGCCTATTTCATACTATAAATATAAACAAATCATAACAAGGACGTAATGTGACAATATATTTTACAAATAAATAATTCTCGACTTTTTGTGTTCACGCAAAGACATTGAACCCAATAGTTATTGCATGGTGAATAGGAATCGTAAATCCAGTCTGAGCAGTTGGGAGTGATAGCAATAATACTGACCTGAAATTTCAAAACTGGCTGTATTTTTGTGGCATTAATTTATAGTGAATATCAATATGCGAGCGAGCGAATCGAATTGGCAAATGTACAGAATTTGGAAGACAGCGGAATCCAAAAATGTATACGCACGTTTATTGTAAATGTATCGTGTTTCAGTTTAAAGGCCTACCACATTTTTCCGATTACTATATTGCAACGGATCTGTTGGGATATATAGAGAAATTATGCACTTATAGAAGGCATTATTGCGTGAATTTCTGCACTTTTAAGTATTAATCATTGGATGATTTACGTCCGTAAAAGTGTATTTTTCTTCACGAACGTACGATTTTTTTTAGTTTGAATCTGCAATTTCGAACTGCCAGGCTCACGTAAAAAAACATTATTTTTGGCGCAGGTACATGGGAACGAGATTTTAATTGGGGGTGCTTAATATGGGGTGTTACTCTGACAAGCAGAAACAAAAAAGTTTCACTGCAAAACGAAGGTTAGTTTGGTCCAGAGACATTTGACAAGAAAAAAGGAAGAAAAGAAAAGGTTTTCACAACAAAATATAGGTCTTTCATTTTTTAATACATTTTTCCATTTCTAACATCTCCTAGAATTCCAGGTGGTGCTGCTTATGGAGAATAATACACGCAGCACCCCCCGAAGAAAATTCTTTGGGTGCTTCAGCATCACCACCGCCCTTGCTTCCTAGGGCCATTTTTGGCACAACCAAAAATCTTTATGTGAGAAAAATGCAATTTCATACATTAAAAGAAATCCAGTAAGAATAGTCGGGTTCTCCTTGTTGAATGATTTGAATAGCAAGAAAAGAATAATGCAAGAAAAACACTGACATTCAATCAAATTCGGATGCATATGATGAAGTTCGTGTTTTTAAAAATTCTGCATTATCATGATTATTGAGGAGAAATTGTTCTATGCGGGTCCTCATGAATCCGCAATTGTGCTCATGTCGGTTTTCTCCTCAAATCATGTATGGTTTAATCATAATGCACAATTCACAATTACTGAGATTTATAATATATTAAAAATATATATAATTTCGTAATGCATGCATTAAGACAAATGATTATGTTTTCATTTCATTACAAAAGTAAAGAGAAGGTGGTGTTCAGACATCATTGGCCTACTCATTACATATTCATCATAATTTATGATAATTCAATGAAAGCATGCAATATCTAAAAACAAACAATTTAATATTTTTTTTCTTTATCATACGATTTCGATGACACTTTTAGTGTTTTGCTCCTCTGATTTTTCTCTAGGGCTTCAAATCACACGAATTTCGACCAGGAGTATATCTTTTACATAAATATCCTGGAAAACGTATATGATAAAGAACTGAAAGAAAATTAATGAAAATACAGCACAATTTATTTAATAGAATTAACAGCATTACGTACCTCGTCTGCAAGTTGATGATTTTGCTCGGGTTGTTGAAGTTGTTGCTCTTGACGTGGTCGGACTGGCTCTCGATGTCTATTTTGCCCAGCGTCGTTCTGTTAATGAGAATGAATGATCCGTATTTTACTTGAGTCAGGTATCTTTTTGGCTTATGATTATAAAGCATTATTCATGTATATACTGAAGGGGGGGGGGGTGAAATTGAGATGGAAATGTGTTACGCATGAAGTTGTGTTGTGGAGAAAATTTGAAATTATGCAACAAAGGAATATTTTCCATTGTAAAATAGTATCAAATCTTGCTTGCTCTCTTCGCTCGCGGTTTTTTTTTTTTGGGGGGGGGGGGTGGGAGTATGCCATGTTGAGTCCCTGTTAAAAATTTGACTCATCACGCCAGCATGGCCACTAGTACCAACTTTCTATTTACAAACGATGTCCAATTTCCATTGTTAGAACAAGCCTCTAAATAGAAAATAACTTTATTTCCACGGGCCTAACTGAATTCAACTGTTATAACGAAATCCAGTGACGCGTTTTATACCTCTGAATAGCTTCAATGCATCTAGACGGAGTCTTAGTAAAGGCCATTGTTACCTGAGAACTTTGGCTCTGCAATCCCTGCTGAGAGATCAATAAAATAATATCCATTCTAGCAAATATATATGAACTTGTGAAGACAACTATAAGAAAACTGTTCAAAATATATCACAACTATAATGTTGAAAAAAAAAATTACCTGGTCTTCAGGATGAGGAGGATTCTGCATTGGGGGCTGATGTTGCAGTCTATGTCTTTGATCAGCGGCATTCTGCTGAAGAAGTAATAGGTATTTTTCTCATCTTGTTCAATTTTGGTTGAGCTAATAGCGTTTAATAATTAAGATTCATTTTGAGAAACAAATAAAGAAATACAAAATTTATTGTACCTTGTATTTCGCAAATCAATTCAATTACGTGGGGTTCACTTTACATATTGACCAGGTTGACATTTGGGATGAATACAATACAGTTTATATATAGTTACATTAATTTGGAGAGTGAATAAAAGAACTTAATTGTTGGCATTGCAAAAACTGCATTACTCGTGACTTTGTTTTGCATTTCTGATGTCTTACAAATACGTGGAAAACCAAGATGCTGGTATATATATAGAGAGAGAGAGGGGAGGAAGAAGAAATAGGAAACATAAGAAGAAGAAGAGACAAAAGAAAAGAAGAAGGGAAGAAGAAGAAAAAGAAGAAGAGGAAGAAGAAAGAGAAGAAAGGGAGAAGAAGAAGGAGAGAGAAGAAGAACAAGATGAAAAGGAGAAGAAGAAGAAAAGGAAAAGGAGAAAAAGAAGAAGACAAAATAAGGAGAAGGGACAATTATTATGTAATTCAAAGAGTATTCAGGGTTATGAGCAAGGATGGGGTCCCAAAAACAATTTCCATACAAAGCTGATGACGAACATGTGTGCTGGGTATTTCTTATCGCACATCTGGCTAAATGCATGCTTTAACCCTAAAAAGACTGGGGGGGGGGGTGATTCAGCCCCCCCCCCCCTCGACATTTTTCGCGATAAATCCGCCGCACAATTTTTTTTGACAGCGTCACTCGCTGACTTTTTACTTTCAAGTCTCGCGCAACTTTTGAGACCAAAATTGTGACCCCCGGGTACGCGGTTCTGAAATTACGCGACATTTTGTAAGTGCATGCAGACCCAAAATTACTCAAAAACGTGAATTTGTGTACAAATCCAATGCAAATAGTGTTTTTAGCCTAAATTCATATCTGTATCATTATTTTTCCTTTTGCTGCTTGATATCAATGAATTTTAACGCCTTATGGTCAAAATAAAGTCCCTGACAATTTCCACTGAAAAAACAATAAAAAACAAAAAGTCGAAAAACAAAGAAATACATAAGAAAATTAGAAAACAATAAAATACATAAGAAAATAAATGTGATGTTGAAAATTTTGAAAAATAAATTTGATCAGATGCCTATCTAGAGTATGGGAAACAAAAATTAGTATGTTAGGGGCATTATTTAATTAATTAGAGCAAACTTATGATTTTACGCATAAATTAGCATAATTAATGAGCAATGAGATTTTTCGCAGAATTTGATATTATAGTTTTGTAGATAATGCCATGGGTAACGTGCGTGCCAATTTTCGTCGCGATCGCGTGATCGACGGCCGAGATCATAAGGGGGGCTGAATCAGCCCCCCCCCCCCCCCCCCAGTCTTCTTAGGCGTCGAAATAGCCCAGTCTATTTAGGGTTAAGGGTAAATTTCAACGAAATATTGCGTAAAAATTAACACAATATTTTATTTCGTTTCACCCGAACAACAGCTCATCATGCTCGTCATTTTGTTTAGGGGGGGGGGGTGGTATAGGATAAGTTTTTGTATGGATTATCTCACACATCATGTCTTGGAAAATGTATGTGATAAACACACTCTGAAAAAAGGTTTACCCAATATTGGGTAAAATGGGAACATGCATGTTGGTTGGGTAAAAAGATACCCAGTATGGTGTCAATTTAACGCCATGTTGCGTTGAAATCACCCAATATGGGGTAAAAAATACACAGCAAACATGCATGTTCCCTTTTTACCTAATAGTGGGTAAAATTTTACTCAGTGTTTTTAGAATGCACCTAAAAGGAAATTAATGAAAATACAGCACAATTCCTTAAATAGAATTAACAGCATTGCGTACCTCGTCTGCAAGTTGATGATTTTGCTCGGGTTGTTGAAGTTGTTGCTCTTGACGTGGTCGGACTGGCTCTCCATGTCTATTTTGCCCAGCGTCGTTCTGTTAATGAGAATGCATTATTCTTATTTTCCATGTACTTCCACGTTTAGTCAAGCTTCTTTTTTGTTATATGATTGTAATGCATATTGCACTGGCCTACTGAAGGGGAGGGGAGGCGGCTTGGGGGCTCCAGCTCACTGCCAAACCAGACGTGGTTGGACTCGCTCTCCGTGTCTATGGTGACAGGGTGGGTGCACGGAGGGGAAGGGAAGGGAGGGGGAGTTTCCCCCTCCCGCGCGAAGCTTTCGGCGTTTCATAAATTAAAATGAATAGGAGCCGTCTCATCTGTCTCTAGTACCTATATCAGCTCAATTCAGTTGACTTTATTGTGATTTTGAACCTTGTTTCCAAAAGTGATTGTGTATGCACAAAAAAGGGATAAAATGGAGGAAATTAAAATGATTACCCCGCGCGAAGCGCGAAAGCTAAAGCGTTTTATCAAGGTATTTTCCCCAGAAGAAAAGGGTCCCGATATAAGGGTATTATTCTCAAAGTTATATTGAATGCTTCCCTTGGAAAGATCAGATTTTATTACAAACAATTTAGCGACAGTGCATACCTTTAACTCACAAAACAGAGGAGAAGGATATATGCCGGTTGGAAGATTTTTCATCTCTGCGTAGAGCAATGAAACTATGACATTTCAAACGGCGGAAGTTTCATCAAATGCAGATATCTGTAATACCCCAATCGGCTCTTATTCAATTGATTTTCTAGGATTATTGAACTTCATTACAAGGAAAATAGTGTGCAAAAAGTTAAAAATTCTGTGAGTTCAATAATTTAAATTATATAAAAAAGGATGATGTATATTTCCTTTGACTTATCCTGAAGCGCTTCATTTTGAATGATAAAGGAAAAAAATAAGTATCCCCACCTGTTATTTGTATATCTGTAACATTAAATTTTAGTTATATCCGTTTTCTCCTCCAATAATGTAATGATGAGAAAAACTAATGATTTAACTTGTAATATCACAATTGCTGAGACAATTAGGTTATAGAGATAAAATTTTGATTATACAATTTTTTTCTCCATATAAGGAACGTGGAGTTGGGACATCATTGCATATTCATGACAACGCACTGAAAGCACGCAATATCTAAAAAACGAACAATTTAATAATTTGTGTTCATCATACGATTTCGATGACATTTTTAATGTTTTGCTCCTCTGGATTTTCTCTAGGGCTTCAAATCACACGAATTTCGACCAGGACTATATCTTTACATAAATATCCTGGAAAACGTATATGATAAAGAACTGAAAGAAAATTAATGAAAATACAGCACAATTTATTTAATAGAATTAACAGCATTACGTACCTCGTCTGCAAGTTGATGATTTTGCTCGGGTTGTTGAAGTTGTTGCTCTTGACGTGGTCGGACTGGCTCTCGATGTCTATTTTGCCCAGCGTCGTTCTGTTAATGAGAATGCATTATTACTATATTAGTATATTGCATGTAAGGCCTTTGTTTAGTCGGGCTTCGAATTATAAGCCGTGCTCAGAACAAATATCATCTCTTTACATAATACACTGACCTATTCATGCATGGGGCCTTGGGGCTCTGGCCCATCCTCCCCAAATGTTCAAGGAATTCTAATGGAAGAAAATATCGACACAAAGAACAAAATTAAGAGGAAATTGGGTCAAATGCGTTCTTGATATCATTTTTTGTATAGGAATTCTCATGGACCTTTCTGAAGCTTTTGATGTTGTCGATCACAAAATACTTCTTTCCAAACTAGAACACATAATTTCACTGTGAGTAGGAATTCAACCCAGGCCTAGAGATTTAACCAAAAGCAAGTCTGTAAATTCATTAAAAAATGAAGCAGTCTCTATAACATAATAGTGTGCAGTATTTCTCGTCATGTCATGCTATCAATGTTCTCGGAATTGTGCTTAAACAAGGCCTCTTGCTCACTGGTGCTCACTCAAAATATTTTTCGACAGTTATATCGTCATTTGCTTTAATGGATCTGTACCAATGTTAAAATGTGGAAAAATCTTCAGTATATTACAAATTTATAATTTCACAGGATTTTTTCTAAGTGTAAACTTTTTTTTTCTGATACGCACTGTATATCGGATGAAGTATAATACAGTCATGGACTTTAACATAGCATTATTGTACATGTCATCTTGTGTATGTAATGAGAAATCGGAGGATATCATATCCCTGATTAACCTTTTGTCATTTAGGACACGTTTTTTTTTTCCATTTTAATTTCTAAGAATGTAAAAAACGGTGTTGAGTGCCGCTTAAATACGTAAGGTAATATTGGCTAAAACTTATTCGAGAGATACAATTTGTACACGTGAAGATCAAAAATGCAAAAGAAACAATATAAAACATTACAAAAGACTATGGGGATATGACACCATTAGAACACTAACTGCATATCTATGACAAAGTGCATATAACCGTTTTACCAAAATAATGGAAAAATGAAAAAAATACCTCGTTTATATTCATCCGTCGTTGACAACTTTCTCAATTGTACTCGTTTGATTTTGCTCTATATATTCAAATCATATTATTTTCTGCCCGAGTACCCTCTAAAGTTAACAAAAGTAGAGTTTTTGTTTTATAGACGAAGAATTATGCAATGTTGACTTTGCACATGGATGAATTTTGGTTAAGATTGGACTCTGATATTCCATGACATGCGGAAGAATGGTTGTATCTTGCTAAAAGACTTTACTATTGCTTCGTGGTTTACGGTCCATTTTTCAAAATATATTTTCGCTCTTTTCATCCCTCATTGCTTTTGGCTGAAGATGGGACGCTTGTCTTTATGTCTAGCTACAAAATGAAAAAATAAAGATGAAATTCAACACCCTTACCAAAGCAATTGCTGTCTCCGGTATTACTATTAGCCGCCCATTCCATCTTGCGCCCAACTGGCGAAATATGTGTTCCCCTTCGTTGAAGTTTAGCTCTGTTATTCTATTATGTCTGTTAATGCCAAGGCGAAACGGATTACCCTCCAAACGGGGGAAGGCACGTGGAATCAAATCTCTTAACTCTCCATCAGTCAATGTCGTCCTTACCCTCTCTGTTCTTTCTCCTGAGAAAAGATAAAGAAACAACATCTCACACAAGCGATTCTAATATTTAAATTTACGTTATAATTTTATGTTAGAATGCTGACATTCATAGGCTATGCACACAAAATAATACATGAGTTGAACAAGAAAAGTCACAAACGAATTACAATACATTTAAACTAAGAATGAAAAGCATCGAATATTCTTTTGCACCCGACAGAAATCAAGTGAAGAACTTAATCTTAAAATTTCGACGGAATTGGGGCGTCGTCGAGTCTATCTGCGCGTTTGGAAAACGCATAGGACATCTTGTCTTCTACCGTGTAAACCTTATAAATGCTACGCTGAAAGGATGCTACGGGTTGAGAATATTTATATCGAAATAAACAGTTAGATTCACAGAGCAAAATGCTTAAAATTTCATCAAAACCGGTTTCATATAATGAAGTTATTGAATTTTAAAGTTTAGCAAGATTATATGAAAACAGATATAATATGCACGTCGTCATGAATATTCATTAGAGGGGCTGATGATGTCATAACTCCACATTCCTTTTTCTTATATCATTGCATGAAATCTTAATATGGTTTTATTTTTTCATACATGTGTGAATAATGTGTCTCAGTTATGACGAAATTAGCTTCAATGAAAAAACTAATGCCCTTAATCGGTTGTCAATACAATTGCTGGTTCTTAGTAGATTTTTTTTTGATAAACCTACTTTCATATAATAGAATACAAAATAACAAATGGGGATATAACATCATCGGCCCACCTATTTTTTGTGAAGACATGCATATAAATAATTATTGTTTCACCGGAATTATGCAAATCTTTAAAATTAATTAACTTCGTTATTTGTTATCCGATTTTTATAACAATTTTCGGCATTTTCTATGTGAATTTTAATCTATTTATTGAAATATAAATACCGTTAAAACCCCATATACATAGAGTTGATCTATTTTATGATTACCATACGATCAGGGTCGCATGGGATGTGACAGCCCTGTCCATACGCATGTCAATATCGACAGTAAAATGTAGAAGAACGTACCAACAAAAAGGAAATGAAATAAATAAAACGAAAACAAGTTCAGAAAGATAAAAGGGAAATCTGAATGATATGGAAGAGATAAAGGTGTTTTTAATAAGTTAAAGGAAACAAAATAAACAAAAATTAACAAAAAAGCCTGTTTCTGCCCCCTATTCCATTGCTAAGATATGTCATCGTTTGGGTCGTTCACGAAAGTGGGGTCTATGGGGTCCATGTGCCATGGTGTATGTCTCCTTGAAATCGTATTTTTAGTTGTCGGCTGACTCGGACATAATGTGTTTTTTTAATGTGGTAAATGAAACAAGTACAATACAATTTACATGCTTGATTGAGAGTCTCAAAATTTTGAACGTTTGAGCCTGAAAACTAAGCCTACATAAATATATATGAAATAGGAATTAACCCTGTTTGAAAGTAATTCGGACCGAAAAGGATGCTTCAGGCTTGAGATATTTATATCTCAGTAATAGTCGCAAAGCAAAATGCTGAAAATCTGATAAAATTCGGATAACAAAGAAAATTTATTGAATTTTAAAGATTTGCATTAATCCAGTGAAACAGTTTTAGGCATGTACATGTCTTTATGAATATTCACTAGGTGGGCTGATGATGTCATATTCCCACCTGTTCTTTTGTATTTTGTTTTATGAAATTAAGTTTATTCAAAAATCTTCTCCCAAGAACTAAAAAAAATGGATTCATAATAATTGAGACACATCATAACATCGGTCCACCGAATAAAAATCCATCAAAATCTGATATAAAATAATAAAGCTTGAAAATTTTGCTTATTTTTTTCCTCTAACATTCATATGCAAAAATAGGTGATATGCAAACGAGAGACCAAATGATGCCCCCACTCAACAATTATTTTGTGATTTATTGATTGAATTATATATGATTTTGGGGGTGACCAATTACGTGACTGAACAACAAAATTCAATTACTAATTTGGTAATTCCACATGTTCAGAGAGGGGTACATTATTGTTTCCCATTACGATGATGTGAAAAATTAAATATTTCATGATTCATAACTTATAATGAAATAAAAATGACATTGTGGGTGGGTGATATTATCATTCCCCTCATTTGCTAAGAGACAATCGTGTGCATATAACTGTTGTGTGAAATTAAGCGAAAATATAAGATATCATAATTTTATTTCTTTTCTTCATGTACTTTCGCTTATGATTTTTCAGTGTTTCGTTTGTTGGATTTTTCTCTCTTTATACCCATCATTTTGTGCTGATGTAAACTTTCCTTTTAAGTTTGATAGAGGATTAAATGGGTGGCATAAAGAAGAAGACATTTTATTTTACCTAATCCGTTTCGACTCAACGTCTCCTGCTGCTCCCTGTTTGGGTATGTTGTACGCTGGCTCGCTATACATAACATCCTAAGACTTCGGTATGAAACCCGAGCTGCAGCACGGTTTCTGCCGGCTCTTGCCCGTCTCGGCTGAAAAAGCCCTTGTATTTCTCCATCAAGCGCCGGGTGTTGCCCGGGATCCCGAAGGGCCGCAACTAATCGATCTAACTGCTCATTGAGCATTTGGAATTGCGGATCTTGCTGCTGTTGTCGTTGAGGCGGAAGTTGTGGTGGTATTTCTTGTTGCTGCTGTTGATTTTGTTGGTCTTCTCCATTTTCAATCTCGTCTCTGGTTCCCGGGGCAGGTTGAGAATCGATGTTGTGGATTGCTAAAAAAACCTGTAAAATACATAAACGTTGCATAAAAAAATACTTTTGTCATACACGGTTATTGAATAAAAAAGATGCCATTGGTAATGAAAATCCATTCCATATTGAAGTTTGGAATCCTAGGAATATTCATTACCAAAATATGAATTTTTGTCGAATATCTTACTGTTACTTCTACACTCGACGTAAAGACTTTATATACTTGGGCAAAATTGACAAATAAAACGATAAAAATGAGAATACTCGGGGATCCCTAGACATTATTTTTCTGAATATTTATCATTATGGTATAAAATTTTATTTCAATAAATATGTATTATGCAATAAGTGGCCCGTTTCGCTGCAAAAGAGCTACAATTGTTGTAACTTTGCCATTTTGGCAAATACGGTAGCACTGGTTTTGATTGGCTGCTGAGTCTTGTTGCCATAATGGCAAAGTTACAACAGTTGTAACTCTTTATTAAAGCGGCCTCAGATCTTCCCTGTTGTGAAAGCCACACACAAATCCTCATTTCAGGTACTATCAGACAAATTAATGTAGTATAAGGGACAGTGGCGTAACTACGGGGGGACATGGGGGGCGCGTGCCCCCCTCTTCATCCGCTGACCAAAAAAAAAACGGGAAAAGGAGAAAAGAGGGAGAAAGGAAGAGAAACGTAATGGGAAAGAAGACATTATTGTTCATTATAATGTTATGTTATATCATAATTTTGTTATGTTATATTACATAAGAAACATTTTTTTCATAACTATATGAAACATAATTTGCTCAGGGCCTATGTCTTCCTTGTTCTTGGTGCTCGCATTGTCTGTTTAACGAGATATATAATCCTGTTATACTAAAACCACCCGTTTTCAAGTCAATATACACCACACTGCCGAATATATTTCCTCGCATTTCGAGTTATTATTGTTTTATGTACAATAGTATGCTTCTTTTTCATTACTGCTTAAATTATATTTAGATAAAAGTTTCGGTTCGCGATTTGCGCTCGCATTGCTTGTTGAAATCAACGCGCATGCGTACTCTTATTACGGAGACGCAAGTCATTAATATTCATATTGGACTCCGGAACTCTTTTTGGAAAATAATTTAGCTTCCCGGTACTGCGCAAATACTCAAGGGCACATGAGAGTACTAGTAATTCATCTGCGCGCCAAGCATGTCGGACAGGCGTAAACGAAGATCACATGATTTTATTGATTAAAATAATTCATTAAAATGTTTGTATATCAAAAGAAAAACGATAGAGACATTGCTATGTTCATAGTCTTTCATAATCACGGCATTTATTATTACCCACAATGCAGTTCTGGTTTTTCTGGCAATGAACTGGCCGAAATTATGGTTAGTCTTATTTCAGGCCCTTTAACTTTTGATTGAGCTGGGCAAGTACTGTACGTGATTAACATATCAAGTCTTAATGTACTGTTAATTGTGACTAATGTCAGTGAATTAAAACAAAATCTATCGAGGGATTGATTCTTAATGATTTTTTTTTGATGAGCTATGATATAACACGTGAGTGAATGGGGTCTGTAAACTCATGTGAGCCCTATAACGCAACCACACTTCTACACTGTCGTTGCTATGGCTGGGCGTCGTCTGCTAGAAATCAGTGCTGAGAATGCTTCAAACAATTTTATACAAAGTGATAGGTTATATTTAACAACAGTTGATAATTATATAACTCAGCATTTAGTGTATTTATCGCTTACGGTGCTGAAATGACGCTTTCAACTGTATATTCAATGCTAATTATCTATCATTTATCATGCAGAAATGCGAGTTTCTATATTGCCACTATAGGTGATCAGGGGGTGTTTCATCAAGATTTTCATCCGACAAGTTGTCAGATCTGACATCTTTCTCTGATGTTGATTGGCTGAGAGGTACTTTTACTATGGTAACTGTCGGATGAAACGGGACTTGTCGGATAAAACGTCCTTTAAAAAAAGTCCTTTCATGAAACGCCCCCCCCCCCCACACCTGGTTGGTTTGAAAGTGTGAAATGAAATAAGTAAGGATTTCAAAATGATAAATAACTTCGAATTATCATCAAGGATTCCTATTTTCAATATTTAGACCACACAGAGAAAGAAATATGAACTCTCAGTCAGATGTTATAAATCATAGCTTGCGCACTTGAATACTATTCACTTCGTTGAAATCTACGGGGGCGGAGCTGAGTCGGGGTATACCCTGTACACATGGGTGTCGATCACGGGGGGGGGGGGGGGGGATGGGGGGGGGGGATATATCCCCCCCAATATTTCAAGTGGGGGGGATGGCCTGTATTATCATCCCCCCAATAACTTAGGGTAGAAAAATTATAATAATGATGATGAAAAAATGAAAAGTTTGATCATGATGATTATAGTGATGATTATAGTATGCCATCATTCAGTTTGTTTCCCTCGCAATTTGTGTATATTGTTATTAAATGAAAACATTCTTTTTCAGGACTATTAAACAGATGGGTGGAAGTTCAATATGTATATGATATTTTTTAACACATGACATAAAAGGACCCCAACGAAAAACAACTTTTGTTGATAGGGTGTTCCATCCCACCAGTGGTGAATGAATTAATTTTAATAAATCAATTAATTCAAAAGGGTGGAAAAACAAACGGGAGTAAAAGGGTGGCAAGATAAATCGTCTAAGGAATGACCATATAGCTATTAGAGTAATAGCCCCACCAATGAAAATATTTGGGGGGAACATATCGTTTTGCCCCCCTCCCAATAATTCCGCATGTGCAACTAAAAAAAAAATAAGATTGTAATGCTACACTGAAACCAGCAAGCGAGATTAAGATACCAACTCGATTTTGATCTAAAATCGTGCTCAAAATGTCTGCTTTTCAGATCGGAATATAAAAATTTTCAGCTCGCGCTTCGCGCTCGCATCATTTCTGTACCAAAACCCAATACTTTTCATGATTAAATAATTGAATAGAATGTCCCGTTTTCAGTTCTATACCTCAAAAGAACTCCCGCTTCGATTTGCAATAATCTTTTGTTGGATATATATCTTGTTCGTTATTAAAAGCGTCCATTAAATTGTCTTTTTGTCCAGATCGAAATATTAAAATTTTCAGCTGACGCTTTGCGCTCGCATCTATTGTTCTTCTAGATACCCATCTTAATCATTGGTACCAAAAGTGCTTAGATATCAAGCTTTCACGTCAGAATATAAAGAAATTTTAGCTCGCTCTCTAGTGAGATACATGTATCTATGCTCCTCATGAGTTACTACAAGCAAACCTAAACAGGTACATTTTTCCTGTTTTCATGTCATACTAAAAATTTTCAGCTCGCGCTTCGCGCTCGCATTGTTGGTGAGGTTGAGATATGTGTCTCTTTCTCATGATTCACATATATATATATATATATATATAATATAGGCCTATGTGTGGGGGTGTAGGGGCGTGTGGGTGAGTTTGTTCGTTTTATATGATCGAGCGTCTTTGGAACGTTGATTCATGATTTTGCCCCCCCCCCCAATCTGAAAAATGGATCGATGTCCCTGTGTATACATCATGCTCAATCAACAGATCACTATGTACATGTTCCAGATAATTTTTGTCATTTTTTCTTTCGTATGAGTTTAGAATAGGCTTACTTGTAACACAAATTGAATTAAAAAAAAAATTATATAAGTACAGTACACTACAACAATAAAGGAATTTCCAAGAACACCATGCATATCAATCACTCCCAAAGGTCCTAACTTGTGATTTTAGTGGGGGTAATGTTGAAAGATCCCCATCCACAAGAACTTTTGTGTCATCATCCCCCCCAACCAAGAATACTGATCGACACCCATGCCTGTACATACCCCATCTTCCTGGCTTGTAAGCAGGGCGGGCTGATGCCTATAGCACCACCCCCTCCTCTTCCAACTTATAATAAGGAAGAGAGGCGAAATGAGCAAAAGAAATGCTTACACTCTTTGTTTGTTATCAATTTTCTTTTATTTACTTTGTTTATTTTTATGCGAATAGAAAGGTAATAAATCCCCTTAAACAAAATTAAAAATTTAAACAAGAAGTTGTAACTCCACACAATATATATTTTAGCCCATTGATGGACATCAAACAAGAAGATCTCGTAGCTGCAATACCGTAGGAAGTGCACAAAATATGTGAATGGAACACTGCATTTTTACATTAAAAAATTAATGAGGGGCGTCTAATGAAACGTTTTCTTTTCTTTTTACACGTTTAGTCAGATTAGGTATTGAATGCAAGGTATCAATCTCTTCAAGAGAACCCACTCTTTCTTTTAAGACCCAAATTTTAACTTTTTGTCATTTGACCCTCAGTATAGGGCACAAGAGAGTAATTCATCTGCGCGCAAAGCATGTCGAAAAGTAAAGATCACTTGACTTTATTGATTAAAATAATTCATTGAAACTAGATCAAATGTTTGTATATCAAAAGAAAAACGATAGAGACAATGCTATGCTCATACTCTTTTATAATTAAGGCGTTTGGGGAGGCTAGCCTGCATTTGTGTATTTCATTTTAATTATTAGTACTCACAATTCAGTTCTGGTTTTTCTGGCAATGAACTGTTGTTGTTGTTGTTATCTTGGGTTTTGAGGTGCATGTCATTCAGATATGAATATTTACTGGCCGAACTTATGGTTAGTCTTATTTCAGGCCCTTTAACTTTTGATTGAGCTGGGCAAGTACTGTACGTGATTAACATATCAAGTCTTAATGTATTGTTAATTGTGACTAATGTCAGTGAATTAAAACAAAATCTATCGAGGGATTGATTCTTAATGATTTTTTGATGAGCTATGATATAACACGTGAGTGGACGGGGGTCCCGGGACGGGGGTCTATATACTCATCATGCTCATGTGAGCCCTCAACTGCAGTACTCCCATGCTCTCTACGATATTAGGCCATTTCAACTGAATCGAAATGACCAACATTGAAAGTTCGTAAACCCCAAGGCCAACAGAATTCCTCACCTCTTCCTCCATCCCCACAAATTTTATTTCTATTAAATTTCATTATGGTGACGATATTTCCTCCTCCTTCTTCTCTTTTTTTGGGGTTGCGTATAGTACCCCCTCCACCCCAAGCTCTTTCACTTGTTCTTTTAGTCGTTGGGGGTGCTTTGGTCATTTTTTAAGGGCTCCCCTCACCCAAGGTTGATATACCCGAGGGCCGTTTCATAAAGCTGTTCGTAAGTTAAGAGCGACTTTAAGAACAACTGGTGAACCTTTCTTACGCGCTAACCATCGCCAATGAACATACAATTTACCACAAGAAAGGAACACCAGACGTTCTTAAAGGCGCTCTTAACTTACGAACAGCTTTATGAAACGCCCACCCAGACTATTTTGCGGAATGACGGGCACGGTTCGTGAAAAATATTCTTAGTAACTATCTATCTTCGATTATAACTTAGGTATGCTACTGAAATGTATGTTTAAAACAACAATGAGCTCTCGCTACGTGCTTACAAAGTTGCATATTCTATTCAGGCCCCTTGAAATACATTTTTTCCTGGTTTGCAAGGATAAAGTTAAGTGATATTTTATATCTTACCTTCAGGCTTTTGCGAACCCCCCTTGAAAATAGTTCAGCTTTTAACTGGGATTGGAAAAATGGATATTACCCAGCCCCCAATCTAATCGAAGACAAAAAAAAATGGCTGCCCCGTATGCAATTCAATGATTGAACATGATTTTTTCTATCTCTTTCTGTCTCGCAGGTGAAATACTTTATATTTTCAATGGTAGATCTATAGCGTGATTAATGGATTAATTGGATTATCATTCATGGTTTATTTCATATTGTATCTGGCATCTACTGTTAGAATTGTATACAAATTGCATTTTCAAAATGAAACATAAAAAACCACAACGAAATGTAATACGAATAACCAAAAGTATTTATAATAAATCCATGGAGAGAAACTACCATAAATTTGAATATGAGCCAAAATTGAGAACGGATTCGAAATCGAATCCCGTAATATACCCCGTATTATTTCTAGAATCGATTTGAGAATAGTAAATTTGTTAATTTGATATAGAGGTCAAATCGTTTAGTTGTTTTGTAAATTGAGCGAAAATGTGACTCAAATATCAAAACATAGTTAGAACCTTTCTTCCATACAAATATGAAACAAACCAAAAATAAGAGATAACTTTTTTCTCTGCCTTTGCGCTTTTATAATGGTCAAAGCAAAATTTCCCAGAAACATCCACTCTTTGTCCGGATGTAAAATTGATTAAGCTGTGCTTTTTTAATTTATGAAATAATCAGAACAGAAAACTTATGAATATATTATTTCAATATTGAATCAAAGTACACTTCCATATAAAATTATAAAAAACTTGAAAACGAACATACATGTAATGATGTACTTCAAAATCAATACAAAACAGATTTTATGTCAACAAAATTGATATTTCATTCCAAGATTAAGAATAAAAATTGCGCAAGATATGACGTTGCTGACATTGGAAATATTGCATAAGAGTTAATTGTGATATACACTGGAATTATAACACTCATGAAGAAATTTTGGATTTAAGATTTTCATACGTTCATTCTGTAACCTTTTCAAAGAAGGAAAAACTAAGTAGGGGAAACCTTTGGGGAACAAGGGGAGCTAAATAATGTGAACTTACCACAAAAATACACAGAATCCACCTCTTTCTGATAAATAACATGATGCCTTAAAAGTTTTTATGCGGTGAAACAATATTGAGCGCAGGTCAAATCATATAAGGAGTCGAATACACCAATCTTGTAAGACGTACCTCTAACCGGTCTGGTATATGAACCAAATAATGACGAGGGGCAAAACATTAGCTTGAGAGGGGGAATTGTCTTTGGGCCGATTAACGTCCAGTCTCAGGGGACCAAGGACACAAGTATAACTTTTATACAACCATGAAACCACATATTTTCCAAACGACATTTCAATATCGTAAATATCGGCTGAACCAATTCTGTATACTGTTAATTTTGTCGAATTATCGTTTGGTATTTTGCACACTTGTTCGATCTCGTTTCAAATTTTTATAACAAGCTAGTGTAATTAAAAATCATTCTGGTTATATATGGTATAATCGCATTTTTTCTAATTTCATATTGTAGAGAAAACATATGTTGATAGGTTGTCATTATAAACCTTTTTGTATGACCACTTGGCGAGAATTCGGGTTAATCTCGCCATGCTGTCATACATCTTTGTACTACTCAATTGTTTTATTAAGTAGTGTAGCTTAGTGTTTAACATGTACAGCATACAATAATGACAATAATCCTGCACTTGCACAGGTTGTGCTGTTTCAGTTCGCTATTGAGTAATAGCTCCATGAGTTTATCATAGAGAAGTGGTATACACAGGTGATAAATAGTACAATTTGGTCGATCCGGGCGAAACCAATATCAAACCTTAGAATGAGGTGTCGAGGGAGACCTAGCAAAGTATAATCATCTCGTTAAGAGACGTAAGGCAGAAGTCCTTGAAGAAGTCATTTGGAACCAGCATTAGAGGGAGGGGTTAAGTAATATATCAATCAACTATAGGAGGGTGGGAGCATAACGAAATGAAAGTATATCTTCACCTGAAATCAGGGTGTAATTACCTGAGCAAGAGGGTGGATATTACTTTATCTTCTTTTAGGGCGAATAGTAAAACCACATTTCAGGGACAGGGACTGGGCTTTATCACCTATCTGTGAAAACAAGTGATCGAGTATGTGATGACATTCAATAAACAATGACAATCGCGTCAATGAACAGCAGGGTCATGAACTCTTTTTAAGATCAATTAGTCATGAAATATCTGTAGTTTGTATGGTCACATAAACTTCTGAAGTATGATGTAGTTATTTTTAAAACATATGGAGCGCAATGACAATCCAGAGTGCTTACTTATTTTCATGTGACTTGGAGAGGTAACGAATCTCGCGCAAAATTGGTTGATATTAAGGTCTGAAAACTGGACATTTTGAGGATTTTATTTTTAAATTAATGAGAATATTATAGGTACACAGCAGAAACTGTGGTGTTAACCGGTGTACATAGAGGACCACACCAGTTATTTTACACCGGTGTTAAATTGGTGGTGTTAGTTTTATTAAAACACCTTTTGTTGTTACATTTACACTCTTTGGTGTTGTATTTAATTTCTAGGGTGTAATTTTAACACATCAGGGTGTGGTCCTCTATTAACACCAATTGGTGTCAGTTTTAACACCTCAGTTTTTACAGTGTACCTGACAAATCAAATTTTGCGAGCGCGCAGCGCGAGCAGACAATGTTAATATTCAGACCATAAAACAGACATTTTTACAGAGCACTTAAAAAAAATCGATTTGTAAATCAAACAAAATTATAATGAAATTTTTATTCCCGAGCTGAAATAAGTTTTGTATATGGACTTCAAAATTTGATATTTGAAGCTCCATATTGAACGAAAAATGTATATCACCTAAAAGGCATTGCGAGCGCGAAAGTGATAGTGACATTGACTTTTTTTTTATTATTTGTTAAGTTTCCCCTCATGTTATTTTATTCACTCGTCTCCTTCTCGATTTTTATGTTTTAACCTCCTTTTATCTCCTCTCTTTTCACTCCTTTTCCCTTTTCCTTTCTTTTCTTTTTTTGCTCCGCCAATAGGGGGGGGCGAGGAGCCCCCTCCTGGATCTGCCTATGCATTGGGTATTTCCTTTTTGTTATTTTCATTTATACAGTATGATGAAAATGTTGCCTATTCTAAAGTAATTACTGCTTATTAAAAAAAACTTACTGGACAATATGATTCCCGCATTGGGTAAAATTAATTGGTTGGACACGTAATTACCCTCGTGCTGGTTAAAATTATACCCTATTTTTTGCAGGATTGGTGTGAAATTTTCTCGTCATCTGTACAAATTCTATGGCAACTCGTATAACTCAGTTCTCGTTATCACTTACTGATAGAGGGGCGGATCCAACCTTCGTCAGTAGGGGGGGGGGGGGGGGGGGGGTTCAGCCATATTTTTCAAAATCTCCCACTCAATGATGATTTTTGGTTTCTTGAAGGGGGTAGTCCTAATGGTTACACTTCGTAATTCCAAAGGTTCGTAATTTCGAAGGTTCTTTATTCTGAAGGTTCGTAATTCCGAAACACGTAAATTGGGTGCCCCGTAAATTGCCTTTACTTCGACGTTCGTTAATCCGAAAACGTAAAAAGGTTCGTTAATCTGAACATTTGTGGCGTTATTCCGAATGTTCAAAAATCCGAAAACAAAGTAAGGTTCGACCTTCCGAAGGTTCGTTAATCCAAAAAAAAATAAGGTTCGTTGTTCCGAAGTGTCGTTAATCCGACAACGAAATAAGGTTCGTTGTTCCGAAGGTTCGTTAGTCCGAAAATGAAATAAGGTTCGTTTATCACTTCGTTTTCGGACTAACGAACCTGATTTCGTTTTCGGATTAAAGAACCTTCAAAATTACGAACCTCATTTCGTTCCCGGACTAACGAACCTTCGGAATTACGAACCTTCGGAAATGCGAACCTTCGGAATAACGAACCTTCAGAATAACGAAGCTTCGGAATTACGAATGTATGCGGTCCTTACAATCACCGTTTAGCTTTATTATGAATCAACATGAATATACAATATCTTAATACTTATTTATATAATGCGAGCGCGAAGCGCAAGCTTATTTTTCGTGAAATCTGTATTTTTTCCCTAAAATTTCAACATTCTGGGCAATGTTTGTTATGAAAGAAAATGTGTATGCAACTAAACCATTATTACGAACGCGAAGCGCGAGCAGAAATGTTTGTGTATGTGTAGTCTAACTTAGGTACACACTTGGACTCCATAAATTACTGAGCATGACTGCATTCTTTGGAGTTACAAGACTGACATCATGTCCACTAGTCCACTATAAATATATTATATACTGTAAATAAATGATATTCTCTGTGGGGCAGGATGATAATGATAAGGAAGTATGAACCAGAGGGAGAGAACAAGGGGATGTTCATGATATGGTTAATAGGGTAAGGCCAATGTTTACATAACAAGTCTGGAGAATGGAGACAGGGATGGAGGTGATCCTGTGAACGGAGGTATAACAGCAGTTGAAGCATGAGGGTGGGGATGAATAACATGATTGAATGACAGAATGGCTTGATGAAAAATGTAAAGTGTGTTTATGAACACAATAGAAATGAACTGATGGAAAATGTACCTGCTAGATAATATTAATGATGATAATAATAATAATAATAATAATAATAAGTTCTTGTATAGCGCAAATCACAATTATGAATTATTCCTCTATGCGCTTCCAAAGAACTTCAATATAACTTCCCCAGCTGTAGCTTGGCAGCCGTATTTACTAAGATTACAGCGCACGCGCATTTCAAGGAATAAAGTTATTAGCCAGGTACCCATTCACTTCACCTAGGTTGAGTGCAGCACATGTGGATAAATTTCTTGTTGAAGAAAATTACGTCATGGCTGGGATTCGAACCCACGACCCTCTGTTTCAAAGTCCGGAGACTAATAAACAGGGCCACAACGCTCCACAATTAAAGACTGCATACAGTTAGCCATGGATACGTTACATATTTTAAAATCAATTCATGCGAGCGCGAAAGGAGAGCTGATTTTTTTTTTACATTTTTACCTAATGAATGGACATTTTGAGCACCTTATTGTAGCTTAAACAGAATACCAAACAATCGTTGCGAGCGCGAAGCGCGAGCGGAAAATTACAATATGTACTGACCCACTATTCATGTTGGTAAATCATGAAAAGGATGGGTAACTGTGGATCTTCCTTACATTAATAGTGCCAGCGCAAAACGCGTGCAGAATATTTTTGTATACGTTTTGAATTGACTGAAAGGTACCTGTTAAGGATTGCTTGCACTTAGACATCAATCAGACCTAAAACTTAATATTTTAAAAACGTTATGAAATACCCGAAAATAATAGGTACCTGATAAATTTTGACCTCAAATGGGATATCAATGTTGCCACTGTGATATCCAAAGCTAGCAGGCGTCTGTTTATCTTATATCGCCTAAAGAGGTGCAGTATCGAAACATCTGACTTGGTAGCTACCTATACTACGTACATCAGACCGGTATTAGAGTATGCATCACCTGTTTGGTCTTCATCCATAACTGCTCGCCAGTCTGATGACATTGAAAGGGTGCAGAAGCGAGTTTGTAGGATCATTCTTGGTGGATATCATTCCTACAGCCGGGCTCTGGACCAGCTCAATCTTGAATCGCTTAGATCCCGCCGAGAGGGTATTCTTCTTTCCTTTTCGCGTAATCTCCTCAGGTCGTCGCGCCACCGTGACTTTCTTCCCCAATCTCGTCAGTCTGTGTCTGGAAGGCAGTTACGGAACTCTCACCTATTACAGGAACCCAAATGTAGGACTGCTAGGTATTATCAATCTTGTATTCCATCTGTCGTCCGCCTGCTTAACAATGATTTAAAACCCAATGTCTAATTGGTATTTATCCCGAATGACTCTTAATGACGATTTTTGTGAAACTTCTATAGAGACATTTCAATGCAAATAATATTCATATAACAATATCTAAATGTAATATACCGGCATATAATTCCTCTGTGTGTAATGTTTTCAGGTGTTAATATAAATTTGAGAATATATTTCCCCATTCTATTTATTTTCTGTTGAATTTTGTATTTATATTACTAGATTTTAATGAATTTTTATTTTTCTATTGCATAATTAGTGGCAAATGCTGATTAATCTGTTCAAAATTTCATTAATATCGTTTTCCTGCGCAACAATTTATTATAAAATACTTCAACTTTGTATTATTGATAACTGGATTTTGTATTTATTGCGCTGGTGTTTAATTAATTAGTATTTCCTTTTGAACAATTTGTGGCAAATTATGATTAATCTATTTACTATCTTCAACTGACCCAACATTGTCACCATATCAACGATTTTAAGTCTACGAGGTCTAATACATGTATTATTTTGAATTTGTATTTTCTTTTTGTATATATATATATGTAACCATTTGTAAACACATTTTTTTCAGCCATTGGCTGCCAAATGTGTATTGCTTTTTGAAATAAACCATGAAAAAAAAAAAAAAAAAAAAAAAAAAAAAAAAAAAAAAAAAAAAAAATTAAAATTTGCGAGTGCGGAGCGCAAGCAGATAACGTTTATATACAGACCATAAGAACGAAATTTTTACAGAGCACTTTTTAAAAATCGAATTTGTAAATAAGTTCGATTTCCGAGGTGAAACATGTTTTGTATATTGACTTGACTTCCAAACTCGATATTTGAACTCCATATTGAACAAGATTATCACCTAACAGACAATGCGGGCGCGAGCGAAAATTTTATATAGTGACATGAAAGATTCATTTTATTTTCCAAGTCTTCCCCTCATTTTATTCACTCGTCTTCCTCCTCTTCTTTTTTCCTCTTCTGTTTTCCCTCCTTTTTTCTTTCCCTTTTTCCCCTTTTTCTCGACCAAATAGGGCCCCCCTGGATCCGCCTATGTGAAAGGAGAGATAGAGTGAAATCCACGTGTCATGTCCACTGCTTCCAAGAAAACTTCGTCCAATGGCCATTTCGTCTCATGCCGTTTGTTACAATATCATTTCGACAAAGAGCCAGTTAATCTAAGAACCACTCCGTTCAAAACTCACTTCGTCGACGGAACGTTTCATCAAATATAGCCGCTTTGTCTAATAGCCAGTTTGCCCCATAGCCACTCCGTCTCAGAATCATTTTTTTAAGGGCTAAACTTCAGTCAATAGCAATTTGGTATAATTTGGTCCAATAGCGATTTGGTCCAGTATCTGTAGTCCAACTGACAGTTGATGCAATACCAAGTTGATCCAATACCGACTAGCCGGTCCAATTTGTATAAACCTAACAAAAAAACATTTTCATCTCAGAAATGGAACTTTCATTTTTGTGTGATTTCTAAATTGATTTTGTTCTGTAAAAATGTCAGTCTTATGGTCTCGCACTGCGAGGTCGCAAGTTTGATTTATCAGATTCCTAGAGTGACGTAACTACGGAGGACATGTGCCCCCCCCCCCCCCATCGCCGATGGGTAAAAAATACACGAATGGTAGAAAGGAAGAGAAACAAAGTTGGATATAATAAATCATTGTATATTTCAATATGTTTAGTATGTTTTATGTTAAAGCAATATTGACTGGCCTCGGGGCGATACGACATATTATTACCTATACGAAGTGTTTCTCCGTGGCAATCATTATCCATATTTTGCTTTCTCTGGTTTCGCAGCGGTCAATATCGTGCCGTATTTTCTCTCTTCCGGGTTTTCCCATTGACTTTGTGTGTAAATTTAACAGCGGGCAATATTCGCGACATCCGGTTGGAACCAGTTTGTGAAGAGACCGCAGTTGTAGCGCAGCGCATAGTGCGATGCGCATGCATGCCATGCACATAGACAAATTAATATGTGTATGCGCAGTGTGTACCGGTATGTGACGTGGGAAAATGGCTACTTCTGAGAGATTCGCTAGCCTAGTTATGGGGCAGATAAATTTGAAAATATAGTGACAAACAAAGACTCTAAAAATACCAAAAAGTCTATGAAACAGGCCGTTGCTGTATTCCGTGAGTATCTGCTTGAAGAATCTCTTCCGGGCGATTTCGAGACACTGGATAAAGAGACCCTTGGAAAGATATTGGGGAAATTTTATGTGTCAAATTTTGGGGAAATTTATCAACACAGATTTTGGGGATTTTTTTTTAAATCAATTTACTATATATGTAATAATAATAATATTAACTGGCATAGAATGAGATACAAACCTATATTTCCCTCTCTGAATCCAATATTGCCCGCGCCTTCGGCTTGGGCAATATTGGATTCACATCGGGCAATATAGGTTGGTATCTCATTCTATGCCAGTCAATATTATATAATTATCACCCGTATCAGACATCTGAGCTGGTCATTTACAAAACCGTATTGCCCTACATTTTCTGAATATCGGGAAGGGTAGGTATATTGTTTGTATTTTCCTCGATCTCAATGCGCGAATTTACTTTGCATGCAGACGACGCAAAATATACCTTTGTATTTCCCTGGTCTCACATCCGGGCATTTGTGGATGCGTATAAAGAGATACGCTTCATAAGGATCCGCGCACCAACAATATACGTCATAATAAAGACAACGCTGGATCCGAGCGCTTGCAAGTACGTCATAATGGTAAAGTGCAGAGCCCAGACCAATATTAACATGACACAATAGAACTCTTTTCTTAAAAGAAATATCCCCATTATCATGATTTTTGCTCTAGATATCTGATTTGGATGATAATAAAAATATTGACTGGCTCTTCTTTCGGGGAACATTAAATATATTGCCCTTAAATGACTCATATTGCCCTCGTCTAAAGACTTGGGCCAATATGATTCTTTTGCTGGCAATATATTTGATGTTCCCCTGCCCGTGGATGAACAATTGGAATTTTATTGACCGGCCATTTGATTTCAGTCTTAAGCAGGCAACAATGTTTCAAAATTTCTCTGCTCAGATGTCTGATACGGTTAATAATATATCATATTACATAGGTTATGTAGATTCGAATCAGTGATATGTCAATACGCCATCACGTGACCATAGCTGCGAGGATCGCATTTTTTATATTCTAGGTTTTGACGTCACCTCAGGGAATATACTGCGTTGTATTGTCGATGTACGCGCTAATGTTAACGCGTCGATCGCATGAAGAACGCGCTAGATGTATTTAAAAAAAATCTACTATGACGTAGATGGATCAGAGCTGTAGAGCAGAGCAAGAATTTCGGGTTTGAGCCAGATGATGAATGCAGTTTCTGATGGCGAATCCACATAGACTACATAATATAACAGATATTGCCTGGTCTATCGTTTTAATAAATAACATTTCAACTCCCCTCCGGAGCTATATTTTCCCCTCGGGATAATATTTTCCCTCAGCGCTGCGCGCTTCGGGCAAAATATAATCCCTTGGGAAAAATATAACTCCGTCGGGGAGAGGAAATGTTATATTCAAACTCTAGGTAGGCAATATCTGTATAATATATGAAGAGTTTAGTTGCAAAAGGGGTTAGGTCCGCTTTGGACCATTCCGAGAAAAACCTTGTATTTTATTATTACTCATTGCAATATTCTTATGAAGAATTAAATTGTCATGATGTAATACCCTATCATGTAAACGTAACATTTTGGTATAAAAGAAATCTACCTGTCTGATACTGTAAAATTCAAAAAATCATTGAGGACCTAACCCCTTTTGCAAGCAAACTGAAATGAATTCAATCTCTTTTGCTTTAATAAGTGATTTTTCATCGCCACTCTCTTTCACGTTTTCATTTGAATTTCAAATTTGCTAAGGTATCATCAGAGTGACTATAAATTTATAGGTTTAGAGACGGAAAACAATGAAATTTATGAAAAATGGACCTAACCCCTTTTGACAAATGAGTTCTTCAGAAGAGTTTTGTTGCGAAAGGGGTTAGGTCCACTCCAAGAAAATCATTTCTAAAATCTCCAATATTAAAATATTCTTATGCAAAAGTTAATTTTCACGATACCTTACCATGAGAACATAAACTTGGCTATAAAAGAAATCTACCTGTCTTCTTTTTTATAAGACATTCTTTTAAAAAAATATAGTGTGGAACTAACCGCTTTTGCAACTAAAATTAAATGGACCTAACCCCTTTCGAAGTTAATTTTTTATAGTAATTTCAACTATTCTTTGGTATCATCTTATAGAGCTACTAAAAAGACATAAAAATCAAATTTGATGAAAATTGGACCTAACCCTTTTGCAAGTGAGCTATTTATATAATATGTTACATTACGTAAGAAATTCAGTAAAACCTGTGTCAGTGGTCACCTGTCTATAGTTGCCACCTGCCTATAGTGACCACTAAAACGGATTCCCATGGACATGATGGAGGCAGATTGTCTGCATACGAACCTCTCTACAGTGCGTATAAAAAAAAGGCTATGAAATTTTTATTTCAAATTATGATATCTATATTTTGGTGTCGATAGGTGCTCTGAAGTCTTATTCTTCAAATGCCATTAAAATAATTTAGTTTCGTTAATGCTTGAGCGAACAGGGAATGTTTTTGTGTTTTTGAGTGGGGTTATAAAGGAGGCTTGCGCCGAATGGCATAAAATTATAAATATGATGGTCGAACTTTTTGATAATGAGCAGACTTCCTCTTGTAACCTTTTCATTATCTTCGCCATAATTTTCGAATTATGCAGTCAACATTCATTTCCAAATCTACTTATCTGCTTAATTTTTTTGGTTCCTTTTAATTTGTTCTATTTTAGCTTTGAATATTCCTTCGTTAAGCAAGAAAGAACAATTTTTTTTAAACCGAAGTATGGGAGAGCGCATTTTTTCTTCAAATCCTTTCAGTGTGTGCTCCAAAGGTTATGGTGCCTTTAAACAGTGGCATACTGATGGGTGGGGGCTCGGGATGCTCACTAAACGACAAAAAAATTGGCTGGTCCCCGGCCCCCCCATGCCGTGACCTACGGTACGCCATATTTTGGAAATATAAATAGGATGCATCTGATAATATATTATTAACCATTAATGCAAGCGCAAGTTGCGAGCCTAATTTTGTTTATATACACTGTCACGAGCAGGGGATTTTTAGTACTTTGTTATTGATATAACTCGCCAATCGAAATGCGAGCGTGCGGCGCTCGCTGATACGTTTTGACAATCAGACCTGAAAAGGGAGATTTTGAATACTTTATGGAATACACGGAAAAGATTTCGCGCTCGCATTATATAGAAAAGGATTATGGTATTATATATTTATGTTGATTTATAAGAATAAAGCTAAGAAGTGACCATAAGGAGTACCCCTTCAAAAAAAAACCAAAATCATCTTCGAGCGGCCGATCGGGGAAAATATGGTTTAAAAAATTCCGTTCTGATAGCGTGGTAATAACGTGCACACGCGCTTCTTATCCCTTCTCATACAAGTGATACAACCATGTACAACACCGTTACATGACGCTATTGTGAACGCTGTTGACTTTCAAAACATGAGAAAATAGAATTTGTAAAAATTGTCTCTTAAGATCTCAATCTAATTTTATTCAAACAACAATTTCTCCCTTGCCATTTGATTAAAGCGCACAAAAATTAGATAAAAACAGAATGGGGGTGGGTGGGGGGAGAACGAAGTAGGTTATAACACACACACACACACAAATACTAATAACAGAGGGGCGAGAGAGGGGAGGGGGTAATAAATAAATGCTGTACAAAAAAAATGCAATCCAAAACAAAACGAGACTGAAAAATACAGTTCCTCAAAAATACCATTGCTCCGTCCAAAGGTTTTCATTTCAATCTAGAATCATTAAACGAGGAAAAATAACAAAATGCAATCCGTATAATCTGATTAAATTTATTAGATAAGTGATAACTCTGAACAAAAAGGGAAAAAAGTGAGGGAGAAGTAAAAAATAATTATATGTCGTGCTTTTTTTCGTTTCTGTTAAATTTAAAAATGGCAGTACTTACGACCCTGGTGTCTTTTATCACATCTATCAGTAGAACATGTATACTTTATATAAGATGGCATGCAATACAGATTTGCAAAGAAAACATATTGGATAAAGAGTTTGTATCACCCTAGGAAATTTCAAAAATTGGTATTTCATAGTTCACCAAAGAGAAAGTTGCATTACGGAGCCACAACGCGTAGTCGTTGCCATATCAGACGTATCGCTTTCGTTCAGCATAACATCAACGACAATAACTACAGCCTCCGCCTAGATTATAGGCTACTGAGTACTTAGAATGTCTAGTTTTCAGGTCTAAATATAAGGAACTGCAATAGGAGCGCCTTGAGCACCTAATAAGGTGGATATGTGCGCAATATAAATACCCTATATTATTATTATTGTTTGGTGAGATATTTATATATGAGTCATTGCAGAAAGTCCTTAAAGGAAAATGAAACCTTTGGAACAAGATAGATTGTGTGAAAACAGAAAAATCAAAGAAACAGATCTATGAAAGTTTGAGAAAAATCGGACAAATAATGAAAGAGTTAGGAGCTTTTAAATATTGCGATCACTAATGCTATGGAGATCCTCACATTGGCAATGCGACAAAGATGTTTGATGTCACTCTTGAACAACTCTCCCCATTACTTTAATATATATTCCACTTAAATTGCCTCTTTTATTACATCTATCAGTAGAACATGTATTCTTTCTATAGGAGGGCATGTAATACAGATTTTTAAAGAATACATCATGGATAAAGAGTTTGTATCACCATACAAAAAAGCAAAAAGACACATTTTCAGGGTATTTCGTATAGTCCATCAAAGGGAAAGTTGTTCATGTGTGACATCACACATCCTTGTCGCGTTGCCAATGGGAGGATGTCCATAGCATTACAGATTGCAATATTTAAATGCTCATGACTTTCTCAATATTCGTCCGATTTTTCTCAAACCTTCTTTGTTCTTATTCTTTGATTTTTCTGTTTCGACACAAGCCTACTTGTTCAAAAGGTTTCATTCCCCTTTAAAGGTCAAGTCCATCCCAGAAAAATGAAGATTTGAATAAATAGAGAAAAATCAAACTGGCATAACGCTGAAAATTTCATTGAATTCGGATGTAAAATAAGAAAGTTATGAAATTTTAAAGTCGTTTATTTTTCACAATCAGTGTCAACTCATTGACTACAGAAGAGACAGTCGATCATGTCCCTCACTCACTATTTTTGGGTTTTTTATATTTTTTTATGAATCACCTTTTATTCATAAAAAAGGAATCAACAATGGGCCCAGGTTATCAGTTCTAAACGAACGTAATACAGGGCAACATACAATGAATACAGTATATGTATACATAAACAAACATTAAAAAAAAAATTTAAAAAAATAAAAAATAAAACGCGTCAATTCAATTCATATATAGTGGTGAGAAGGGGGAAGGAGGGGATGTGCTTTGTTCTGATTTGAAAATAAGGTCATTGTACTAACATATGGTATTACAAAAATATATAAATTATGCAATTATAAATATATGAACAGATAAAGTGTAAATTTACATAAGTAGGCCTAAATCTTGAGTTTATATTTTGTATATATAACAGGTGTGAATTTGTTCCGCAAATTATATGATATATTACAGTCTGGCATACACAAATGAAACAAGAATGGTTGGAATAAAAAGGAATTACGGTGGGAAGAATGAAGAAGCAAGGGCTGATGGAAAAGAAATGGTGTGGAAAAGGTTTGAATTTTACAGTATTTCATATACAGATTTACAATCAGGACCAACTTGACGGAGTCATATCTTTTTTTCATACTTTTGCCCCAATGGGCAAGTTTATTTACAAACAAAGAACACGTTTACAGAAGTCAAATTATAAACATTATTCAAACAAATGTTTCAACATACTCCATTTCAAATTAAAATCTTTTCTTTTTCCATTCAGATCATAAATGTAACATTCATCTAAATAATAATTTTGTATTACCTTCTTAATCTTCTTAAAATCAGGTACAGTCTTGTTCAACCTCCAGAATATAATTGTTGTTTTACAAAAATGATAATACAATTCAGGGCATCTTTTCGCTTTTCTTTATATCCAAACAAAATATTCTGTGGAGTAAATTTAAGAATAAATATAGGAGATGATAGCCACGTTTCTAATTTACTCCAAATATTTATACTAAAGTGTTCAATTATTTCCTTTACAGTATAACAAAATGTACAGCACTCAGTATTGGTGATCTTTAGTTTGAAAAAAATATTATTTAAAAACACAATTCTATTGAAAACTTTGTATTGGAAATACTTTATCCAAATGTCAGTTGTAAATCTGAAAATCATTCTATTAAATTCTGGTATTTTAGTGTGATCCAAAAGAATATTTGATTTTTGTTCCCCAATGTGCTGCAATAGTTTTGGCTGAATCTTTATTTCATATCAAAAGTTTATATATACTTTTACACTCCTTTTTATCACTCATTATAGGAGAAATATAAGGCATAACAAATGGTTCACATATTCTATGGTCTAAATTTTGAAATTTTCGATTAAACACACATCTTAGAGCCTGAGAAATTGGAAAATATTCCAAAACATTGACTTTTAAACCAAAATTAGATTCACATTCAGTTAAAGATATAATATTTCCTTCTCGATCTATCAAATCATTAATAAATCTTATACTCTTTTCTTACCAGTATTTAAAATAAACAGACTTTCCATATATTTGTATTTTACTATTTTTCCATAAAGGTTGCGCTAACCAATTGATATTTTCTTTTTTTTAAATATCGAAAATAGAATGGCAAAAAAACTCTTTCAAAATGGATTACTAATATTTTCCGATATGTTATAAAAATATTCATCTCCATAAAACAGATGGAAAGGCTGTCCTAAAGAAAATCCTAATAGACTTTCTCCGTCATCACATTTTCTCAATAGAATTCTTCTCAACCATGTCAATTTTAATGCTTTGTAAAACAATCTGTATCTATCATTTTCAATCCCCCTTCTTCGTATGAACCAAGTAGTTGTTCCCTACTAATTTTGTCTGGTTTTCCATTCCATACAAATTGAAAAAAAATAACTTTAATATTTTTCATTAGTTGAGCCGATGGACTGGGGATTGAAAGATAAAGGTGATTGAATTAAAGCAATAAAAGGGTTTTAGCAACTGTAATTCTACCCAAAGGTGTAATATTTCTCTTCGACCATGAAATCATCTGTCTTTTCAATTTATCAAAAATCCTATCGTAATTGAAATCTTGGATCTTGTTAATATTCACATGAAAATCTGTACCAAGATAGTGAAAATAAGTATCCTTTATCAAGTTTACTTCTAATTCAATGTCTAAACTTGTCTTATTCAGGTTACCCCAAAAAATAATTTGCGTCTTTTGTGAATTGAGTTTAATTCCAGAAAATTGAGTAAAAAAAGAAATAATCTCCAACACTTTTTGAAAAGACTTATTTGAGCCAGAAATGAATAAAGCCGTATCATCGGCATATTGAAGTATTTTTTAATTATCTTTTGTTTACGTTGATTCCCTCAAACTGGTTTGAATTTCTTATCCATAATGCAAGAATTTCCACACACATTATGAAAAGGTAAGGAGAAATTGGATCCCCTTGTTTACAGCCCCTTTGGATATCAAATCTGTGTGACAATTGAGAATTAACAATAACACTTGAGTATGCATTACTGTGCAAGACATCCACGATCCACCCATCTCTGAAATGACGGACCCACTCCAAAAAACGAATGAACCTTTTTAATGAATTCATGAGAAATACTATCGAACGCTTTTTCGAAATCTAATAGCATTAAAAAACAAGGTAAATATGACGGAGTCATATACTATAAAACAGTGCTAATTCCACACGTTCAGGGAAGAATTAGTCTGTTTTTCACTGGGCAAAGGGGAGAAAATTAAAATATTTCATATTTCACACAATAAAATACAAAAGAAATAGGAAGTGGCTGACGTCATCAGTCTCCTCATTTGCATACCGACCAGATATGCATATAATTGTTTTGAAAAACATGAAGAACTAAGCGAAAATTTTATAACTTTCTTATTTTTCATCCTATTTTGATAAAATTTTCAGTGAAATTAATCAAAACTTTAAATGTCATAATTTCCTATTTTACACCCGATTTTGATGAAATTTCCAGTGTTATGTAAGTCGGATTTTTCTCTTTTTATTCAAATCAATTTTTTGTTGGGGTGGACTTGTCCTTTAAAGGTCAAGTCCACCCCAGAAAAAATGTTGAGTAGGATAAATAGAAAAAATCAAACAGGAATAACGCTGAAAACTTCATCAAAATCGGATGTAAAATAAGAAAGTTATGACATTTTAAAGTATCGCTTATTTTTTCACAAAACAGTTTTATGCTCAACTCAGTGATATGCAATTGAGAGTCGATGATGTCACTCACTCACTATTTCTTTTTTCCCCTTTTTTGTTTGAATGATACAATATTTCAATTTTTACAAATTTGACAATTAGGACCCCCTTGCATGAACCACAAAATATTAAAATAATGGAATTATAATGTTCAGGGAGGAATAAAACTTTGTTTCACATGACAATGACAAAAAATAATACAAAGGAAATAGTGAGTGGGTAACATCATCGGTTCCCGCATTTGCATACAGATCAGGACGTGCATATAACTGAATTGAAAAATTAAGCGAAAATTCAAAATTTTATAACTTTCTTATTTTACATCCGATTTTGAAGAAATTTTCAGTGAAATTAATCAAACCGTTGTTTTTCTATTTTTATTCAAATCAACTTTTTGTTGGGGTGGACTTGTCCTTTAAAGGTCAAGTCCACCCTAGATACAAGTTGAGTGGGATAAAAAGAAAAAAATCAAACATGAATAACGCTGAAAACTTCATCAAAATCGGATGCAAAATCAGAATGTTATGACATTTTAAAGTATCGCTTATTTTTCACAAAACAGTTTTATGCTCAACTCAGTGATATGCAGTTGAGGAATTTTTCTGGGCCTGGCCTGGGCTTGGCCGGCAGAACGCGTAGGCCTAAGTTTTGTTTGAGAAATGTCGAAAGTGAAAGAGCAAAGTGACTGAGCTCGTCGTGATTGTGATTTTATACATTTTCTAAAGTGAATTTCAAGGATTTCATGTCTAACGCTAAGGCCTAACGGTAACTTGTCAACCATATAATCTTCTAGATCTAACAGTTAGACTCAGTCAAGGAATTAATACCCTGTACTACTGTAGGCATTTAACGCCCGGATTAAAAAAATCATAACTTCCTAGCGGCTATCCCATGCAGGCTGGCCTTAATTGAACCAACGTTAGCTTGCATGGACCAACCCTCAAATGGTCTAGGTTTAGGCGTCCTAATATATAGACAGGGTGAAATCCGTCTTTTTTTAGTTTATTATTTTTTTTTTTTTGTTATTTATTATTTTTGCATAGACTATCTCATACCAACAAGTGGTGCTAGACCTATTCTAGATCTACTTAGATATCCAGTATGGAACAACATCTTAAACAAACAGATCGAGACTGGTCAAAGCATTTGTCTCGTTAGACTAATAAAGTTAGATCTTTAGACTTGGGTCTATCGATCAACTAGACAGGAATAACCTTCGTTTCTGGGGATTTATTTAACAATTTAGCGCAGTTCAGCAGAATAACCAAAATACAGAGACTGAAACTTTTGGTCTATCGATCAACATGATCAAGATCTAAGTTAATAGATGTAGACTTCACTTTTACTGATTGGAATGTATTTCTAAATTTATAAGTTTTGGGGAAAATGGTGAAGAGGGAATGATAACATACTACTGATAGATGTACGTGAATCAGTTTTTTTATACCCATTGGCATTGCTGCCGGTTCTAATATAGTAATAAATAAATGAGTCACGGCCTTTGGGCTACAGATAAATACTGATCGACGCCTAGCAGCGCAGAACAAGTACCACTAGCAGTGCTAGACTAGGGGTTGAGATCTAAGCAGACGACGCAGCATAATGTAGCTTAAGGACGTTCCACAGTTATGTTTGTGCGCATTATGATCTGCGCATAGTTTACACTCTGCGCGCTGACGTCAAAATGGATGAACAGGTGATTAATTAGCTGCGGGTATGAGCTAATTTTTCTCATCTTCTGCACTTTAACTGCAGATCCGATGCGTTATTTCATGAAGCTAAAAAATTGTATTATTCCATGGACCATTCCAAAAAATATTCTCAACAATTTCAAAATAGTTTACTCTGCAGTGCTGCCAAGAATCACGAATATTACCCCGAGTTTGAATAAATGGTAGAGTGGTGTTGATTTTTTCTTCACATAGATACTAAGCATTAGGCGCATTTTTTGTGTTTTAAAAAGCACATTTGCTCTAATAAAAATGCTGATAATTTAAAAACAAGCACATGAACCCCTATTTTTTAATGTTTGTACCTCTTAGGTATACCTTCCTCTACAACTCTGCAAATTTTGGTGAAAATGACATGGATTTTGAATAAGGTGCAGCATTTACTTTACGTTTGTAGTTTGTTACTGAAATTTTACATTTTTCAGCTTGGGATTTTGTTATCTTTTACGCCATTTTTAAGAACTGACAGTGCTGTTTAACTTAAAATTGCAAATAAATAGCACTATAAATAGATTCTCCATTCTAACGATACAATTATTAACACTCTTGCGAAATCTGATGACTTTTTCATGTATTTTGAATGAGTAGTAGAGGTTAAAACTCAGTGTATTAATCTTGGGCGGTCTAAAAATGCCAAATATTTTTGAATGCGCAATTTTTAAGAACATCAATTTGGGTGAACTTTGAAGCTCTATAGCAAAAAATCAAGCACATGGACCTATGTTAATTTTTGCATATTTCGAATATTAAGGTTCTAAAGTATCTATGTGCAAAGTTTGGTGAAAATGACATGGATTTCACTTTAACTGTGGAACGTCCTTAAGCATAGAGTGATGATGGGTTCAGCGAAGAGCTCAGAGAAAATATGTTGGTTATATTCAATCCCGAAATGCTTTGCGAGTGGTCACAAAATCGTCTCGGCGCAAATCACCTAATACAGCCGTCTGGTGAAATCGCTGATAACAACAATCACCGATTTGGCAAAGATTTTAGTTATATTTGTAAAGTTTTAAATATCAAAGTATGTTTTTATATGTAAGTATATTCCTCAACATATTTTTAATGTTATCTTTGATATTGTTGTAGTCATATTCTTTCATATTCGTTTCTTAATGTTATCTTTGATATTGTTGTAGTCATATTCTTTCATATTCGTTTCTTGATCGCTGCTAATATGTTGTTGTATTGGATCGGCATGGACAATAAAATATGCGCGCAGCTCAGCTGCATGCGCGTATCGAGTTGACCTTCCTTCCAACACGCTTGATTGTTGCTGCCCTCTACGTTCGTTGTTTAGTCTTGGCCAACGAACGTAGAGGGCAGCAACACACAAGCGTGTTGCTCTAAGGAAGGTCAACTCCGCTCGAATTTTGTGACCACTTTAAAAAATAAGGTGGGGTTTTGGGAAATTTGTCGAGTTGATTTTTTTTCATTTGTTAATTTCAAATATTTTTTAATGAACAATTATTAGATCGGATATTCTGGGTATAAATATTAAAAATATTACTTTTATTTTTAAAGAAAATATTTAGCTTAAATAATCATGATTTTGAAATTTTTCCTAATTTTGGAATATTAAGTCTGTAACGAGGATACCTCATATCTCTTATTTTCTTCTGCTGAATTTCGCTGCACCACTAATAAATGCATAGACAACCACCGTAATAATCGAGGTCATTTTTCTGGCCTGGGTGCGCCGAGTCTGGGCCGGTCGCGCAGCTAGCTAGTGACGTTGATGATGCGCTGGGGCTTCAGGCGACTCGTCATAGATCTAGCAACTTATCCCAATGACGTCTAATTTGCCTGGCCTGATTTGAAGTGTAATGGCTTCAGGGCTGATGTTTATCAACGATGATTGTTCAAGGTTAGATTTCAAATTTTAAATGTCATTTGATTTTTAAGTCTATAAATCTGAAATAAAGGCGCTGTATCCCCGAAATCCGGATCTAAATTTCAACTCTGAGTCCGAGACCATGGCATGGACGGCGAAAAAACAACCCATGCATCGGATGCATTGCATTGGCTGCGCGCTGCGCTGCAGCTGCACTGTGTAGATGGGTTCAGCGAAGAGCTCAGAGAAAATAAGGTGGTTATATTCAATCCCGAAATGCTTTGCGAGTGGTCACAAAATCGTCTCGGCGCAAATCACCTAATACAATCGCTGATAACAACAATCACCGATTTGGCAATGATTTTAGTTTCCTGATACTTATATTTGTAAAGTTTTAAATATCAAAGTATGTTTTCATATTTATGTATATTCCTCAACATATTTTTTAAGTTATCTTTGATATTGTTGTAGTCATATTCTTTCATATTCGTTTCTTGATCGCTACTAATTTGTTGTTGTATTTGATCGGCATTTGATTTCGTTGGCATGAACAATAAAATATGCGCGCAGCACAGCTGCATGCGCGTATCGAGTTGACCTTCCTTAGAGCAACACGCTTGTGTGTTGCTGCCCTCTACGTTCGTTGGTCTTGGCTTTCAACGGAGATGAACGTCCAAAATATTCGCTTGTAATTTTCCCACCTCCTCCCCCAACAACCAGCCATGTAAATGGTACGTTTGGGTCAAACAATGTTGGAATGTTGTTTAAACACATGCATTGGAGAAGGTCGAAAATGAAGATACGCTATAGGTATCATTCAGAGTTTATTTGTGTTTTATTGGAATGTACAGCTCGTTCAGAATGGAATAACGGGATGTAGAACTGTCGATAATGGACATTTGAATTAGTTTACTTACATGAATATAATATTGATTCATATAACGAAACACGAATTCAAATCCGGAGGCAGTTTGCCTGGTCGCGCATCAAAACAATACAAAGATTGTCGTGCATTTAGATATATGGGCCGTAAGGGAATTTTATCCTTCTGATCTATTTTGGTCTGTGGTCATGAGTGGGTGTGTGAATGCTGATTTGAAAAGCAGCCACTTCGTCTCCACCTTACAGGGGTTGCATGTTCACACTCATGATTGGCAAGCGTTTGTTACCATATTCCTCTTTAGTTCACAATTGTATCCTTAATTACTTTATGAAAATAAATCATGCAAAATACATAGTCACAAGGAAGACTCTATCAGATTTATCTCATCTGTCTCACATTCTTTTAAGAGACTCAAGGAAATGTTATTCTCCAAAGTAAAGGGGGAAATGAAAACTTAAAAAATACTTTTATATCGATCTATCTTGAATGAGAATGCAGTCGCCATCTTTGTATTAGTCTCTCCCGATACGATTATACGGTCCTTCATTAAGACGGAATAACCCGAATATCATATTTTTATTAGTTGACTAAATTTAAGACACAAAATGGAGGTGGAAAGGGGGCGAATGTCTAAAGATCTGCTTTCATCTTGCAATACAAAAACGTAGCATTTGGTCAAAAACCATCGTGTATTTTGTAACCAGAAGAGGAGAAAATAAAATGACTGTCGGCATTTCAAATCACGTAGCCTGACGATGGGGCCCTATCTGAACATTGCTGAGGAGTGAGTGGTTGTAACAAAGAGCAATCACGTGACTCGTATGGACCGAAAGGATGTATCTAGCAGAGTGAGTGATTGCTTTTAAGCGCAATCACGTGACTCGTATGGACCGAGTGGATGCATCTAGCGAAGTGAGTGATTGTTACAAAGAGCAATCACGTGACTCGTATGGACCGAGTGGATGTATTTCAAGAGCAGCCACTTTGTCTCCACCTCACAGGGGTGCTATGTTCACACTCATGATTGGGAAGCGTTTGTTACCATATTCCTGTTTATATCACATTTGTATTCTTAATTACTTTATAAAATTAAAGTACATAGTTACAAAGAAAGATTCTATTAAATTTATCTCATCTGTGTCATATTCTTTTAAGAAACTCAAGGAAATTTTATCCTTCAAATTAAAGAGGAAAATGAAAACTTGAAACATACTTGGAACTATCTTAAATGAGAATGCAGTCGCCATCCTTTTATTTTTCTCTCGTGATACGGTTAGGACCCTTCATTAGGCCGAAATAACCCGATATGATTATATTCATCATATTTGTATCACTTGATTAAATTTAAGACACAAAAGAGAGGGGGAAGGGGGCGAATGTCTAAAGATCTGCTTTCATCTTGCAATACAAAAACGTAGCATTTAGTCAAAAACCATCGTGTATTTTGTAGCCAGAAGAGGAGAAATTAAATTGACTGTCGGCATTTCAAATCACGTAGCCAGACGATGGGGCCCGACCTATCTGAACATTGCTGAGGAGTGAGTGGTTGTAACAAAGAGCAATCACGTGACTCGTATGGACCGAGTGGATGTATCTCGCGGAGTGAGTGATTGCTTTTAAGCGCAATCACGTGACTCGTATGGACCGAGTGGATGCATCTAGCGAAGTGAGAGATTGTTACAAAGAGCAATCACGTGACTCGTATGGACCGAGTGGATGTATCTAGCAGAGTGAGTGATTGCTTTTAAGCGCAATCACGTGACTCGTATGGACCGAGTGGATGCATCTACCGAAGTGAGTGATTGTTACAAAGAGCAATCACGTGACTCGTATGGACCGAGTGGATGTATTTCAAGAGCAGCCACTTTGTCTCCACCTCACAGGGGTGCTATGTTCACACTCATGATTGGGAAGCGTTTGTTACCATATTCCTGTTTACTTCACATTTGTATTCTTAATTACTTTATGAAATTAAAGTACATAGTCAAAACGAAGATTCTATTAAATTTATCTCATCTGTGTCATATTCTTTTAAAAAACTCAAGGAAATTTTATCCTTCAAATTAAAGAGGAAAATGAAAACTTGAAACATACTTGGAACTTTTTTTAAATGAGAATGCAGTCGCCATCCTTTTATTTTTCTCTCGTGATACGGTTAGGACCCTTCATTAGGCCGAAATAACCCGATATGATTATATTCATCATATTTGTATCACTTGATTAAATCTAAGACACAAAAGAGAGGGGGAAGGGGGCGAATGTCTAAAGATCTGCTTTCATCTTGCAATACAAAAACGTAGCATTTAGTCAAAAACCATCGTGTATTTTGTAACCAGAAGAGGAGAAATTAAATTGACTGTCGGCATTTCAAATCACGTAGCCTGACGATGGGGCCCGACCTATCTGAACATTGCTGAGGAGTGAGTGGTTGTAACAAAGAGCAATCACGTGACTCGTATGGACCGAGTGGATGTATCTAGCGGAGTGAGTGATTGCTTTTAAGCGCAATCACGTGACTCGTATGGACCGAGTGGATGCATCTAGCGAAGTGAGTGATTGTTACAAAGAGCAATCACGTGACTCGTATGGACCGAGTGGATGCATCTAGCGAAGTGAGTGATTGTTACAAAGAGCAATCACGTGACTCGTATGGACCGAGTGGATGTATTTCAAGAGCAGCCACTTTGTCTCCACCTCACAGGGGTGCTATGTTCACACTCATGATTGGGAAGCGTTTGTTACCATATTCCTGTTTACTTCACATTTGTATTCTTAATCACTTTATGAAATTAAAGTACATAGTTACAAAGAAAGATTATATTAAATTTATCTCATCTGTGTCATATTCTTTTAAAAAACTCAAGGAAATTTTATCCTTCAAATTAAAGAGGAAAATGAAAACTTGAAACATACTTGGAACTTTTTTTAAATGAGAATGCAGTCGCCATCCTTTTATTTTTCTCTCGTGATACGGTTAGGACCCTTCATTAGGCCGAAATAACCCGATATGATTATATTCATCATATTTGTATCACTTGATTAAATCTAAGACACAAAAGAGAGGGGGAAGGGGGCGAATGTCTAAAGATCTGCTTTCATCATGCAATACAAAAACGTAGCATTTAGTAAAAAACCATCGTGTATTTTGTAACCAGAAGAGGAGAAATTAAATTGACTGTCGGCATTTCAAATCACGTAGCCAGACGATGGGGCCCGACCTATCTGAACATTGCTGAGGAGTGAGTGGTTGTAACAAAGAGCAATCACGTGACTCGTATGGACCGAGTGGATGTATCTAGCGGAGTGAGTGATTGCTTTTAAGCGCAATCACGTGACTCGTATGGACCGAGTGGATGCATCTAGCGAAGTGAGTGATTGTTACAAAGAGCAATCACGTGACTCGTATGGACCGAGTGGATGTATTTCAAGAGCAGCCACTTTGTCTCCACCTCACAGGGGTGCTATGTTCACACTCATGATTGGGAAGCGTTTGTTACCATATTCCTGTTTACTTCACATTTGTATTCTTAATTACTTTATGAAATTAAAGTATATAGTCAAAACGAATATTCTATTAAATTTATCTCATCTGTGTCATATTCTTTTAAGAAACTCAAGGAAATTTTATCCTTCAAATTAAAGAGGAAAATGAAAACTTGAAACATACTTGGAACTATCTTAAATGAGAATGCAGTCGCCATCCTTTTATTTTTCTCTCGTGATACGGTTAGGACCCTTCATGAGGCCGAAATAACCCGATTTGGTTATATTCATCATATTTGTATTACTTGATTAAATTTAAGACACAAAAGAGAGGGGGAAGGGGGCGAATGTCTAAAGATCTGCTTTCATCTTGCAATACAAAAACGTAGCATTTAGTAAAAAACCATCGTGTATTTTGTAGTCAGAAGAGGAGAAATTAAATTGACTGTCGGCATTTCAAATCACGTAGCCTGACGATGGGGCCCGGCCTATCTGAACATTGCTGAGGAGTGAGTGGTTGTAACAAAGAGCAATCACGTGACTCGTATGGACCGAGTGGATGTATTTCAAGAGCAGCCACTTTGTCTCCACCTCACAGGGGTGCTATGTTCACACTCATGATTGGGAAGCATTTGTTGCCATATTCCTGTTTACTTCACATTTGTATTCTTAATTACTTTATGAAATTAAAGTACATAGTCAAAACGAAGATTCTGTTAAATTTATCTCATCTGTGCCATATTCTTTTAAGAAACTCAAGGAAATTTTATCCTTCAAATTAAAGAGGAAAATGAAAACTTGAAACATACTTGGAACTATCTTAAATGAGAATGCAGTCGCCATCCTTTTATTTTTTCTCTCGTGATACGGTTAGGACCCTTCATTAGGCCGAAATAACCCGATATGGTTATATTCATCATATTTGTATTACTTGATTAAATCTAAGACACAAAAGAGAGGGGGAAGGGGGCGAATGTCTAAAGATCTGCTTTCATCTTGCAATACGAAAACGTAGCATTTAGTCAAAAACCATCGTGTATTTTGTAACCAGAAGAGGAGAAATTAAATTGACTGTCGGCATTTCAAATCACGTAGCCAGACGATGGGGCCCGGCCTGTATGAACATTGCTGAGGAGTGAGTGGTTGTAACAAAGAGCAATCACGTGACTCGTATGGACCGAGTGGATGTATCTAGCGGAGTGAGTGATTGCTTTTAAGCGCAATCACGTGACTCGTATGGACCGAGTGGATGCATCTAGCGAAGTGAGTGATTGTTACAAAGAGCAATCACGTGACTCGTATGGACCGAGTGGATGTATTTCAAGAGCAGCCACTTTGTCTCCGCCTCACAGGGGTGCTATGTTCACACTCATGATTGGGAAGCGTTTGTTACCATATTCCTGTTTACTTCACATTTGTATTCTTAATTACTTTATGAAATTAAAGTACATAGTCAAAACGAAGATTAAATTGTTCACACTCATGATAGGCATACGTTTTCTTACCATATTCCTCTTTACTTCACACTTGTATTTATAATTACTTTATGAAGATAAACATATACAAATAACGTAGTGCCTATATATCATGGGGTAATTTTTTTTGTTATTTTGATGTAAACTTTGCTCTGAATGTTCATTCTTTTATGATAATGACAGTAATTTTATAGATCTTGTGGCACATATTTCAAAGGAATAATGAATAACAGGCCGAAACACAGCTTATTTGTGAATTCGGAATAAACAATGCCCGCTTCTCAACCCGCGATCACTTGTTTCGAAAGTGGGTCTGAGTGATTAGACTATTACAACGGGACTGAAATACCTATCGCAGTTGGACGCCATGGAAGATTCTGACCTACATAAAAGGGATATTGTCCGCTTTACAGGCACAGTGTTATAAAACAACCACTTTTCGCATCCACTGGTAAGTGCTCGTACATTCACCCGAGTGGATGTACTTCCGCTGCAGTGAGGGGGTCTCCATTACGATTCTAGCTCTCTGATTGGATAAAACTGTACCATCACTCACTCTGCCGAGTGAGTGATGGTAAGATACGTACAAATCATTCACTCACTCGAGTGAGTGAATGAATGCACGTTTATGGCATGAAGGGCACTTCATAGGCCTGAGCCGTTTCAAACAGTACAGGGTTTTTGTCGCTTTCGTCTTAACAAATTTAACATGTGCATTCCAGTTGAGCGGTGCACTGTGCATAACGCCAAGGTATTTGCACTATTCCACTCTTTTGATTTTTTCACCGTCAATTTGAACTTGTGCATTTGCAAATGGTAATAATTTACGCCTTGATCCAAATATGATAAATTCACATTTCTTAGGGTTCAGTAATAATTCATTACATTTCAACCAGTCTGAAATCCGTGCCAAATCTTCATTTAGACAGGAACATAAATCAGAAACATTATCTGAGGAATAGTATATACACAGTAAAAACGCTGTTTAAAATGTTTATACAACGCTGTTTACTATATGAACCTAACAGTAATTGTTTAAACAGTCTAAACAGATGTTTAAATCTTAAACAACAAAGTTTAATTTTCAATATCTAATCTTCAATAAATTAAACATGATTGTTTAAACAGTTAAACAACTACTGTAAGGTTAATATAGTAAACAGCGTTGTATAAAATCTTAAACAGCGTTTTTACTGTGTACAGGTATCATCAGCGTACATTGAAATACTGATAAAACTTTACAACAGTAGAAATATCATTTATGAAAATGATAAACATCAAGGGACCAATTATACTCCCTTGTGGAATTCCACAGGTAACTGTATTATAAGAAGAAAATGTATTATTGATAACTGTTACATGTTTTCTTAAAGTTAAATAGTTTTGGAACCATCGTAAGCTTGACTCATCGAACCCCAGAAGATCAAGTTTTCTTAACAGAATATCGTGGGAAACCATATCAAATGCTTTCCGAAGGTCAAGCGATACTAATCCAACAGCTTGCCCAATATATAATTCTTTACGAATATTTTCTGTAATTGTAAAGAGGGCTGTACACTCACAGAAATATTGCCAATGTTAAGTAAAAAAATAGCATGTAAGAATAAATTATACACAATCTATGTAAGATCTGGTAAAAAATGTCTACTTTGCCAGTTTGTAAGCATTTAAAATACATATGTGAATTGTAAAAAGGGTATTTAACCTCGTTTGGGTAAATATTACATAGTAATGGAGTCCAAAATACATGATGATTGGGAAAAGTTTTTCCACATCCGTGTTATGCGAAAAGGCGATTGTGATTTATTATTTTTTTTTACACAATGGTGTTTTGTATATGAGCGAAATACACGGCGATTGTGAACTTAGATTTTTTACATATCGTGTTTTGTTTTATTGATATGCGAAATACACGGCGATTGTGTTTAGTTTTTCTACATAATTGTGTTTTGTTTTATTGACACGTGCGCGCAGTGTAAAATTCAGAAGTTCTTAATTTTGAAGTACAAAATACCGTACTCTGGCAACATGGCGTACGTCGAAACGGTGCTGCGAGGATGGGGGCTTGGGGATTATGTGGACAAATTTGAAGGTAAGAATAGAAACTTCTTTTTTATTTCATGAACAAATGATTGATGCTAGTTATAGCTCTTGCAGAGGTAAATTATATGCATGTACGTGAATGTGGTGACTTAAAATTTAATGACTTTAGCCACAGATCAGTGTAGTGTTCTGTCGTGTTCGGTCGTTGCGTCGCGTTGATGACCAACCGCGAACCTTCGCCCCGCTTGCTTTATTTGCAGCGCGGTTGTAAATTAGTGGTCGCTCTTAATTTGCATCACCCGAACACCAAAGTTTTATATGAGTCCAGGCATTGCAATAAAGATAAATCTGCAGATCTGAGGACAAGATTCATTTTCTTTAGATAATCAAT
Source organism: Lytechinus pictus (assembly GCF_037042905.1). NCBI lineage: Eukaryota > Metazoa > Echinodermata > Echinoidea > Temnopleuroida > Toxopneustidae > Lytechinus > Lytechinus pictus. Next base: position 31,872,176 of record NC_087255.1, on the reverse strand, counting down.
GATGAACAGATAAATTTCACATATCAAAGAAAGTGAATAGGACGCGGACGTAGGCCTATACAGCGTCACTCGCATCGCTCCCCGGGCTATTACTAAACACTCGGGTCGCGTCCCCGCGCCGCGGCCCGTCGCGTCTCGCTGAGCCAATTTTTTTGCAATGGTGTCTTCACATCGGCAAACACCATGGGGAAAATAAATTTTTAAGTTATCGGCTGTTTTTAACCAGTTTCAGTGGTGTTCTCAAAGGGGGTGCGAGAGAAAATTTACTTTAAAATTTAATTTACTTAAAAGAAAAATATTAAATGAAAGGAAAATAAGTCAAGAATTGTAAATATTTTTTGTAAAGACTGACAAAATTATTAGAATGAAGTGAATAACACTCAATAGAATAAGTCTCTAGACTCTTCAAGCTAATGCTGTAAAAATGAGAAAGAAAGGGTGAGTGTGATGAAACCAGATTTTTTGCTTAAGGTCTTAAGGGGGGGGGGGAGTGTCAAATTGACACACCCACCCCCCCCCCCCAGTAATCTCAAGCACTGAAAATGCCCAGTTAGAATAGGGTTAAATAGAGGTGTCTTTGAAATAAATCTGGGGAAAGAGACTGATTTTTTGATATGTTAACAATTAATGAGATGTTTTTTAACGATTTTGTTACTGTTTTTTTAATTTCTTTATATTCAGAGCAAAAGAACAATCTAGCCTTTGGCTTGTTACCAGTACTATTTCCAGGTAGAAGAAAGGGGAAAGGGGGCAGATATTCAACCCGGGAAGCACAACTAGGATTCATAGATGTCCAAAATGTAAGTTGGGTCAGCTTGCTTTTTTTTAAATTGTAATGCTGTTTGGTCCTGTTAGTTAGCATGTTATAAAGTGTGTATCTTATAGTGGAGATTCTAGATACAACAGAGGCTCAATTCTGTTGCAGCTTAGGAGAAATCTCTAATTTTGCGAGAGACATTTGTATTGTATGTATGATTCTGATCTGGTTACCCACACTGTTTAATGCAAATTCCATGAAAATAAATTTTGATTCTCATAACCACTCTCACAAGAATTGATTTTGTGATTCTCGTAAATTGAACATTTCTTTATGTGCAATTACCCGGTAAAAACACTTAGACAGTGTGCAGCTTTCCCCCTCCCCCCCAAACTTAGACAGAATCAGGAACATGAATCACGTTCAATCAAAAAAGTCCCAACTTCCTGATTTGTTCTAGACATGAATAATAAATTTATAAATCGACATAGTTCATTCTTCACATCGAGCAAATGTCATTTCTTTCAGCGAAGAGGACTACGTGTAGTGCAAGTTCCTGATCAAGAATGTAATAAAATATGCTTGAACTTGAACATGTTTTGTTTCGGGAAAATAGCCACCTCATGTCATGTGACCAGCCAATGGTCAGGGTCAGTAACTCTTGGTCAACGGTGTGTTCCATGAATTTTGATTCAGATTTTTATTTTTTTTCATTTGAAGATCTGTACTTAAGGTAATCCTGGCTTGAATTATCTATCAAAATTATATTTCCTGCCAATCCAGTTCTGAACCTCTTTTGCATGAATATTTTTCTCTTTTTCTCTCATTCTTCTGTTCAGGAAAACCTTGCACTAGACAAGTTCCTGGAAGATATTGTACCTGAAAGTCGACCTCAACCGTTCATACTAGTCATTGGGTCTCTCCTTAAACCAGTGCAAATTTTCATCATTGTGGAAAGGCGGGCATTGGAACAAAGTAGCTTAATGAAAGCCGTAGATACATGCTACAAAGCAGTGTATGTCCTGGATCTAGAATACCAGCCTCAGTGTTGTGGTGCGTGGGAGTTCCTACAAACATACATTTATGAGATGAAAGGAGCTGTAAAATGCAGTGCGATCAGGGAGTTCAGAATCTTCGAGACAGCCTATGAGTCAATAATGAATACCAACATCTAACTGTCCTCATGTGGGCTAGCAAGTTTATTGCCTTTCCAGATACTTTTGCTTAAGAGAAGTTCCTGTGTTGATAAATGTTTTGTTAAACTTTCTCTTTTTTTGGAGGGGGGGGGGCGGTTAATTGACAAAGTGAATGTCAAACTGTAGACTGTTTAGTCGACTCGTTATCTGATATCTGAAGCCAGTTTGCAGCCCGCATTCAATAACTATACTTTGTTTCGCTTCAACTTCAGTAGTGATGACACTGTTTTGTAGTGTACGCAATGCTTTACGCACCTGCAAAGTTTCACAGTGATCCTGGGCCGAGATCTCGGGGGGGGGGGGGGGGCACTTGATGCCCCCCAAAAAATAACGTAGTCTTTTTAGGGTTAAGTCAGAAAGTTGTTTGTTGTATGAAGTAAGGTCTTAATTATTATATTTTGTTAAGTTGTTTTCTTCAACTGCTTTTGTTTTTTAATTGACAAAGTAAATGTCAAACTGTAGACTGTTCAAACCTGACTTAGTAAATGTCAACTTGTAGACTGTTTAACCCTTTTCCTTTGGGGGCAGCGGGGGGTCAATTTGGCCCCCCTCCCTCAACAATCTGCGTGATAACTCCACAATGCGCATGGGGAGGGGTGGCACTTGATGCCCCCCCCCAAAAAAAAGTTTTCACAGGGCCCAAAATAACCTAGTCTTTTTAGGGTTAAGTCAGAAAGTTTTTAGTTGTATGAAGTATGGTCTTAATTATAAGTAATTTTATATTTTGTTAAGTTGTTTTCTTCCAATGAACTTTTGCTCTAAAGAAGTTCCTATGTTGAGTGATGTCAACATTTTTTTAAACTGCTTTTGTTTTTTAATTGACAAAGTAAATGTCAAACTGTAGACTGTTCAAACCTGACTTAGTAAATGTCAACTTGTAGACTGTTTAACCCTATTCCAATGGGGGCGGGTCAATTTGGCCCCCTCCCTCAACGATTCACGTGATAACTCCACAATGCGCAGTGATCTCTGCAAGCATAATTGAATTGAAGTATGATTATGCTAAAATTAAGTCATTTCAGCCATTTGAATTTTAAAAGTGAATTTTTATATTGATTTATTGAAACATAGAAATATTGCATTGAATTTGTACCCAAAATCATGTTTTTTAGTCATTTGTTGACTTGATGAAAAGTTTTCAAAGGATCGTGGCCTTAAATCTGTATGTGCAGTCACGATAAATTTGGTGTTGACACTGTTGAAAGTTGTGCGATACTTGTTAAAAAAAAATTCATGAAAGCTTGTGCCAAGACCACTATGCATTATGGAGATATTGTGTGAATCGTTGAGGGGGAGGGGGTCATCAAATAGACCCCCACCCCCCCCCCCCAGTTGGTTAAGGCCTGATCTGGGTGGTGAACTTATAAAGGCAGTTAAATTGTATGTAAACTAGAGTAGAAATGCACCTGTATGTGATATAATTATTCTGTGTATATTTCAAAACACTTCTCTCATTTCCATCATCTATAATTGTTTGTTTGCCCTAATTATCGTTAATAATTAAATGACCTGATATTTTCAATAGGTGTTTTATACTTGACTTATTAGCTTGTCACCAAAAAGAGAATTCCAAAGTGTAGGGTGCCTGCATTTTTCCAATAGTTCGGATGTAGAAGCAATAACATGCCATATAGCCAGGGGAGGCGCCAGGGTGTTTTGGTAGGAGGGGCGAACTTTCCAGGGGGGGGGGGGGTGACATCATAATATTTTTTGAAAATTGAACAACAGGGGTAAAATCAGGGTAAAACGGCTTATACATGATTAAAAACGCTATTTTTACAATTATCTACCCTTCACCCTTTCTTTTTCTTCCTCTTTTTCTTCTTTTCTCTTAATTTTTTTTTCTTTTTTTTTCCTACTCAAAATATTGCAACCGCATCTTTCAGCAATTTACATGGGAGGCCTACTAGTTTTTCAAAACATGACTTAAAGTTCATATATAATTTTTTTCCACCATTTTATATTCCTTGTTGTTGTTTTTATAGAATCATCCTAATTATTTGTAAATATTGTAATTAATATTTATTTTTTCTAATCCCTTATAATTATTTGTATAAATAATTCATGTAATTTTGTTTCTAAATAAACATATAAATATAAAAAAAGTTGTTACATGTATATAATGATCGATGTGTTCTTGTCTGTGTCATTATAATATTACAATATATGTTCTTTTTTTACATGATTTTCTGTATAATTGTTTTATTTTGTAAAATATACCAAACTATTATTTAAGAATTTACATTTCAGCAAGGTAAAAACTTTACATAACTGCTGTGTATTTTTTTAAATGAATCATTTTGGTGTAAATTTTACTTCTGTATTCTGTACCCTTTACTCTGCTAGTACATGGAGAACCTATTGGGTGAACACAATAACAGAGTAAAGGGTACAGAATACTGAAGAAAAATGATGCATTAAAAAAAATTAGTCAGCAAGTATGTAAAATTTTTACCTAGCTGAAATCTAATTCTTACATAATAGTTTGGTATATTTTACAAAATAGGGGTTAGGTAAAACGTTACACAATTGTTGTGGAGTTCTATACGTACATCGCAGATGTGTATTTTTTACAAAATGAAAAAATTACACAGCAATTATGTAAAAAATTTACTTTGCAGAAATGTAAATTCTTACATAATAGTTTTGTATATTTTACAAAATAGGGGTTAGGTAAAATTTCACACAATTGTTGTGGAGTTCTATACGTACATCACAGTTGTGTAAAATTTAACACAACTTGTGTAAAATTTTCTGTGTGTGTATTTGTTGAATAATTGGGGCGAAATCCAAACTGATTATTTGAAAGTATATCATTATCAGAAACATATTTATATACTTGTTTAAGAACAACCTTTTCCATTATTTTCGATAGTACAGGCAATACGGAAATCGGCCTATAATTAGTAGGATCCTTTAAGTTACCACCTTTAAATAATGGCGTGAGCTTAGCCATTTTCCAGTCTAATGGAACTATTCCCTGCTTAAGAGAAAGATTTATTATGTGTAACAATGGTACAATAATATGTGAAACTGAATCTTTTAAGATACAGGTAGGTATAACATCTAATCCTGAAGACTTGTTTTTTGGAATCTCATTAAAACACTTTACTATATCGTTCTGTGTAACTTCATTAAAAGAAAACACAGTTGAGTGTTTGATTGTTGGTTCAAACGTTTTCTTAGCAAACTGAGCACCATCTTTAAGTTCTTTAGTTATATTTGCAAAATAATCATTCATATAATTTACGATGTCTTTAGAGTCAGACAATATACTTCCTCCAATATCAAGTGATTTCAAAGTTTGACTTTTGCGTTTGTTTGGAAGGATTTTACCCAGCAGTTTCCATATTCCAGCACTATTGCCAGAGTTCTCAAGAATGTTCTTTGTTATATATTCCCTTTTGGATTTACGTCGCTTTGCCGTGACTTGATTGCGTAACAGTCTGTATATATATATATCTCTCTAACGTTATACATTGATTTACTTCCTGATTTGTATTCGATAATTAGATAACTTATGTATATTGCATTATGCTACACCTTCTTTATGTTAAATTTCAATTCGTCATTTCTCTTTGTATATAGATGTATATCTTTATAATAATTGGAAATCTATGTATTGATGTATTACTGATTTATGCGACATACAGTTATGAATGTTTTGGTTTATGTTATCATTGTATATATTTTAAAACAAAATATTCATGCCATATGAATGAAGTTTGTTAATAAATTCAAAAATTCAAAATTCATGGTATTTTGTTAAAAATTTATTGTTTCCATAAAAATTCAAAGATGGCCGTCATAATAGCAAATTCTTAATGGTCATTCGCTAGAGGCACTTTAGGTTATATCTTTTTCAATGGTTAAAATGTAATGATACACCGGAAACCGGCTATTTCTGACTCAACTATTTTGGAAACGTCTGTAAAAAATGTGAAGGTGATTATAATCCACTTTGTCCGTTTATACTTATATGAACTTCTCTCTTGCAGTGGGTTGAAAATTTTACTTACACGACTAGGCCAATTTATTTGGTGTAGCAGCTAGGTTCTGTCAACCATTGGAACAATTCCTTTTCAGGTCTAATTGTCAAAACTCATAACTCTGCGTGCTTGCATTTTATGTAAACTTTTATATTCATTCTAAAAACTATTTAAAATCTCCTTTTCATATTAGTTTATAACAAATTTCGACTCGCGTTTCGCGCGCGCATTAATAGTTAACAATATTTATTAATACGCGCATCCTGTTCAGGATTACAAAATGTGCCTAAAACATGTAAAATGTCCCATTTTCACGCCTGAACATATATTTAAAGATCGCACTCTCATTAGGCCAATTAATCAATGAGATATATATCTTTTTCATGAATTCCTACGAATAGTCCTAGGTCGGAATATCAAATAGTTTCAGATAGCATGCACTTCGAGCTCGCATCATTGAAAAGGTGTGATCATTTTTCCTGTTAAATTTCCCCCTTTCAGATCGGAATATCAAAATTTCTCAGCTCGCGCTCACATAATTTATCCTTTATCATGATTACGGAGGGAAATGTAGAGAAAATTATTTTTCCGCTCCTCCCTATTGGCGATCAGTGAAAACTTCAAATAAATTCAATTTCATGTAACAGAAAAAGAAGGTAGGAACATGACATCATGAGCCCACCTTTATATTATGACGGCGTACGTATAACTGTTTTCACAATGCTGAATTTAAAAAAAATCTATAACTTTGTTATTATCAGATTATGCCACATTTTTGCGCAGTGAAATTTTATTTTTTACTTTTTTATTTACATAGAGTTAACTATTTTCAGCCCGGCGTATGGTCGGTGTCAAGTGTTTACAGCATTGGTAATAGTTAAACAGCATTTTAAAAGATATATATATATATATATACTGTAACCTCTGCTTGTCATATTTACATCAGTACCCCCAGTCAAAAAAAATCGATCGGGGGGGGGGGCAGGGGCAGGCAGTTGCGGCCAGAAATTTTGTAACTCGTTTTAAGTATGTAATTGTGTCTATATGTAATGTACGGTATTCAATTTTTCCTTCAAAATGCCCACCCGCTAACTTATGCATGTCCCCTTTCGGATAACATACCATGATATATCTTCCATCCTACTTGAAAATTCTTTAATATTTGTGACATTAGGACGATTGATATATATTCAATAGATAAATGCATTTAAATCGAAGAATTTAAGTTGTAAAATAAATTCGAATTATTGATAGTTTTCACAAACTTTTTTTTTTAGTATCAAAATGACGATTTTATGTTTCATAGTGCCATTATGTGTGTGTAATATTCCAATTTGAAATGTATATTTATTAGACCAAGAAGATTCTATGACTGGAGTTCCAACAGGCAACAAATTTATTCAAGCAGCTGTTCATTTCTAAAGAAGCACAAAAGAAAGAACGACAATAAGGACCTTTTTTATGTCCGCCTTCGAAGCCGCCAGTTTCAATGAAGAAATCCGAGGGGTGAAATTTTACGAATATTCATTTGTATCAATTTTTCATGTTTCATATTAATAAACAAACTGAAATTTGAATGCATGACAAAACATCAATAACCAAGCACTATTACGACGAGATATTTGCCCATATTATATCAATTCACCTTTAATTAGTGAAAAAAGAAAGAATATGACCTTAACTGAAACCAGATTTTAACACTTTTCCGATCGTTTGCGGCGAATGAAATTTTCAAATGTGGTCGGTGGAATATTGTTATTCATTACTGTATATGCCAGATGAGTACCCGCACATGCCCAGTCGAGCAAATTTGAGTCGTATTTCAGGACATATTGCATAGTTTATTTTCGCATGCCTCCGAATTATGTACTACACATATAACCAGACCAAGATGCGGCAAAAAAGTAATTATCATCACAAAAGCATATTTCCCTTTATGTATGACCTATAGCTGCGGAGTCATGCGGGAATCATTTGTCTACACAATTGCAAGAGATGTTGAGCAAAGTGCATGCCTGACATACTTTCTGCTGGCGGTTTTTAACCTTGTTCAAAGAGATTTTATTTGCTGTTACTCCATCTCATTTGAAACCTCCTTGATTAGACTTATAATTTGAAACTCCAAATAAGAATGATCGCATATCAAAGGTAGTCAAACTTTAACATATTCCGTCAAAATATCAAAATGCATGATTTTCGACATTCTTTTAGATTTTACGCTAAAAATTATATTTTCACGCAAAAGTGCACTTAGCATCCACCCGGACGTTATTCCTCAGTATTTCCTCAAGACTTTAAAGGAGGGAGTGAACTGTGTGTGGTCTCTCATTGACTGTGTGTTATAGATGCATAGTCTTAAAATATACCTTTTCAGATATCTACTAATACTACAGATAATAAATTGAACTATAATTGTATTTGTATAGAGACACTAAAATGTTTTGAGAGGAAGGGTAATTGTTCTTTTATAACTACAGCGGTATAAATGTATTGAGTATAAAAAATAGCATGTTATCATTCAAGTGGGTCTATATTACTAGACTACACTAGCTTTGTGGGTCAATAAACTGGCCAGGTATGAATAGTTGAGGACTCGAGATGGCGCTATTGGTTCGTATCTGCTTTAAGCTGGGATGCCAAGAAATGGCAAATTTTGCTATACAAAGTATAAAAACTCATAGGGGGTGTTGCAAGAAAATATTTGCGATCAATTGCAAATATTCTGTTGCAATTTTACAACTGATAGATCAACGTTAGCTGTAGCAAATCAGATTAAACTTCTTGTTTCAAGGAGCAGATTAGCAATCAATCACTAATTTGCAATTAACTGCGAGACATATGATTGATTTAGGGACCATGAATAGACTTGCAATTGATCGCAAGTTTCTTGCAACACCCCATTAGTATGTACTTATATGTAATTATGTACATAATGTACGGTATGTTCAAGTTTTCATTCAAAATGCGCACATTGTAAAATACACATTGTCTCCTTTCGGATAACATGAAATGAGATATCTCCCATCTAATTTGAAAATTCTTTTAATATTTGTGGCATTAGGACATTTACTATACATTCGATGGATAAAAAAATTTAAATCGAAAAATTTAAGTTGAAAATTCTTTTAATATTTGTGGCATTAGGACATTTACTATACATTCGATGGATAAAAAAATTTAAATCGAAAAATTTAAGTTGTGTAAAAACTTCAAACTATTGATAATTTTCACAAACTTTTATTTTGAGGAAATCGCGGTTTTATGTTTCATTGTGCCATATAAGTGTGTGTAATATTCAAATTTGAAATGTTTATTGATGAGACTTATATTTTGAAAAAAAACAAATAAAAAGAATCGCATATCAAAGATAATCAAAAATGTAAACATATTCCGTCAAAATATCAAAATGCGTGATTTTCGACATTCTTTAAGACTTTACGCTAAAAATGACACTTTCACGCAAAAGTGCGCTTGGCATCCGGCCGTACGCTATTTCTGGGTATTTTTGCAAGACTTTTAGCTGGGATGCCAAGCATTAGCAAGCATTAACAAATTTTGCCGTCCAAAGTATAAAAAATCGTTTTGGCCGGTCTACTATAACGGGACATTTATGAGTGAGATATCCACGTTATTAGAATCCTAAGCATACCACGACACCGATCAAGAATTCTTATATTCGCAATATGGACGGTGCAAGCTCGCACATCCATCCAAGGTGCGATGGTCGCTCTTGACCATTATCATGATTATGTACGGCGTTTCTGTATTTTTTCTGTAAAATATATATACACTGTTGGTCATAAAGGTGGAATAAAATATTTTTCAATAAAAATCAACAGTTTTGTTGGTATTTGAAAGGCTACGCGTAGACAAAATGGTAATTGAGTGATTACATAATGTTTCCCCATTACACAGGTGACATTATAACATGAGAAATTTGGATTACGTAATAAATTATTTTGTTGTAAACTACAAAAGCCTATGCATATGATATTTTGTCCCTTTCCCTGATTTAGCACTGTGTATAAGAAGGTTGCATTTTTTTCGAGTTCCTTGTACCGTTTGAAATAAAAATCGGTAGAGACGTTCCCTGGACTATGCCTGGTCCAACAGCAACACGCGAGAGAGTGGTAGCACTGCGACAGGAGGGTTACAAGCAGACTGATATCGCAGAAGTCCTAGGGATATCACAGAGTGCAGTCTCCAAAATCCTGAAACGTCAACGTGAGGCGGGGAATGTGCGGCCACGGAAATCTCCAGGACGTCCCAGATTGACCACAAGAAGAGATGATCGCAAACTGTTGAATTTCAGCCGCAGAAACCGGAAATTGCCCACGAGCCGTCTTCGTCGCTTGTAGAGGAGATAAAGGGATCAACGTTTCCCGGTCAACCGTTAATCGCAGATTGCTCCAACATGGTTACCGAGCGCGACGGTTGACCAAATGTCCACGCCTGTCTGTTCGCCACAGAGTATCTCGTCTTCTTTGGGCTAGGGAGCACAGAAGGCTTCATCCAGGACATTGGCAACATGTGGTCTTCACGGACGAGAGCCGGTTCATCCTTGACCGAAAGGATGGGAGACAACGAGTTCGTCGATTAGCCGGGGAAAACCTTCGCGATGAATGTATCCACGAGACGACTCAAGGCGGAGGCGGCTCAGTGATGATATGGGCCGGCATCCATTATGGAGGGAAAACGCCACTGCTGGTTCCGGACGGAAACGTCAACGCCGCCGCCTACAGGGATATATTGGAGTTCCACTGTCTTCCACATGAAAGACGAGTGTATGGGCACAATTTCCGACTACAGGATGACAACGCTAGACCGCACAGGGCCGCTGCAGTAAGGGAATTCCTGGAGGCAGAGGGCGTCGTACAGTTGCCATGGCCAGCTTGTTCGACGGATATGAACCCCATAGAGCATGCATGGGATGCCCTAGGCCGAGCCATCAACGACACAGAGGTCATTCCTCAAAATCTGCAGGAGTTGGCAGATGCTCTGAGGGAAGAATGGGACGCTATGCCTGTTGACGTCATCAACAAGCTAGTGGACAGCATACCACGACGTCTGCATGCGCTGGTGGTTTACTGACGGATGGTCTATTATCACTTGGTCTAATCATCAGATGGGCTAACAACATTCGGGCTAAACCCACTTAGTCCAATTCTCTTTTGGTCTAGTGACCACTTGGTCTAATAGCCAATTAGTCTAATGACCACTTGGTCTAATATCCACATGGTCTAATGGCCACTTGGTCTAATAGCCAATTGGTCTAATGACCACTTGGTCTAATAGCCACTTGGTCTAATGCCCAGTTGGGCTAATCGTCACTTGGTCTAATTTTCATTTGGTCTAATTGCCATTTCGTCTAATGTATTTTCTTGTCACTTGGTCTAATTGCATTGGTCTAATACCAGTTCGTCTAATACTCGGTTGGTCTAATACTAGTTGGTCTAATACCAGTTGGTCTAATCCTCACTTGGTCCATTATTCATTTGGTCTAATGTGCAGTTGGTCTAATTTCCATTTCGGCTAATTTCCATTTAGTCTAATTTCCACTTGGTCTAATTTCCAGATAGTCTAACATTCATTTCGTCTACATGCCATTTGGTCTAATTTGTAAAGTCTGCATGGTGACTTGTTTTCAATTTTCCGGTGAAATTTTTAAAGTTACTTTCCGCGCGCCGGCTTCGAATCTTCACACGCACGCCCCTCGATATTGGAGTACAGTAAGAGTGACGTATATTTCGTCCCCGATTTAATTTTGAAAATATGGGGATTTTCGAAAGCCTGTGAGGACGAAAAAAATTATTTGGGGATTAAACAAACTTTGGGGATTTTTTTTTGTTTCAGGTGATTTTTGAAGGTTTTGGTGAAAAACAATCAAATTTGCTATTTTTCTGTAAAATTCGCTAATATAGAGGTGAAAAAATATGATTTTTATTTATCCACCTCTATGTATACGATCTTCCGTAGATAATTAACGCTGGCTTAACCCAATCATGGTTCCCAACTTTTCAAGTAAACGTCTGATGAAGTTAAAAAATTCCTTGATAATTATTTAAACCCATTCCCAGTTTCTCATGTTTTCTAAGTTGTTGCAGTGAATTACATGTGTTATTATTATTTTAGTTATGCATGTATAATGTACCAGTAGGCCTATACTTGTATTGTAGTATAAGAGGATACATGTCATTCAATGAATTTGTTTTAATATACAACACAATATAACAGAGTCTGACTGACTATCATGCTTTCGACTTTTGGGCCGATCAAAATTCCCTGATTTTGCCCTCATTTGAGGCATTTCCCCCGGATTTGAGGCAATCCCTGACTGGAAAAAAATTCCTGATTTCCTTGATTTTTTAGTCCCTGATGGGATGGGAACCTTGCCAATCCATTTTAAGGAAGAGGCAAAGAAGTAGAACAAAAAACAGAATGAGAAGATATATAAGATGAATGAATACTGTGGTGATAACTGATAAAGGTCTGCAAGCGTAGACTATACTATGTTATTACACGTCAGAATGATGTGGCTGCTACCAAGATGGTCGCAGTGATGTTGTCGCAGCTAAACCAATAGACCTGTATAGTGTTATCAAACTATATCTAACTGGTCTGTTATTTGCCTCCAAACTAACTATTGAAATAACTAAACAAATATTCATAACAAAATTGCATGATCTATATTTTGTTATCATTGTATTCAACGTTAATTTTACCTTACTTGAATTACGGAGTAGTTGCGTGGGGTAACGCAGCGAATTCTCAAATTAACAGACTTTATATTTTACAAAAAAGAGTGATTCGTATTACTAGTCATGCAGAATTCAGGGCACATACAAATATTCTGTTTTTGAGAAATAAAGTCTTAAAGGTTAAAGATTTATATTATTTTCAACTCGGACAGTTAATGTACAAGTTTATCAATAAACAATTACCGTTACCTTTTAATGATATGTTTGTAAAAAATGATACAATTCATAAGCACTTCACTCGCCAGGCGAGTTCCTTTCATTTACCTCTGAATAGAACATCGTTTGCACAGAAGACATTTGTTTTTACTGGTCCAAAATTATGGAATTCTTTTTCAAAGGATATTATACAAAGTAATTCAATACAAAATTTCAAAGGAAAACTTCAAAGATATCTTCTGAATTCATATTAGATTATCGTTTTTTCCCAAAGTAATGTAATTCAGAACTTAATATGTAAATGTGTTTATTAATTTATCTTTGTATATATGTTTAATCGTTTTATGACTTCTGTATACGGTGTCTACTGAATCATTTATTATTATTTATTTATTTTTATTCTTATTTTTATTTGTTTATTTTTTATTCATTATATATATTTATATATTGTTTATTTCTTTATTTTATCTTACTTTTTATTCATAAAATTTACTTATTAAAGGGGGCCTTCACCCTACAAGCTCTGCTTTTTAGTTGGTCTCCTTCCCTTTCGATTTCATGGTAGTATTGTATTATAAAAAATGATTTAAATGTTATATTTTGTAAATATGTATATTGAACTATCATTGTAAATGTCAAAAGATTGAAAGAGAAAATAAATGAATTGAATTGAATCCAATGGCTTTGTAAGTTTTGGAATCCCCCAAACTGAATAACTAGGCCATCAAGTTCAAATATCGTCCGTAAAGGTGCATAACAATGATTTAAAAGAGGCATAAACATGTTTACCAGATACGTATCCACACAATCAATTACATTATATTTTCGTTTCTTTCTTCATAATAATCTTATTCTGATGAAACCCCGCCATTCGACCATTATAAGCTACAAGTTCCCCAACTTATTGTTCTGTAAATGTGCATGCGGTGATGTAATGATTATGAGTATGATAATTTTCATCATCACCTTATAATCGATATACAGGCCTAATTATGAGAATTATTTTATTAGAATAATTAATTTGTCATCGATAGTCCTTCACGCTGAGGTTTTGCGCCCACCAGCTCTACCCCTCCGGATCCTGGCGATATGTATTAACCGATGCCTAGTATTCATCCATTACGTACCATATATGCTAATTCTAGATACAATAAATAATACTGAATGATGCTATATTAGAATTAATGGACATTAGACCAAGTGTGAATTAGACCAAATGTAAATTAGACCAAGTGGCGATTATCCCAACTGGTCATTAGACCAATTGGCGATTAGACCAAGTGGTCATTAGACCATTTGCCTATTAGACCAATTGGATATTAGACCAAGTGGTCATTAGACCAATTTGATATTAGACCAAGTGAAAATTAGACCAAACGGTCATTAGACCATGTGGCAATTAGACAAAGTGATAATTAGACCAAGTGGAAATTAGCCAAAGTGGAAATTAGACCAAGTGGTGTTAGACCAACTGGAAATTAGACTAAATGATTTTAGCCCAACTGCTCATTAGACCAATTGGATATTAGACCATGTGGGAATTAGACGAATTGGATATTAGACCAAGTGGAAATTATCCCAACTGGTTATTAGCCCAAATGGAAATTAGACGAATTGGATATTAGACCAAGTGGGAATTAGACGAATTGGATATTAGACGAACTGGTTGTAGACGAAATGAGTTTAGACTATGTGAAGTTGGACGAAGTGATAAGTAGACCATGTGGTATTAGACCATCCGATAATTCACCGCGCTGGTTCGTGCCAGGGGTGGACATATATGGTGGCCCTGAAGGGACATCGCAAATATACCAAATCGCGAAAATTCACGACGAAATTGGCGACGAAATTCACGACGTCGCCAATTTCGTCGTCAATTTGAATATTCACGACGAAATTCACGACGTCGTGAATTTCGTCGCCAATTTCGTCGTGAATTTGTTTTGCTTGCCTGGGCGGGTATGCGGGTTGAAACCAATTCGTCTGCTGCTAATTCCTCCACTCACAACAGGGTCTACATTCATTTAGTCTAATGCAATTCTGTCCATTCGCCTAACAACCATAATATGGTCCAATAACCATTTGGTCCAGTCATCACTTCGTCTATAATCACCAGTTCGTCTATGACCATTTCGTCTCATAACTAGTTGGTCTAATATAAATTTTATTTTCCTTAATTTCGCCCAATTAACACTTAGTTCAATTAAACCAAATGGCATATGGAATAAATGGCAATTGGATCAACTTGGTTATTAGACGAAATGGCAGTTAGACCATGTGGATAGTGGACGAACTGATGGTAGACCAAAATGATAGCAGACGATTTGGCATTAGACCAATTGAAAATAATCCATTGAAACGACAGAACGATGTCCACTGCTATCCATATGCATAGGCGGATCCAGGGGGAGGGGGGCCGAGGCCCCCCCCCCCCCGTATTGGCGGAGCAAAAAAAAGGAAAAAAGGGAAGAAAGAAATATTAAAAAAGGAGGGAAAAGAGAGGAGAAAAAAAAGAAGAGGAGGAAGACGAGTTAAAAAAATAAGCTGAGGGGAAGACATGGAAATAAAAAGAATCTTTCATGTCACTATATAAAATTTTCGCTCGCGCTTCGCGCTCGCATTGCCTGTTAGGTGTTCCAGGGGTGGATGCAGCCTTCGCCAATAGGGGGGGGGGGGCGGAATTATTTTTCAGCCATATTTTCCCCGATCGGCCGCTCGAAGATGTATTTTTTCCTAAAATTTGAACATTCTGGGCAATGTTTGTTTTTCCTAAAAAAGATGTGTATGCAAATAAATAATTACTACGAACGCGAAGCGCGACCAGAAATGAACTGATGGAAAAGAATACCTGTTAAAGACTGCATGCAGTTAGTCATGAAGACGTTATATATTTTAAAGATCAAATAATGCGAGCGCGATGCGCGAGCTGAATTTTTTTGACATTTTTACCTAAAAATTGAAATTCTAAGGACTTATTGTAACTTAAACAGAATAGGTATATAATGAACAATTGATGCGAGCGCGAAGCGCGAGCTGAAAATTTTTGACATTTCTACATAAAGAATGGAAAATTTTAATAAATTTTTGTAATCGTGAACAGGATAGCTATATAACTAAACAATTGATGCGAGCGCGAAGTGCGAGGGGAAAAAAAATCGAGATTTAGACCTAAATACGGGACACTCTATTCATGTTTTGTAAATTTTGAAAAGAGTGAGCAATTCCTACATTAATGATGCGAGCACAAAGCGCTAGCAGAAAATTGTTTATATTGTGATCTGAAACTGGATAATGATTTAAATAGAGAACAAGTTGAATATCTGAATAAACATGCGCGCGCGTGTTTCATATTTAGACCTAGAATCTAGGCATTCAAAATACATCTTTTATCATGAAAATCAAAGCGAGCGCGAAGCGCGAGCTTAAACTATTTGATATTCCGATCTAAAAAGAAGAGTCAATTTCAGCTCTATATTTCAAGCACTTTGTAAGAAAATTGTAAGGTGGATATGGATGGCACAGAGCTGATTTTTGCATTATAATTACTTTGAGTTTTGACATAGGACCGGTACATCCTTAGGACATGTAGGACATGTCATCATATGAAAATGATGACTGTCTTCCTATTCCTCTTGCTAAGCGCGAGATGAAACAAAAGAGACAATTCAATTATTAAATTAATATCTTATTCATTACTGCCTAATAAGGGCGCGAATCCTGATTATATTATGGCCTGAAAACTGGACATTTCAAGCACTTTTGTAATTATAAATAGGATGCATCAGTTAATATATTTTAACAATTAATGCGAGTGCAAATTGCGAGCCTAAATCTATGTATACATTGTCATGAAAAGGGGATTGTATAATCAATATTGAGACATACAATCAAAATGCGAGCGTGCAGCGCTAGCTGATACGTTTTGACAATCAGACCTAAAAAGGGATATTTTGAAAACTTTATGGAATACACGAAAATAATAGGTACCTGATAAATCAAAATTTGCGAGCGCGCAGCGCGAGCGGAAAATGTTAATATTCAGACCATAAAACTATCATATTTACAGAGCACTTTTTTAAAATCAATTTGTAAATCACGCAAAATAATAAAAGTTTGACTTTCGAGATGAAATATATTTTGTATATTGACTTCCAAACTTGATATTTAAGCTCCATATTGAACGAGATATTGAAAATCACCTAACAGGCAATGTGAGCGCGAAGCACGAGCGAAAATTTTATATAGTGACATGAAAGATTCTTTTTATTTCCATGTCTTCTCCTCATCTTACTTTATTCACTCGTCTCCTCCTCTTCTTTTTTTCTACTCTCTTTTCCCTCCTTGTTTTTTTGCTCCGCCAATAAGGGGGGGGGGGGGGCGGGCCAGTCGGCCCCCTCCCCCCTGGATAGGAGTGGACATCGTTCTGTCGTTTCAATTGTTTATTTTCAATTGGTCTAATGCCAACTCGTCTGCTATCATTTGGTCTACCATCAGTTCGTCCACTATCCACATGGTCTAACTGCCATTTCGTCTAATAACCAAGTTGGTCCCATTGCCATTTATTCCATATGCCATTTGGTTTAATTGAACTAAGTGTTAATTGGGCGAAATTAAGGAAAATAAAATTTATATTAGACCAACTAGTTATGAGACGAAATGGTCATAGACGAACTGGTGATTATAGACGAAGTGATGACTGGACCAAATGGTTATTGGACCATATTATGGTTGTTAGGCGAATGGACAGAATTGCATTAGACTAAATGAATGTAGACCCTGTTGTGAGTGGAGGAATTAGCAGCAGACGAATTGGTTTCAACCCGCATACCCGCCCAGGCAAGCAAAACAAATTCACGACGAAATTGGCGACGAAATTCACATTTCTAATCAAGTGGTAATTGCAATGTTTATATTAAAATACTTCTTTTGTTCCCCTTTGAAGGTGTTTACAATATGTTCCCAATTCTGCTCAATTGGAGACGTTATAAAAGAGGTATTTGACATTGAAATTAGTTAAAAATAATAATATAAAAATAGTAATTGCAAGCGCGAAGCGCGAGCTGAATTTTTTCTAAAAATTTAGACCTAAAACAATACATTTTGTGCACTTAATTATGAATAGGATGGGTATATTCCTTAACAAATTGTGCGAGCTAAAAATGTTGATATTCCTAACTGGACACTAGGATGGATATCTAAACAGTCGTGCGGGTGCGAAGCGCGAGCTAAAACTTTTGATATTCCGACTTAAGAACTTGATATTTTAAGCACTTTTAGTAACCATGAACAAATTGGTTTCTAACTGAATAATAAATTGATGCAAGCGTGAAGAGCGAGCTGAAAAGTAAAGATATTCTCCTCTGAAAAGTGGACATTCTAAGCACCTTTTTTTTTAAACTAAAGTATGATCAAGACGGTAGTTAAAAACAATTAATTGGTGTGAGCGCGAAGCGCGAGCTGAACAGTTTTGATATTTCGACCTGAAAACTTTACATTCTGAGCTCTTCATTTTAATTATGAACAGGATGGAATTTTATGCGAGTGCGAAGCTCAAGCTGAAATTTTTTTATATTCCGACCTAAGAACTTGATATTCTAAGCAATTTTTGCAACCGTGAACAAATTGGTTTCTAATGATATATTTTTGACATCTTTTAATTTTTATATTCCGACCTGAAAACCGGACATTCTAAACACTTCATTTAACTATGAACTGGATGGATATACCTAATCAGTTATATGTGAGCACGAAGCGCTCGCATCAATTTTTTTATATCCCGGCCTAAGAACTGGATATTATAAGCACTTTTTGTAACCGTGAACATATTGGTTTTTAACCATCAATTGACGCGAGCGCGAAGTGAATTTTTTTTATATTAACCTGAAAACTAGACATTTATCTTAGGTATCCAACAAAAAAATTGATGCGAGCGCGTAGCGCGAGCGAAATTTTTATTGTTATAATTACATTACCTAAAAGTTGTTCTCTACCTTTTTCCTGTCCCTGGTCAGCCCAGTCCGTCCTCACCATCGGTACTAGAGAGCTCTAAAAGTCGCATTGCGTAAAAACCACAATTTACCGATAAAATTGTACAGTTTAATTGATATTTACCGACAAAGATGGTTGAATTAAAAAACCGAATCAGTTGGAACAGCCCCGTGTGCCCGACAGTTTATAATTTTTTCCGACAGTTTTTTTCCCCCTTTCTCTTAAACTCTTTCTTCTTTTCCCCTTCCCCCTTTTTCTCTCTTTTCTTTTTCCTCTTTTCTTTCCCTTTTTCGCTTTTTTTTGCTTGTAAATCGTCAGGGGGGCAGTCTGCCCCCCTGCGGCGCTGTGCTTCGCTCTCTCCCTTGCTCGGAAATCAGCCGACAGGGCCACGACAAGAGGCTACCAAAATTGCGGCAGATCAATGCGACCGGAACGGCGTAACGGAAAATATGCGAAGCTTTGGAGCGGATTTCTTTCTTCTTTTTTTTTTTTTTGCTGAACCGTAATTCCATTCAACAATAATAATAATAATACACAGATATGGGGCAAGCATGGGTAAGAAATGACAATGGTTCTATTGAATATCATATTTATTTGGAGCTGTTTGTACATATAATACACGCACATACATAATGCTGATATAGCTAGTAGTCACCTTCTATAATATAATAACTGGTATGAGGGGAAAGATATATGAGAGACGAAATCTGTCATGAACGTATTGTTTCATGTTATTGCCTCTTCTGCTCTTGAGTTCTTTACAATGTTTACTGTTTGGAAGTGAAGAAGCCGTAAAAATTGTGGTAAGTCTTAGAATATGCCATTTGTTGCCATACTATTATAAAGATGAATTAAAAGAGGAAACATTTGTGTATTTTCGGAAATTGCTGTCAACTTTTCCCTTTTTCATCACAAATATTGTAATCGCAATAATCAGTGACACCTAACAGTTCGGTGTAGGTCGGTGTTTAGACCCGGGGTTGGGACAGGCAGGGGGGCTGGCGGGGGGGGGGGGGTATAGCAGGTGATTGCCACCTTCTTTATTTTTAAATTGATGAGATAATAATAGTAATGTACGGCATTATGGGCATCCCATGTTCAGGGAGAAATCAATCGTTGTTTCACTTGAAAATGAGGAGAAAATTCGAATATTTCATACAAAATACATAAGAAATAGTGAGTGGATGACATTAACAGTCTCCTCATTTGCATACCGACCAGGATGTGTATATAACTGTTTTGTGAAATCAAGCGAAACTTTAAAGTGTCATAACTTTCTTTTTTTACATCCGTTTTTGATGAAATTTTCAGTATTATGCTAATTTGATTTTTCTCTATTTATTCAAATCAACTTTTTGTTGGGGTGGACTTGTCCTTTAACTCATGCCTTGTGTACTGAAGGCCCACTAAATTTTGTATGTGCTAGTCTTTGCATGGAGACACGCTTGTTGATCAAAGTTTCAATCAGGGTCTGTGCCTGCAGACTAGTCACTACGCACTTTTCTTCTCTTCCATGCTTCTTATCTTGACAACAGCAATATACTGTTTCCGCATGGAGCTAACACAGAGTAGAAGTAATAGCTACATGGTTTCCGTAATCAATTTGTCGAGAAGTAATATACATTTTCCAAACGTTAAACTCTCGTCATGCTCATTAAAGGACAAGTCCACCCCCACAAAAAGTTGATTTGAATACAAAGAGAAAAATCCAACAAGCATAACACTGAAAATTTCATCAAAATCGGATGTAAAATAAGAAAGTTATGACATTTTAAAGTTCTACTTAAAATTTCACAACACAGTTATATGTAGATCCTGGTCGCTATGCAAACGAGGAGACTGATGACGTCATCCACTCACTATTTATTTTGTATTTTATTATACGAAATATGAAATATTCTAATTTTCTCCTCAATGTCAAGCGAAACAACGATTAGTTCCTCCCTGAATTAGCATTGTTTAACATACGGTTCAGTCAAGTTGGTCCTTCTAATCGGTAAAAAATGAAATATTGTATAATTCAAATAACAGAAATCGAAAGAAATGAAGAGCTCACTTACAAAAGGGTTAAGTCCATTTTTCATCAAATTTGATTTTTTGGTCTCAATGTATAGATTTTTAGTAGCTCTATAAGATGATACAAAAGAAAAGTTGAAATTCCGATTAAAAAGGAAAATCACTTTTTTTTTCAAAGGGGTTAGGCCCATTTCTGTTTGGTTGCAAAAGGGTTTAGGTCCACACATATTTTTTGTTTTGCAAAGAATATTTTTAACAAATATGAAGACAGGTAGATTTCTTTTTATACCCAATTTTATGTTCTCATGGTATAGGGTATCATGAAAATTTAGTGTCGCATAAGAATATTGCACTATGGGACAATAAATAAAACAAATCTTGGAGTGGACCTAACCCTTTTTGCCACCAAACTCTGCTGAAGAGCTCATTTGTCAAAAGGGGTTAGGTCCATTTTTCATAAATTTTATTGTTTTCTGTCTCAAAACCTCAAAAATTTTAGTCGCTCTGATGATACCAAAGAAAATTTGAAATTCACATGAAAACGTGAATAAAAGTGGCAAAGAAAAATCCCTTTTTAATCAAAAGAGATTGGATTCATTTTCGTTTGCTTGCGAAAGGGGTTAGGTCCACATTGATAATTTTTTTTTAAATATTAAAAAAAAAATGAAAACAGGTAGATTTCTTTTATACCCAATTTTATGTTTACATAATAGGGTAGTGCATCGTGACAATTTAGTTTCTCATAAGAATATTGCAATAAGTGAGAATAAAAAACATGGTTTTTCTCGGAATGCTCCAGAGTGGACCTAACCCTTTTTGCAACCAAACTCTTCAAATAGTGAGAGAGGGACCATCATCGACCATGTCATTTGCATGTCACTGAGTTGTGCATATCACTGTTTTGTGAAAATTAAAGGGAAAGCTTAAAATAACTTTCTTATTTTACATCCGATTTTGATGAAATTTTCAGTGTTATGCTAGTTTGATTTTCTCTATTTATTCAAATTAACATTCTGAGGTGGACTTGACTTAAGAAATTATTTATTGTTTGCAGTAGTGAAATGATTTAACATTGATCTCAAACAACCCCTCTTTACCCCCCCCCCTCATTATTGGCCTTTATTTCTTGAAATTGATTTTTTTTATGGTCTACAACTGACAATAATGTTATTAGACCGTTCAAAGGTACCTAGTATAGCCTTCTCCGTAGTAGGACTGATTTACCCTTTTGTAAAATGCCTTTATTTTCTTTCTTATTTTAAAAGCAGAAGGGGGACTTTGTCTGGTGAGAATGGCTAGATGTATAAGTTTTCAATTACTACTTAACTGTCGGATAATGACAACTTGCCAGTGCTGACAGCTTTCATAAAATTGGTCCAAGGATAAAGATTTGCAATCAAATTTTACTTCACAGCAAAGAATACTTTTCGATTATCCAAGCTTAGACATAATCATACCAGATAAAAAAAAAACATAGAAAAGGCATCAAATTATTAAGGAGAAAATAGTCATCAAACAGTTTCTCCATGTCAAGGATTTTCATTGAATAGGTAACGGTATTAAGGTTGAAAAAAAAAACATAGCGAACACTCTCCCTCAGTAACACTTATAACCCCTTTCTTTTCTGGTCCCGCTAACTTTCTTTTCAGGATTTCCTTAAACTAACTAATTAAATTAAAGCACTCGTTTTGATAATGTTCTTTTGTTTATCGATTATTTTCAATTACAATATCAGATATGATGTAAAATGTACTCTTCTACCAATATTTATGTGTTTCGTGTTCAATTTCCATAATGTTTAAATTGACGAAAATGGACATTCAACTAAGGTTTTGTAAAAGGTCAAGTCCACCCCAGTAAAATGTTGATTTGAATAAATAGAGAGATATCAAACTAGCATGATGCTGAAAATTCCATCAAATCGGATGTCAAATAAAAAAAATTATGATATTTTATTGTTTCGCTTATTTTTCACAAAACAGTGATATGCACAACTCAGTGACATGCTCACTATTTCTTTTGTTTTTTTATTGTTTGAATTATACAATATATCATTTTTTTAAAGATTTGACAACAAGGACCAACTTGACTGAACCATATACTGTATTATTAAACAATGCGAATTTCACATGTTCAGGGTGGAATCGATCGTTGTTTCACTTAACAATGAATAGAAAATGAGAATATTTACATGTCCATGTATTTTGTAAGCTGCTGTTGTTTGATGAAGAGTCTATACCTTCTCAAGTTTTTCTTTGGTTGGAGTTTCCCTTTAAAGCGTAGTTTTAAGCATCATACCCAAACCTTTCTCTCTGCCTCTCCTACTCACTCCTTATATCACTTTTTCAAGGCACCCTACGCCTTTGAACAAACTTTTTTAACATGAAAAAGCATCATCCATAAACATTACTTCAAAAGATCTTTATCTGCAAATGATTATAATATAAACACATGACACACAACATATTTTTCGTACTAACCCCCCCCCCCTCCTTTAACAAGTACAAAAATATTCCTCAATCTTTTCTAATTATCAGTAGTAATGTACGGCATTATGGGCATCACATAGGTAATACCAGCATGTACAAAGAATACCCTACTACTTTTCCGCAATGCCTTTCTACTAATAAACGCTGTCCCATTCACTCGCGTACAAAAATACCCTCATATTTATTTTGAAGGACAAGTCCACCCCAACAAAAAGTTGATTTGAATAAATAGAGAAAAATCAAACTGGCATAATACTAAAAATTCATCTAATCGGATGTAAAAGAAGAAAGTTATGATATTTTGAAGTTTCGCTTATTTTTCACAAAACAGTGATATGCACAACTCACATGACTCAGGGACATGCAAATGAGACAGTCGATGATGTCCCTCACCCACTATTTCTTTTGTTTTTATTGTTTGAATTATACAATATATCATTTTTTTTAAGATTTGACAACAAGGACCAACTTGACTGAACCATATATTATTAAACAATGCGAATTTCACATGTTCAGGGTGGAATCGATCGTTGTTTCACTTAACAATGAAGAGAAAATGAGAATATTTACATGTCCATGTATTTTGTAAGCTGCTGTTGTTTGATGAAGAGTCTATACCTTCTCAACCTTTTATTTGGTTGGAGTTTCCCTTTAAAGCGTAGTTTTAAGCATAATACCCAAACCTTTCTCTCTGCCTCTCCTACTCACTCCTTATATCACTTTTTCAAGTCACCCTATACGCCTTTGAACAAACTTCTTTAACATGAAAAAGCATCATCCATAAACATTACTTCAAAAGATCTTTATCTGCAAATGATTATAATATAAACACATGACACACAACATCTTTTTCGTACTACCCCCCCCCCTTTAACAAGTACAAAAATATTCCTCAATCTTTTCTAATTATCAGTAGTAATGTACGGCATTATGGGCATCACATATGTAATACCAGCATGTACAAAGAATACCCTACTACTTTTCCGCAATGCCTTTCTACTAATAAACGCTGTCCCATTCACTCGCGTACAAAAATACCCTCATATTTATTTTGAAGGACAAGTCCACCCCAACAAAAAGTTGATTTGAATAAATAGAGAAAAATCAAACTGGCATAAAAATTATACTAAAAATTCATCTAAACGGATGTAAAAGAAGAAAGTTATGATATTTTGAAGTTTCGCTTATTTTTCACAAAACAGTGATATGCACAACTCACATGACTCAGGGACATGCAAATGAGACAGTCGATGATGTCCCTCACCCACTATTTTTTTTTTTTTATTGTTTGAATTATACAATATATGATTTTTTTACAGATTTGACAACAAGGACCAACTTGACGGAACCATATATTATTAAACAATGCGAATTCCACATGTTTTTTTTTTTTGATTAAGTAGTTTTTATGTTCAGGGTGGAATCGATCGTTGTGTCACTTAACAATGAAGAGAATGAGAATATTTTTTCGTATTTAAGAAATAGTGAGTAGATGACATCATCAGTCTCCTCATTTGCATACCGACAAGGATGTGCATATAACTTTTGTGAAATCAAACGAAACTTAAAATGTCTTAACTTTCTTATTTTTCATCCGATTTTTATGAAATTTTCAGTGTTATGCTTGTTGGATTTTTCCCCTTTTATTCACTTCAACTTTTTGTTGGGGTATATACTTGTTCTAAATTGATATTGAATGCTAGATTTTCAAAAACATGATTTAATTCATCTAAGATGATAGCACTATCATACATCAAAATGAAAAAGCTGTGGATAAGGCAAAGTGGTGAATTAAAAAACCTTGATTTACAGAAAAACACCAAAAGTGGATTTAGCTCCTTTTGGAACAAAACTCTTCATATACTAGTAGCACGTTCGGTGCTGCGGAGTCTAGTGGCATAAAGGCTGAACGCAAAGACTAACGTACTGTTATTTCATTTTTTTGGTCAACATGAACGTGTCTTCTTTCTTGAATATCATCTAAGCACCATGATGGCGAAGTTTCTTATCTCGAATATAGACGAGAAATCTAATTTTCTTTAACACATTTGAAAATAAATATCCGCCATCGTGGTGCTTTTTTATATGATTGTGCTGAGGGTATGTCAGAAAACCCCCATGCACTTTGTACAGGCAAGCTATTCGGTGGGATACTTCGAGATTACATAATGCGACGATCGAGATAATGTCGATTGCTCTCGCAAAACCGGGAGTGCTCCTGATTGAATACGGTGCTCCTATGTCATAAGCTAAAAAGGAAACATTCTGGGTTTTTTTGCTTCCGATGAAAATGACCGGTGATTTATAGGGCAGCGTCAATTCCTACAGGGAAATCTAGGATTAGTCTACAAGTCTTGCCTTATTTCCCCTCAAGACGCGAGAGCAGATCAGTATTAACCTGGTCACTTCTCCCGGTCATTTATTGTCTTCAGGTAGCTGTCCTTTAACTTTCCTGTTGAAGCTCAAGCGCCATAGGTCCTATTGGAAAGGCAATTCCTTCTCCGGGCTGCATGCTACCGACAGCTTTGACCATCGAGACTTTGAATGGGGGCAGCTAGGATGGGATCACGGATAGAAAATACGAAGCGGTGGTTGAGTGACCGGTGGGGTTGGGTCGTCGTGGCCGGTGCTTCGGTGTTTTTCTTTCTCATCTTTGGATTCATGCTTGTCTTCAGCATTATATTCGTCGCCCTCCAAGAAGAATTCAAGAGTACAGTCACCCAAACAGGTACGTACGTGTTTTTGGAGATATGCCATGCTCCATTATCATGCGTCTGAATGCACCATCCCACCCCCCCCTCTCTCTCTCTCTCTCTCTCTCTGAAACTTCCTTCACATCAAGGTACTTTTTAAAGATGTTTTATTGTTTTTCTCTCAAATCAAATTAATTCATTCAGACATTCTACTTTGATCGATGAACAGGCTTAGTCCTGCAACATCGTTGGAGTACTAGTAAAATAAACTAAACTAACTAAACATACAATACAGTTCACAAAGTAACAATTGTAAAAATAATTCTAACAAATTACTTAAACTCTTATACATTTACTAATCATGTAATATTATTCAATGACACTGTATCGTAACAGATGAGGGGTGACTCACAAATGTCTGAGAAAAAAACCTATAAAAAGTAAAGGCGTGGTTCGCTATCCTTACCCACCCTAAGTTCCCTGCCTACCCCCCCCCCCCGCACACGCAAGCACCCACACTTCACACCCTCAAATACTCACACACTTCATACGCCCTTGCATAAGGTGCCTGCGTTTTCATTTGAAACAAGCAAAACACCATAATTAACGAACATAATCTCGTGAGCTCTGTCGCCTCTATACACTATGCTATCATGCTTGTAAGGAAATGTTCCCATTTCCTTAAATGGTTTGATAGTTTACCTCGCCTTACTGCTAAAATTTTCTCTTCACGTTCATTTTCTCAAATCTTCTCTCTAATTTCATTGGGACTTGGTGGTCTTTTTTAATCCTGCTGTAAGCAAAGATCAAATATTTCATTAAAAGAATAATGTAATTGATTATCTGATCCTTCCCTATAATTAGAATGCCTATATCCACCCGATTGACATTTTTTTTGTAAAACACCTACTTAGCTTGTTGTACGCGAGTAAATGGGAGACTGAATGTCAAACATTCGTACCGTTGCACACACGACGTATGGCAAGCCGTTTTAACATGCATATTTCTTGATATCAAGAATTACCATTGCTTAACTACACATAACAATTTCTTGATATCAAGAATTCGATTCATTTCTTGATATCAAGAATTCGAATTCTTGATATCAGAAATTATATTTCTTGATATCAAGAATTCCATTTCTTGATATTCGATTTCTTGATATCAAGAATTCATTTCTTGATATCAAGAATACAAATTATTGATATCAGGGATTCGATTTCGTGATATCAGAAATTCAATTTTTTGATATCGGTGAAAGAAAGAAACACTCTATTCAACGCGTCTACTTTAACTACAGTAAGCGCATGCAATGCGTTGATTGGTTGAATCTTAATTCTTACAGTGACGTCACCTTTTCCTGAGCCGTATTATTGGACGGTACATTTTTAACGGTACGAATGTTTGTCATTGAGCCTCCCATTTGCTAGCGCACAATAAGCCAAGACTAAGTATGCGTTGTGCAATTTACTATAACAAATAGTGAACGGTCTGTCATACAATATTGTTGGACTATATGAACTCCAAATACAAATTGATCCCTCGTGCAGGTCTATTTCACCTCGGCTTCGGCCTCGATGAAATAAACCTGGACTCGGGATAATTTTATATGTGTCGTACATAAGCCAGTATATATTGTACAATAGATTGAACACTACTTATATAAATACACAGTCCCACGCATACTCACACAAAAATTTACACAAATTGGAAACAGATAAAAGCGTAAGGCCTGTTATACGTGTTGAATGTTTGAATATAATTTCTCCCTTACACAGCATGGATGGGTTCCTTGCCGCTAGGTGTTTGCTGTGCCAGCTCACCGCTAATCAGCCTTCTGATTGAACGCTTTGGGCCTCGTGCTATCGTCGTGACAGGGTTGGCAATCTCGTCGGTTGGCATCATTGTGACGTCATTCATGCACTCTCTTCCACCGATGTACTTCTCGTTTAGCTTGGCCTTTGGCTTTGGCTCTGGGATGGCGTTCTTTGGTTGCCTTAATCTCATCCTAACCTACTTCCCCCTTAAGAATGCAACCAGGGCCACGGCAATGCCCATGGCAAGCTCAAACCTCGGTAATTATCCCGCCTCTATAGAGGTAAATTTTGTTTCTCTCTTTCCTTCCTGTCTCCGTCTGAAGTTGCATGGGATAAAGAACCTAGGTTGGTCCCTGGGTAGACTCTCAACAGTTTTCGTCTTCCTCTGTAGGAAGGCTATACTAAGATTGTACACTTTGTGGATCAATGTGAACACAGCTAGTGTTATCAATCAGTGCCACATGATGACGTTGTTTCAGCGTCACAGAACCAATTCAAGAACACAGTAAATGTTTTGAAAATGCCCGTCAAATAACAATGAACAGCTGGAAGTTCTTTGTCGACAATTTATTGATGAACCGGAACAGCTGTTTCGTCCTAAGTTTTGGAGCTGACGAAACATATTTGCTAATACGTCGTTTGCCCAGAATCCAGAACGAAACTGCTATTTTAATTCACCAATTTTCGACAAAGACTTCTTGTTGATCTTTGTTATAAAGGAATTTGACAAAACACTTTCTATGTTCTTAAAAGCGTTCTGCGTCGCGGCGCGAAAATGCCTGCTTTCGCGGAATAGAAAATAAACCCCTCAAAAAAAAAGTTCTGCAACTCAATTTTGAGGGATGATACATCTATATGTTTTTGTTACTGAAGTATAAAAGATTAAACTGGTATCATTGAAAAGTTTAATTACAGAATTCCTCTTTACAATGATGTGCCATCTGCTGTGATTATATAATCATGGAATGTGCAGTTACCCTGAATATAGGTAAAATTCAGGAGTGAAATGTTGCAAAATGCATTGTTTTTTAACAAGATTCTCAATTTCTATAGAATTCTGACCATGCAGACAGGCGACAGTTAATGTTTTGCATAGGTCAGTGGTGATCGAATGGTGCTTTTTAACGAATGAAATGTGCTTGAATGCTATTTGGGTGGTCATTGATGAAGGCTAAAGACTTGAATTGTGCGTATTAAGCATCTTTTTTTTTAATTCAACATCCTAAAAAAAATTTGAGTTCAACATTATTCCAAACACATTCAATCCATTACGCAAAAGAGAATACACAATGTGTGGATTTTTAGGCATCAGTGCATCAACATCATTCAAACTTGGTCCGTCCTCGAAACTGGAAATTCGGTATATTGGAAAGAACAAATTTTGCAACATTTTATTTTTTTTTACATTAATTGCTGCATATTTATCATGTATGTGCATTACAAAAAAAAAATCAAAGAGGGGTATTTCTGCTTTTCATTACCACTTTTACATAATCATGGCATACTAAGCATGCTAAGAAATTCATTACCGCTCAAACTTAAGTTGCAGAACTTTTTGAGAGGTTTGTGTGAAGACAGTTTGCCATTGCAAAACAGTGTAAACATTTCCAAAGTGAACCAACTGTGTTTCATAAAGCCCGGCTCACATTATGCGATCCGGTGCGATGCGATTTTTCAAGAAATCGCATTTTGCATTAAATATGAAAGTTCCAAGAAGTAAAATTATTTCATATAAAGTTTGGCAAGAATTAAGGAATACTGAAATCATATTTTAACTTTGCGGCAAGCCCCGTGGTCGGAGTAAAGTCCAAGTCGGCTTCAAGTCGCAGCCGATGATGATGTCATTACGATTTTGAATTAAATTTGTTTATATTCATTTAGGGAGGCTCGAACTGGGCTGAATTACAATTTCAGTAGTCCTACCACTATTCTGAATACTGATCCGTAATATTTTATTAGTTGGAAAGTCCATACCAAATGTTATCACAATTAATTTCTTTGAAATTCGGATCGCGACGAATCGCAAAGTGTGAGCCAGGCTTTAGGCATTAACCTACTGTATGATTGAAGCATTAACGACCTCACCATCCTCCCTTTCACACGGTACCTAAATTGTAATTTGAATGAACCAGTGAAAAACATTTTTAGCACATGTGAAACCAAACTACAGTGCGTATAAAAAAAAGTTTACACTTTGAAAAAGCCCTAGCTGGGAATTAAAAAATATACAACATGTGGGTAATTTTTTCACATATAATCTTGGGTTTGGGTCTCATCTATCCAATGAAAGTAAAAGTTTTGTCAGAATGTTACACTTGAGTTAGCACTGTCCATTTTTGTAAAGCTCGCAGAAATCTGTTTGAGCAGAAATGCTCGTTTTCACGCTGTGTTAAGGGGAAACGGCGAAATCAAACTTACCCTGCGAAACATTTCTCATACATTTTCCTTGCACTTTTAGTCAGTTGAAATAAGACGGATACATTCAAGCATTTTGTAACAATTTTGCCACCCAAATCGAAATTTCAGCACTTAGTAAGCACAACCTATACCCTTTTTGTGCCAGCTGGATCTGAGGACATAACCGAATCTGAACAAAAGGTTAAATCAGACATCTCCAGCATTATTTCACTCAGTTTTTGTCATTGAAAGTGGGTTTACATTTCATTTTTCATTTAATACTTGTTTCTCCACACTTTTCCCAAGCTTGGCAATGATTAACAAAATGAAAATCAAGCTTAAGCCATTCCATGTACATGTAAATCACAGCTCAGTGTAAAGCAAATATCGTCACGATGGCCTCGGTGTGTGGGGGAGAGGGGTGGGGTGAAATGCTCTCTTCGAAGTGTTTTGGGCAAGGAATCAAGTCAAAAAAGGTAAAAGATATCTTCAAATCAATTTTAATAGCTAAATTCTACGTGCATAACTATTTCAAAGTTCTGCGCAAATCATTTTTCACTAACTTTTCAAAAGTAAGTGGTGCTCACTCATGCAGAAATATTTTTCGACAGTTATTTCGTCATTTGATTAAATACCTGTACCGATGTTAAAATGTGGAAAAGTGTTCAGGATATTACAAATGTATAATTTTACAGGATTTTTTCAAAGTGTAAACTTTTTTCTTATACGCACTGTAGAATCACAAACGCTAATCACAATCACGAATTCAAATTCTACATCGGAGGTGAATTCCAGTTAAGTTTCACTCAAATTACGGTACGAATTTTACGTCTGAAAGGGTTGACCTCCAAAACATCTTTTGGAGTGCGGTGCTTACGTGACCTTTCAAACACTTCCGTAGATAATAGAATTGTCGTACACTCATTGACTGTAGTTTGTATTTGCGACGCAGTGTTTTGATTGACAAGCCACCAATGACACAATAGCGCCTTCGCTCAGGTATTCGAATTAAAATCACAGTTTTCGAGTGAACGTGTGAATGGTACGATGATTCTATAGACGAAGTGCAATCATCATTACTATGATGGTTCAAGATTCACATAAGGGCCCCATATGAAGTTATCATGCCCTCAATCTCATATGCTAGTGCGCTATGCACAACTTTATTATTATTACTATTACTTTTTAATATTTTTATTTTAATCATCAAGAATCACAATATTTACAGTAAATTAGCAAGATAAAAAAATAATAAATAAAATCAAGAATAAAAAATACAGAATATTATTTAAACATATTATAAGAACAAACTCCAAGACTGACAAAAGATGCATGGTTATTGAAAGAAGTAAGAGGTCGAAATTGCCTCGCCACCTAATGGAACAGTCACATTCCCCCTACGGTGGCCGTACGGCGAGTCGAAGACAGTCATTTTACCCGGGGGGGGGGGGGGCACTTCCATTGACGAGTGGATACCATGCGCGACCATGGGGTCTCGAAAAGCACCCTAAACACGTATTTTCCATTTTCTGAAAATGCACCCCTTAACAAGTATTGGCGTGTGAAACTATACCTTAACAAGTATTGGAAACAAATACTATTGGCGAGTATTCCCAGAATTGAGCCACTAAACAAGTGACAGCGATGTATTTTCCATATTCTGAAAATGCACCCCTTAACAAGTATTGGAAACAAAATGATACTCTTGGCAAGTATTCCCTGAAATGAACCCCTAAACAAGTACAGCGATGTTTCATTGTTGTCACGGGTCCGTCGGTCGTCGGTTTACCTTTACACACTATTATGGTTTAGTACGGCCCCGCACCTTCCACACCTCGCGCAAATCGGACTCTAAACACGTAGTGTTGGGGCAAAAAGGACATCCTTTATAAAATATTTTGATTTTGTTTTATCATCCCCGCATATTTGACTCTAAACACGTATATTTTTCCGAGCGAAATAGATACCCTTTTTTCAATATTTTTGTGTTTTTGACACCCTTATCATGTTACGTACGTAACGTGCCCTATCTAGAAAAAGACATCCTTTGGCGTGTTTTTTGGGTCGCGCATGGTATCCACTCGTCAATGTAAGTGGCCCCCCGGGTCATTTTAACATTTTTTTGTACCAGTTACATTTTGGTTTGATTAAAAATGAATAAAACAGCGGTTTTCGACTCGCCGAAATGCGACCGTCCCAATCGGTGCCAGCGCTATTATACACAACTTAGAATCGACTGATTGTTGACTATTGAGTGTTCTTTCCCACTGGGGAAGTTTAAATCTTGTTTCGCCTTTTCATAGTTTGTTCCAATCCTTTTTAAAGTGATTTCCGATTATTTAGGGTTATTCCATTTTTACCATTTATTGTAGGTACGTTTACCCTTGGACCTTTGACCTACCTTCTGCAGACACGATACGGATGGAGAAACATGCTAAGAATCATGGGATCGTTGATAGGGGTCATCTGCATACCCTTGAGTTTGCTGGTTTTGAAACCGCCATCTAAACCAAGAATAGAACACAAAACGATTTGCGCGTCCGGAAGAACGAAATACTCTGAGATAGCTTCACAGGAAGACGAAAATTCCGACGTTCGAAGTGAAGGCATCAAAAGTCAAAACAATTCTTCCAGTCATGAAACTTCCGCAAAAATGGATAAAACCATTCATGAATGCGATTTGTGTGATAACACACAGAGGATAGCCGATGGACGAAAAATGGTTATCAAAGGTAGAGTGTATCAAGAAAACGAAACTCAACGTAGTCCCATTTGCAGAATTCTTCGTACTCTTTTGTATCCAGATGTCCTATTGCTCTCATTTTCTGTATTCGGATATGGTCTTGTAAACTCCGTTTTCTTCATACAATTGGTGAGACTAAAGATAAGATGCGACAAAACTAAGCAACATTTATATAAAGCATTCAGACATAGAGAGACACTCGCACTGCCAAACATTATGTATATGCCTTAACGCATGATATAAGACATCATGGATATTTCATAATGTCTTGGCTTTTGTTATACGATGTCATTAA
Organism: Lytechinus pictus; assembly: GCF_037042905.1. Taxonomy (NCBI): domain Eukaryota; kingdom Metazoa; phylum Echinodermata; class Echinoidea; order Temnopleuroida; family Toxopneustidae; genus Lytechinus; species Lytechinus pictus. The sequence continues at coordinate 31,838,882 of NC_087255.1, read as the reverse complement.
GCTGTCTGCACAATTCTGGACCATTCTTTTGGCGCTAAATTTCGTTTTTCACAAGAATTCAAATTTGATGTTGTCGCCTGATGTACATGTAGACGCGTAAATGTATGTTGCATGCCTCTGCAACACTTTTGATGCTTCATATATCTTTTCTGTCTGGAACATAATTCATGAGAATGATATTGGAGCGTTCTTGCTGAGATTTTTCTCATCAAGATATCAAATTACAATTAACTAAGAGTAGTTGTAGTGTTGTTGCTATGTTGGTAGTGGTAGACAGTATGCGGTAGTAGTAGGAGTAGAAGTAGCAGTAGTATTAGGAAAAATGTATTTAACCTGGATCTGGATATAGGCAAGGACCGCTGTGGTATAATAAATGACCAGGATATGGGGGTAACGGAGAATGATACTGAAGGAAGTCGTCTACGACATTAGCCTTGAAACCTGTTTCTAGCTGTTTGGGATGTCATGTTAACAACAAAGCATATCAATATGTGACTTTCTACTGCCTACTAGGCTGTCTCGGACCCGATAAATGTCCTTACTTTGAATTGTCTTATTGGTCTAATGGGTCTTAGAAATTCATTTGAAGGTCTGGTGGAACCAGCCACCGGCCGCTTTTAATTATAGGAAGATATATCCTTGCGCATCTCCGCCTTCAGATTTGACTGGTCAGCATCTTCGTCATACTTTCATGCATGATCTTAAGAAGTGTTGTCTCCAGTGATGAAACAAGTCCCTATTACTTCCTTTCAACTGTTCAAGGGAGTTGATCATGTCCTTCTCTAACATGTACGGTTCGACACCGTGGCGCCATATTCGATACTTTATTGCTTGACAAGAGCCACGTGTAGGTTGTCATTTGCTTTTTACAAGTGCAATTACTGATTTTGTTATGCTAGTTTTCTTGGCAGCGTGTGAGCTCAAACTCCGCTACCTTTTCCCCCAGAATTTCTCCTTGTTAAGAGCGTTCAGGTACACCTTTTTTAGATGTAGATGTGAGTGACTTTGAGGTTCTGAATCCCAAGCCCCATTTTTCAGCCCATTAGTTTTGTTAGGTCTTCCAGAAGTGTCTCGTGATCTTTTTCCGTTCTGATCGGTCTATAAATGAGTATTACCAGTCATCAGCAAATAAGTGTACTTGTGATTTAACGCAGTTTAGAAGGTTAGTTATAGGAATACCGCATGGCGGTCCGTCCAGGAGCTACATGTAGGTCTTTCGAACATTCCTTTAAAACGGTAAGTTTGTCTAAGATTCTTAATTAAAATCATCTTTACAGCTACTGTTGTAATTATAATTTCAAACCTTTCTGTCAAACGGAAATCGTCTGAGCTTTACAGAATACTCAATCATATCAAGATATCCCAATAGGTTCCATGACAAAAGCTCCGACGACAATTGCTCCGAAGGAATATCTGCACGTTAAGCCAAACATAACCTTCGAAACTGAATAAACCCCAATCCTTATCTTTACATATCGTCGTCATAGTCGTAGTAATAGTTAATCGTATATACACGGTGGACTATGGGGGTGACACGACATTTGCTCAGGCGACAGTTGCTCCGGGCTTTATTTCGTCCAATATATTATAGGGTAAGGGTTGTTGCTATGTACTCCTAATTAATCTACAGTAATTAGCAATTAAGGCACATAAATAAGCACACATCTGATACTCTTGTTATATGATTCCAAAGCAAGTTTATTCCGCATTGCGCCTGCGCAGCTACAATTGTGAGTCATGCTATGACATCATGTATGACATCATTATAAATATATAACAGTAGCAATAGCGTTTTATGTTAGGGTTAGGTTTAGTATAGGGTATAGTGTTAAATCCATGACGTTGGTCATTACATATAGTGTGTGGAATTTACAGCGGAGCAATTGTCGCTGGAGCAAATGTCATGGTACCGAATATGTAACAGTATTATGGTTATTCTTTAATTATCAGGTAAACTTCATGATTTCTATCGGGCGCACGGCAGAGCAAGGAACACAGGCCGTCATGGTCATGAGCATCTCCGTCACGATCGGCAAAATAGTGCTAGTCCTGTTTGCGGACATGGCACCTTTTCCTAAACTTGGCTTCTTCCTGATCTCTAGTTTCATCGGATCTGGTATACTGCTGTCCTTTCTGTGGGTGCATGAACACATCGCTGTGTTGTTGTTGACGGGCAGTAAGTGTTATTTGCTCATAATTTTGAAGGGGGTTGCTCCGGAGGGAGTAAACACTTGTAGATGGTGGAGGCGGTGGGGATATAATGTAGAAAAACTCGGGCATCAACAACTGATAATTGCCGGTCCTGATTATATTTTCTATAGAAATAAGAAGGAAATCCTTCTCTCTGCCCGTGAGATGCTCGTATTGACTTCCAAACTAATATTCGCCAACGTCACACACGTTAGAGAATCTATCACATCCTTTTCTGAATGTAAAGTGTTGCGGTTTCATTCTGTCATGTATATTACGAAAATTTGTGGAACACTTCTATTTATTATGATCATTTAATGAGGAGTTCTAAATTTGTCTCTTTGCTATTTCGTACTAGCTTGGAGTGTTGGGTGGTGTGCACACCGGGGAGCAATTTCTTCTCCTTAAAGGGGAATCCAACCCAAATAAAAACTTGTTTTTATAAGAAAAAGAAAAATAAGACAAGTTGATAGGTGAAAGTTTGAACAATATTGGACAAACAACAAGAAAGTTATGAATTTTTAAAAGTTGTAAATATTGGTAATCACTATACCCATGGAGACTTCAAATTGGCCGCATATGGGATTTCATAGTGATGTAAGGCAAGGACTACTCTTCCATGTACTCCTCCAATACATATTATGGCTAAAATGTAATTTTTCCCAAAAGTTTTATTTTAAATTATATTTTTCTTTTATGAGGACATAAACAATATACTACCTGGATTATATTTTGATTATTGCCCCAGGGGAATGGGTACTTAGGAGAAAACCACAAATCCCTGATAATAAAGTACATGGCCTATGGGAAAGTTGTCCTTGCACCTTGTCTTAATTTACTTACCCAGTAGCCAATTTGAAATCTACATAATATTAGTGATCTCAATTTTAAAGCAGCTATAACTTTCTTATTGCTTGTCCGATTTCTTTCAAACTTTCGCCATTCTGTTTAATTTATTTTTCTCCTTCCCAACACAACATTTTATGGCCAAGAATGGATTCCCCTTTAATTGCCCCCCCCCCCCCTGCCTCTCTCTCAAGAAACGAGAAAACATGTCACAGCCATAGTTTCTGAGATGCTTCCTTTCCCCATGATGAGATTAAAATGATAGCGAGAGACGGAATATGGGATAGTGACAAAAAGGCCTACCGGTATTTATCCTATTCTTATGTATATCATTATGTTATGCTTGTTTCCCACATTTATTTCGGAAATGGAATATGCAGAAAAATCGTCCTCTCTGGATAATTCTACTTGTGATTTATTTCATTATTTCAGCATTAGGCGTGACTGTGGTAGGTATATGTGACAGTCTTCCGTATTCAGTTTCCAACAATACCTTCGGTGTTTCAACAGGAACTCAAGCCCTTCCCATTATTGCCTTCTTCCATGGAGCTGGATTCATGCTTGCATCCTTTCTCGGTAAGATGCACGGGAAAATCTATATATGAAGATTGCTTTCCAAACTGGACGTCAGAAAAGAAAGAAAAAGTAGGGTCTAATTACACCGGTCACATTTGCTCTAAAGCTTATATGTACGACGGCCGTAGGTAGTATTCGAAATCTAGTGACTAACGTATTAGCTTCGCTTAAAAAATAAATAAATAAACTGCGGCGGCCCAGTGCCACTCTACGGCGCATCCATAAATTTAGAGGCCGAAGACGTGGCTTTCGAATTGAATTATACAATATTTTCATTTCGATGTTAACAATAACAATGTAATAATGCCGTTTAACGATTCTACGACGGCTGTACGTCTCGCGTACGGTACATGGCTCAGTGTGTTTGCCATGCGGGCGGACAGCGTCCAGCTTGTTCGTCTGCCTTATTGGCTTCTATCAAAATTCACCGCAAGTAAGTTTTATAATTTTTGTGGTCACATCCAGTGGCGTACCTAGGATTTTGCACAGGGGGGGGGCAAAACCATAGGCCAAAAAATTTGACAAGCAAAAAAAAAAAAAAAAAAAATTTAAGCTCGTCAGGGGGGCAATAAAGGTCTTCAAGCTCGTCAGGGGGTGGGGGCAGGGATACGTCCTTTGCATGGGTTGTGGCTCGTCAGGGGGGGCAGACTGTCCCCTCTGCCCCCCCCCCCCGTAGGTACGCTAGTGGTCACATCCTTAAGTGCCTTCGCCTTCTCTTGAGCTTCTAGTTTCTATGTCGGAGCATTTTTATAAGAAATATTGAATCGAACATAGATCACCGCACTTGAAAGGCACACTCCATTCTATCTCAAGTGGCCGCAATTTGCTTGTGCGTACAACGTAAGCACGCGAAGAAAATACGATGACCGTGTGTATCACTTGCGTTTAAAGAGTAAGTAGTCACATGTGCGTTTTAATATTGAGCTCTTCATTGAGCTCTGAATAGCTCCGTGGTCTATACCATCTTGCACGTCCTGCATGCGTACTGTGTGCTTGATAGAAAAATGTGAGTGAACCACTTCGCGCAGAGCAAGGAGTACACAAAATTCGCCGCAGATCATTATGGAAACTCTGCGGCGACCTTATAATTGCTATTGCCCCCGTGTAAATTTTGACTGATGCTTCAGTAGATGACAACTTTCCTTCATTTTGATTGACAGAGAACCTCTGTTACTATGGCTACTGTCGGATAACACAGGAACCGCCCGACAATTAGTCCTTTCATTCCCAAGACTATGTTAACGTTTTGTGATGATAGTCCAAATCTCAACATATCTTCTTTTTTTTTTTGGGGGGGGGGGTATTTTTCCAGAGATTAAGATTTTCACTTCCTACTTGTCTCCGAGACAGGTCTTGGATAGGGATTAACACCCCACCGAAAAAAAATGGTCTGTAGCTACCTTTTTCTAAAATGTTCATGCGGTGCCAGACCCATTTTAGATGAAAAAAAATGTCATTCTTATTTTCATCATTAATCCGCAAAATACATTATTTCTGGGCTGCGTATGATTTGCCCCCACTTTCATTCTCTTTCTGTCTGTCTTTCTCCTCCTTCTCTTGATATCATTCAATTTCTTTGTTTTTTTTGTAGGTGAAAGTGTAGATCGGACTGGATCTTACGACATAACTTTATACGTCTGCATTGGAATTTACGCCGTGTGTGCCCTGTTTTGCATTCTAGTTCCTGTTTGCCAGAGGTGTTTCGCCAAAGACCGTTTTGTTATGGACGTTTATTTCGAATGCAAACATGAAGAAAGTACCAAGGATGAAATACATACGAGTAAAAATAGAAAAAGCACTTTGTGTGGATAAAGAAGAAAACGTAACATACATTGTCACTGATAAGGTGTCTTCGGTATGATTTTTGTTGTTGTTGCTTGCAGCCGCACAGAAAGTTAAAGGAGCTGGTTTCTTTTGAGATTAGGCCAATTCCCCCAAATATAAAGAGAAGCAAGTGCCTGCTTCATAAGTGAGCATATCAATAGCTAGTTGTAGCTAAAGAAAAATCAATTCAACGACAGGCCAAAATACGTTGACTGTTAATTGAAATTCTCGGAAAAAAATCGCCACGACAAAGTTTCAAACCTTTTATTTTTATTTATTGCAAAGATTAACAAAATTCCATAAAAATATGCACCAGATCCTTTAGTTTTAATAATGATTTTTTTAATCCTTGTAATTACCACGAAGTGTTGTAGTGCCTTGATGCTTGGCCTGGGCTTTAAGGCCTACTTTATCAAAGCCTTGGCCTTGGACTTTCAAGCCTTGGCTTCGAGGATTTTGAGCCTTGAAATTTCAAGGCATTTCAAAGTTTTTTTTTAATTTATAATTTCTATAGTCTTTTCTGTATTAAACTTAAATATCTTAATTATTTTGTATGTTAAATGACAATGATGGCCAATATTACCATAATACTAGTACTAATAGTGCCCTCTACTTTATTATTATAATTGTCACCGTAAAATAATTGATAATAATGTCGATTATGATAATGAAAGATCAAAGTCACCGTAACTGTAATAATACTATTAGTAATAATAATAATAATAATAATAATAATGATTTTACACATGATAATAACAGTTATAATGATAACTGACCATGATTTTGACAATAGTTGTCATATAAACTCCTCAAAAAGTTTGGAAATCTGAGTTTGGCCATTAATTTCTCTTAACTCTCAATTTTACACAATGCACATTTGATATCATTCAGAAGATCATTTAATTCTCTTTAAAATGATACCCTACATATTATGATTATGGTTCACATGGAGGTGCAGTGCCTTGAAATGTGGGGGCAAGGTCAAAATTCAAAAGTTGCAAAATGACAATATTGAAAGTCACTGTTCTTTTTTTCCGTGGTGATGAGTGAGTTTCTCAGCAGTTTCTTTTTTTTTCATACACCTTAACATCAACATTAACATGGAATCAAACACACCTCTGCACAAGCAAACACTAAACAAACAAACATGCATGGGTATTTCAAACCAAAACTTAAACTATGTAATCTCACAGATCTTCAATTTTGGTGAATTAAAAATAAGTAACACTCTCGGTTCAATCAATCATTCACCTTTTATACATATTTTGTTCGTGCCTTACTTCTGTTTGTAAAATTCCCCATTTTGTATATCGTAAAATTGAAATGCCTTGACCTTGATGTTTTCAAGCCTTGGCCTTGGGTTTCAAAGCCTTGGCCTTGGGTATTGAAGCCTTGGCCTTGAGGGTTCCGGCCTTGACTACAACACTGTTACCTCGGTTGTTTCATTCCTTCGCTTTTTTTTTTTTTTATAGATTATTGGTCATATCACGTATTTTGGTCTCCGAAGGGTAAACAATATCCTGTGAATGGTAATAACTGAAAACAGTAGCGTTACTATACAAAAGCACGTATCCCTCAAGGCTCCAGCTCCCCCCCCCCACAAAGTAGTTGAGAACCAACTTGAAATGGAATTTTGTCAAAAGGCGAGATTTCTTTCATTCCAAAATCTCGGCAAAACACCAAATCTCTTTATGTTTTAACTTTCATGTCATTCCTGGCCGGCGAGTTCATTTTTCTTGATTTATTAAAATGCGGGTACGTAATAAAGTAAAAATGCATAAATCGGTGTATTTCTCTTAAGTTTTCTTGAAATTATATCTGTTTATGTAATTATGTATATTTCCATACAGCTTGTTTTTTATATAATTTTTTATGTTTTATATTTAAAAATATAGATACTGCATGTGTAATAGATTCAAAATTTATTAAAAACATGTGATCAATTGACAAATGTTTTACAATTAAAAACAATGAAATTAACAAATAAGCAATATAAAAAAAAGAATAAAGAAATATACAAAATTTACAATATAAATTCAAAATATTACGGTATTCTCAAGGTAATAGTGGTAATATAAGGTAATATTTGAAAATCTATGAGAAGGTGCATATTAACTAAAGATATGAAAGACCTTCTGAGAAGGTTGAGCAAAACTTAAATAAGAAATTATAATGATGCCATATGTATTTAAAGAAAACATGTAATATTTTCTGACTATAATATTCAATATTCAACCACGATAATAATGACAAGGATTGTGAATAGATTATATATAATATATATATCTCTTATGTGAAAATTGATTATTCTTAAGTAAAAAGAAGCTGAAAATAGGCTTTATTTGAAAAAGTAATTCAATTGTCTGAAATAGTTTAACTCTGTGTTAGATCTACAGTCTGATTCACCCGGGGAGCGTTTCATCAACATTTTTGTCTGACAAGTTGTCAGATCTGACAACTTTCCTTGATTCTGATTGGCTGAGAGGTACTGTTACTATGGTAATTGTCGGATAAAACAGGATATGTCGGATAAAATCCTTTCATGAAACGCTCCCCAGGAGTCTGTTTCTGAAAAGGAAGAGTAGGAAAATGGATAGGATGGGAGGTGTATGTGTGAGTAGTTGTAGTGTGTATACAGTGCGTCCCAGAAAAAAGGAATCCGGGATTCCTACATATTTTTCCTTTAAAGGAAAATTAGTTATGATATTTCATTTACATCTTCGAACAATTCAATTATTCCGCTAGATTTTGATACAGAATATGCGACGAACGCTTCACGCATTAATGAGCAAGACGAGTTTGAAATTTGGATGTCAAAATCAGTTTGCACAGAAAAATTGGAAAAGATTGATTCGTGATACGACAGCCGTGCTTATATAACGATTGACTCAGCGTTTCTTTTGTTTTCTTTAAGTTTCTCTCGCTGATACCTGAAATAAGTGTTGATTCAGATTAACACGTGAATTTCTGCGCAAATCGTTTCTGATAGGCCTCAATATTTATTGTTTGTAACCTGCCATGCGTGAATGATTTGCTAAGCTGTTGGTCTCAAATTAAAGATGAGATCCCACCCTTACCATAAGTATCAATTTCATATTTAAAAAAAATCAATAATTGTGAAATCTATCCATGAAAACGGGTTTCCTTTCTATTGGACGCACTGTATACACATATGTGTTACGAAAATACTGGAATAGGGAAAAGGGTCTTTAGAAAGATTATCTTTGGATGCACGGGAAATTCATAATCCCCTCACAGACATAATTCACGGTCCCCACCAATCCCTTCCCCCTCCCTCACCCCCCCCCCCCTGTTACACCCACAAATGTAATAATCGCCCACAAATGTAATAACGCCCACAAATGTAATAACACTTTACCCACAAATGTAATAACGCCCACAAATGTAATAACACTTTACCCACAAATGTAATAATTTTGATCGCCCACAAATGTAATAATGACTTTACCCACAAATGTAATAAATTTGAAGGGATTTTTGGCGAATCCGCTCTGAACTGAAATCCTATAGTAATACGTTCATATAGCACAAAAGTGCAGTCTTTTTTTCCAGACCCGGTTAATAAAGAAAGTATAATATAATCCAAAGTCTTTTCTTCCAGACCCGGTTGTTTCAATAATTATAATATAAGTTCAAAGTCTTTTTTCCAGACCAAGTTGTTAAAAAAATTATGATATAACTCCAAAGTCTTTTTTCCAGACCCGGTTGTTTCAAAAATTATAATATAAGTCCAAAGTCTCTTTCCAGACCCGGTTGTTTCAAAAATTATAGTATAAGTTCAAAGTCTTTTTTCCAGACCCGGTTGTTAAAAAAAAAATATAATATAATATAAGTCCAAAGTCTTTTTTCCAGACCCGGTTATTTCAAAAATTATAATATAAGTCCAAACTAAGATATGATAATGATATTCCAGTGGAATAAAAATGAGAATCGAGCTTAGTCTTCTTCCAGACCAAGTTAAGTAAAACTGGTGGAATTAGTGTCTTTGTTGTTGTTTATACTTATACGGCGCATATTGTGAATATATGCGCTAAGGGTAAATTGAGAATCAAGCATAGTCTTTTTTCCAGACCCGGTTAATTCAAAAATTATTATAAGTCCAATATCTTTTTTTCCAGACCCGGTCGTTTAAAAAATTATACTGTAAGTTCAAAGCCTTTTTTCCAGACCCGGTTGTTTAAAAAATTATAATATAATTTCAAAGTCTTTTTTCCAGATCCGGTTGCTTCAAAAATTATAATATAAGTCCAAACTAAAACAACAAAACAAAGACCTACGGTGTATTCTTTGCTCCAGACTCAGTTATTTCAAAATAGGAAATTATAAGAAACAATAAAAACAAACAAACTATATCAACAAAGACCCCACAATATCATTGATGTAGAATAACGTTGTTATTGTTATCTTGGGTTTTAAGGTGCGTATCATTTAGATATGAACATTTACGCCTATGATTAATTTGTCGTTTTCGTGGTATGCGTTATCACAGGGTTTTAATAGTTTAGAAGATGCTGGGGTTAAGTTTTAAGATTAAAGTTTCGCTTAATTTGTATTTTTTCAGAAAACTTGGTGTGGGGTACAGACAACACTCTAAACCCAAGCATTTTAACTGGGCTTTATTTTGAAATTTGGTCTTAGTTTTTTTTTCTCAATATTTCTTTATTTTTTAAATAACCGGGTCTAGACGAAAGACTAAGCATAATACTCGTGTTATTCCACAGGAATAAGAATATGACAAAGTCTTGTGTTTTTAAGACTGTTTGAATTATTTTTTAAATGACTGGGTCTGGAATAAAGACAACGCTCTAAACATGTGCTTTTCTACATGGTCTTAATTTGGAGGATTGTTGGTTCTTAGATTCGTTGTTGGGGTTGGGTTTTATTGCTTTTTTATTCTTGAAATAACTGTGTCTGGAGGAAAGTCTACAATCGATCTTCATGTTATTCCACACTAATTAGATTATTGGGTATTCGTTTTAGAATATTTGTAAAAACTAATTTTTTTTTCAAATAATAACCAAGTCTGGAGAAAGGATGTTTGCTTTACCCATGCATTATTACAATGTTTTGTAAGGGTCTTAGTATTATTTAAACAAAAAACTGGGTGCGGGGTAAATACATATTTTTACACCCAGTTATAGCCAGTAAGGGTGTAACTTTTAAAGATTGGTCTTAGATTTGAACTGTTGAAGTTTTTTAATTCATTTTTTTTAAATAACCGGGTCTGGAGAAAAGAGTACGTTTTAAAACTCGTGTTATTCCAGAAGAATAAGAATATGATATAGTCTTACGTTATAAGATTTTTTTTGGGTATTTTTTTAATGATTAGGTCTGGAATAAAGACAATGCTCTAAACCTCTTTTTAAAACAGGTTCTTAGGTTGAAGGATTGTTTGGTCTTAGATTTGGAATTTTCTTATTATTACTGTTAGCGTTATTTTGAAGAAAAAAAACTGGGTCTGGCTGAAAGACTATGCTATATGTCCATGTTATCCAGCATTAATAGGATTATGGGGTCTTTATACTGTTTTTGTTGTTGTTGTATTGTTATTTATAATTTTCGAATAACAGGGTTTGGAGAAAAGACTAAGCTCGATTTTTATCTTTATTCCACTGGTATCTTAGTTTGGACTTATATTACAATTTTTGAAATAACTGGGTCTGGAAAAAAGACTTTGGACTGATGTTGTAATGTTTGAAACAACCGGGTCTGGAAAAAAAAAGACTTTGGACTTTATTATAATTTTTGAAACAACCGGGTCTGGAAAAAAAACTTTAAATCATATTATAATTTTTGAATTAATCGGGTATGGAAAAAAGACTTTACACTTTTGTGCTATATGAACGCATTACTATAGGATTTCAGTTTAGAACGGATTCGCCAAAAATCCCTTCAAATTTATTACATTTGTGGGTAAAGTCATTATTACATTTGTGGGCGATCAAAAATTATTACATTTGTGGGTAAAGTGTTATTACATTTGTGGGCGTTATTACATTTGTGGGTAAAGTGTTATTACATTTGTGGGTGCAACACCCCCCCTCTCTCTATCTCACACACACATACGAGGAAAGTGTACTAATAGTAGAGCGGATTAGCTCCAAAAATCACAACAATTGTGCAAATTTTGACTAAAGCATAAAACTTTCACAAGTATTAGTATATGCCATAAGATTTATTTTAAAGATGGGAGGTAAATTTATAAATGCCATTTTCGGCCGTTGCCATGGCAACGGATTAATTTCTCCAAAACAACATACATTCCCATATAAATGGTAAATAAACATGATATAGATGACCAAAATGATAATTTTCAGGCTCCCGATTGAAAACATATGAAATTTAGAAATATTCAAGATCTTTAAGATAGTTCCAATTGGTCCGTTGCCATGGCAACGGCTTGTTTTTCCCCAGAGAAATAAAAATTTTGATTAAAAAAAGTTGTAGAATATGATATATCTTTAATTTACCCTAATTTTACAGTGCTTAACAAAGATATTTTGGTGGCTAAATGTGTAAATTACATCTCAAGCCATTGCCATGGCAACCAAATAACATCTAATTTACAAAAATAACATGGTTGTCAAGACAATGGATAGGTGGAAAATACAATTGGAATTGACTCAATCTGTATGCTTAAGTTTTGACCCCCTCATTTGAACAAAAAATACAAAATTGTTCTGCAGGAGTTCTTAATAAAGATAAAATATTATGTTGCTTTGGAAATGCTTGAATTGAATTTAAAAAGGAACAATTTTACAAAGGGCCCGTTGCCATGGCAACAGCCTATTTCCCTCTCGAAAGGTAAAAATATTGATAAAAATGTAGAATACATGTACGGTATGATCATCATTCCATTTTCCCTAATTTCAAGGTACTAATCGAGATATGTTTGTGACTAAATTTATAAATATAACATCTTAAGCCATTGCCATGGCAACCAAGTAACATCTAATTTTTAAAAAAAGTGGATGATAAGGTTAAAAACAGGTGAAAGATACAACGAATATTAACTTAATGTGCATTCGTAAGGCCTGACCTGCTCAACTAATTTAGGGGAAAATAATACAGTCAGTGTTCTGCATGAACTAATTAAAATAATAAACATTGATGTTGCCTTGGTAATACTTGAATTCAACGATAAATATCAATGTTCCAAATGGCCTGTTGCCATAGCAACGGATCATTTACCCAAGAACAGTAGCAGTTTTGATTTTTAAAGAGGACTGTATAATCTGATTTTTCTTTCATTTCCCTTAACTTTAGGGTAAGAATAGATATGTTTGCTGTTAACATGCAAATAACATATAAATCCGTTGTCATGGCAACCAAGTAACATCTAATTTGAAAAAAAATATAACATGGTTGACATGATTTTTTTTAATCCTTGTAATTACCACGAAGTGTTGTAGTGCCTTGATGCTTGGCCTGGGCTTTAAGGCCTACTTTATCAAAGCCTTGGCCTTGGACTTTCAAGCCTTGGCTTCGAGGATTTTGAGCCTTGAAATTTCAAGGCATTTCAAATTTTTTTTTTAAATTTATAATTTCTATAGTCTTTTCTGTATTAAACTTAAATATCTTAATTATTTTGTATGTTAAATGACAATGATGGCCAATATTACCATAATACTAGTACTAATAGTGCCCTCTACTTTATTATTATAATTGTCACCGTAAAATAATTGATAATAATGTCGATTATGATAATGAAAGATCAAAGTCACCGTAACTAATAATACTATTAGTAATAATAATAATAATAATAATAATGATTTTACACATGATAATAACAGTTATAATGATAACTGACCATGATTTTGACAATAGTTGTCATATAAACTCCTCAAAAAGTTTGGAAATCTGAGTTTGGCCATTAATTTCTCTTAACTCTCAATTTTACACAATGCACATTTGATATCATTCAGAAGATCATTTAATTCTCTTTAAAATGATACCCTACATATTATGATTATGGTTCACATGGAGGTGCAGTGCCTTGAAATGTGGGGGCAAGGTCAAAATTCAAAAGTTGCAAAATGACAATATTGAAAGTCACTGTTCTTTTTTTCCGTGGTGATGAGTGAGTTTCTCAGCAGTTTCTTTTTTTTTCATACACCTTAACATCAACATTAACATGGAATCAAACACACCTCTGCACAAGCAAACACTAAACAAACAAACATGCATGGGTATTTCAAACCAAAACTTAAACTATGTAATCTCACAGATCTTCAATTTTGATGAATTAAAAATCAACATTTTTGTCTGACAAGTTGTCAGATCTGACAACTTTCCTTGATTCTGATTGGCTGAGAGGTACTGTTACTATGGTAATTGTCGGATAAAACAGGATATGTCGGATAAAATCCTTTCATGAAACGCTCCCCAGGAGTCTGTTTCTGAAAAGGAAGAGTAGGAAAATGGATAGGATGGGAGGTGTATGTGTGAGTAGTTGTAGTGTGTATACAGTGCGTCCCAGAAAAAAGGAATCCGGGATTCCTACATATTTTTCCTTTAAAGGAAAATTAGTTATGATATTTCATTTACATCTTCGAACAATTCAATTATTCCGCTAGATTTTGATACAGAATATGCGACGAACGCTTCACGCATTAATGAGCAAGACGAGTTTGAAATTTGGATGTCAAAATCAGTTTGCACAGAAAAATTGGAAAAGATTGATTCGTGATACGACAGCCGTGCTTATATAACGATTGACTCAGCGTTTCTTTTGTTTTCTTTAAGTTTCTCTCGCTGATACCTGAAATAAGTGTTGATTCAGATTAACACGTGAATTTCTGCGCAAATCGTTTCTGATAGGCCTCAATATTTATTGTTTGTAACCTGCCATGCGTGAATGATTTGCTAAGCTGTTGGTCTCAAATTAAAGATGAGATCCCACCCTTACCATAAGTATCAATTTCATATTTAAAAAAAATCAATAATTGTGAAATCTATCCATGAAAACGGGTTTCCTTTCTATTGGACGCACTGTATACACATATGTGTTACGAAAATACTGGAATAGGGAAAAGGGTCTTTAGAAAGATTATCTTTGGATGCACGGGAAATTCATAATCCCCTCACAGACATAATTCACGGTCCCCACCAATCCCTTCCCCCTCCCTCACCCCCCCCCCCCCCTCTCTCTATCTCACACACACATACGAGGAAAGTGTACTAATAGTAGAGCGGATTAGCTCCAAAAATCACAACAATTGTGCAAATTTTGACTAAAGCATAAAACTTTCACAAGTATTAGTATATGCCATAAGATTTATTTTAAAGATGGGAGGTAAATTTATAAATGCCATTTTCGGCCGTTGCCATGGCAACGGATTAATTTCTCCAAAACAACATACATTCCCATATAAATGGTAAATAAACATGATATAGATGACCAAAAATAATAATTTTCAGGCTCCCGATTGAAAACATATGAAATTTAGAAATATTCAAGATCTTTAAGATAGTTCCAATTGGTCCGTTGCCATGGCAACGGCTTGTTTTTTCCCAGAGAAATAAAAATTTTGATTAAAAAAAGTTGTAGAATATGATATATCTTTAATTTACCCTAATTTTACAGTGCTTAACAAAGATATTTTGGTGGCTAAATGTGTAAATTACATCTCAAGCCATTGCCATGGCAACCAAATAACATCTAATTTACAAAAATAACATGGTTGTCAAGACAATGGATAGGTGGAAAATACAATTGGAATTGACTCAATCTGTATGCTTAAGTTTTGACCCCCTCATTTGAACAAAAAATACAAAATTGTTCTGCAGGAGTTCTTAATAAAGATAAAATATTATGTTGCTTTGGAAATGCTTGAATTGAATTTAAAAAGGAACAATTTTACAAAGGGCCCGTTGCCATGGCAACAGCCTATTTCCCTCTAGAAAGGTAAAAATATTGATAAAAATGTAGAATACATGTACGGTATGATCATCATTCCATTTTCCCTAATTTCAAGGTACTAATCGAGATATGTTTGTGACTAAATTTATAAATATAACATCTTAAGCCATTGCCATGGCAACCAAGTAACATCTAATTTTTTTAAAAAGTGGATGATAAGGTTAAAAACAGGTGAAAGATACAACGAATATTAACTTAATGTGCATTCGTAAGGCCTGACCTGCTCAACTAATTTAGGGGAAAATAATACAGTCAGTGTTCTGCATGAACTAATTAAAATAATAAACATTGATGTTGCCTTGGTAATACTTGAATTCAACGATAAATATCAATGTTCCAAATGGCCTGTTACCATAGCAACGGATCATTTACCCAAGAACAGTAGCAGTTTTGATTTTTAAAGAGGACTGTATAATCTGATTTTTCTTTCATTTCCCTTAACTTTAGGGTAAGAATAGATATGTTTGCTGTTAACATGCAAATAACATATAAATCCGTTGTCATGGCAACCAAGTAACATCTAATTTGAAAAAAAATATAACATGGTTGACATGATTTTTTTAATCCTTGTAATTACCACGAAGTGTTGTAGTGCCTTGATGCTTGGCCTGGGCTTTAAGGCCTACTTTATCAAAGCCTTGGCCTTGGACTTTCAAGCCTTGGCTTCGAGGATTTTGAGCCTTGAAATTTCAAGGCATTTCAAAGTTTTTTTTTTAATTTATAATTTCTATAGTCTTTTCTGTATTAAACTTAAATATCTTAATTATTTTGTATGTTAAATGACAATGATGGCCAATATTACCATAATACTAGTACTAATAGTGCCCTCTACTTTATTATTATAATTGTCACCGTAAAATAATTGATAATAATGTCGATTATGATAATGAAAGATCAAAGTCACCGTAACTAATAATACTATTAGTAATAATAATAATAATAATAATAATGATTTTACACATGATAATAACAGTTATAATGATAACTGACCATGATTTTGACAATAGTTGTCATATAAACTCCTCAAAAAGTTTGGAAATCTGAGTTTGGCCATTAATTTCTCTTAACTCTCAATTTTACACAATGCACATTTGATATCATTCAGAAGATCATTTAATTCTCTTTAAAATGATACCCTACATATTATGATTATGGTTCACATGGAGGTGCAGTGCCTTGAAATGTGGGGGCAAGGTCAAAATTCAAAAGTTGCAAAATGACAATATTGAAAGTCACTGTTCTTTTTTTCCGTGGTGATGAGTGAGTTTCTCAGCAGTTTCTTTTTTTTTCATACACCTAAACATCAACATTAACATGGAATCAAACACACCTCTGCACAAGCAAACACTAAACAAACAAACATGCATGGGTATTTCAAACCAAAACTTAAACTATGTAATCTCACAGATCTTCAATTTTGATGAATTAAAAATCAACATTTTTGTCTGACAAGTTGTCAGATCTGACAACTTTCCTTGATTCTGATTGGCTGAGAGGTACTGTTACTATGGTAATTGTCGGATAAAACAGGATATGTCGGATAAAATCCTTTCATGAAACGCTCCCCAGGAGTCTGTTTCTGAAAAGGAAGAGTAGGAAAATGGATAGGATGGGAGGTGTATGTGTGAGTAGTTGTAGTGTGTATACAGTGCGTCCCAGAAAAAAGGAATCCGGGATTCCTACATATTTTTCCTTTAAAGGAAAATTGGTATGATATTTCATTTACATCTTCGAACAATTCAATTATTTCGCTACATTTTGATACAGAATATGCGACGAACGCTTCACGCATTAATGAGCAAGACGAGTTTGAAATTTGGATGTCAAAATCAGTTTGCACAGAAAAATTGGAAAAGATTGATTCGTGATACGACAGCCGTGCTTAAATAACGATTGACTCAGCGTTTCTTTTGTTTTCTTTAAGTTTCTCTCACTGATACCTGAAATAAGTGTTGATTCAGATTAACACGTGAATTTCTGCGCAAATCGTTTCTGATAGGCCTCAATATTTATTGTTTGTAACCTGCCATGCGTGAATGATTTGCTAAGCTGTTGGTCTCAAATTAAAGATGAGATCCCACCCTTACCATAAGTATCAATTTCATATTAAAAAAAAATCAATAATTGTGAAATCTATCCATGAAAACGGGTTTCCTTTCTATTGGACGCACTGTATACACATATGTGTTACGAAAATACTGGAATAGGGAAAAGGGTCTTTAGAAAGATTATCTTTGGATGCACGGGAAATTCATAATCCCCTCACAGACATAATTCACGGTCCCCACCAATCCCTTCCCCCTCCCTCACCACCCCCCCCCCTTCTCTCTATCTCACACACACATACGAGGAAAGTGGTGAAATGATTTCGATATTTGGTAGGTGGAATTCAATCTACATGATCTAATGACGTAAAACTCCACACCTATAGATGTAGGTGAGAAACGATGCGATAATGAATTATCCCTATTAAAAGTTTAATGTGCATATATAACTTCATAAAAATATGTATTCGCATACGTAGTAAATCTTCATTTACCTACAGTCTTCAGCAGTTCCTTTTGTATATATGTATATAAATCGTGTTATCGTACTTGATTTGAATACGTAACACGCACCAGAATATTTTTCCAGCTGCAAAAATGTTTTGACATTAAACCCATTTTAATTCATTCGGTGCACTCACTAAAAGGTCAACATGTATTCAGATTCGAAAATATTCACCTCTTTAATTGAACCAAATTCGTGATATATGACCGATCGGGAACATAATTTCACCAAAACAATAATTTTGACCAGATCTTTAGAATGCAGTTGATATGACAAAATATTATTGGGATATTTCAGTGTAACAAAAATACTGTCACAAATAGCTGATAAATTTATACATGACTAACAGGACAAATTGTCAGCCCTTGCATATCTGTCAAAGAACAAGAAAGATATGTCCATTTTCAAAATGAAAAAAAAGACTGTGTAAATCTCCAAATCATAAATTTTAAAAGTATATTTTGACATGCGAAAGAGAGAAATTCTTGTATTTGTCGTGTTCTTTCTCCTAAACATTTTGCTATCGGATTAGTAACAAACTATTATATACATAATTTCCGCTTTATAGAATGTCCAAATGCTATACATACAACCAAAATATCGTACTGACTAAAACTCTGACAAGATGATATTTCTGACATTTTTAGAGCCAATAGATAATTTGTCTCTACCTTATCACTCGAGCATGTTTTTTTAAACCAAATTATAAAAAATCAGAATTTTCTTATTTTGGTAGTATTTTGTCGATTTTCCACCTATATCTCTCTCTTATCAATTATGAAACGACTATCCATTCCGGTTAGACTCCCCTTAATAAAAGTCTGTTCCAAGATCACCTACGAGGCCTTCGCTTCTTGTTTCTTGCAGCCACATCGGATATTAAATCCCTTAAACGTTGGACTAAACGGCACGTAATAGGACCAGGACCAGCTACGAAGGCGAGCCATGCCAAATGGCATGTCATAACACTTATTGACAATGCGAGTCACCTCCTTTTCAATCTTATCCTCGGTTTCTTCGTCGTATTCTCCTGCATACCTGTCATCATCGTATAACTTCAAGTATTTAGTCATTCCTCGCTCTTCGATTGTTCCTACATTACAAAAGACAAGGGTATCATCGACAGAATTATAACATGTTTCTTCGGATGTTTCTGAACTTACACATTTTGTTCTGATTGCGCTAGAATGTTTATATACATGTATATATATATATATATATATACATATATATATATATATATATCTCGGAATTCATATACACAGCAATTAGTCATGAGCTTTCCAAAATAATTAGTGTTTGATATTTTAACAGGATTGCAAGTTGTAAGTATTCAACGATGATTCATATGTCAATTCATTATCCCACAGTAATATCACATTCAGTCATATTTCTCTATTTTATTGGACAATTACTGTTAGGCCAATTTTTCGAACTCTGTCTAACAAAAACCAAAACAAAGGTTATAATGTATGACTATAGAAGACGTACCTGGTACAGTGTTGTCCAGAAAGCAAGCAACTGCACCACCCACAAACATACTCGTTGATAGGACCGCAAGCAGAACTTGATCAAGTGTGTCTGATCCTGTTTCAAAGGAAGTTGTTTGCATGATATTTTATCGACTGACTTATGATATATTCTATACTGTTAAAAGGTTCTATATTTTCCACAATTATAATAGATATCTCTAAAAATGGGTTTGCATTTGGGGGACGAATTTTAATAATTGATATGTAGGGAACTAAAACAAATTCCTTAGAACAAATTGCAATATTAGTACTCGTTTCGGTCGATAATTGCTTAATCATTTAATTTATTCATAGCGATTGAAATCATTAACATTCATTCTATGGCTGCGCCATTACCCCCCCCCCCCTAAAAGAGAAAAAAACTTCCGGGTTAATTTCAGTGGTTTTGTTTTGATATAGATATAAATATACTGTAAATATCACTGATATGGAAAAACACTTTCTACTAAATAATTATTATAATCACTGTTACAAATATCTATATAATATTTGCACGTATTAAGGAACAAGTTTGTGAACCAAGGAACATAATGGGACTGAAACATATTAAACCCGACCTCGTAACAAATATAATAGCAGGAAATGTGGTATTGAAATTGACCTCCGTTTTCACCGGTCCTGCAAAAATATTGACCTCTTTTTCATTACTCTTTTGCTTGTCCGAAAATTCCGGACCTTCCTGACGAGTTTTGCCAGGTAATCCAGGTAATTTATGATAATATACAGTGCGTCCCAGAAAAAAGGAAAGCGGAATTCAGTATAATTTTATGCCATCATAATCATAATTTAGCTTCATGCTATGAACATCAATGGAAAGATATGTTTTCCCCTCTTTCATTATTTTAAAGCCAATCTCAACGTTCATAATGCACGCATGACTGAGTTAGAACAATAGAAAGAGGTTCTAATTTCCATTAGCACGAGCAATTTACGATTTTAAGAGAGTTTTTCTCGCTTTTATTGCTATCTACTCGGAAAACAAATTTCATAACTTAAACATAATTTTTGTCATCTTCCATGTGAGACCATATATTTATAAACAAATCGAAATTAGTATGACTTCATACAGATCTATTTCGTAAGAACAGAAGAGTGTTCCTGAAGAGTAGGAACTGCATTCTTGCTGTTCCTACAGATCTGTAGTTCACGAAGTGCTACTAATTGTTTTGTTTTTTGTTTATTGCTCCTGTACATATGTGTATTCGAGCACTCTTACCATGGGGTTTTACCCTAATCATATGTGAATTATATATATATATATATATATATATATATATATAATCATGTTATATTTAGATTAGAGTATATATATATATATATATATATATATATATATATATATATATATATATGTATATATATATATATATATATATATACATTATATATATACATTATATAATAAATAGAGTATAGTCATACCTGTTTGGATAAGGGTGGGATTTCTTTGAATATGCTGTGGAAGAGCGAGACCCAAGAAAAAAGAGATCCCAACAACGAAGAGATTACGGGGCGAGTTCATGTCGATATATTGAAGATTTGCCATACCGACAGCGGCAATCATACCTAAGGATGGATAGAGCATAAATTTATGTTGTTACTCAAATAAGCCCATTTCGTGACGTGACGTGACGTAATCACAATTTGCGGAGGAGCAGATGAAGGTCATTGGCCGTATGCGTAAGCCGGAATAGTGTTATTTTATATCGCTGAGATGAACATGATTATTCACATATTTCACAATATGATCGGTATCCCATGAAGAAAGTGTTCAGTCATGTTTGGTATACGTCAATTGATAGCCAATTACTTTAGAGCGATGTAATGAAGGTACCGAAACTTTTTTTTAATGTAATAAACAGTAACCTGCAAATCGTGTCACTAGACCTTTGCATCGGTTTCTTTATTTTGGTTGAATGTCGCAGGTTGGTATACCATGCAAGCTTATGTAACATCTTATTAAACATATAACAATCAATTTAGAACCTATCTGATAAAAAATTTAAAAAAATGAAAAAGTCATTCGCGAAAAGTTGCTCTAAAATTTATTTTACGAAATAGCTATGAGGAAATTAAAAAATCGCTCATCCCTCTTTAACACCTTTAATGATGGTACAGATTCAGATCAAGTTCCTGTGTTGTGGCAATATAGCAAAAAATATGAACTGTTCCTACAAGTGAGTTGAGCTATGATGGCTCATCCAAAACACAATAGCCTCCAAACCATTGCATTATTTTAAAGACGTAATTAAGAATTAATGGATACAATGGTATGCTCTATTGTTTTAATTGGCAATGGTCAATAAAATATTCATTTTGGTCCGTTTCTTTTGACATGTTTGACATGTGTTTTTGTTCACCTTTGACTTTCTACATCACACATATATACTTCAATTGTTGTGAATTTCAAGATATCCATACCTATGGTGGCTGCAAATATCCCGCCTACAACCGGTAAAGGAATAAGGGCAAAAAAGGCGCTAACTTTCAGAAGAAAAGCGCCCGATAATAGTATTAGAGCCATTCCTTGTATAACAAGTCGACTTCCAACCTTGGATATAAAACAAACAAGATATTTAATTTATATGCATGTACATGTCTATCACAAACATGATAAAGACATTACCATCCACTATCTCAATTCAAGAATCTGAGCTCATTTTCTTTTCCAGAGAGCTAACACACCTCACATTATAATTGCAAAATTTTTGATTTTTGATTTTTTTTTTTTTTTGGGGGGGGGGGAGGTTCGACCGGCGCCTACAATCGGCTATAACACCTTTCTTAGTCATTTTCGTCTAAGATAATTGCATGTATTTATTAAGTTTATTTATATTTTGATACTTTGGTATACAAAACACACATTCTACCTTTGAAATAAAACTTATGGAATCTCCAGAAACATGGAAAATGCTATTTCAAAACTATTTCAAGCATTCTTAACGAATCTTTGATTTGGAAAACTGTTTCCTGATTTATAAGCTTTATAAAATGTCTGGTCCTTTGTCCAATTAAGGACGATGTATCTTGAGTGAATTTCCATTCCAGATGAAATTTATGTTGGAAATAAAAATGTGCGGCCGGTGTAGCGGCAGATCTGGTTTCACAGGCGGGTACTTTTTGTTTTGAAGTAATCTTTATTATTCATTCACTTCAAATAAAAGTCATACATACATACATACATACATATAATCTAGAAAATATCATAGAAATTATATAACAAATTGATTGAAGCTGTGAATACACAAGTCAAATAACATTACAGACAGTTGGAAAATAAACATAGAAGATAATGTATTAGAACAGAAACATAATCCAAATCATAGGAAATAACGTTCTTAACGACTACTGCATGCAGCTAAAGAAATTATAAAATATGACATAACGTAACAGCTAAGCAAACTGAATGAATGTATTAATTCATAAAGTATCCGCAGGCAGGTATCGTTCTTAACGGCAGATATTGTTCTTACTCGGAACTATATCTGCCGGTTGATGGTTTGATTTTCTTACTATATATTTTCCTATCAAAATAGATAAATACAAATGGTAGGCCCGATATAATTTTGAAGAAAATGTGTACCGTGTGCATGCATATCGAGAAACGATAATAAAAACGATATCTGCCGATGAGAAATCGGTTCTGAATCCGCCGGAGTTGGAACACGATCCACCGGCAGATAGTGTTCCTACAACCGTATCTGCATAGCACCGAATCCGCCATCCGCCGCTACACGGGCTCGATGTGCCTTCATATTGGCCAGGCGTCACTGATGATTATATTCATAATTGAATATCTAATAGGGCAAGTTTTGGTATTTATCTAAGACGTACAAAGGGACAAATCCATAGTATTTACCTTTGTTATTCCGATGTAACCAACATTACCACTATATGACGTAGAACTGGTACCGGTACCCCATAATGCCGAAAAGAATCCGCCGAGTCCTTCCATACCAATGCCCCGGTTCAGCGCATGACCGGGTGGGGGTGGCGCTCCGGCCAACTTTGCGCATGCGTAGTAATCTCCAATAGATTCAATGATGGATGCAAATGTGCCAGCTGTTACTCCCAGGATTCCACCAATTTTGAAGGTAGGAGCACCCCACTGGCCTTTATTAAAAAAAAAACAATAATTTATCATTGACAGCAATAAAATAAAGGCAACATACTACGAACTACGAGCATGACAAAAATATAACCTTATCGCAGTGAGCATTGATTTCGACAGAATGGTTTGAAAATCCTGAACAGTTGTATCATTATCATTAGATAGTAAGTTCTTAATTCCAACATATTTCACTTGAACTAACGATGTGACACCGAATATAGACAGAAACACAAGTACGCTGAAATTCTTTGACACAAAGTCGCACATGAGCATTTGAAATAATAATTCATAAATTAATTGCGATTTGTTTAACAACTGTTTTCGGTACCTGGAGATGGGAAAAAGAACCAGTCTGTTTCTCGGAAGGATTCGTCTCTGAGATCTGTCCTGGCTCGGTAACCAGATGCTTCCGGGTCACTAGGAAATACTTCCGTGATGGTCAGAATGTAGCAAAGCAGCCATCCTAATAGAGTTGCCAGAAGGATCTGTTAATAGTCACACACACACACACACACACACAAAAACGAATTCATAGACATCATACACATCTCTCCAATTACGACAACTTTCATCAGCAGAAATATTCAAGTAACAACTGATTACTGAAAACATTTATTTTTACTCTCATTATCCATGCGATATAATGTTCTGGATAATTTCAGTTCCTATTATTTTTTTATCTAGCTTTTATGAATACACTTCAATACTGACGAGTGGATAAAGCCGTCGCAAATTATATTATACTGCGATTTGGGTTCATCATGTGTAGACTTTGAAATAATAAACCCTTTATGATATCGGGAAGAGAATGTGGTAAGGAAAAACAATTTAGCAACGAGGTGAAATTAAATACGAGTTTATACTGGCACAATGAGGACATTTTGACTATCTTGTTAGGGGGTTTCCGCACATTGACTAAAGGAGGATTCGAGGACAGAGGAAATGTACTGGCAAATGCCCTTCACGACAAAGAACAACTAAGAAGTCTTTGTCGAAAATCGGTGAATCAAATCAGCAGTTTAGTCCTCGACTCTCGAGAAATTACATATTTGTAAGTTTTCGTCATCTCACTCAGTGCGAAACTGCTGTTCCTCTTTACCAATTTTTTGGAAAAAAAAGACCTCCCAGCTTTTCTTTGTCATTTTAATGGGCTTCGATCTTCAATACATTTATACTGTGGACTTGAATCCTCCTTATGTCGCGGAGTAAAACTCCCAATCGTATCTTACCGGGAATATTCTGAATACGGGAAACCGGGAGATGTGGATGCCTTTCTCCTTCGAGTAAGATAAACAAGGCACCATCAGACGCTCCATGTACTGGGAGAAAAGCACTACCAAGATTACCACGCTTTAGAGAGAAAAAAATGCGTTCAGACTTAAGCAACCTGTTTGTACTTATAATGTGTCTTGATCGTGAAAATCTTGGTCTCCTCGGGGGGGAGGGAGGGGGAGGGAGGGGGAGGGCTCTCACACAGGCTGCTGTACAAAATTTGATTTTCAAGGGGACCCCCCCCCCCCCCCAGAATTACCGTGCATGCAGGATATTACAGAAACATTTAGGACAGAGAATGCAATGTTATTACTTGGTGAACCGAGAACTGCATATGATATTGGAGAATGTTTAATAGTTTGCTTCTAAAATGTGAACAAGCTTTTGAATTTATGAGTTCATTTTGCAAGCCAAAATGTAATTTGCAAAGATAACGTGGATAATGAAATTTTCGAGGCCAAATAATAATTAAAGAAGTGGTCCAATAAGTCTAGGGTCTATAATTACTATAGTGGTAAATAATAAGATAATAATCATTAAGATGAAGATGATGATGAATAAAACACAGTGTGATAATAATAACTGTGATACCATCCATGATAATCTATCATTTAAAGATAATTTTTAAAACAATAAAATGATACTTTTTCATGATATTACATGGAGAGCATTTTCAGATGACGTCACAGTTTAAAACATGTGCATAAGACAGCAAAAACATTGCTTTATCACGATTTAATGCATTAATGTTTATTATTTGCCCTCCAGTCGGCCCGTGCCCCCCCCCCCTTGAGAGCCATAATCAAAATTTGTAATGTAAATATACCGTTTTTACTAAAGTATGAAACCTTTTTTTTTTGGAGGGGGGGGGGGGCTTTTTAAAATGTCTGCGGACGAAATGATCTTAAATTTTAGGATAAAACTTTTTTTGTCAAATTTTCATCGGGAAAATGTGCCCCCTTTTGGAAAACCCTGCACAGTAAAAACGCTGTTTAAGATTTTATACAACGCTGTTTACTATATCAACCTTACAGTATTTGTTTAACCGTTTAAACAATCATGTTTAATTTACTGAAGATTTGATATTGAAAATCAAACTTTGTTGCTTAAGATTTAAACACTTGTTTAAACTGTTTAAACAATTACTGTAAGGTTCATATAGTAAACAGCGTTGTATAATTTTTTTTTACTGTGTGGATACGCCCCTGACTTGATTATGTAGCGTTTTTTGGTACATTAATTAGGGTTTGGTAAATAAATTTCAGCATTTTTTTTTATAGAAAAGACTGAAAGGGAAATATTTGTTACATATTGTGTGCCAACTCAGAATGTCAACAGCGCCTCCTATACGAATAACGGACACTTGTGTTTGATTGAACATTAAACGTTATGAATATTTATCAAGTTATCAATATGGAATATCGGGACTTTTCAAAATAAGATCCTTCTACGTTGGCGAAAAAGAACAGAAACATATATGTCATGGTGCGCCAATAATGGTTCTACTTTATCCATAGCATATTATATAAATTATACAAATAAATACTTACAAAGCAGATATTCCCCAATTACTCTCAGCTTGCAGGATTGCGATTTCAAATAGTGAGAATCCGATTAGTCCGACTGTTGGTGCTATGGTTATCGGTCCAATGAATCTCATGACCAGGGTTACGATGCCGAGGAAACCAACAAGGGTCTCGAACAGGGAAGCTATCAAGAGAGCTCCTTGGAACTTGGTTAATGAAAATACATAATTAGCAGAAGTGTATCCTTCAAACGCAGATGATAAAGGCAATAAATATAGTTGGCAGGAATTCAACCATTGACTGAACCCATGGTTATATAATAATATACAATTAGAAACTTAAGATAAAGTAAGTGTTCTATCTTGACTTCAGAAAGAAAACAATTATTAAAATAATATCTACAAATTCTTGAATAGGATCATAAGATTGCTTTGATAGTAAAAATTAAACTTCTCCACATAACAAGGAAAATTATGTAAATTTCCTGGTGAGGCATTTGCCTAACTCTTTGGAACTTGATTATGGAGAGACAAGCAGTCAATCCTTGAAGATGAACGTGAGATATGTTGGATAGTGAAGATGGAATTTCCCGAGCACGTTCTCCGTGTACATCCCCCAAGATCATATTATATACACCCTCTAAGAACATTACAGGGGCACCCCCCCCCCCCATACTTGTTATAGAGGGTAGTCGTCCTGGGCACAGAAGTTGGTCTTCTCTTGTCAGGGAGAATAGCGGATTGGCTGCCCTTGGCGGAATGCCCCAGAGAGAAACTCTGCCCCCCTTCAAGACAGCAGTATCTATCACTGCCTATTCCGGGGGGGGGGGGGGCATTCGGGTGTTTATCCGGGGAAGGTGTCCTAGAACCCTATAATGACATTCAAAGGTGTGATCTATTGTCTTACCTCTCTCATTCTGATCCGGAATTCTGATCTGACATCCTCTACCGTTACGGTGACATTGGTTTCATTACCAACAGGATCTAAAAACAAAAATAATGATTAGGAGCAAAGTGAGCAAAGTAGGTATCAAGGGATTATGACACCGGGGGTGCAGAAATAATTGCAGCCAAACGCGACGTCAAAAATTAACGGCAACTTGATTTACAACCAATCAAGATTGTTTATTTGTGTGACTTGCGCTTGATTGTTTGCATTTGTTGCATTTCAAGGCAAGTCTATCTGCAATGGGCCCTGGCGTTTTGCCAGCCTACGCCGACGTCCTTTAATCCCATTATATCAAGCATTTCATTTTTGATAATCAAGACTAGGATATTGTTAACATCATTTACTTAACTCGGTCAAAGTGATCATGGCGCAGTCTCATTTCTCCCCACGGCGGCCTTATAGGGCGAGTCGAAAACAGCCGTTTTATTATTCGTTTTTCAAACGATTGTTATGACCCGCCGTACGGCTGGGAGATGTGACTGCGCCATAACTGATAGTTATGGAGCTTTTTCTCAACACAGTTGATTATCGATTACGTCTTATATGTTAAATACATCACTTTTTATCTTTTTTTTCTCTCTTATCATTTCATACATCTTGTTAATATTTCATTTTGTAATTGCTGAAACGCATTAGTATTAATTTCCAGTATCTTTGAAGTTTGATGCATAATTTGTATAATTATACTTGTTATGGATTTATTGTATAATTTATTATCATGTTTCAAATAATTTGTACAACTTGCTTATGGAATGTGAATGTGTATTTTGATTTGAGAGAATACAATAAAACACTTTTTTTTTAATGTTAAATTCCAAACAACTTTAATTTTATTATCTTAGAATTTATAATGTCTTATTTGACAAGCATCCATAGCATCATTTTATAAATGGAATGAATATAACTGGCTATGTGGACTTGAAACCTTCAATATAACGTCAAACCGGTGAAATTAAGACCAATGACACGACAAAAGGTCGATCTCGACTCGGTTTCGCTGGAACTTGGAGTGACTGTAGGGTTAATGTTGATGACCGATAGAAATATTTAATTTTGTCGGGCTTTATAGTTGATCATGTTACAAACGTTAGAATTAAAAAAAAATGGATAAGATGTAGGAGAACTTACCTCCAATTACAGGGCATTCACCCCGGAGTGACATCAGAGTAAACATTGGAAGTACGAAGGTCATTGTCGGTCCTTGAACTATGGGTAATCTGTCAAGGTCAGGTGAAAATAAAGCGGGGATCAAAGAAGGTGTTTTGATAGGAAAATCTGTTAAAAATTGTTCAAAAGACCGGAAATAATACTGAATTGACATTAGGTCAATAGAAAACAATGTCAATTCATGCCGTTTGACCTCGCTTTGTGCCGAGACCGTCTACAGTGGACAAACTGTCTAAACGGGGTATTAGTTTTCACTGCATAAACCCTATTCTGATGACAGGGGAAGAGGGGGGGGGGCGTCGTATTAGGAAAAACAACATGATAGCCTACCGGACACCGAAGGTAGTCTGCAACAGGGTCTGTATTGAAGCGACGAAGAATGTTGATGCAAAGACACGTGACAGGCTGTAGTGATCATCCAGGATGCATAGGTACGGAGCGACAACCAAGGGCATGGAGAGGGCGCCACTAAACATTCCTAAAGAATTCTAAATGAAAAGGGGAGACATAGAGATTAGTCTACATGCAAAAGAGCTAATTTTGTCCCTAATTACACTCCTCTCAGAGTGAGGCAAGGGACCAGTCATGTTGGAGTGGGATTTGCATCATTTCAGAGAGTGGATTATAGCTCCTCCTGCAGTGAAATTGTCTAAATATACGCACAGTTCACTCCAGAAGGAGCTATAACATGTTAAATGCACTTTCAAACATGCAAATCCAACTCTATGCCATAGGGGTTGGAAATTTGATATCGTGATAACGTCATTTAGGGTGTATTTCTGAGGTTGTTGGACACAGATGGGCAGTAATCCACGTGGAAAGTAACACCCCCACTCTACACTTTGAGGTGATACCTATTGTGAAGAAAATAAAGATACTGGTGAATACTAGTCTGCAGGCACAGACCCTGGTTGAAACTTTGATTAGCAAGTGTGTCTCCACGCAAAGACTACCACATACAAAACTTGCTGTTTCAATTAAATGAGCTAGAGGGCCTTCAGTACACAAGGCATGAGTAGGCTGCACATTCAGACCCGTAACTCGAGTGAATGGTTCACCCAGCAGACTAGGTGTATACTATAACCTTTGTATATACTTCACAAATAGAATGTATGCATTTCTTCTTTTATGTACCGTATATTATTATTTTTTTATTCAACTCTGTTCGAAAGGTGACCCCATGGCGCCATCATGCAAACAGAAAGAGGACATTTGTTTTTATTTTGTTTGCTTTCTACACAAATATTATGATCCCCTTTATATTGTAAAAGTGTGCCAACATATACTATGTGTGTATTTGAGTTTTGTCAGACGTGTATCAATCAGATATGATTATTTACGTCTGGGACCGACCTTTAACGTCACCATCCGAAAGACGTGACCAGGGCTCGAACCTCTGCATCAATTTGTAACTTCCCCACATGGCTTGGATTACAGATGCATGCCACAACGCCCAGTGTATAGTTTGTAATAGTGAGTGAGACTAAATTCATATTCTATCCCATTTATAACCAAGAGTCAATTCATCTTTCTTCAGACGTATCATCATGGATGCAAACTCATTCATTTTACAGAAAGGAAACAAATCCTGACTTATCAACGTTCTGTCAAGGAGTTTAAAGACATGGAGAACCATCCAACACTTGATACACATGTCTTGTAGATTGTACTAAGACAAAAGATTCCTGCTTAACTACAGACATACAGGCAAATTACAAAATGAAACATGCTTTTGTAATGATTACTTTACGCTGCTTCTGGTCGGATAACATGTGCAGACGCATTGCTCACTTTTACAGGGGACATCAAACATAGATGTTGCAGTATTTCTTGAAATATGATTTAAAATTACTCGAGTGGCCGCAGTTCTGTCACGTAGCATCATAAATGGATACATTCTAACAAACTAATCATGTAATTTTTATACTGTGGAAGTGTGTGGGGTTTTGTAAAATGTTGATTTAAAAAATGTCAAATTATTCGGTTTTATCACATTTTGAAATTGTTATCATTCAATATTTCGCCCAATATCAGGACACAATACACTTTTGATGTATATTTTGTCATGTCTTCAATATCTATGTTTGTGCTCAAATGAAAATATCCCAGTTATCTTTTTCGCCACAAATCATTTTTCAGTTTTTCCATGAAACTGGCGGCATCACAGGTCGCAACCAAAGGCTACATTGCACCTGCATGACCTGTATATTCCTTTTGTACTTCTTTAGAAATTGGAAGCTATTTGCATATCGTTGTCACTCCATTCTTTTTACCTCAATTGTTCTATCAAATAATTTTCTTTCCGGCATCGGCCGAGTGACCTCCCATGCAGATATGTCTCTGTGATACAGATGGGGAGTATCCCCCCACTCAGTGTTATTTGGATACGCCTATGCTCGTTCCTTCCCTTTGAAAGCACCCCCCCTATCTCATGTCTGCCAAAATTTCTGACCCCCCCCCCCTTTCCCGGGCTTTGGGGGACTATGATTTTACTTTTCAAAATTAAATAATCCTGAATGAGCTTTCAAAACTAGCAGGAATTTCAGGATTTGATCCCGGGGTTTGATCAATTTTTCTATGATATTCAAGATATTCTATAACCCCCATTTTGAATTTCTCAGGAGCCCATCTCCGGGTGAAAAGTCAAATACACCCCCTTTTTTCAATTCGCGGACCGGACTTGTCTCGCGAAAAAGTACCCCTTTACCGGACATTTTGGAAACACGCATGCGGTCCCTCCGACCCCGGAGTGGGGAGGGGGGGGGCGGTGGAGTATCATATTTAGCTTTTAACTTCTAATCTACATGTATAGTTTCTATATTTTATGTTTATTCATGAATACAATACAACCACCATTATTGTAGAAATTTGTGGGATAAAACTGCTCTGGTTTTCCATGCATTTAAATATGAATATATCAACCATACATTTACACTGAACTATTTTCTAATCAACTTTAACATGATAATATACATTTTTTTTTATTCACATGTGTATGTGTTGACTGAGTAAACATATTTACTCGGTAAAGTAAACTCCTACCTCTCTATCTCTCAGAAATCAGTTTATGTTATGTTTATAACTAAACAGAGATTTGAGAGTCAGTGGACATTTATTTGTTCAAATATCAGAAAGGAAATGATGTTCTTGTTTACCTTGTTTTATCAATATTAATGGCACAATTTCATACGCGTTTACTATAATTTTATACGTTGACCTTTAGATAGATATTGAATAATTACAGGGGTTGAAGCCCGACATCCCTGCTTTTGTCTATATGAACACACCTGTCGTAAATATATATCGACATTCAATTATATAATTTCTACATAAACATTGAAACCTATGTGTTACAGAGAAAATAGAGAATATATTTTTTGTTCTATATTCTACTGCTACAAAATTAAGTCGAATAAAGAAAGCAGTTAAATTAACATTGATTTGACTTTTAACAAATCTTAGCTGAAACAGGAAACTGAAACTATAGTCTGAGTTTCAGCCATTTACCGGTGAATTAAGGATTATAATTCCAATCAAAGTTGTTCTGCATATCGTTCAAGTTTGAGAAAAAGTACATGTTACGCATTACGCAATGGTACCTCAATGTAGCCTCATAAGCAAATGTTTTGAATTGGCCTGTTGTTTTCATTCCAGCCTCGATTAAGCAATGTGCTGCCTGGTGAACTTTTCACCGAATTCCTGTTTATGTTTCGGTGTATATGCTCGTCGAGGTCTCTGTAGAATCTAAATTTTGTTATGAATTTTTAGAATGGGGCAAATTGTTACCTCTCATTGGCAAATTACCGGACTAGGCCCGCTTTATCTACGGTCCGTTTGGTCTTATCCCACATAGTCTTATCATATTACAGTTTACCTTCAACCAGTGACCGTACACCAAACGACATTTAGACCAAATTGATGGTAGACCAAATGGGTCAATAAATTAGACCTATCAGACAAGTGGACAAATTACCTGTAGACCAAGTGAATATAAACGGTTTACTTCTAATTGGTCTAATGCCAATTCGTCCAATTACCAACTCGTCTACTATCATCTGGTCACCATCATTTCGTCCACTATCTCCAGTCGACCGAAAGTGGCTATTGATTCCAGACACAAACTTTGCCAAATTTGTTCGCCAATATGACGGTTTGAGGTGTACTTGTTGATTGCGATATTTGCCGCGTGGTAAGTCAAAACAAAGACTACAATTCACTTTGTTTGTGGTAAATAAACGGGATATGATCTTAAGATTTTACTCCTGCATAACATGCATAAGGCAAGCCATTTTTCCATGTTTCAATTTCAATACCCCAAATTCCAATTATATATCACAAACTCGAATATGTTGTTAATTGCCAATTCGTCTAAGTATACCAACACGTCCACTTAACATGGTCTACCTTCATTTAGTCGAATACCATTTCGTCCATCAACATTTCGTCTATCAACCATTTGGTCAAATCATCACAAGTCATCGTCTAATCACCAATACGTCTATGACCATTTCGCCTCATAACCAGTTGGTCTTACTTCATTTTACGTTTATTCTTTTCGCCCAATTAACCATTATTCCAATTAGCCCAAATGGTATATGGAATAAATTTGGTTATTGGACCAATGGGTTATTAGACAAAATGGTGAGTGGAAGAAAAGGCAATTAGACCATGTGGATAGTGGACAAACTGATGGTAGACCAAAATGATAGTAGACGAGTTGGCAATTGGATGAATTGGCATTAGACCAATTGAAAATAAACCAAACATGTAGTACTAGAATCACAGATCTTAATAATCGATTTTATAATTTTGGAAGTATAGTTTTATGGTATCGGTATACGAACAATTACAAAAAGGCTTGTCATAATTTCGAACCCAAATTGACTCAAATCATTAATCCAGATTATTAGACATATGCGATCCCAAAACACAAGGCGTACCCTTTTTGGTTTTATCGGAATTGTTATTGTGTGTCTGAAATAATTTATTCAACGTCTAGTTCATTTTTTCCGATCCGAAGTAACCCTAAATTTGGCTACCGGTATTATAGTCCAAACTTTGAGTTATTGCCTATAAATATTGTTTAACGATTCATATTGTGACTTTATTTATTTATATATATACTTATGAGCTATAAACTGCAGAACTCATCTGCATTTATTTTGTATGTCCATTTGCGTTCATAGAGTCACAATCCATCATGTTATAGCAATTAACAATTAACATTTCTGCGCGTATGTAGCAGGGACGACTCCAGGATGTTTAAATGGGGGGGGGGGGGGTAAGACGACGTAAATGAAACTCCTCTGTTGACTAACGAAGGTATAGACTTACACAACTTATCGGATGTTGCAAGAAAATTGCAATCAATTGCAAGTCCATTTTCGCTCCTAAATCAATCTTATCTCTTGCAATTAATTGCAAACTTGCAGATTGTTAATCTGATTCTTGAAACAATGAGTTTAGACTGACTTGCTCCATTTAATATTGATCTATCAATAGTAAAATTAAAGCAGAATATCTGCAATTGATAGAAAATGTCTTTATATAGCACCGCCCTCTTAGGCCTTTCATAATTTATGTTGGGTTCTTTCTTAACTTTTCTTCCTCCTTCTCCTCCATGTTCACTTATAGTGGACGGTCCCCCTGCCCCCCCCCCCTTATCCTGTGGCTTCGCCCACAGTGTTATTGAGAACATGACTGTAGAAAAGAGATACTTCCTTTCGAATATGACCTTTGATTATAATGCAGAACAATCCTATTTAACAAAATTCGCAGTCCTCAAAATATACCCGTGTGAGTTTAAAAAAAGAACAACTTGAAATCTCACAAATATCTCATGACCAAATAATAATTCTATATTAAAGAGTATCATCTCCGAAATAATTTGATATAATATTAATGTGGTATGTCTTCACGCATAGATATTCAGTAGGTATTCTTTGAAGTGATGTAAATTTTTATTTGCGTCAAAGTAAGGACTGCAATTAATTAATCCAGATGTCAATAATTCTAAAAAGCATTGCATTAAAATCAATTGCAAAACACCTTTTCAACATTACATTACAATTGTTTAAAAACACTTTTTATTATCAGTTCTCAAGTTAATTTTATTGAAAAAGGGGTTGCAATATGCTTATTAACTCATGTAGGATTGGAACATCATTGGAATCTGGATTAATTCATTGCAGCCATGCCTTACTTTGTCACAAATCGAACTTTACATCACAGTAAAAAATGTCTTCTGATCAATCCATGCGTGAAGACATACCACATAAAGATTAGTTTTTTTGTTTTTTTTGGGGGGGGGGGAGATACTCTTTCAGGCCATATGTTATAAGTATGTGTTAATGATATATCTTTTCCTAAAATTTTGGATTTGTGAGGCGTCATGTTTTTTTTTTAAAACTCACTCGGTAGATGTAAAAGGGCCTACCTGAAAGGAGAGTATAATGGTAGTGTACCAAGGCGGTCTATCCCCCACGGCATACATAACCCTACTCGATGTCTCCTTCATAATATCGTCAGCTCTTTGCTGGGCGATGCTCTTGATGTCGACCTCCTTCTCCACGTCGTCATGGTCATCTTCTTTGTCAAAACTCGTAAGCTTAATCCCTCCATCGCCATTGATCGCTTCCGCCATTTTAAAAAGATATCCACACTTTGTTAAATGAACAATAACACATTGTCTATTTTGTGGAATGAGAGAAACTTGTCACTATATGATACAATCCAACTTGTGTTTAATTTCACAATGGAATAAAAACTATTTGATCATTATTTTCTTTTTCTTTACATCAACCTCTCGATTTATACACTATATGAAATAGCACCACCTCCTCGTAAAAAACAGAGAAAATCATGAAGGTTTTGGCAGTTTATCTTTGAAGTGTAATAATTCTGACAATTAAGGTTCGTTCGATTTTGTTAATAGTATCAAAATGAGTATCCGACCTGTCTGAAGGATGCAAAACAATGTAGAATTGCTTTTAAAAAATAGCCTGGATATTCTTGTTAGAATGCTCCCCAAGGAGTAGAGAAAGTTCATGCATTGTGTGATGGCATGCCAGGGTCTGATGACCGGGGTAATTATTGCAAAGCGCTTTCATACGTCGTTCCGATGTATTGAATATCGTAGAAAAGTAAAATATTGATATCGACTTGCAATAATTTCCTTCAGACGATTTCATAATTTGTATTCTTTCAAGAAAATTTGTTTCTCTAACCTTGTTTTGCCTGAAAATGAAATAATATCAAATTAATATTGTAAACAGCGTTTGCAATACAGTGGCTAATCTATGAAATCAGCACATGTGGTATATTTTTGTATATGCTCTGTCTAATATTTTATCCACATTTATTTAATTTTTTTTAATTTTTCGTTATAAACTGATATGGAGGTGATATTCAAACACTCTTCTCGATGATTGATTGCCACGTCATGAATAATAAAATAATTAAAAACAATGCAATATTAATTATTTCCTCACAATGTTCTAAATATATCATTCGCTTAATCTAAAAGGCATAACACAGCCTCCAGAATACCCCCCCCCCAAAAAAAAAAAAAAAAATTGGGGCTGAGATTTGGTTGCATCGGTAAATATTAAACGATTTTTCCCGTTCTAATGAAAAAAAAAAATTTTCGAAAGCGTTTCTTCCAAGTAATTTCTTCTGTTAGTCATTATTGGTTGAGTGAAACGTCCAAACTTGCTAACAGCACGAAGAGAGAAACATGGGAATACTTACCGAATTGTATCCAACTACAAACACTGACTGGCCTTAGGTAAATCCGTTATAGATTTATGAATTCGAAATGAACCCTGATCAAAGGTAAATTCACAAATGACTATCCACGTTTAATGATGCAGGCACACAAGCGAAACTGGATCTAAACCAAACCATGACATTTCGGGGGGGGGGTGCATGGGCGACGTACCGCCCCTTTAATTTTTCAAGTAGTAATGAAAGGGAACCTTTTTTAAAGAAGAAGAAAATGGAATAGAGAAAAAGAAGAGTGTCAGTAAAGTAGTCTAAGTCGCGTAAAGCAATATACTCTCCCTTAGTATAACATGACGTCATCTTTAGGTGGACTTGCGCCCCCCCCCCCCATCACTCGAATCTCCCCGGTAACGTCATAGTCTTTGGAGGTCTAAAGTCGATTTCACCGATATGACCTTTGGCAATGTATGGTGCCCAATTTTTCGAACTATCCGTTTTATTTCCTCTCTCACGATGCCAT
The DNA here is from genome assembly GCF_037042905.1 of Lytechinus pictus. NCBI lineage: Eukaryota > Metazoa > Echinodermata > Echinoidea > Temnopleuroida > Toxopneustidae > Lytechinus > Lytechinus pictus. The sequence continues at coordinate 31,802,155 of NC_087255.1, read as the reverse complement.
CACCATTGCACGCTTCCACCATTATCATGATTATGTCCAAATTTTATTAAAAGAAAAAAAAGAAGATAAAAATTGTGTATTTTGTAGAATAAAAGAATCTGATTTTTTAAACTCTATGATAATTAGGATCCAACTTTTGTTAATAATAATTGCATATAAAAAATCCTTTTGTGTTGAAAAAAGTTTATCATTTTCATTTGTATTCAGATCATAATTATTTTCGGTTTATATATACGATATATTAGCGAAATTAGCGAAAGACATGGGGGTTGTTAGCACCCGTCTCGGAAGATGATTGATACTTCATTATAACAATGCAGAATGAGTCATTTCCTCATTATCATGATTATGTTCTAGGAAAATGTCATGAGCACACTAAAGCTAAAAATGTTCGACCCAGATTTGTTTTCTTTTTTCTTTGTGTCATGGAAATTTTAGGGGTATTAGTTGCCTTGACGACAGACGGGATCTAGTAATCTCATCATCATCAAATCGCCTTGATTATCTATACTTGATCTTGTCTCTTTTTTTTCTCATTAAGTCTCTAAATCGTTAAGTTTTCTGCGATAACACTCTGTACCAGTTTACGCTACCAGTTTTAAAAATGTTCTTACTCCTTCGTTGTTAGTTCTTTCGCTTACATAAATATAGTGTACAAAATTAACCCTTATTTCTAGAATAAATTTCTTTTTTTTCTTGAAAATAGACACGACTTTTAAATATTCTCACAGACAAATTAATAAAAGGAATATTCATAACATTTTCAAGGCGCTTAATACTGCAGTTTTTTCTATTTTCTAGAATTATTTTTGTATCTGTTTTCCCTATCCGAAAAATCCTTCCACAGCGTATGCTGTGTTATGCATGTTACATGATCATATTCGACACGTTAAGTTTCCCAATTTGAAAATAAATAATTAAACATCCCAGACCCCTCTGAGGCGAAGAGAAATCGCGGCATCAACAGGATCAAGGCGGGCATGAGCAAGTACATGCACCCTAATCGGACCCTTTGGCTACTAATAGTAGCACCTCCAACACACACATACACCCACCCTCATACACGCACACCCTCACACACTTTAGACACTCTGGTGACGCCACTGCCTTGCACTCTTTCTCCCTCTATAAGTTTGTTTTGTCCATATCTCTAGCTCTACACTGATATTATTTTCTTTTTCTCATAATTTGCATTTTTCTCACTATTTCTCATAATCGTTTATATATTTTTGATTCATTAAATTGTTTTAATCAATTTATGCTATACACAAATCCATTTGATTCATTCATGTATTGCAGTGGGGTAATGAGCCAAAAATTTCGAGGGCGCCAGATATATCGGGCAAACTTTCTAAATAGTTGCGAGCGAGCGAAGCTACCGAGCAAAACTTTCGACATTCTTTTAACAAAATTCCAATTTTGTGATAGCTTTTGAAATGATATTCAGAAAATAATAATATATTTTACCCTTCTCTCTTTCCTTTTCATTTGTATTTCCATGAAGTGAAGCACCCACAAGCCCACCACACCCCCCCCCCCATCATGACATAGGACCTATCCATTGAAACATAAAAAATAGTGTTTACAGATGTTCAGTTGGAATTATTAAACATGATAAATAGTAGTTTTCTCTTTAATCAAAGACATATAAGCCCAATCACGAATTTATCACAAGTCATTTCGAATATTACGAGAGAAGAAGATGAAGAAACGTGTTATTATGGTTTATTGTCAATACTGGTTTGAACATAACCAGGATTAAACAAATATGGCCTGATCCCTTTAAAATGATTAATGATTCAGAAAGATTTTTGTATTGAACTCTTCATGGGTGGCGTCATATTTGACAAATGGGCAAATCTACATAACAATTACTTCATAATTTGTCTTGCTCCCTCGAATCTTGATATTCACGGGCCAGACAAACCCGATGAAAATGCATCATATTCACAACACATGAAAGGATCAATCGAGAAAAAAAAACCAAAGGCCTTAACTATGATGGCTACTTAACGCTGTACATAACGCTACACAGCCCCTGGCCGTTATATCTCATGAAAATATAGCTTCCTTTAAATAAAAAAAAAATACGTAGGGCTATAATATACAAACATGCAGCTTATTGATACATTATTTGGAAGAAAAAGTAATGTGAAATTTTTTTTACTCTTAACAGTCTTCATATGGACGGCATGTGTTGAGCAACCTTGAAGGAAAAATGTTAATAAAAGTTTCATAAACCTTTATATTTTTAATCAAAATTCATATCGGCAAAAATGAGAGAAGATATGAAATGGAAAGATAAGCAGCGGAAATGACAATGGAAAGTGATGAATGATATTCCTCTCTTTCACCTCCTTGGTTTTCTTCTCTTTATCCTTTTTTTTTTGTCTCGTAATTCCTTTTTACCATTTCTCCCTCTTTTTTCCTCTCTTTGCTATAAACTGCAGTGACAAATTGCCGCCAAAAAGGCCTGTCCAAAACATTCCTATCAAAAGAAAATTGAAAACCTGAGGAAAATATAATTATCATATCATGTTTCATTAATGCATTTAGTTTGACCTCACCGTCTGACAACGTTTATCTAAGCTGGGATGCATCAATGACTTTCTTTCTCAGTTTCAGGGGGAAAACATGTCGCAAGATGCTATTTTATAGTAAAAAGTGTAGCACGGTGACTTGATTAGAGTTTATACTCATAACTTTATTCAATGTCCATGGGGAGAATATGACATTTTCTGACACTCTCTTTGAGGACATTTCAATTGTAGGCTGGTGCCCAATTGTTGAGTATAACATGTACGTCTGATATTGTTTGTTTGTTTTAACTGATCGCACATTTAATTTCAGCAGTCATGGATGACAAATTTAATTTAAATATAACTTCAGGAGATTTGACACCAATGCATACCGTTTGGTACATCGTCGCTGCGTCATTTCTGATTTTGATATTTGTTACTGGTCTGGTGGGAAACAGCTTAACGATCATCTCTGTATTCTTGTCAACTAAACTACAAACCAAAACCAATGTCTTCGTGGTTAACTTAGCATTCTGTGATGTGGTGACCTGTCTGATTATTCCCGCCCAAATTATTGCTCTATTATCACCCAATGAACCGTCACTATCAACGAAATTCATAAACTCTCTGGAATTACTCGTCGTGGTTTCAACTTACACTACAATTCTTACATTGGCTATGATCGCATTTGTACGATGTATCAAGATCACTCAAACCTTGACTACCTTTGACAAACTTTTCACAAGGCCCAAAATAGCACTCTTCATTTTGAGTTCATGGGCCTTCCCGGTTATAATAAACACGGCTCTGTTCTTGATGGAGAGACCCATTGATTTAATTGTGTATGATCCAAAGGCTAAGATATTTTGGTTCAATACATCGAACATCAACGAAATTCCTTACCAGGTAATCGACGGAACATTGATGGTCTCTTCGAGTTTGATTATTTTGATTTCCTATATCAAAATAATTCTGTATGTTAGAGCTAGCACCAAAAGGATGGCAGTTGCTGCTGCTGGAGATGTAGCCCCACCAATTCGAGAAATAGCAACTGAGAATGAGTCCCTACCAATTGAGGCACGAGAGCCAACAAATTTGAACGAGCCCCAAGCAATGCAGACACGAGTCCTTGCAAATAAGAATGAGTCTCCACCAATTGAGGCACGAGAGCTAACAAATTTGAAAGAGCCCCAAGCAATGCAGACACGAGTCCTTGCAAATGAGAATGAGTCTCCACCAATTGAGGCACGAGAGCAAGCAAATCAGAATGAGTCTCCACCAATTAAGGCACGGAAGCTGGCAAATCACAATAATGAGTCTCTACCAATTAAGGCACGGGAGCTGGCAAATCAGAATGAGTCTCCTCCAATTAAGGCACGAGAGTTAGCAAATCAGAATGAGTCTCCTCCAATTAAGGCACGAATGCTCGCAAATCAAAATGAGTCCCTACCAATTAAGGCACAAGAACTAGCAAATCAGAATGAATCTCTACCAATTAAGGCACGAGAGCTAGCAAATCAAAATAATGAGTCTCTACCAATTAAGGCACGGGAGCTGGCAAATCAGAATGAGTCTCCTCCTATTAAGGCACAAGAACTAGCAAATGAGAATGAATTCCCATCAATTCAGGCACGGGTGCTAGTAAATGAGAATGAGTCCCCACCATTTCAGGCACGGGTGCTAGTAAATCAGAATGAGTCTCTACCAATCCGCAGAGCAGAGAACCAAGTACCACCTGCGAGACCAGTTCGCCCACGTCATCAAATCCCAGTTAACCGATTTAGAGCTCGTGAAGTCAAAGTCACGAAGAAACTGGCACTGGTTACTGTAGTATTCGTCATATGTTTCCTTCCCTTTCCATTCATGATTAACTTGTCAAACCCGTTTTATGCTGTTGTTGGATTTTGTGTTCTTTGGAGCAACTCTGCAATGAATCCAATTATCTACGCCTCCAAACACCCCGATTTCCGAAATGTGTTTATATGTATCGTAACCGGGTCTTTTAATAAGATCCCATTCCCATCCCGACAATTGCGAGCAATGTTACGAACTCAATGATTGATCCGAACTACATGGCACTGGGAAGCGGGGGTGCTGAGGGCTCTGAAGGAACCCCCCCTTTTTGTTTTTAAATCGTTTTCAGGGCCCTGCCAAACTACCGGGATTTCTAAAAGTAAACCAATTGGGAAATTTTCTTTTCGGGAAGGGGCGAGAGAGTCGTCAATTCAAACATTGGAAATAATAGAATATAATTATATATAGAGTTGGAATTGCTCTGATTGGTGATTCGAATACCAACCTTTACGAGAGATATAAGTCTTATGAGTGCATGCTTTCATATTTATCTCTTTATTGTAATATAAATAGGGCCTATTTCATTGATGTAGTAATGCAGAATAAGGTATGAGTCAGGTACGTGTATACTATTGTGAATGTGTGACTGATAGTAGGAATATTCAGATTTGTCTAATAGTGATTGGAATTTAATGAAGGTATAGGAAATGTGAATGTATATTATTGGACTTGTGTAGGCAGGTATATATAAGTATTTACCTAAAGTATATGTGACAGGAGTGTTGTTTTCGTATTTGTCCCATTGGTAATTGGAATAAAAGTATGTACTGAAGTCATAATTAAGAGAGTTTATTTTCGGACTTCTTTCATTTGAAATAGATAGATAAGATAGATAAATGGATTTTATTAAACGCATCACGTCTCGCAGTACAAACTGAAATGAAGATGAATCACAAATAAAAATAATTACAAGACAATAAACAATATACAGTATTAACATTGGAAATTAAATAAAAGGGTCACTCTCGCAGTGCACTTAATTTCAGTAAGGAGAAATACAAACAGAAAATTAGGTAATGTATCCAGGCACCCCAAAAGTGGTACCTGTAGAAAATCAACTTTAAATACAATCATCCAAAGAGCACCACGAAAATGATCCTGTAAATACTTAACATGAAAAAAAAACTAAGTTATTACTTGTAAATTAAACTAGATACGATTTATAAATATTTCATGAGTAAAGTTAAAACTATCAAAATCGTACACACAGGAAACCATTATGACTTTACTTTTACTATTAATAAAATACTTTACTATTAATACCATACGAAAAACTAGCATTTATATAAAACAGAATATCAAACGATATGGACCCTAATTGCACTTAAAATTCGTAAAACCAATGAGTAGGCATATTTTAGTGAGATCTTGCACGAAGAGAGAGAGAGAGAGAGAGAGAAGTAGTACATGTATATAAAGTCAACAAGCGTTGGAAACATCTGATAGAATGAATAAGTTAAATTTATATAAGATATAATTACAGTAATTAACACCAATATTTACTTTAAAATTCATTGTAAAGGGTAATTTGTATTTTTTATTATTGTTTTAATCCACATTCCATAAACCCACTAGTTTCGCTTTTCATTTCATTGATTATATGGTAAATACGTATGTATGTAACCTTTATGTAAGCAAATTGTGGTTTAGCAATTTTTCAAATAACGTAAATGTAAAACGCTAAATTTAGTTATATTAGAGACAAACAGTTGCTGGTAATCCTAATGAGCTAAAAAGGATTAAGTCATATCGAATGATACATATTTAATAAATATGTTATTTTTTCCATGATTTAGTTAGAATGTTTAAACAAAAAAAATTTCGGAAGTAAATCAAAGTAGTGTTCCTTTGCTTTCTTAGTCATAATTCATTTTGGAATACTAATTATCTCCTTCTATAATTAAAGTATAACCTCTTCTTTCCCACCTTATCATTTTCATCTATGCATATCCCATTGAAAGCAAAGAAGCGATGTTGCTGTATCGTCTGCATACAGTGCCCTGAATCTTTCAATAAATGCACCCCATTCCATCACTAGATTATACATAATATCGAGAGATTAAACCTCACATGCATCCCTTCAAGTACATTTTCAATCGTTATTGCGTATTATGCAATTTCCTATGGGTCGTTTTTCCTCGCTCGTCTCGCTCCCTCGTATCTTAATATTCTTGGACCAACGAACTCGATATAATAGATCAATGCGTTTATATTCATAATACAGGAAAGAATCAATCGAGGAAAAACAAAGTATTTAGCTTTGATAATTACTGATGGATAGTTGTAGGCCTGATGCTATAAGGCCCCTGGCCACAGGGGCGGATCCAGAATTATGCAAATAGGGGGCACATTTCCCTTAGGAAAGTTTGGCAAGCAAAAGAAATAATAAATAAATAAGACTTTCACAAAAATGAAGGTAATTTTGTGCCATTTAAAAATTTGACAAGCAAAAATAAAAAGGTCCTCACTTGTGTGTGAACGACATATTCCCATTAAAAATATTTGCTGTGACTCTCGAGGGGGGGGGGGGCACGGATCTGATGTGCCCCCCCCCCTGGATTCACCATTGCCTAGCCATTATATCTGATGAAATTAGATATGTTTCATACGCTTCCTTTAAATTGAACAATAATACGTAAGCCTGCGTATACAAATATGCAGTTTATTGTAAATTATTTGGAAGCAAAAGTATTGTGATTTTTTTTAACTCGTAACAGTCAGCATATGGACGGCATGTGTTGATCAAACTTGAAGGAAAGAGTAACAAAGTTTCATATACATTTATATTTTCAATCTAACTTCATAAGTATCGGCAAAAATCAGGCGCGGTTCTAGACTAAAAGTTTTTGGGGGCTTCTGAGGGCTTGAAATTTTTTCGACGTTCAATACAATGAAAATGGCCTATTGTGGTAGCCTTATACACACCAAACAGCCTCGTCCCCCTCCTATAAAAATATTTCTAATATCGTGCGAGGGAGCGTAGAGACCGAGCGAAAAAAGTCACATTTTCAAAATGCTTGAGAACTTTTCATCTATATTATGCATCAGGGCCAGATTGGTGTTACAGATGTAGATGAGGGCATTTAACGATAAAGGCGGGAGGGGGTAGGACTGGTTAGGCAGGAAATGGGTTTGTGTTAATCAAAAAGCTTGAAGAATGTATTAATGATGTACTAGATTGGATGTGCTCACACTCTCTTAATGTAAATAATGCTAAGTCTGAATTCATGTTGCTTGGTTCTAGGACTCAGTTATCTAAGTCTAATGTTTGCTCCATAAAAATAGGATGTTCTGTAATCAGAGTTTCGAATAAGTGCAGAAATCTTGGGGTTATGTTTGATGCTAATATGTCCATGTCTACCCAGGTCTCTAGTATATGTCAATTAGTACAGTACCAATTACGGAATTTAGGGTTCATTAGGAAGTATCTCACTAAGTCTTGTACAGAGAAGATTATACATGCACATATTACATCCCGTCTTGATTTTTGCAATGCTTTAGTATATAATGTTTCACAATCTCAGTTAGATCGCCTAGAAAACTCCAACATAATGCTGCCCGTATCGTCACCATGTCCCCCAAGAGGAATCACATAACCCCCATTCTCAAATCTCTTCACTGGTTACCTGTTGTACAGCGCTTAACATTTAAAATGCTCCTACTTGTTTTCCATTCTATTCACATAACTGCACCTCAATACAACTCTTCCTTGATCACTCCTTACAATCCCTCTCGCAACCTTAGGTCTTCTAGTTCATCCTTACTCGCTGTACCACAATCTCATAATTCATGGGGGATCGATCATTTCAACATGCTGGGCCATTCCTATGGAATAAACTTCCAAAAGAAATCCGCAACATTTATTGTCTCACCACTTTCAAAAGTTCTCTCAAAACCTGGTTATTCACGCAAGCTTTTAGGTATTTGTTATTCGCCCCCTCTTTTTAGGTTTTCTATCTCCCTTCCTTTCTTTTTCTTTTTCATTTTCTTTTCTTTATTGCGCAATGAGCATCTTTTTATGATGGATACCGGCGCATTACAAATGTTCATATTATTATTATTAATTGTTACTCTCTCCAGAGGCGTTTTTAAGACTTTGAACGTAAAAGTTATAATAGAACATGGCAGGAGATGGGGTTTTAATATCAATGACACCCCTTAAATATCACGAGGGAATGTGGTGACCGGGAAAAAAATGTTTGAAGTGAAACCTAGCATTTTGAGCACTATATGATCTTCACAAATAAATGCAGGCTTACACCTGCAACATCGTTCAATTACTGAATGTGATACTCATTCAACATTCATAAAGGCTGCAAAAAACGGCCCAATGATCACTGCCCTGTATAACACACAAGTATTCACATAGGGCCTATTGTAGAGAGTAGAATAAATCATTGTATATCTTGCTTCTATCATGGGGTAGGGGGCGATCGCCATGAAAATATTGGGGATGCGGCAAACATATCGATTTGCCCTGCCCAATAATTTTGACAGATTGAAAAATTTAAGAATCCACTGCAAAGAATGTGTTTGACAAACATCTGAAACCGCTTTAAAACCATCAGACTTGACATGAAAATACTATCAAACATATAAAACTGTAAACTTTTCGGTGAGCTTCACGTGCAAATTCTGCATTATAATTTGGCGCCGAAATATTTTGGACATTGTCTTTACCCCCTCCAGCCATCCAAAACATGGATCAGCACTCTAAACTATACGTTTTCAGTAAGCTTAGCCTCTATCAGGGAGTATATAGCCGCAGAGACATTTTCTATTTAAAAAAATATCCTAAAAAATGACAAAAAATCGGAGCGCTTTTGACAAAGCACCATAGGTTTAGAGTTTAAACTTCAATTTTATGGCATTTCGTGGTGGGTGAAGTATACATAGGGAGGTTAATTTGGAAAAAAAAAGTTGCAAGGCAGTCTACTGTAGCAGGAGATGTTTGATTTCCTATACTCAGACTTTAAGAGAGCATTAATGTATTCTTCATTTAGATGATATTTAGATAGGAACGTTTAGCGACCGAGCAAGAAAATGTTAGAGTTTGAACACTAAAAACTTTGATTTTAGAGCACTTGACGACATGGATGGAATAATGTATTAATTAATTATACAGTGCGTATGAAAAAACGGGACAGTTTTGAAAAGTCTATCAAAATTTTGTTTCAAATTGTGATGTTTTGATGTTAATAGATGCTCTAATGTCTTATCTTTCAAATGCCCTTTTGACAATTAGTTTTGTTCATGCTAGAGCGATCACGAAACGTTTTTGTCATTTCTCAATTTCTGCATTAATTATGTTCATACTTGGTAAAAATGATCCTTGAGTAATACCACATATGTGTCTACATGGTCTATGAGGATGATGAGGTTGAAAGTCATATCCAGGGGTCAAAAGGTCAAATGATATGTGCATGTCCATCCCTTTTTAAGTTTTTGTTCAACTTGCTCTCATTTCTTTATTTCGGCATCAATTATGTTGATACTTGGTACATTATGATCCTAGTACTACATGTGTATTCATGAAGATTATGGGGTCAAAAGATTATATTGCACAATTTAATTATCGCGAAACCAGGCGAGACTCGTGGTTCGCAAACCACCTTGTTTCATCTAAATATGTTTTCTTTTAGCATTGAATATTCTTTGATAATTAGGGAAAAATGAACTTTTTTGTCAACGTATGCAAGGAGATTTCCATTATTAATGGGGAAAGCTTGTAATTTAATCATATCATTTTATTATGTGCAACAAATGTTATGATGCCTTCGAAACACATGAATTCTATTGTCAAGGGGACATTGATTATTTGAACAAGTTAAATTGTGTGCTTGAAAGGACAATGTTAATTCTAACAGAAGAATTCATGTCTTTCAAAGGCACCATAGCCTTTGCAGCACATAAAAACATTTGATTAAATAATAAGCTGTCCTATTAATAATGCAAATCCCCTTAATTGGGTCGAAAAAATTTTAGCTTTTAATTCTGAACAAAAAAAATTCACTGCTGAAAGATACCATATTAAAAAACAACAGAACAATTCAAGTAAATAAATAGATTTCAAAATGAATGGAATTCGAAAATTTAGATAATGAAAAGATTAAAAGGAGGTTTGCTCATTAGATTCAGATTTATTTCCAACAGAACATAAAGAATAAACAATTAGCAATAGGTCTGATGATCAATATTTTAGGCCATTCGGCGCAAGTCTTTTTTTTAACCCCTGACAAAAACGTTTCGTGTTCGCTCAAGCATGAACGAAACTCAATTTTTAAAATGGCATTTGAAATATATGACATTAGAGCATCTTTTAACATCAAAATATAGACATCATAATGTAAACAAAATTGATAGACTTTTCAAAACTGTCCCGTTTTTTTATACGCACTGTATAGGCCTTCGCATTTAGAACCTACATATTTTTTTTTCTTTGTGGTCGAAAATTTGTGGGGGGCTTGAGCTATTTTTTTTTTTTGGGGGGGGGCTTCAGTCCCCAAAGCCCCCCCCCCCCCCCTAAAACCGCGCCTGTCGAAAATGAGAGAAGAGGTAAAATGGAAAGGAAGATAGGGAAGCAGCAGATTAGGAAATTGATGAAAGAATTTAATCTCTTTCTCTTCTTAGCTTATCTTTTACTTTTTTTTTGTTTTCCTCTTACTAATTTTGTATATTCATTCATTGTTATATTACTATATTATTGATTTGCTTATTTTGTATGAAATCGGATGTAACTTGTGTAATGTCAATCGGAAGAAAATAAATGTTAAATTGAATTGAATAATTTCTTTTTTCTTTCTCCCTCTTTTTTAAATCTCTTTGTTATAAACTGCAGTGGCAAATTTGCCTACAAGAAGGTCATTCCAAAACAACATTTACATGATTACAAAAAAACCGAGGTAAGGTTAATTCAATGATCATATCATGTTTCATTAATGCATATATTTTGACCTCACCGTCTGACATCCAAGCTGGGACGCGTTAATGACTATTTTTCTCAGTTTCTGGGGAAATAACAAGTCATACGATGCCATTTAGTAAAAACAAAATGTAGCACGAATTCAGTTGCGTAAAAGGAGAGGGGGAGGGGGTCTAATACATTAGCATAGTTAGTAAGAGAGAGAAACAAATTAAAAGATGACAGAAAGGCAAACAAAAGCTGGAAATGAAGAATGGAATAAGTCAAAAGCTAGATTAGAAAATGAAACAAGTGGAACGCCTCTGGCAGTCTCGCCTGCATTACTCAATGCGATATAGCAGCAGTGCTTCCTTCGAAAATAGCTGATGAATATTATTCACAGAAGAAAACACTAATATGATAATAAAGTATTATGCCCGTTGACCCAAAATGACCTTTGACCATGATCATGTGACCTAAGACATGTGCGAAACAGTCATTCATACTTGATTATCCTTATGTCGATGTTTCATGAGCTAGATCCATAAACTTCCTTAGTTATGATGCCAATTCAACATATACTCCCAACACGGCCAGAGTTCATTTACCTTTAAATGACCTTTGATCTTGGCCATGTTCCTGAAATGCATATGGGGTACTCAGGGATACACTGCTGCTCTTATGTCCAAGTTTCATGAACTAGATCCATAAAAATTCAAAGTTATGATGACAAGTCCTGAAATAACCCCAACATGGCCAAATTTCGTTGACCCTAAGTGACCTTTGACCTAGGTCATGTGACCTGAAACTCGCACATGATATTCAGGGATACATGGGTGCTCTTATGTCCAAGTTTCATGAACTAGATCCATGAAATTTCAAAGTTATAATGACAATTCCTCAAATAACCCCAACATGACCAAAGTTCATTGACCCTAAGTGAACTTTGACCTAGGTCATGTGACCTGAAACTCGCACATGATATTCAGGGATACATGGTTGCTCTAATGTCCAAATTTCATGAACTAGATCTATAAACTTTTAAAGTTATGATGACAATTCCTCAAATAACCCTAATATGGCCAAAGTTCGTTGACCGCAAGTGACCTTTGACCTTAATCATGTGACCTGAAACTCAAGCAGGATCTTGAGTGATACACTATTACCCTTATATCTACGTTTTATGAACTAGGTCCGTATACTTTCGAAGTTATGACAACATTTCAAAAACTTAACATTGGTTATGATTTCGATATTGATTCCCCAAACATGGTCTAAGTTTATTGACCCTAAATGACCTTGGTCACGTGACCCGAAACTTGGGCAGGATGTTTAGTAATACTTGATTACCCTTATGTCTAAGTTTCATGAACTAGGTCCATATACTTTCTAAGTTATGATGACATTTCAAAAACTTAACCTTGGTTAAGATTTCAATGTTGACGACGCCGCCGTCGCCGTCGGAAAAGCGGCTCCTATAGTCTCGATATGCAGGCGAGAAAAAAGGGACAAGAAAAAAAAAGATAAGAAAATGACCGGGCTGCCGAGGATAGATAATAAAGAACTGCAAGAAAGATGCTGGACGGGATATAAAATTGTGTATGAAGTATATTATAAGCTTGCTAAATTTTATGCAATAACGGTCGCAATCTAGTCTACAAATGTAGACCCATATCTGCAGTGCGTGTATCACAGCTGATTTAAGGAGCCTGCATACCTACCGGGGGGGGGGGAGGCAGTCAAATATATTGCTGCACACATGCGTGACCCCCCCCCCCCCCCGAAAAAAAAAACGCGTTTAAAGGGGTGTTTTTCAGTATGGATTGCACACCTGCTACCGATCAAAATACCTCAAATTCAAAGCAGCGAAAGGTGGCCATTCATTTGCCAATGAGCACAACCGTATATAATAAGCACGCTCATTCACCAGACAAAGTGACAAAAAAACCAAGGCTCATCCAAATCGCTAGCTTACGGGAGGGTATAAGAGCTATTACATTCGGAAGGTTAAGTTGGATGGGACATGATTCCTCAGATTAGGCTTTACTTCGTAGAATCATAATTAAACTCATTTAAATCTCGTTTAATTTACGGTACTGATTCTACATCATGATGTTTTCTGTCGGGTACGGATGTAAATATCCACATGAAGATAGTGAAATCGGAAAAAATACGGAAATTCTCGATATGAGATCTTAGATTTTTTTTTTTTATCTCCTTGTATTTATTATTATTGTAGCATAATTTTCATGTTTAATACAAAAAATATCATGCCAATTTTCTTAAAACCTTGATCATACGATGCCATTTAGTAAAAACAAAATGTAGCACGAATTCAGTTGCGTAAAAGGAGAGGGGGAGGGGGTCTAATACATTAGCATAGTTAGTAAGAGAGAGAAACAAATTAAAAGATGACAGAAAGGCAAACAAAAGCTGGAAATGAAGAATGGAATAAGCCAAAAGCTAGATTAGAAAATGAAACAAGTGGAACGCCTCTGGCAGTCTCGCCTGCATTACTCAATGCGATATAGCAGCAGTGCTTCCTTCGAAAATAGCTGGTGAATATTATTCACAGAAGAAAACACTAATATGATAATAAAGTATTATGCCCGTTGACCCAAAATGACCTTTGACCATGATCATGTGACCTAAGACATGTGCGAAACAGTCATTCATACTTGATTATCCTTATGTCGATGTTTCATGAGCTAGATCCATAAACTTCCTTAGTTATGATGCCAATTCAACATATACTCCCAACACGGCCAGAGTTCATTTACCTTTAAATGACCTTTGATCTTGGCCATGTTCCTGAAATGCATATGGGGTACTCAGGGATACACTGCTGCTCTTATGTCCAAGTTTCATGAACTAGATCCACAAAAAATCAAAGTTATGATGACAAGTCCTGAAATAACCCCAACATGGCCAAATTTCGTTGACCCTAAGTGACCTTTGACCTAGGTCATGTGACCTGAAACTCGCACATGATATTCAGGGATACATGGTTGCTCTAATGTCCAAATTTCATGAACTAGATCTATAAACTTTTAAAGTTATGATGACAATTCCTCAAATAACCCTAATATGGCCAAAGTTCGTTGACCGCAAGTGACCTTTGACCTTAATCATGTGACCTGAAACTCAAGCAGGATCTTGAGTGATACACTATTACCCTTATATCTACGTTTTATGAACTAGGTCCGTATACTTTCGAAGTTATGACAACATTTCAAAAACTTAACATTGGTTATGATTTCGATATTGATTCCCCAAACATGGTCTAAGTTTATTGACCCTAAATGACCTTGGTCACGTGACCCGAAACTTGGGCAGGATGTTTAGTAATACTTGATTACCCTTATGTCTAAGTTTCATGAACTAGGTCCATATACTTTCTAAGTTATGATGACATTTCAAAAACTTAACCTTGGTTAAGATTTCAATGTTGACGACGCCGCCGTCGCCGTCGGAAAAGCGGCTCCTATAGTCTCGATATGCAGGCGAGAAAAAAGGGACAAGAAAAAAAAAAGATAAGAAAATGACCGGGCTGCCGAGGATAGATTATAAAGAACTGCAAGAAAGATGCTGGACGGGATATAAAATTGTGTATGAAGTATATTATAAGCTTGCTAAATTTTATGCAATAACGGTCGCAATCTAGTCTACAAATGTAGACCCATATCTGCAGTGCGTGTATCACAGCTGATTTAAGGAGCCTGCATACCTACCGGGGGGGGGGGGGGAGGCAGTCAAATATATTGCTGCACACATGCGTGACCCCCCCCCCCCGAAAAAAAAACGCGTTTAAAGGGGTGTTTTTCAGTATGGATTGCACACCTGCTACCGATCAAAATACCTCAAATTCAAAGCAGCGAAAGGTGGCCATTCATTTGCCAATGAGCACAACCGTATATAATAAGCACGCTCATTCACCAGACAAAGTGACAAAAAAACCAAGGCTCATCCAAATCGCTAGCTTACGGGAGGGTATAAGAGCTATTACATTCGGAAGGTTAAGTTGGATGGGACATGATTCCTCAGATTAGGCTTTACTTCGTAGAATCATAATTAAACTCATTTAAATCTCGTTTAATTTACGGTACTGATTCTACATCATGATGTTTTCTGTCGGGTACGGATGTAAATATCCACATGAAGATAGTGAAATCGGAAAAAATACGGAAATTCTCGATATGAGATCTTAGATTTTTTTTTTTTTATCTCCTTGTATTTATTATTATTGTAGCATAATTTTCATGTTTAATACAAAAAATATCATGCCAATTTTCTTAAAACCTTGATCATACGATGCCATTTAGTAAAAACAAAATGTAGCACGAATTCAGTTGCGTAAAAGGAGAGGGGGAGGGGGTCTAATACATTAGCATAGTTAGTAAGAGAGAGAAACAAATTAAAAGATGACAGAAAGGCAAACAAAAGCTGGAAATGAAGAATGGAATAAGTCAAAAGCTAGATTAGAAAATGAAACAAGTGGAACGCCTCTGGCAGTCTCGCCTGCATTACTCAATGCGATATAGCAGCAGTGCTTCCTTCGAAAATAGCTGATGAATATTATTCACAGAAGAAAACACTAATATGATAATAAAGTATTATGCCCGTTGACCCAAAATGACCTTTGACCATGATCATGTGACCTAAGACATGTGCGAAACAGTCATTCATACTTGATTATCCTTATGTCGATGTTTCATGAGCTAGATCCATAAACTTCCTTAGTTATGATGCCAATTCAACATATACTCCCAACACGGCCAGAGTTCATTTACCTTTAAATGACCTTTGATCTTGGCCATGTTCCTGAAATGCATATGGGGTACTCAGGGATACACTGCTGCTCTTATGTCCAAGTTTCATGAACTAGATCCACAAAAAATCAAAGTTATGATGACAAGTCCTGAAATAACCCCAACATGGCCAAATTTCGTTGACCCTAAGTGACCTTTGACCTAGGTCATGTGACCTGAAACTCGCACATGATATTCAGGGATACATGGTTGCTCTAATGTCCAAATTTCATGAACTAGATCTATAAACTTTTAAAGTTATGATGACAATTCCTCAAATAACCCTAATATGGCCAAAGTTCGTTGACCGCAAGTGACCTTTGACCTTAATCATGTGACCTGAAACTCAAGCAGGATCTTGAGTGATACACTATTACCCTTATATCTACGTTTTATGAACTAGGTCCGTATACTTTCGAAGTTATGACAACATTTCAAAAACTTAACATTGGTTATGATTTCGATATTGATTCCCCAAACATGGTCTAAGTTTATTGACCCTAAATGACCTTGGTCACGTGACCCGAAACTTGGGCAGGATGTTTAGTAATACTTGATTACCCTTATGTCTAAGTTTCATGAACTAGGTCCATATACTTTCTAAGTTATGATGACATTTCAAAAACTTAACCTTGGTTAAGATTTCAATGTTGACGACGCCGCCGTCGCCGTCGGAAAAGCGGCTCCTATAGTCTCGATATGCAGGCGAGAAAAAAGGGACAAGAAAAAAAAAGATAAGAAAATGACCGGGCTGCCGAGGATAGATTATAAAGAACTGCAAGAAAGATGCTGGACGGGATATAAAATTGTGTATGAAGTATATTATAAGCTTGCTAAATTTTATGCAATAACGGTCGCAATCTAGTCTACAAATGTAGACCCATATCTGCAGTGCGTGTATCACAGCTGATTTAAGGAGCCTGCATACCTACCGGGGGGGGGGGGGGCAGTCAAATATATTGCTGCACACATGCGTGACCCCCCCCCCCCCCCCGAAAAAAAAAACGCGTTTAAAGGGGTGTTTTTCAGTATGGATTGCACACCTGCTACCGATCAAAATACCTCAAATTCAAAGCAGCGAAAGGTGGCCATTCATTTGCCAATGAGCACAACCGTATATAATAAGCACGCTCATTCACCAGACAAAGTGACAAAAAAACCAAGGCTCATCCAAATCGCTAGCTTACGGGAGGGTATAAGAGCTATTACATTCGGAAGGTTAAGTTGGATGGGACATGATTCCTCAGATTAGGCTTTACTTCGTAGAATCATAATTAAACTCATTTAAATCTCGTTTAATTTACGGTACTGATTCTACATCATGATGTTTTCTGTCGGGTACGGATGTAAATATCCACATGAAGATAGTGAAATCGGAAAAAATACGGAAATTCTCGATATGAGATCTTAGATTTTTTTTTTTTATCTCCTTGTATTTATTATTATTGTAGCATAATTTTCATGTTTAATACAAAAAATATCATGCCAATTTTCTTAAAACCTTGATTTTTAAATTTAAGTTTGGGCCCGCAGGTTGTGGGCCCGAAATGTCAAAAAGGAAATAAAATCACAGTGAATGGAGACAATAATTTTATTTTATTTAAAGTAATAACGAAACTTGGACTGAGAGGTTTTCTGATGAGTGTTGAAAGGAGGCTCATATATCTGTGTTCAATGGACTATAACGCATGAAATTTAAGGCAGTGGTATAAAATACATGCTAGTTTGCGATTATAAAATTTAAACAATATGATATAGTAAGTTTCACATTATAGTCATGTATTACTTGAATACTGCATATATCACACTATTGCGAATACGTATTGCCTATTAATAACTTTTACTTTAAATTATGTATTTTGGTAGCATTTCCAACTAAGTCTCACATTAATTTCTATTACATATTTATACAATTATTTACAGTAATAACAATAATCATATTCCACTGTTATCGAGTGCTTAAATGAGTACTCGAGGCTAAAAATAAAACGATTTAAACAGATAAAGAAAAAAATCAGACAAACCAGGAGACATATCATTCACAAATATATGAACAAGAGTGTCGCTGGGGCGAGCACATAATACGCCCGCCTGTGACGCGGAAAATGGAGTTATTGGTCAAGCAAGAAAAGTGGATAGTGGCGACTTGACCTTTGACCTTTTGACCTCAAATCAATTGGCTCTGTGGAATTCATGCGAGTATCATACACACCAAATAATATGCGAGCCTAGGTTAAGTTAAACTAAAGTTATCGCGTTTAAAAGGACTTCAGAAGGGTAAGATGAAAGCATGTCACTGTGAACTTGACCTTTGACCTTTTGACTAAAAAATAAATAAATAAACTAAAGTTATCGCGTTTACAGCAAGGACTTCAGAAGGGTAACATGAAAACATGTCACCTTGACCTTTGACCTAAAAATCGAAAGGCTTCATGGGATTTATGCTAGTATCATACACACCAAATTATATGAGCCTAGGTTGAGTTAAACCAAAGTTATCGTGTTAACAAGGACTTCAGAAGGGTAACATGTTCCTTTGGACCTCAAAATCAATAGATTTCCTGAGATCTATGCTAGTAACATACACACCAAATTATATGAGCCTAGGTTAAGTTAAACTAAAGTTATCACGTTTACAAGGACTTCAGAAGGTTAACATAAAAACATGTCGCTGTGACCTTAACCTTTGACCTTTTGATCTCAAAATCAATATACTTCCTGAGATTTATGCTAGGAACATACACACCAAATTATATGAGCCTAGGTTAAGTTAAACTAAAGTTATCACGTTTACAAGGACTTAAGAAGGGTAAACATAAAAAAATGTCGCTGTGACCTTAACCTTGACTTGCTGGGATCCATGCTAGTATCATAAACCCCAAAATTATATGAGCCTAGGTTGAATTAAACTGAAGTTATCGCGTTTACAAAGAAAAGTTAAGACGGACGGACGGACACCGAGCGTGATACCATAATTCGTCCCGTAGGACGGGCGTATAAAAATGAAAGTCATTATTCCATGTAACACAATAAAAAAAAAGTGGGGATGTGACATGTTATGAATATTCATGACGACGTACGTATAACCGTTTTCACAAAATATTGCTGAACCTAAAAATTTAATAACTTCCTTATTTTTTCATCAGACTTTGCTGACATTTTTGGCATTTTGCTCGGTGAATTTTATTTAATTTATTGAGATATTAATTATTTTCGCCCTCTAATAATTGCTTTTAGAGATACCCCCGGCCATAGGATTCTGGTTTCCCCGCACGTAATTTTCGAGGTTGTCATGATTACTATTTTATCATCATCAGGGGGTCCTTATATTTTTACAAATAAGGTAACTGTGACATTATGCTAATTACCACGTAACCTTCATTGTGATTGGCTGCGGATCCATGTTGCTATGGTAGATGCCATAAAGACGCTGATATACCGTAGTTATAAATCTCTATCAAAATAGGTCGTTGTGGTGGTGGTGGCAGTAGTAGTATTAATAGTAGTAGTACTACTACTACTACTAGTAGTAGTAGTAGTAGTAGTAGTAGTACGAGTAGTAGTAGTAGTAGTAGTAGTAGTAGTAGTAGTAGTAGTAGTAGTAGTAGTAGTAGTAGTAGTAGTAGTAGGAGGAGGAGTAGTAGTAGTAGTAGTAGTAGTAGTACGCGTAGCAGTAGTAGTAGTAGTAGTAGTAGTAGTAGTAGTAGTAGTAGTAGTAGTAGTAGTAGTAGTAGTAGTAGTAGTAGTAGTAGTAGTAGTAATAGTAGTAGTATAGTAGCGGAATTAGAAATAGCAGCAGCAGTAGTAGTAGTAGTAGTATTAGTAGAAGTAGAAGCAGTAGTAGTAGCTGAAGAAGTAGTAATAGTTCGAATGTATCTATTTCAATGTTATTTTTATTACTATCATAATTCACCTTTACAAAATTATACCGAAGACGATAATAATAACTTTAAAATGGCCATCATGAGAGCGTTTCATTGAAAGACCTG
This sequence comes from Lytechinus pictus, assembly GCF_037042905.1. NCBI lineage: Eukaryota > Metazoa > Echinodermata > Echinoidea > Temnopleuroida > Toxopneustidae > Lytechinus > Lytechinus pictus. The sequence continues at coordinate 31,782,084 of NC_087255.1, read as the reverse complement.
TCGAATGATTTATCAAACAGTTACCATAGTAACAGTGCTTCTCAGCCAAAGAAAAGGGAGAAAAGTTGTCAGATCCGATAACTTGTCGGACAATAATGTTGATGAAATGCCCCCAAGGAGTGATTATTCTATATTATCATTTTCCATACATTTCGTATCTTAATGATAATATTCCATTCATCAAACCACATTCTGTTTCAAACATAATTATTTCCTCTCATCTCGTCTAATCCCACTTCATCAACCACTTTTAATAATTATGTAATGAGTTTTTTGTCGAGTACTTGAGTAAACCGAAATGTGCTTGAAAAGAAAAGTATATTCACTCTCTGGTAACGACTTCAAAACGAGGTGGAAAACAAGATTATCTATTTTTTTTTAAATGAAGAATTAAATATCATGTGCCAAATAGTATTGTTAGAAAGTCCGCAATTGAGAATCAAGACAAACATTCGGCAAAATGGCATCCAGTCTACATCTTAGAGATCTCTTTGATCTGCACACACTTTATGTCTAATTCCAGATCCCTGGGAACGATTTTTTTTTTACAGGAGATGATGATTTAAATTTGAAAAGAAAAATAAGAAAAAAGAAGGTTTTCGCTACAAAATGGAAGTCAAATTGGTCGCTTCCCAGGGCCATGTCTACTTCCCGTTTGATCTTCACCCACGCGGTCTAATTCTAGTTTGCCTACAACTGTTTTGTTAACATTTTGATCTTATTACAACTTTAATAGCCCATTTACCATTTTGTCGAATTTCCAGGTAGGCTAAAACCGTTTCGTCTATTAATACGCCTTGATCTGACACCACTTATTTTCTATACATGTATGATTAGATTGAACTGTTCATGATCCAAATTTTCATTTGACAAAGTGCAAAAAACAACAACAATAGGTATACGAAGTGGAATTTGGACTGTCTTGGCGCTAAAATAATTGAAGTTAGCCGAAAAGAGTATTAGACTAAAAAGGTGATGGTTAAACCAAGTGAAAGCTGATACACGTTCCAAAATATAAGTACATTTATTGGCGGTCTTTAGTGTGCCGACTTTTTGGCGTAGATCACACCATTGTGCTAAAGTTTGTTGCCCAAACTTAATCTACGATATATACTGAATTAACACTGATTTTTATCGCTTGCTTGACTACTTGACTTTTTTTCTTTTATAACTAAATAAAAGTTGTTATAAGATTCTTTTTTCAAGTGTAACTTTAACTAAAAAGTTTTTATACGAAGTGTAGGCTCGAATATTATAAATGTATTTTTTAGGCGACATACGTTCTTAATCACCATAAAGACTATGATTATTTCATTACTGCATGTATTTCTACTTTGTGGTGCTTTCGTTACTGTTGTGCAATCAAAATGATTGATGCTTTAATCAGAATAAATCAGAAAAAGTAATGAAAGCTAATGAATTCATATGCATTATCATTGTAATATCAAAGTCAGTAGCTTTTTGCACGATCCCGCTCAGTGGAAGTTAGAACATAAGTATTTGTCATCATCATAAATGTCTACCCTTCTGCTTTAGGCACGTATTGCATTCTGGTCCCATTCCGAGGGAAAAACAACATCCACGTAATAATCTCGTTCCAAAGGACTTGATTAAAAATCAATTTACAAGATGTCAACTGCAGGTGACCGGTGTAGAGTGGATACAAGGGCCTTTTTTCGTTCATGTTTGGCATTCCGTCACTGTGTTCCAAGTCCCTCCATTGCGCTTGGCGTGCTTTGTTCATTGACATGAATGACTCTGACCATCGATGACCATAATGGTCAATGATGAAAACCTGGCTCGTCGTCAGTCGTCGAACCATGATGTCCACTTGCTGCATCAAAATCGTGTGACGTATCTGCAAAAGACGATTTGGTGAATGCATTGAAAAATAATATGCCTACAGACAGTGGCGTACCTATAGGATTTTCCACAGGGGGGGCAAATTCGTCCGCCAAAAAATTTGACAAGCAAAAAAAAATAAAGGTCTTCAAGACTCGTCAGGGGGACAGGGATATGTCCCTTGCATGGGTTGTGACTCGTCAGAGGGGGGCAGTCTGTCCCCTCTGCCCCCCCCCCCCCCCCCGTAGGTACGCTAGTGCCTACAGAGTCTGCAAAAAAAAAAAAACCAAAGAGTTCAAAAATGAGCACGCAAGATAAATAACATATGGCTTGTTACGATCGTCTGCGTTCGCGGAGCGGGGAGGGAGCGGGGATGGCCGCACCCTTTCGAGAAAACCGGGGGAGCTTTTCTCGAAAGGGTGGGTTGAGGGAGGGGAATCAATTAAACGCACCTTTTCGGGACAACCGGGGGAGCTTTTCACGAAAGACTGTGTTCAATAGTTTTCTGAACCAGTCGTTTCTATGAAAATTATTCATCAAATAATAACAACAATATGATATTAATAGACTATATTGGTAGAGGTGCACAGATGGGGGGGGGGGGCTTTCCCTCAAAAAAAAATTACGACAAAAAAAAATGAAATGAAAGAAAAGAAAAGACAAGAAAAGAGAAAGGTGAAATATGATATCATTTTTTGAATATTTTTAGATCAAAATCTGGTACAAAAATTGATTTTTTTTTTTAAATAAAAAAAAAATTCTTGCTCGCTCACAACTTTTAGTACATTTTGCCAAATACGACATATCTGCCCCCTCAAATTTTTGGGCTCATTACGCCACTGATAATTAGGAGAAAAAGAAGAAAGTTTGCAGTTTTTTGTGATTTTGAATAAAATTGCATATTAAAAAGTAATTCTAGACCCCCAACAATTCCACAAAATCATATAAAACAATGGAATTAGGAGAAATAGCGTATTCTATTCTGAGTTAAATTGTAATGAAACATACCAGTGGCGTAATGAGCCAACGAATTTGAGGGGGCTAGAAATGGCATATCGGGCAAAATTTAAAAAGAAGTTGTGAGCGAGCAAAAATTTAGACATTTTTATTTTTTTTAAAATCCAACTATGTATGGCATAATATTCAGAAAAAATGTATTTCACCCTTCTCTCTTTCCCTTTAATTTTTTTTCTTAGTCGTGATTTTTTGGGTTGGGGAGGGGGCAAGCGCCCGAAACCCCCCTCATCTGTACACCACTGAAGCAATTACTTCGAAACTGGCTTTCCTTCGCAAGCTGCTAGCTAGTACTAACTAGTTACCATGTACGGTAGAACCCGGTCGACGCGTGCACCGCCGAGATTATTGAAAATAAATGAGCCTAAATGAAAATGCACAAAATTTGTGTTTTTTCCTTCTTTCCTTCCTTTTTTAATGCAAATGTCCGTTGAAGTGTTCCAAGGATTAAACATAATGCACCCCCACACACCAATACACACAACCTCACCTCCTATGTGGTCTCAATACCCTCGCACAAATTTACACAGACACACAAATAAACAACTGGTACAAGAGGCTACTCAGCACTGCCTTTCGTGAAAAGCTCCCCCGGTTGTCTCGAAAAGGTGCGTTATTTTGACTCCCCTCCCTCAACCCACCCTTTCGAGAAAAGCTTCCCCGGTTTTCTCGAAAGGGTGCGGCCATCCCCGCTCCGCGAACGCAGACGATCGTAACAAGCCATAACATTTAGATAGCACAGCGAGAATAAATGATATGTTTTTTAGAAAATCAATCAGATAATGATTCTTTTTTTTTCTTCCTTTTCTTCAAATCGTGCAAAATTATGCAAACTGTATTTTCTGGTTAAGTCATTAATTGTCATGGCACAGTCCGAATCTCAACGAGAAAACAGTTAATATCTATTCGAGTCTGTGGTACGCTATCCTAGTATCCATACAATTCAGGTATTGCCTTACCACGTCACATAAATTACATTGTGAACATAATTTTAAAAAACTTACGTAGCTCTATGTGGCGCATCTAAAGGTAGATGGTCTCCATGTCCCATGTGGCCTCTGGGTTTTGTTGATGAATACCTCCCTACTCCTCCGTTCGTCTTCAGTCTTTTCGTCTGCGGCAAATGGTCTTTTATCACTATCCCATTATGGTAAGGGTAATGTAGATGTTGTCCGCCATACCCATGATAACCATTGGTTGATATTGCTTTTGAATAATCAAGATTGGTGTCCGTTCCAGCTGAAGAATAAGTCGGACCGTCAGAGGAAAACTTCGGAGCCTCAGAGTTGGAAGTCAAATCTTTCCTTCTTGACGTCCTTTTACCATTTCCAGCGTTTGTTCGCGAGTAGTTTACATACAATGGGTGATCTCGTGGCTGTGTGCTCTTTACTTCGTCAAACAAGCCTCCATTGAGTTCGATTTGGTAGCTATCAAGGTATGGATATTTTCTCTATAAGGATAATATTTTGGGGGAAATAGTTGAGATATTCCTTTCTAAAAATCTATAGCTTGTACAAATACCTTTTCAAAAGACAGTTTAACATTGTTCTTTGTAAAGTTATTCAGAATAGTCGTGCCATACATCTCGTAGCAATGTAACTTTAACATGTTACATCCATAGGAAAAAAAACATTGAGGGCTATACCATTATCAAATCCAATCTATAGGGTATTTGGTATGGTGCCCTCTTCTTGCCCTTACAGAGTGCCTTATAATTTGCTCCACTAGCACTAGATAAGGCCTACACAAGTTGGTCATTCAACAGTCACAACATATCAAGAGACCAGTTGAGCAATAGAAATAGTTCATTGACAAAATAAATGGGCATTATTTGATCAGGACTGTCTATAAAAGCAGTCGGGATGCTAAACCAAAATGACACAACTTGGCAAGTACATGTATGTAAGCAATTTGCCATTCTCCTCATGATTTGACACAAAAGCATCATTCTTAATAAGAGAGGAACACTGTACGACTGCTAAATGCAGCTAACTCATATAGAAAACTTGATTATATAAGAATTTAATAATCTAATTGTAATGTGTAATTGTTGTAAAAGGTAAAACTAACACTGTAAGTCTCGGATGTCGTAGGGTTATTCACGCTTTCCTCGTAATACTTTCTCCACCTTGAGTTCACGTAGGCCCGACTGCCTAGAAGGACAATGACTACGATCACGATGAAAACACCACAGACTATCCCAATAGCCAGGTACATTGCTTTTCCAGTTACCGGATCATCTATATATATATATATGTAGGCATAGAAAACATAATGACACAGTATGGTGTTGTGTAACTTGATACAGTAGTACCCCAGTGACTACCACTGTTGAGTCAATGCAAGAATGTCCTACTTGTCATGGATACAATGGTTTCGAAGCAAGCTTTAATACATTTTTGAATGGAGCTTAATCGTGCCTTGGAACTAAGGGCTTATTATTTAAATTGGAGCTAGATGATAATGATCAAATGTTTTATTCTTGCAGGGCAGGTATTCCGAGAGGCATCATGATCAAAATATTCAGCCTAGGTATAAAGTAAAACGTTATCACTTATTAGAGCATTTTTTGTGTCAATTTTCCCTTTGAGAAGAAGTCTAGTATGTTACGAATACATTTACCCATCTGATGCAAGACTGATTCTTTTCCTTAGGACATACTATGTCCAGAAACCATATTGTCTCTAGCATGACTGGTGTGAACCTCTAAGACTGAATTTTACATTCATTCATATACTTGGATTTAAACCGTCGTTGATTGGAAAATAAAATGACTGATTGTCTGATATCAATGATCCAAAGAAACTTCACCAGTTGTACGTTACGTCCTGTGTAACTTAAGAACAAACCATCTCATGCCAAAATGGATTGATTTACAGTTGATTTTTTTTAAACGGGCCTTCTGAGATATTCCTGCATACTATATGTACTTTGGTGAAAACGAAATAGATCTATCCAAACCTACTTTGAATTTGATTCAAAGTAGGTTTGGATGATTAAAAAGTCAAAAATAAAAGAAAATATTTGAAAAAAAGTAGCTCTATCATTTGCATTTAATAAAAATAGACTGTCGAAATAGTTACTTACCAGGATCAGAATTCTCAGAATGATCTAGGGAAATGAGAAGAAAGTTAAAAACTGTGCGTTTAGTAAGAACTTTTAATTCATTTGAATTCTTTAAAAGAGACCTTGTTCTCCAAGCACGTTCGACAGTTACGTTTGTTGTGTGTATCCTGACTGCGCATAATTATGAACCATGTACTTACACATACAGTATCATACGTCACAATCACTGGCCAGATCATCAGCAGTACGTACGATCAGGGGCCTGTTTCATAAAGGACTTGCAAATGTTGTAACTTTGCCATAATGACAACTACCATGGTAACCTTGATTATGATTGGCTGCTGAGTCCTGTTACCATGGTAGTTGCCATTATTGCAAGGTTACAACAGTTGCAAGTCCTTTTATGAAACGGGCCCCTGATCTGCTCCCTACAGCATTTTCACTGCGCATTTAGAACCGACTAACGAGTCTACTTCCTGAAGGTTTAATCCTCTTTAGAATACTTAAAGGGATGGTCCGGGCTGAATATATTTATATCTAAATAAATAGAGTAAAATTCACAAAGCAAAATGCTGAAAATTTCACCAAAATCGGATAACAAATAACGAAGTTATTGAATTTTAAAGTTTAACATTTTGTGAAAACAATTATGTATACATCGTCATGAATATTCATTAGGTGGGCTGATGATGTCATATTCTCACTTTCCTTTTTTATGTTATTACATGAAATCATAATTGTTTAATTTGTTCATACATGTGCAAATGATGTGTCGCCATTATGATGAAATAAGTTGCGGTAAAATAACTAATGCACTTAATCAGTTGTCAATCCAATTGTTTTAGTTCTTGGTAGAACATGTTTTAATAAACCTAATTTCATATAATAAAATACAAAAGAACAAGTGGGGATAGGACATCATCATCCCACCTAATGAATATTCATGAATACATACCTACAACTGTTTCACCAGAATAATGTATATCTTTATTCAAATTCAATAACTTCGTTATTTGTTATCCGATTTTGATGAAATTTTAAGTATTTTGCTTTGTAAATTTTACTCTATTTATTGAGATATTAATATATCCAGCCTGGACCATCCCTTTAACTGTACCATTCTAGAGAGTTTTATCATAATTACTTGGATACTTAATGCATTGAAGCGTTATGTTGCTATTAGCCCCATATTTAATTAGATTCTCTGCCTTTTTGGTAAGTTTTGGCAGTTGCCAGTGTTTGAACCCATTTGCATAAAAAAGAGTGACAAAAGGCTAAAAAAATTAATAATAATCTGAGGCCCAGTTTTGTATCAAATGTTTTTCTTTTCCAAATAAAAGTTTGTGATGACTTTTTACTTACTTGTAAAACAGAAACGACCAGGAAGTACTTCAGGGTAGAGGTCACGGTATCCGGGTAAACATTTGCATGTGAACCCACCTGCCAAGTCGTGGTTGATGCAAATTGCGTTTGAAGAACAATCATTTGAATTGGGATCTGAACATTCGTCCATTGTCAAAACTGTGACATAATGAGAAATCATTAGTATTTATACATTTTGCATATCAAGTAAGTTTGAAGAATTTAATCATATAAGGTTACAAAAGTATCTGGGAGAAATCAAACAAAGTTTTTTTTTTCATCGAATAGGCAAAACCCCAACTCAATTAGCATGTGAATAGTTACCGAAAAAATGATACCGATCTCATTGACTAATCTGATCAACCAACGGTGTAAGTATTAGTACATATATTTTACACCTTCTTTTAAACAATTAAATTAATACTGTGCCATATACTTTGTAATTTTATATAATTCTTGAAATAAATCGTTAGGATTGTAATGACGGTGATGATGCTGCTCATGATGATTATGCCTATCACTGCGTACAAAATTTTGATTGTCGTGATCTTAATCAAACAAAAGTAGCAGAACAGTTTGTAGTCATGGTAACGAAAGTTATAATCATAACAATCAATGAACGAGTCATAAAAGTATTAACTGCCACAATGATTGGAGAAAAAGTAGGGGGACCAAATAAAGAAAAATACCGTAATAAATGTTGATCTACATAAGATGTGAATCTATTAAAAATAGAAGGCAGTTTCCCGGTAGAACTCTGTATTACCTCTGTTTCCATTGATAAAAGGGATTTGAAACCCTATCCAACAAATAACCTAGGGTCGCCCCTGATTTATATGCGTAACATCAATTGAGGAATCTATAACATGCCTTGTAGTGAAGGAGCATCACGATCCACCTGGTAGATAGTACTTGTGGTAGAATCAAGTATTCCGTTATTACTGTCTAGGTGCTGCTTTAAGGTCATACTCAGCTCGTCAGCAAGTACTTCCGGGTTAGATTCGGGTGCTGTCGCAAAGACGAGTCTGTAGGTGATTATCAAACTGCCGCTCGTGATACTGATAATAGTGACGTCATCGATGCTGTGATTGACTGACCCAATGGTCGACATGATCTTGGAATGGTAACAATAATATAAGAACAAGATAAGAGGTATTTGACCTTTTTTATACCCTCCTACTCCCTCGTTCCCGAATGGTTACGTATTGAACACTATACTTTTATTACCAGGGCTCCATTTCACGAAAATAATGATTAATCGATACATTCAAATGCTAATCAAGAGTATTTTTGGCTTTAGAAGTCTGACCTCTTAGAAATCGGATGTGTTATTTCATATTCTTAATTGATCTCATTAATTTGTGTTACGGGAATATATGCGATACTCATGTTGGCGAAGCTTATATAGGAATATATTAATTTTGACATCATTAAACATAGCTTTCCAACCAGGATATACGACGTCATATTACTTGGCTCATATCGATCCCATACATTCGCATCAATAATAAACATAATAAAGGCATTGCTCCTTTCAGTAGCTACGCGCGTTTTGAAAACTGGATCTCAACGTAGCATTACCTGTTGTGAAAATGTTGACTCAATTTGCTGGAACTCTGAGCTACCTGTGTTTCCCAGTTCTTCAGAGAATATGGCTTCCGAGCCGTTGATCTCCAGCACCGTAATGGTTCCCTCCAGATTAACGGCATCTTATCAAGAAATGACAATCGAATGGAAATGATGAAGCATGAACTGATTCAACCAAAGGCATGTCTGTTCCCGAGATGAAATTGACATCTGACAATCCTGTTTAGGATTACCAGTATTATTAGCATACTATTTCATGAGATGGGCATAGTAGACGGCCGAAGGCATAACCCAACAGATGTGGTACAGATATTGTACAGATATCATACGATGCCTTTGCACTGATCGTAGGATACCCATACAATCTACGATGTCTTCACGATGTGATTGGATAGCTTCTTCTTTCATTACAATGGATATTTTCCCAGGGATACATAGTCCTTCACCAGGGTTACTTAACACAAAGGTTAGCGATCGATCGCTAAGTTCAAAGAACAATTCTGATTGGTTCATAGTCAGTCTAGTTGGCAAAATGCGCATGCAATGATGATCTTGATTGGTCGTTTCATTTCGCAATTAATCGCTAACCTTTGTGTAACGACGCCCTCATATACGTACCGAGACACTGATTGTTGTCCATTTCTCGAACTTTTCCTGGGGCGCAGTCACAAGCGGATACCCTGGCCACACTATTAGCAGCACATATTTCATTGATGGAACAGGCGCCTCTGCATGAATCTAGAATAACATATAGGTAATCCTTGCATATTATACAAATTCACAAGAAAATCAGCAAGTTAGAATAAGATACACATTAAGCTGTCCAGATGGATTAAGTATGATTTCCGAATATGTCGTATATAAGATAAAAATAAATTGTGTTTTATAAGTATACACTCGTTAATAGAAAATTACAATTAATGAAATTCTATATCGACATGAGCATCCCACCCCCACCCCCTTCACAAACATTATTTTGATGTCACGATGTATTAACTCCCGTCTTCGAATCAGAGTGTGATGCAATTCTGTATTTTATGGTTCTTTACTGTCTATGATTCTATGTGTATCAAAATCAAAGTAAATACCTCGTAAAAAGATATCATACGCCTTAACAGCGGTTCCTTTTTAGATAGTAATCAGTAATTCCTATATATGATTATGATTAACGCTTCTGACAGAAACGTCTGAATATTTCTTTCCATATCATGCATACGGTCTGCATTATGCATGTTTTCGTCCAAATTTGGATGAATATTCTTTTTTTTTTTATTATTGTCATATTTTAAATACTCTTTGAATCTTTCTTACTCAAATAAAAAAGCACGAATAGCAAAATCTATAAAATCCTATGGCATCTCCTTAAGCAATCACATCTTCCATATTAGAATAGGAGTGTTAAAATGATTCAAAATTTTCAGTCAATATTACTAGTCTACTACACAGCATACCTGAACACACCGCTTGTGCTGTCAAAGAACCCCTTACACAGCGGCATGTGTCATTAGATCCACAGTACTGGCTTTCGCTACACACTGCCGAACCACACGTCTCTAGATATAAAATAAAATACAACATAACTGAATGAAACTAGTGTGGCTATGCCGGGTCATAAGCCAATTGTTTTGTAGAGTTTTTACTCATTTTCTTCAACATTTGCAAACATTAGTACCAGCAATGCATATAACATTTTCGTTTTTTTGATAAAGAGTCAAACAACGATAAAATGCGATGCTAAATGACATAGATGCCGTTGCGGAAATCGAGCCCCGGATTTTATGTGTGTATTCAGGCGCCGAGACCACTCGGCCAATGTACTATACTGTTATTAGAGAGTTTTCAATTGCACGTGGACATATAGGGTGACCAATGATCACATGATGGAACAAAAATCTGACCATCGCAAAAACACTGAGCGGGTCAAAAGGGCTGAATGTGAATGCCAATGTTTTAATATCTAATGCTGATAGCATGGTATGAGTTCTACTCTATAGCTACCCGCCCACTGCCCTCCATTCCGGGGATCCAATTGGGACATTAAGAAATTTGACAGGAACATTGCCGACACCGGGTCGAAACAATCGAGCATAAAGGATTACGAAATGCATGCACCACTATAGTTCTGCATCATTCTCACTATGGTCGGGGAATAGACCTCAACACACCAAGCACATCGATCGAAGTTGAGATGGAAACGCCAATATTGACAATTTTCTCACCTGGACATTGTGGAATGTCATTCTGCAGTTGACCTGTATTAGTACAGATGATGTTAGCGGGTTGAGTGATGTCACCACTTTCACAATTAAATTGGCAAAGTGTCCCGACAGCTACACGGCCTCCGGAATGGCACTGGGAAGACGAAAGCGGAGTAGAATAGACTGGAATGTTGCACATAACCTCTGTCGTGGAACATAACAAAATGTAGACATTTGAATTGGCAAAATTAGATTTTATATATTGACATATTGATAGATTGATAGTACGATATATTTTAAGCAAGAAAAACTTATCAGGGTAAATGCAATAGGGAGGATGTTAAAATTTGATTAATATACATGAATAGTCCAATTAAATGTTATAAAATATATATTCATATGAACGTTATTGATGATAATTTTAAACTTCTACTACTACCAGTATTACTATTACTACTACTGAGTACTAACTACTACTACTACTACTACTACTACTACTACTACTACTACTACTACTACTACTACTACTACTACTACTACTACTACTACTATTACTACTTCTACTTCTAGTAGTAATAGCAGCAGTAGCAATATTAGTAGAAGAAGTACTATTAGTAAGAGTAGCAGAGGAAGGAATAGTAGTAAACTAGTAATAGTAGAAGTGGTGGTGGTGGTAATGGTTGTGGTTGTGGTAGTAGTAGGGGTAGTAGTAGTTGTAGTAGTAGTATTAGTAGTAATAGTAGTAGTAGTAGTAGTAGTAGAAAACAAACAAATGTAATACCTGCGCAAGTGAGGTCGTTGCCAGAAAATGTGCCATCTGCGCGACAGAACCGTTCTGCGTTTCCACTCTCAATGACACCGGAAGTGCATGAAAATTCACAGGAAGTACTGTACGTGACCGTTGACCCAACATCGCATGTTGACGTGACAGAGTCAAAAGTCGATGGCACGTCACACAAGACATCTACAATATGAATGAAAGTGGGGTTTTAGTATTATAATATCTTAGATAAGTTGTTAACATTACCACATTACTATTTTTTCTAGGACATCTACCACTCTATACGCATAATTTTATATATTATCTGAACTATATCTTACAAAGTATGGATGTTGCTTTCTCATTATGCAGTGGCATATATTTAATTTCATTACTACCCTTTCATATTTGATTGCATCAATTATATCTCATTTATATTAGACAAAGGTGAAGCCAGACATTAAGACTTATGCTAATGGTTAGAACATAATATGACTTATGGTCGCGCGATTGTGAAACGCCCCCCCCCCCCTCGGCTATTGTCTCAAAAGGCGCAATTCCAATTACTGTCTTGTATAAGGTCAGTCACTATGACTAATTAGATTAACTTAGACGTTCGTACGGGAGTTACCCAAACAAAAAGAGATTTGGAATATCATTAATAAAACTTACTTGCACAACTTGGCAATTCGGCCGATAAAGCTCCACTTCCAGTGCAGGACACTAAATTGGATCCTACCAGATTATACCCAGTATCACATACAAAAGTACAAGTGGTGTTGTAGCCGATGGAAGATCTTGGTGAACAGTTGCCATCGACTGAACTAAGATGTGATGGAAAGTCATCGGGAATGATACACGTAACGTCTGAAATAAAGCATATTACTACACTTACTTTGGAGTTTTGTCATATATATCAATAGCTATACAACTGCTAAAATTTATGTATTAATTCACAAATCATGTATATATTTTTTAAAGCATTATACATCATAATGATTTGTCAATATAGGGCGTTATTGGCTCGTCTGCGTAACGCGTCCGCCGGTCGAACCAATGATCGTGGGTTCGAGTCCACCCCGGGCGGATGACTGAAACCAGTTCGTTGTGTGTAAACGTCTCTCCCATGTTTCATAGATGCAGGCTATGTTACAATGGAAAACACTTCGTCCCTCGGATAGGACGTTAAATGGAGGCCCCGTGTATAGGAGAGTCACCACCTTTGCATGTTTAAGAACCCACTGCAGAATTCGTATAAGAGTAGGGGGAAACCCCGGTGTAGTGGTCCACCTGCACTCCCCCCAATCAGTTATATCGGGAGGAGAGACCTGCGGGTTATAGAAATTCAGTTCGCTATTCGCCTCCCAGGCACAGGTGACGCCAAACAAATAATAATAATCATACTGTTTGGCAAATTGGTAACAAAAAGAAAGGTCATGACGATTAACCTGCAGACGACTTGATTTTTAAATATTATATAATCACCTGTGCAGTTTGGAAGGTTTCCAGACAGCTGCCCACCTTCCGAACATAATAATGTTGCAGCACCAGTTATCCTGTATCCGGTATCGCATTCATAGGTACAGGATGTATTATATTCTATCATAGATCCTGATGAACATTGACTTTCTGTTGCACTAACATATGGCGAGAAGGCGTCAGGAATCGAACAGGTCACAACTGTAAATAACAAATGTGCAAAGAAAATATAGGGGTGTAACAGGGGTCGGTGGCAGGGGGGGGGGGGCAAGAGCCAAAAGTTTTCCCGGTCATATCACGATGTGAAAAGCATTGGCGTAATGAGACAATAATTTCGAGGGGGCTAGATACGCTGTATCGCTTAAGATTTATTTTTTTAATTGCGAGCGAACCTGACCTGAAATTTTGACATTATAAGCACTTTGGGTCATCAAGTAGGATGGGTATCTATTTAAACAATTGATGTGAAAATTTTTGATGTTCTAGCCTAACCATAAACAGAATGGGTATCTAAATTAAACATTTCATGCGAGCGCGTAGCGCGAGCTGAAAATTGTTGATAAAGATCCGACCCAAAATTTGATATTCTAATACACTTTTTGTTACAATTATGGACGGGATGGGTATCTATCTAAACAATAATGATGCAAGCGCGAAGCCCGAGCTAAAAAAAAATATTGATTTTCTGACGTAAAATTTTGACGTTCTAAGCACTTCTGGTCATCATGAATAGGCTGGGCATCTAATCATAAACAAAATGGGTATCTAAACTAAACATTTTATGCGAGCGCGTAGCGCGAGCTGAAAATTGTTGATAAAGACCCGACCCAAAATTTGATATTCTGATACACTTTTTGTTACCATGGACGGGATGGGTATCTATCCAAACAATAATGATGCAAGCGCGAAGCCCGAGCTAAAAAAAAAATATTGATTTTCTGACGTAAAATTTTGACGTTCTAAGCACTTCTGGTCATCATGAATAGGCTGGGCATCTAATCATAAACAGAATGGGTATCTAAACTAAACATTTTATGCGAGCGCGTAGCGCGAGCTGAAAATTGTTGATAAAGACCCGACCCAAAATTTGATATTCTAATACACTTTGTGTTACCATGGACGGGATGGGTATCTATCTAAACAATAATGATGCAAGCGCGAAGTCCGAGCTAAAAAAAAAAATATTGATTTTCTGACGTAAAATTTTGACGTTCTAAGCACTTCTGGTCATCTTGAATAGGATGGGCATCTAACGAAACAGGGTATGCGAGCGCGTAGCGCGAGCTCAAAATTTTTGTTATTCCAACCCCAAAACTGACATTCTTTTGTGACTATGAACAGGATGGGTATCCATCTAAACAACTGATGCGAGCGCGAAGCGCGAGCTGAACAAATTTGGTAGGCCTGATCTGATCTAAAATTTGGACATTCTGAGCACTTTTGGTATGAACAGAATGGCTATCTAACTAACCACTTTATGAGAGAGCGAAGCGCGAGCTGAACCTTTTTGATATTCCAACCTAAACCTTAAAATTATAATACATTTATTGTGACCATGAACTTGATGGGTATCTATCTAAACAACTGATGCGAGAGCGAAGCGCGAGCATCGCCAGGGGGGCAGATTGCCCCCCTCTGCTTGCTACGCCACTGATCAAATGAGGAAGCACGGATAATTTACGCAGAGTAGAAAAGATTTCATGATAGCTGGAACTTGACGCACTCATTTCTCTGCAGAATAGAATCTTAGTTATCTGGTACAACCTCGGGATCCATATCCAAGTCTTAAAGGAGAATGAAACCCTTGAAACCAGCTGAATCCATATAAAAGAGAAAAATCAAAGAAACATATTGTTGAAAGTTTGAGGAAGATTGAATGAATAATAAGAAAGTTATGAGCATTTGAATATTGAGATCACTAATGCCATGTAGATCTTCCCATTGGCAATGCGACCAAGATCTGTGATGTCACACACGTACAACTCCCTTATTACTTTAGTACTTATTTCACTTATATTTCTCACTTTTATAGAGTCTATCCATGGAGCTATTAAGATAGGTCTATGGTCTATCACAAGGTGTGGTGTTCTCTTTATGAGAGGACAAGTACAGAGGTTTCACAACATTATATCATTGATGAATCGTTTTGTCATATGATTAGAATATGAGCAAAAAGAGATGTTTTGGGGTATATTTTCAGTGTCCAAAAGGGGAGAGTTGTTCATCTGTGACATCATAGATCTTGGTCGCATTGCCAATATGAGGATCTCCATAGCATTAGTGATCTCGACATTCAAATGCTCATACTCTTCTATTGCTAGTCCTATTTTACTCAAACTTTTGTTGATCTTATTCTTTGATTTTTCTGCTTTCACAAAAGCTAACTTGCTCCAAGAGTTTCATTCTCCTTTAAATTCACAACTAGGAAACTAATTAATTGATACCCATGCCGAAGTGGACACCAACATAAATTGGTAAAGTTTGAGGTACTTGAGCATTTATCATGTGTAAATAGCTTATTTATGAATGCATAATTACCTATGCAATTAGGAAGGTCCATTGTCAGCTCCCCACTTTCTGCACATAATAATGATGCAGGATCTGTTGTCATGTATCCAGTATCACACTCATAGGTACATGATGTATCATATTCTACGGTAGCTCCAGAAGAACATTCGATGTTCACTGCGCTCAGATGTGACGGGAAGACATCGGGGATGGAACAATTCACAACTAGACGAAAAGGAATTACAGGTCAGAATTTAGTTATCGATATATCATAATTGTCCCGTGTGTAGCAATAAAACAACAATGAAAAAACGTTTTAAAATTACACCTTATCTTTTTCGCTTTTAAGAATAATATGTGAACTTTTAAAATCTTTCTTGGTAGTCGTCGTCTACATGTTCTAAGATCATGTATCGACAATATACGCTTTTTGTTACATCTAGAAAAAAGAGCAAAAATAGAAAGTGATGCATTTCCGTAGGTTATAGAATGATTAAATCGTCAGCTTATGTCACCTAAGAACAATAAAAATTGAATGATTGACAATGCTTCAATCGATGTTCCTTTATTCACATTCACTATATTTTCTTAAATAATTTGAAGATCGTACGAATATTTCTGAGACCCGTCAAATTATTGAAGGCCAGCCGTTGCACATCAACTTCGCGCTTTCTTTCCGGTCATTGGGTTGTAACTTTGACTAAAGAAATACCTGTGCATGTAGGAAGATCGATCGACAGTGTTCCACTTTCTAGACAAGTTAACTTTGTTAGATCTGTAGTTTGGTATCCAGTATCACATTTATAAGCACACGATGCACCATATTCTATGATAGATCCAGATGTACAGTCATCTACTATTGCAATGACATGTGGCGGGAAATCATCAGGTATAGAGCAGGTCACAACTATCAATCATAAACGGGTAGAGGGAAACAGAAATATTGTATATGAATTAGACATTCAATTTATTAGTATACGAAATAAATATACAGTATGTCACTCTTCTTGCTGAAAATGACGCTAACAGCATGCACAGACTGGGGAGAAGTCAACTGAAATTAGGACATCTTCGGGGATGGAACAGTTAACAACTAGTCGAAATACAATCACATGACAATGAGATGTCAGAATTTCGTTATATATGATTTCCTCGAGCCCGGACATGCCGGATGTAGCAATCAAACTACATGTACATGACAAAAATCATCTAATATTAACAAATCTAAAAAGTAAATAAACAATTTTCATAACTGCCAACAGCAACGTAACTGGAAACATTCCAAAATTAGTTTGCCGGTAAGATTCTTGGACCTTCAGTCACTGAAGACAATGGACACCATTTTACTACTTTAAAAGAAAGAATTGCAAAATCGAAGGTGGTGGTGGATTTCCACTTCCTATCAAATGTTTAAATCGTGAATAATCCAATTGTTTACCACGCTTCAACAGCATTCCATCCTCGCCCCTGGATTATGTTACATTTCATTTTTGACCAACTTTTATTTAGTTTTTTTTAAATGATTTGAAGATCGTAAGATTATTTCTGAGACCCGTCAAAGTACTGAAGGCCAGCCATTGCACATCAACTTCGCGCTTTCTTTCCGGTCATTGGGTTGTAACTTTGACTAAAGAAATACCTGTGCAGGTAGGAAGATCGATCGACAGTGTTCCATTTTCTAGACAAGTTAACTTTGTAAGATCTGTAGTTTGGTATCCAGTATCACATTCATAAGCGCAAGATGTACCATATTCTATGATAGATCCAGATGAACAGTCATCTAATATTGCAATGACATTTGGCGGGAAGTCATCAGGTATAGAGCAGGTCACAACTATCAATCATAAACGGGTAGAGGGAAACAGAAATATTGTATATGAATTAGACATTCAATTTATTAGTATACGAAATAAATATACAGTATGTCACTCTTCTTGCTGAAAATGACGCTAACAGCATGCACAGACTGGGGAGAAGTCAACTGAAATTAGGACATATTCGGGGATGGAACAGTTAACAACTAGTCGAAATACAATCACATGTCAATGAGATGTCAGAATTTCGTTATATATGATTTCCTCGAGCCCGGACATGCCGGATGTAGCAATCAAACTACATGTACATGACAAAAATCATCTAATATTAACAAATCTAAAAAGTAAATAAACAATTTTCATAACTGCCAACAGCAACGTAACTGGAAACATTCCAAAATTAGTTTGCCGGTAAGATTCTTGGACCTTGAGTCACTGAAGACAATGGACACCATTTTACTACTTTAAAAGAAAGAATTGCAAAATCGAAGGTGGTGGTGGATTTCCACTTCCTATCAAATGTTTAAATCGTGAATAATCCAATTGTTTACCACGCTTCAACAGCATTCCATCCTCGCCCCTGGATTATGTTACATTTCATTTTTGACCAACTTTTATTTAGTTTTTTTTTAATGATTTGAAGATCGTACGATTATTTCTGAGACCCGTCAAAGTACTGAAGGCCAGCCATTGCACATCAACTTCGCGCTTTCTTTCCGGTCATTGGGTTGTAACTTTGACTAAAGAAATACCTGTGCAGGTAGGAAGATCGATCGACAGTGTTCCATTTTCTAGACAAGTTAACTTTGTAAGATCTGTAGTTTGGTATCCAGTATCACATTCATAAGCACACGATGTACCATATTCTATGATACATCCAGATGTACAGTCATCTAATATTGCAATGACATTTGGCGGGAAATCATCAGGTATAGAGCAGGTCACAACTATCAATCGTAAAGGGGAAGAAGGAAACAGAAATAGTCTAAATGAAGACGTTCGATTTAATCATACTGACATGTTACTGTTCTTGGTGAAACAAAGTGTTAATCACGACATGCGTACACTGAGGATGAATTAAAGTAAAATAGAAATTAGAAAATGTGCCACGCATGGCTTTTCTAATCTTCTTTTTCCTTGAAATATCAAACTGACGGCAATATTTTCCTAGGTTAAGAAATGTTATTGGCGTGTTACTTTACTTGCAGAATGAACGTAACACCGAGGAGGAAAGATAATTTGAAATAAGGAAATCTTGCTTTGGCTTTCTAATCTTTCTCGTACTTATAACAATGACTGCAATGTTCTGCAAGACAGCTTTCTGCACCGAGATATTCTTACACGTCTCGTGATTATCAGGTCTAGCATGATTAACTTTCGTAAATTCGTGATTTGTGGCTTTCCTATCACACGCTTAAACCATTGGGCTAAAGGGTGAAGAAGCGCAAAAGGTCAAGGAACTGGTCTGTACCTTCAAAATTATTTCTAGAGCTAGACCTCAACAACTTCTTCAATCTAGTCGAATTGACTCAGCTTTTTTTATTTGATGTGTGTGTATTTTACATAGTTTGAGGGTTCCTTATTGGTAACTGATACCACGATCAATCTACTTTCAAATTACTTTGAAATTTCTAATCAATAAGCAATCGTTGACTAAATAATCACCTGTGCAATTAGGAAGGTCCATTGTCAGCTCCCCACTTTCTGCACATGATAAAGAGGTAGGACCCGTCGTCATGTATCCAGTATCACACTCATATGTACATGATGTATTATATTCTACAGTAGCTCCAGAAGAACATTCGATGTTCACTGCGCTCAGATGAGACGGGAAGACATCGGGGATGGAACAATTCACAACTAGACGAAAAGGAATTACAGGTCAGAATTTAGTTATCGAGATATCATAATTGTCCCACACGTGGCAACTAAACAACAATGAAAAATACCTTTTAAAATCACCACCTTCTCATTGTCGCTTAAATTAAGAATAATATGTCCATTTTCAAAATCGTTCTGAGTAGTCTTCTACATGTTCTAAGATCATAATATATGTCGACAAATTACGCTATTTTGTTACATCAAGAAAAAAGGAACAAAATAGAAAGTGATGCGCTTTCGTTGGTTATAGAATTGGATAAATCGTCAGCTTATGTCGCCTAGGAACAATTGAATGAATGACAGTGCTTCAATCGATGTTGCTTTATTCACTTTCACTATACTTTTCTTGAATAATTTGAATAATGTACGAATATTTCTGAGACCCGTCAAAGTACTGAATGCCAGCCATTGCACGTCAACTTCGCGCTTTCTTTCCGGTCATTGGGTTGTAACTTTGACTAAAGAAATACCTGTGCAGGTAGGAAGCTCTATCGACAGTGTTCCATTTTCTAGACAAGTTAACTTTGTAAGATCTGTAGTTTGGTATCCAGTATCACATTCATAAGCGCAAGATGTACCATATTCTATGATAGATCCAGATGAACAGTCATCTACTATTGCAATGACATTTGGCGGGAAGTCATCAGGTATAGAGCAGGTCACAACTATCAATCATAAACGGGTAGAGGGAAACAGAAATATTGTATATGAATTAGACATTCAATTTATTAGTATACGAAATAAATATACAGTATGTCACTCTTCTTGCTGAAAATGACGCTAACAGCATGCACAGACTGGGGAGAAGTCAACTGAAATTAGGACATATTCGGGGATGGAACAGTTAACAACTAGTCGAAATACAATCACATGACAATGAGATGTCAGAATTTCGTTATATATGATTTCGTCGAGCCCGGACATGCCGGATGTAGCAATCAAACTACATGTACATGACAAAATCATCTAATATTGACAAATCTAAAAAGTAAATAAACAATTTTCATAACTGCCAACAGCAACGTAACTGGAAACATTCCAAAATTAGTTTGCCGGTAAGATTCTTGGACCTTGAGTCACTGAAGACAATGGACACCATTTTACTACTTTAAAAGAAAGAATTGCAAAATCGAAGGTGGTGGTGGATTTCCACTTCCTATCAAATGTTTAAATCGTGAATAATCCAATTGTTTACCACGCTTCAACAGCATTCCATCCTCGCCCCTGGATTATGTTACATTTCATTTTTGACCAACTTTTATTTAGTTTTTTTTTAATGATTTGAAGATCGTACGATTATTTCTGAGACCCGTCAAAGTACTGAAGGCCAGCCATTGCACATCAACTTCGCGCTTTCTTTCCGGTCATTGGGTTGTAACTTTGACTAAAGAAATACCTGTGCAGGTAGGAAGATCGATCGACAGTGTTCCATTTTCTAGACAAGTTAACTTTGTAAGATCTGTAGTTTGGTATCCAGTATCACATTCATAAGCACACGATGTACCATATTCTATGATAGATCCAGATGTACAGTCATCTAATATTGCAATGACATTTGGCGGGAAATCATCAGGTATAGAGCAGGTCACAACTATCAATCGTAAAGGGGAAGAAGGAAACAGAAATAGTCTAAATGAAGACGTTCGATTTAATCATACTGACATGTTACTGTTCTTGGTGAAACAAAGTGTTAATCACGACATGCGTACACTGAGGATGAATTAAAGTAAAATAGAAATTAGAAAATGTGCCACGCATGGCTTTTCTAATCTTCTTTTTCCTTGAAATATCAAACTGACGGCAATATTTTCCTAGGTTAAGAAATGTTATTGGCGTGTTACTTTACTTGCAGAATGAACGTAACACCGAGGAGGAAAGATAATTTGAAATAAGGAAATCTTGCTTTGGCTTTCTAATCTTTCTCGTACTTATAACAATGACTGCAATGTTCTGCAAGACAGCTTTCTGCACCGAGATATTCTTACACGTCTCGTGATTATCAGGTCTAGCATGATTAACTTTCGTAAATTCGTGATTTGTGGCTTTCCTATCACACGCTTAAACCATTGGGCTAAAGGGTGAAGAAGCGCAAAAGGTCAAGGAACTGGTCTGTACCTTCAAAATTATTTCTAGAGCTAGACCTCAACAACTTCTTCAATCTAGTCGAATTGACTCAGCTTTTTTTATTTGATGTGTGTGTATTTTACATAGTTTGAGGGTTCCTTATTGGTAACTGATACCACGATCAATCTACTTTCAAATTACTTTCAAAGTTCTAATCAATAAGCAATCGTTGACTAAACAATCACCTGTGCAATTAGGAAGGTCCATTGTCAGCTCCCCACTTTCTGCACATGATAAAGAGGTAGGACCCGTCGTCATGTATCCAGTATCACACTCATATGTACATGATGTATTATATTCTACAGTAGCTCCAGAAGAACATTCGATGTTCACTGCGCTCAGATGAGACGGGAAGACATCGGGGATGGAACAATTCACAACTAGACGAAAAGGAATTACAGGTCAGAATTTAGTTATCGAGATATCATAATTGTCCCACACGTGGCAACTAAACAACAATGAAAAATACCTTTTAAAATCACCACCTTCTCTTTGTCGCTTAAATTAAGAATAATATGTCCATTTTCAAAATCGTTCTGAGTAGTCTTCTACATGTTCTAAGATCATAATATATGTCGACAAATTACGCTATTTTGTTACATCAAGAAAAAAGGAACAAAATAGAAAGTGATGCGCTTTCGTTGGTTATAGAATTGGATAAATCGTCAGCTTATGTCGCCTAGGAACAATTGAATGAATGACAGTGCTTCAATCGATGTTGCTTTATTCACTTTCACTATACTTTTCTTGAATAATTTGAATAATGTACGAATATTTCTGAGACCCGTCAAAGTACTGAATGCCAGCCATTGCACGTCAACTTCGCGCTTTCTTTCCGGTCATTGGGTTGTAACTTTGACTAAAGAAATACCTGTGCAGGTAGGAAGATCGATCGACAGTGTTCCATTTTCTAGACAAGTTAACTTTGTAAGATCTGTAGTTTGGTATCCAGTATCACATTTATAAGCACACGATGTACCATATTCTATGATAGATCCAGATGAACAGTCATCTACTATTGCAATGACATTTGGCGGGAAGTCCTCAGGTATAGAGCAGGTCACAACTATCAATCATAAATGGGAAGAAGGAAACAGAAATATTGTATATGAATTAGACATTCAATTTATTAGTATACGAAATAAATATACAGTATGTCACTCTTCTTGCTGAAAATGACGCTAACAGCATGCACAGACTGGGGAGAAGTCAACTGACATTAGGACATCTTTGGGAATGGAACATTTACCAACTAGTCGAAATACAATCACATGTCAATGACATTTCAAGAATCTGGTTATCATGATTTGCCCGAACCCGTACATGCCGGATGTAGCAATAAAACGACATGAGAAAAATCATCTATCATTAACAAATTTAAAGAGTAAACAATTTATTTTCATGGATGCCAAAAGCAACGTGTCTGGAAGCATTCAAAATCTAGTTTGACAATAAGATTCTTGGACCTTGAGTCACTGAAGACATTGGACACCATTTTACTACTTTAAAAGAAAGAATTGCAAAATCGAGGGTGGTGGTGCATTTCCACTTCCTATCTTACCAAGTTTCAACAGCATTCCATCCTCGCCCTACATTTTGTTACATTTCATTTTTTGACCAACTGTAATTTAGTTTTCTTGAATGATTTTAAGATCGTACGAATATTTCTGAGACCCGCCAAAGCACTGAAGGCCAGCCATCACACATAAAATTTGCGCTTTCTTTTCGATCATTGGGTAGTAACTTTTATTGAAGAAATACCTGAACAGTTAGGAAGACCTATCGACAGCATGCCACTTTCTAGACAGGTTAACTTTGTAAGATCTGTAGTTTGGTATCCAGTATCACATTTATAAGCACACGATGTACCATATTCTACATGTACATGACGAAAATCATCTAATATTAACAAATCTAAAGAGTAAATAAACAATTTTCATGGCTGCCAACAGTAACGTGTCTGGAAGCATTCCAAAATTAGTTTGCCAGTTAGATTCTTGGACCTTGAGTCACTGAAGACAATGGACACCATTTTACTACTTTAAAAGAAAGAATTGCAAAATCGAAGGTGGTGGTGCATTTCCACTTCCTATAAAATGGTTAAAGCGTGAATTATCCAATTGTTTACCACGCTTCAACAGCATTCCATCCTCGCCCCTGGATTATGTTACATTTCATTTTTGACCAACTGTTGTTTAGTTTTTTTAATGATTTGAAGATCGTACGAATATTTCTGAGACCCGCCAAAGCACTGAAGGCCAGCCATCACACATCAACTTTGCGCTTTCTTTTCGATCATTGGGTAGTAACTTTTATTGAAGAAATACCTGAACAGTTAGGAAGACCTATCGACAGCATGCCATTTTCTAGACAAGTTAACTTTGTAAGATCTGTAGTTTGGTATCCAGTATCACATTCATAAGCACAAGATGTACCATATTCTATGATAGATCCAGATGTACAGCCATCTACTATTGCAATGACATGTGGCGGGAAATCATCAGGTATAGAGCAGGTCACAACTATCAATCATAAATGGGAAGAAGGAAACAGAAATATTGTATATGAATTAGACATTCAATTCATTAGTATACGAAATAATTGTACAGTATGTCACTCTCCTAGCTGAGACCACTCGGCCAATGTACTATACTGTTATCAGAGAATTTCCAATTGCACGTGGATATATAGGGTGACCAATGATCACATGATGGAACGAAAATCTGACCATCGCAAAACACTGAGCAGGTCAAAAGGGCTGAATGTGAATGCCAATGTTTTAATATCCAATGCTGATAACATGGTATGAGTTCTACTCTATAGCTACCCGCCCACTGCCCTCCATTCCGGGGATCCAATTGGGACATTAAGAAATATGACAGGAACATTGCCGACACCGGGTCGAAACAATCGAGCATAAACAATTACGAAATGCATGCACCACTATTGTTCTGCATCAGTCTCAATATGGTCGGGGAATAGACCTCAACACACCACATCGATCGAAGTCGAGATGGAAACGCCAATATTGACAATTTTCTCACCTGGACATTGTGGAAGGTCATTCTGCAGTTGACCTGTATTAGTACAGGTGATGTTAGCGGGTTGAGTGATGTCACCACTTTCACAATTAAATTGACAAAGTGTCCCGAAAGCTACACGGCCTCCGGCATGGCACTGGGAAGACGAAAGCGGAGAAGAATAGATTGGAATGTTGCACATAACCTCTGTCGTGGAACATAACAAAATGTAGACATTTGAATTGGCGAAATTAGATTTAATATATTGACATATTGATAGATTGATAGTACGATATATTTTAAGCAAGAAAAACTTATCAGGGTAAATGCAATAGGGAGGATGTTAAAATTTAATTAATATACATGAATAGTCCAATTAAATGTTATAAATATATATTCATATGAACGTTATTGATGATAATTTTAAACTTCTACTACTACCAGTATTACTATTACTACTACTGAGAACTAACTACTACTACTACTACTAATACTACTACTACTACTACTTCTAGTAGTAATAGTAGCAGTAGCAATATTAGTAGAAGTACTATTAGTAAGAGTAGCAGAAGAAGGAATTATAGTAGTAAACTAGTAATAGTAGAAGTGGTGGTGGTGGTAATGGCTGTGGTAGTAGTAGTAGTAGTAGTAGGGGTAGTAGTAGTTGTAGTAGTAGTAATAGTAGTAGTAGAAAACAAACAAATGTAATACCTGTGCAAGTGAGGTCGTTGCCAGAAAATGTGCCATCTGCGCGGCAGAACCGTTCTGCGTTTCCACTCTCAATGACACCGGAAGTGCATGAAAATTCACAGGAAGTACTGTACGTGACCGTTGACCCAACATCACATGTTGACGTTACAGAGTCAAAAGTCGATGGCACGTCACACGAGACATCTACAATATGAATGAAAGTGGGGTTTTAGTATTATAATATCTTAGATAAGTTGTTAACATTGCCACATTACTATTTTTTCTAGGACATCTACCACTCTGTACGCATAATTTTATATATAATCTGAACTATATCTTACAAAGTATGGACATTGCTTTCTCATTATGCAGTGGCATATATTAAATTTCATTACTACCCTATCATATTTGATTGCATCAATTATATCTCATTTATATTAGACAAAGGTGAAGCTAGACATTAAGACTCATGCTAATGGTTAGAACATATGACTTATGGTCACGCGATTGTGAAACGCCCCCCCCCCCCCTCCTCGGCTATTGTCTCAAAAGGCGCAATTCCAATTACTGTCTTGTATAAGGTCAGCCACTATGACTAATTAGATTAACTTAGACGTTCGTACGGGAGATACCCAAACAAAAAGAGATTTGGAATATAATTAATAAAACTTACTTGCACAACTTGGCAATTCGGCCGATAAAGCTCCACTTCCAGTGCAGGACACCAAATTGGATCCTACCAGATTATACCCAGTATCACATACAAAAGTACAAGTGGTGTTGTAGCCGATGGAAGATCTTGGTGAACAGTTGCCATCGACTGAACTAAGATGTGATGGAAAGTCATCGGGAATGATACACGTAACGTCTGAAATAAAGCATATTACTACACTTACTTTGGAGTTTTGTCATATATATCAATAGCTATTCAACTGCTAAAATTTATGTATTAATTCACAAATCATATATATATTTTTTTAAAGCATTATACATCATAATGATTTGTGAATTGAGGGCGTTGTTGGCTCGTCTGCGTAACGCGTCCTCCGGTCGAACCAATGATCGTGGGTTCGAGTCCACCCCGGGCGGATGACTGAAACCAGTTCGTTGTGTTGTCTCTCCCATGTTTCATAGATGCAGGCTATGTTACAATGGAAAACACTCCGTCCCTCGGATAGGACGTTAA
Organism: Lytechinus pictus; assembly: GCF_037042905.1. Lineage (NCBI taxonomy): Eukaryota > Metazoa > Echinodermata > Echinoidea > Temnopleuroida > Toxopneustidae > Lytechinus > Lytechinus pictus. Next base: position 31,755,553 of record NC_087255.1, on the reverse strand, counting down.
ATGGAGGCCCCGTGTATAGGAGAGTCACCACCTTTGCATGTTTAAAAACCCACTGCAGAATTCGTATAAGAGTAGGGGAAAACCCCGGTGTAGTGGTCCACCTGCACTCCCCCAATCAGTTATATCGGGAGGAGAGACCTGCGGGTTATAGAAATTCAGTTCGCTTTTCGCCTCCCAGGCACAGGTGACGCCCAACAAATAATAATAATAATCATAATAATCATAATGTTTGGCAAATTGGTAACAAAAAGAAAGGTCATGACGATTAACCTGCAGACGACTTGATTTTTAAATATTATATAATCACCTGTGCAGTTTGGAAGGTTTCCAGACAGCTGCCCACCTTCCGAACATAATAATGTTGCAGCACCAGTTATCCTGTGTCCAGTATCGCATTCATAGGTACAGGATGTATTATATTCTATCATAGATCCTGATGAACATTGACTTTCTGTTGCACTAACATATGGCGAGAAGGCGTCAGGAATCGAACAGGTCACAGCTGTAAATTACAAATGTGCAAAGAAAATGCAGGGGTGTAACAGGGGTCGGTGGCAGGGGGGGGGGCAAGAGCCAAAAGTTTTCCCGGTCATATCACGATGTGAAAAGCATTGGCGTAATGAGACAAAAATTTCGAGGGGGCTAGATATGCTGTATCGCTTAAGATTTATTTTTTTAATTGCGAGCGAACCTGACCTAAAATTTTGACATTATAAGCACTTTTGGTCATCAAGCAGGATGGGTATCTATTTAAACAAATGATGTTCTAACCTAATCATAAACAGAACGGGTATCTAAACTAAACATTTTATGCGAGCGCGTAGCGCGAGCTGAAAATTGTTGATAAAGATCCGACCCAAAATTTGATATTCTAATACACTTTTTGTTACAATGGACGGGATGGGTATCTAACTAAACAATAATGATGCAAGCGCGAAGCCCGAGCTAAAAAAAAAAAAAAATTATTTTCTGACGTAAAATTTTGACGTTCTAAGCACTTCTGGTCATCATAAATAGGCTGGGCATCTAATCATAAACAGAATGGGTATCTAAACTAAACATTTTATGCGAGCGCGTAGCGTGAGATGAAAATTGTTGATAAAGACCCGACCCAAAATTTGATATTCTAATACACTTTTTGTTACAATGGACGGGATGGGTATCTATCTAAACAATAAAGATGCAATCGCGAAGCCCGAGCTAAAAAAAAAATATTGATTTTCTGACGTAAAATTTTGACGTTCTAAGCACTTCTGGTCATCATGAATATGATGGGTATCTAACGAAACAGGGTATGCGAGCGCGTAGCGCGAGCTCAAAATTTTTGTTATTCCAACCCCAAAATTGACATTCTTTTGTGACTATGAACAGGATGGGTATCCATCTAAACAACTGATGCGAGCGCGAAGCGCGAGCTGAACAAATTTGGTAGGCCTGATCTGATCTAAAATTTGGACATTCTGAGCACTTTTGGTATGAACAGAATGGCTATCTAACTAACCACTTTATGAGAGAGCGAAGCGCGAGCTGAACATTTTTGATATCCCAACCTAAACCTTAAAATTATAATACATTTATTGTGACCATGAACTGGATGGGTATCTATCTAAACAATTGATGCAAGAGCGACGCCAGGGGGGCAGATTGCCCCCCTCCGCTTGCTACGCTACTGATCAAATGAGGAAGCACGGATAATTTACGCAGAGTAGAAAAGATTTCATGATAGCTGGAACTTGACGCACTCATTTCTATGCAGAATAGAATCTTAGTTATCTGATCCTGCTGATACAACCTCGGGATCCATATCCAAGTCTTAAATTCACAACTAGGAAACTAATTAATTGATACACATGCCGAAGTGGACACCAACATAAAATTGGTAAATTTTGAGGTACTTGAGCATTTATCGTGTGTAAATAGCTGATTTATGAATGCATAATTACCTATGCAATTAGGAAGGTCCATTGTCAGCTCCCCACTTTCTGCACATGATAATGATGCAGGATCTGTTGTCATGTATCCAGTATCACACTCATAGGTACATGATGTATTATATTCTACAGTAGCTCCAGAAGAACATTCGATGTTCACTGCGCTCAGATGAGACGGGAAGACAACGGGGATGGAACAATTCACAACTAGACGAAAAGGAATTACAAGTCAGAATTTAGTTATCGAGATATCATAATTGTCCCGTGTGTAGCAATAAAACAACAATGAAAAAACGTTTTACAATTACACCTTATCTTTTTCGCTTTTAAGAATAATATGTGAACTTTTAGAATCTGTCTTGGTAGTCGTCGTCTACATGTTCTAAGATCATGTATCGACAATATACGCTTTTTGTTACATCTAGAAAAAAGAGCAAAAATAGAGAGTGATGCATTTCCGTAGATTATAGAATGGTTAAATCGTCAGCTTATGTCACCTAAGAACAATAAAAATTGAATGATTGACAATGCTTAAATCGATGTTCCTTTATTCACATTCACTATATTTTCTTGAATAATTTGAAGATCGTACGAATATTTCTGAGACCCGTGAAAGTATTGAAGGCCAGCCATTGCACATGAACTTCGCGTTTCTTTCCGGTCATTGGGTTGTAACTTTGACTAAAGAAATACCTGTGCAGGTAGGAAGATTGATCGACAGTGTTCCATTTTCTAGACAAGTTAACTTTGTAAGATCTGTAGTTTGGTATCCAGTATCACATTCATAAGCACACGATGCACCATATTCTATGATAGATCCAGATGTACAGTCATCTACTATTGCAATGACATGTGGCGGAAAATCATCAGGTATAGAGCAGGTCACCACTATCAATCATAAAGGGGAAGAAGGAAACAAAAATATTGTATATGAATTAGACATTCAATTTATTAGTATACGAAATAAATGTACAGTATGTCACTCTCCTAGCTGAAAGTGACCCTCACGGCATGCATAGACTGGGGAGAAGTCAACTGAAATTAGGACATCTTCGGAGATGGAACAGATAACAACTAGTCGAAATACAATCACATGTCAATGACATGTCAGAATTTCGTTATATATGATTTCCTCGAGCCCGGATATGCCGGATGTAGCAATCAAACTACATGTACATGACGAAAATCATCTAATATTAACAAATCTAAAAAGTAAATAAACAATTTTCATGACTGCCAACAGCAACGTAACTGGAAGCATTCCAAAATTAGTTTGCCAGTAAGATTCTTGGACCTTGAGTCACTGAAGACAATGGAGACCATTTTACTACTTTAAAAGAAAGAATTGCAAAATCGAAGGTGGTGGTGGATTTCCACTTCCTATCAAATGTTTAAATCGTGAATAATCCAATTGTTTACCACGCTTCAACAGAATTCCATCCTCGCCCCTGGATTATGTTACATTTCATTTTTGACCAAATTTTATTTAGTTTTCTTGAATGATTTTAAGATCGTACGAATATTTCTGAGACCCGCCAAAGCACTGAAGGTCAGCCATCACACATAAACTTCGCACTTTCTTTTCGATCATTGGGTAGTAATTTTTATTGAAGAAATACCTGAACAGTTAGGAAGACCTATCGACAGCATGCCACTTTCTAGACAAGTTAAATTTGTAAGATCTGTAGTTTGGTATCCAGTATCACATTTATAAGCACATGATGTACCATATTCTATGATAGATCCAGATGTACAGTCATCTACTATTGCAATGACATGTGGCGGGAAGTCATCCGGTACAGAGCAGGTCACAACTTTTAATCATAAAGGGGAAGAAGAAAACAGAAATATTCTGAATGAAGACGTTCAATTTAATTATATTGACATGTTACTTTTCTTGGTGAACCAAAGTGTTAATTACGACATGCGTACACTGAGGATGAAAGTAAAATAGAAAATAGAAAATGTGCCACGCATGGCTTTTCTAATCTTCTTTTTAGTTGAAATATCAAACTGACGGCAATATGTTCCTAGGTTAAGAAATTTTATTGGCGTGTTATTTTCCTTGCTGAATGAACGTAACACCGAGGAGGAAAGTTAATTTGAAATAAGGATCTCTTGCTTTGGCTTTCCAATCTTTGTCGTACTTATTACAATGACTGCAATGTTCTGCAAGACAGCTTTCTGCACCAAGATATTCTTACACGTCTCTTGATTATCAGGTCTAGCATGCTGAACTTACGTAAATTCACGATTTCTGCCTTTTCTAGCCCACGCTTAAACCATTTGGCTAAATGGTGAAGAAGCGCAAAAGGTCAAGGAACTGGTCTGTACCTTCAAAATTATTTCTAGAGCTAGACCTCAACAACTTCTTCAATCTAGTCGAATTGTCTCAGCTTTTTTTTATTTGATGTGTGTGTATTTTACATAGTTTGAGGGTTCCTTATTGGTAACTGATACCACGATCAATCTACTTTCAAATTACTTTCAAAGTTCTAATCAATAAGCAATCGTTGACTAAATAATCACCTGTGCAGTTAGGAAGGTCCATTGTCAGCTCCCCACTTTCTGCACATGATAAAGAGGTAGGACCCGTCGTCATGTATCCAGTATCACACTCATATGTACATGATGTATTATATTCTACAGTTGCTCCAGAAGAACAATTGGTGTTCACTGCGCTCAGATGAGACGGGAAGACATCGGGGATGAAACAATTCACAACTAGACGAAAAGGAATTACAGGTCAGAATTTAGTTATCGAGATATCATAATTGTCCCACCTGTGGCAACTAAACAACAATGAAAAAGACGTTTTAAAATCACCACCTTCTCATTGTCGCTTAAATTAAGAATAATATGTCCATTTTCAAAATCGTTCTGAGTAGTCTTCTACATGTTCTAAGATCATAATATACACTACTCAAAAAAAGTTAAGGACCACTTTTTAATGTGTGTATACAATTTTCAAACCGGGTGTTGTATTTCTAGAAATACCCGAATATGGCTGTCTTGAATCTCCTCAAACACCCTGTAACAATTTCACACATGGGTGGTTTCAGTTGTTGCATGATGTCTCTCGCATTATTGCATATCCTGAAAAGTGGGCCCATTGTGAAGTGGTACAAATGTGGATTCAAATGCATTTTCTGTCTTTAGTCTCTACAATCAACAAATTGCTGACAACAGCAATGCCAAGATACAGCTGTCCAGGATGCCATCAAACACAATGAAATCAATTTCACACATGCAGTTCTTTCATGTCTCTTGCATCATTGCAATGTGCCCGTACAAAAGTGGCTTCCAAAGCATTTTCTGTCTTTAGTCTCTACAATCAACAACTTGCTGACAATAGCAATGCCAAGATACAGCTGTCCAGAATGCCATCAAACACAATGACATCAATTTCACACATGCAGTTCTTTCATGATGTCTCTGGCATCATTGCAGTGGGCCATAAGACAAGTGTCTTCCAAAGCATTTTCCGTCTTTAGTCTGTACAATCAACAACTTGCCTACAACAGCAATGCCAAGACACCATCTAAGTGAAACAGATGTAGCCAGAGCCCTAGGGATGCTGGAAGCTGGCCTCAGTCAGCGAAGAGTAGCCAGAATGATGGGCGTGTCACACAGTGTCATTAGCAGAGCAAATCAAAGACACCGAGAGACAGGGCTATACTCCGAGAGACCCCGCAGTGGCCGACCAGTTTCGACAACCCCTAGAGATGATCGCTACTTGACGAATCTCAGCCTCCGCAACCGCTTTCACAGTGCACGCCGCCTCAACAATGACTTCGCTGCAGCAACTGGAGTGATTGTTTCCACTCAAACAATCCGTAACCGACTTCACAGAGCCAATATGCATGCCAGACGGCCAGCTCAGTGTGTCCCACTCACCCCTGCTCACAGAAGAATTCGTCTCAACTGGGCCCGGGAGCATGTCAGATGGACCAGACAGCAATGGCGTAGAGTTCTGTTCACAGATGAGAGCAGATTTTCCCTTGACCACAATGATGGACGTTCGAGAGTCTGGAGGCGACCAGGAGAGAGATTTGCAGACCCCTGTATTGCAGAACATGACCGTTATGGGGGAGGCAGCGTCATGGTGTGGGGAGGCATCACCTACGCCAACCGTACTCGTCTCTACGTGGTCCCAGGGGGAGCAATGACAGGAGTGAGGTACAGGGATGAGGTCCTTGAACCTATAGTGGTGCCATTTGCAGAAAATGTGGGACAAAACATCATTTTCATGGATGACAATGCCCGTGCCCACCGAGCTAGGGTGGTGACCGAGTTCCTTGAGGGCCAGGGGATTGAGCGTATGGAGTGGCCAGCGAGGTCCCCGGACTTAAACCCGATAGAGCACGTCTGGGACATGATGGGGAGGAGTCTCGAGCAGCTCGAAGCCCATCCACTTGGACAGCAGCAGCTGGGTGTGGCTCTGGAGGCTGCATGGGATGCACTGGACGTCAGAGACATCAATCGCCTCATCAGCTCCATGAGACAGCGCTGTGAAGCCGTTATTGCTGCAGGAGGTGGTCACACTCGTTACTGAACTGCCTGAAAGACACTCAGACATTCGTTTTTACCACTTCATGTCGGTAGCTGATACCCCTCGGGGCCCACTTTTCAGGATGTGCAGTGATGCGAGAGACATTGTGCAACAACTGAAACCACCCATGCGTGAAATTGATAACAGCGTGTTTAAGGACATTTAGGACAGTTGTACTGAGGTATTTCCAGAAATAAAACACCTTGTATAAAATCTTTATGTACGTTTTAAAAAGTGGTCCTTAACTTTTTTTGAGTAGTGTATGTCGGCAAATTACGCTATTTTGTTACATCAAGAAAAAAGGAACAAAATAGAAAGTGATGCACTTTCGTTGGTTATAGAATTGGATAAATCGTCAGCTTATGTCGCCTAGGAACAATTGAATGAATGACATGCAGTGCTTCAATCGATGTTGCTTTATTCACTTTCACTATACTTTTCTTGAATAATTTGAATAATGTACGAATATTTCTGAGACCCGTCAAAGTACTGAAGGCCAGCCATTGGACGTCAACTTCGCGCTTTCTTTCTGGTCATTGGGTTGTAACTTTGACTAAAGAAATACCTGTGCAGGTAGGAAGATCGATCGACAGTGTTCCATTTTCTAGACAAGTTAACTTTGTAAGATCTGTAGTTTGGTATCCAGTATCACATTCATAAGCACAAGATGTACCATATTCTATGAAAGATCCAGATGTACAGCCATCTACTATTGCAATGACATGTGGCGGGAAGTCCTCAGGTATAGAGCAGGTCACAACTATCAATCATAAACGGGTAGAGGAAAACAGAAATATTGTATATGAATTAGACATTCAATTTATTAGTATACGAAATAAATATACAGTATGTCACTCTTCTTGCTGAAAATGACGCTAACAGCATGCACAGACTGGGGAGAAGTCAATTGACATTAGGACATCTTCGGGAATGGAACATTTACCAACTAGTCGAAATACAATCACATGTCAATGACATTTCAAGAATCTGGTTATCATGATTTGCCCGTACCCGTACATGCCGGATGTAGCAATAAAACGACATGAGAAAAATCATCTATCATTAACAAATTTAAAGAGTAAACAATTTATTTTCATGGCTGCCAAAAGCAACATGTCTGGAAGCATTCAAAATCTAGTTTGACAATAAGATTCTTGGACCTTGAGTCACTGAAGACATTGGACACCATTTTACTACTTTAAAAGAAAGAATTGCAAAATCGAGGGTGGTGGTGCATTTCCACTTCCTATCTTACCAAGTTTCAACATCATTCCATCCTCGCCCTACATTATGTTACATTTCATTTTTTGACCAACTGTAATTTAGTTTTCTTGAATGATTTTAAGATCGTACGAATATTTCTGAGACCCGCCAAAGCACTAAAGGCCAGCCATCACACATAAACTTTGCGCTTTCTTTTCGATCATTGGGTAGTAACTTTTATTGAAGAAATACCTGAACAGTTAGGAAGACCTATCGACAGCATGCCACTTTCTAGACAAGTTAGCTTTGTAAGATCTGTAGTTTGGTATCCAGTATCACATTCATAAGCACACGATGTACCATATTCTATGATAGATCCAGATGTACAGCCATCTACTATTGCAATGACATGTGGCGGGAAATCATCAGGTATAGAGCAGGTCACAACTATCAATCATAAATGGGAAGAAGGAAACAGAAATATTGTATATGAATTAGCCATTCAATTTATTAGTGTACGAAATAAATGTACAGTATGTCACTCTCCTTGCTGAAAGTGACGTTTACAGCATGCATAGACTGGGGAGAAGTCAACTGAAATTAGGACATCTTTCCTTGGTATTCCATATCCTTATCCTCTAACTATTTGCACAAGCATCTTGATGATCAGGGCTAGGATTAATTAAAGTCATCCTTTGGTGAACTCCTGTAAATTTGCAACTATACTAGCTCTTCTAACATAACAACAGCATCATCCGTTAAAGTACAGTCCACCAGGTTGGTACATCTTCGTACTTGTAAAATTGTTGTGGAAGATCTATTCTACGTGCGGTTAAAAAGAACCAGTGCAGTCTAAGCGCAGTTGGATTTTCGTCTAAGGGATCAAGAAGCATGAAATATCTACCTGTAGATTGCCATCATACCAAGAACCGGTATTTCCATGCGTTCCAAATCTTTGATGCTACTGGACGTAGACAAATCTTTATATCTTACCAGTTTGTATGGGAATCGATTCTCAATATGTGTACATGTAACTACTTAGATTAATTAAAACAACGACCAATCTTCTATCAAGTACATGAAAGTTGAAATCAATAATTTCCCGTTGACTTAAATAATCACCTGTGCAATTCGGAAGATCTCCTGACAGCTCTCGAGTTTCTGTACATGACAATGACGCAGGACCTGTTGTCATATATCCATTATCACACTCATAGGTACATGATGTGTTATATTCTACAGTAGCTCCAGAAAAACAATTGGTGTTCACTGCGCTCAGATGAGACGGGAAGACATCGGGGATGGGACAATTCACAACTAGACGAAAAGGAATCAAATGTCAGAAATTTAATTATCGATATAATTAGCCTTGGTGTGACAATAAAAACAATTGGTTATGGGAAGAATCATCTTTATATAAAAAGAATAAAATGATAACAATCTAGATCGCTGCTAAGAACAACATTTTAACATTCGAAATCTTCCGGTCCGTGACAGACGGATCCTAGGAACATGTGTCACTGAACACAATAATCGCTCTATTTTAAACGAAAAAAGTGCAAAATAGAAAGCGGTATACACTTCTACTGCTGGTGGAATCGGTAAATCGCCGGGTATATCGTCAGGTTATGTCCCCCAGATGTTAGCCATGCTTTTTAAAATTTGCTTTGAAAAGGCCATGATAGCTTTTATAAGTCTGTGTTGTTTATCTGAGAGGATTTTTACCTCGGGGGAAATAGTCACTTCTTCAGCTGTCGCTTAGTTGGAAAATATACATAAAGAGTAGCTTATTCATTCATTTATTTACTTATTTATTCATTTATTTACTTATTTATTCATTCATTCATTTCTTTATTTATTCAGGGTTCTTTATTAAGGTTATTCTTTATTACGGGTATTCATTTGGATATCTAGTATTGCTCTTCCAAACCGTTCTATTGGGCTACATAAGATAAACAGCAAAGTGTACAGTATAAACTGAACGTTATCTGAACTGGACAGTTAGGGATATAGAACTAGTGATAACGAATACCGTGGAAAATATGAATAGAAATGTATATTGCAATTTCAAACTTACTCAAACATGCATTTCCATGTTTTATGAAACCAGGGCAGCAGGCATCTTGGAGTTCTGTCCTGTTTTCTAAGGAGAAATGTATCTCGTTTCTCGCCCTCATCCTAGTAAGCGCCAAAAATAAGACAATGAAATTCATTCAGCATATTAATGTAGAGTGAAAAGTTTACGTGTCTTTATTATGCCTAGGTCACAACCCGCCGTAATCCTCTGTTCTTGGTTTTTAAAAATAGAGACAACCATTTTCTTTTATTCAACAGCTGGTTTACATAGTAACGATTTAGCTAACATGATCATCTGACATCTAATGAAATAGATAGTATTATAAACCTCTCTTTAAGAATGTCGAATAATCCGTTCGTCTGATTGGTCAAAAGTGGGGTCATGTATTTGACCATGCCCGCAAAACAAAACAGGTGGTTACCAAGGGCAACGGGCATAGTTAACAGGATTTCTTGCCATACGTCAATGTATTACCTCGTCACACCGTCTTTCTCTTCGATATATGTCACTCTGATGGTCCTAGACACATTATACCAGATTCTGTAAAATAATAGAAAAACGCAATATGAATAAAGAAAACACATTTTCTTTGCTTTTGGCTGTGCAGTGGCGGATCCGTGATTTTGGAAAGGAAAGGGGCAGATTTTTCGTTGAACAATTAAGCAATCTATTTTTTATAGACAAGTCAGAGACAAATGCAAAGGGATTATTCTCTCCATAATCCCTTCTCGCCCCCCCCCCCAAAAAAAATGAATGAATAAATAAAATGATTATTTTTTGGTTGAAAGAAAACAACAATAGGCATTATGTATTCAAGACCTCCAAGCGTAGAGTTTGGAGTTATATCATAAGCTTTATATGCTTGCATGGATATGGTTATTCACTGTCAGGTTTCTTCTTTTAATTTAGCATTCAGTTTGAGAAGACTATTGAATATATAATACGGTAAGTTACTATTGCGACCCTTCGTTTGTTTTTTATGTAAACGATACTATACTGGCATTCTTGTCATTCGATAACAAAGGTTTCACTTTTACAAGAATGATTGGCCTACAAGTTTTAAAATGTAAATACGTCAGAATTTTGCACTATTACGTTTATTGTGTATCATACACGTCGATCGCCATATTGTGACTTCAGTGTGTTAACTGTTGAATCTCATTCAAATTGTTACGGTGCTCGCTCAAGAAGATTTTCCTTAAGGTACTATCAATCATTTAGGGTATTTTAGTTGGGGGTAAGACTACCCGTTTTTTTTTTTTTTTTTTTATTGAATGACAGGGATTCGGGTTTACACGCCCAACGCCACCCGTTTTAGAGTCTGTCTACTCTCTACTCTGTCTTCACTACCTGAGAAAACCATAGGGAGGCGGTCCCCCTCCTGAACCCCCTCCCCCCTGTGCGGCCGCTCATCCACTCATGGTAAACACTCACGTAACATTTATTTCTCCACAGACTGACTGCAGCTCAGACGATGTCAATGTGACATCACCTGTGCAATTCGGAAGATCTCCTGACAACTCTCCACTTTCTGTACATGATAATGAGGTAGGACCCGTTGTATTGTATCCATTATCACAGTCATAGGAACAAGATGTATTATATTCTACAGTAGCTCCAGAAGAACATTCGTTGTTTAGTGCACTCAGATGAGACGGGAAGACATCGGGGATGGAACAATTCACAACTAGATGAAGAGGAATGACATGTCAGAATTTAGTTATCGAGATATTATAATTGCCCCGTGTGAAGCAATAAAGCGACAATGAAAATGACGTTTAAAAATTACCACCTTGTCTTTTTCGTTTTTAAGAATAACGTGTCAACTTTCAAAATCTGTCTTGGTAGTCGTCTTCTACATGTTCTAAGATCATGCATCGACAATATACACTATTTTGTTACATCAAGAAAAAAGGAGCAAAATAGAAAGTGATGCACTTCCGTTGGTTAAAGAATGGGTAAACATGGTAAATCGTCAGCTTATGTCGCCTAGGAACAATTGAATGAATGACAATGCTTCAATCGATGTTGCTATATTCACTTTCACTATACTTTTCTTGAATGATTTGAAGATCATACGAATATTTCTGAGACTCGTCAAAGCACTGAAGGCCGGCCATCGCGCGTCAATTTCGCACTTTTTTTCTGGTCGTTTGTTTGTAACTCTGACTAAGGAAATACCTGTGCAGGCAGGAAGATCGATCGACAGTGTTCCATTTTCTAGACAAGTTGATTTTGTAAGATCTGTAGTTTGGTATCCAGTATCACATTCGTAAGCACACGATGTACCATATTCTATGAAAGATCCAGATGTACAGCCATCTACTATTGCAATGACATGTGGCGGGAAATCATCAGGTATAGAGCAGGTCACAACTATCAATCATAAATGGGAAGAAGGAAACAAAAATATTATGAATGAAGATGTTCAATTTAATTATATTGACATGTTACTTTTCTTGGTGAACCAAAGCATTAATCACGACATGCGTACTTGATGATGAAGGTAAAAGTAAATATTATCAAATGTGGCTATTTCAATCTTTCTTTTCCTTGAATTATCAAACAAACGGCAATATTTTCCTAGGTTAAGAAATTTTATTGGCGTGTTACTTTTCTTGCTGAATGAAGTTGACAATCATGATAAATGGACAACGAGGAGAAAAGTAAATTTGAAATAAGGATATCTTGCTTTGGCTTTCCAATCTTTCTCGTCCTAATTACAATGAGTGCCAAAGTTCTGCTAGCCAGCTTTCTGCACGAAGATATTCTTACACGTCTCGTGATTATCAGGACTAGCACGTAAATTCGTGATTTCTGGCTTTTCTATAGCAAACGCTTAAACCATTGGGCTAAATAGTGAAGAAGCGCAAAAGGTCAAGGAACTGGTCTGTACCTTCAAAATCATTTCTAGAGCTAGACCTCAACAACTTCTTCAATCTAGTCGAATTGTCTGAGTTTTCTTTTATTTGATGTTTGTGTATTTATCTACATAGTTTGAGGGTTCCTTATCGGTAATTGATACCACGATCAATCTTCTTTCAAATTACTTTGAAAGTTCGAATCAATAAGCAACCTTTGACTAAATAATCACCTGTGCAGTTAGGAAGGTCCATTGACAGCTCCCCACTTTCTGTACATGATAATGATGTAGGACTTATTGTCATGTATCCGGTATCACACTCATAGGTACATGATGTATTATATTCTACAGTAGCTCCAGAAGAACATTCGATGTTCACTGCACTCAGATGTGACGGGAAGACATCGGGGATGGAACAATTCACAACTAGACGGAAAGGAATTAAATGTCAGAATTTAGTTATCGATATAATTAGCCTTGTTGTGACAATAAAACAATTGGTTATGAGAAGAATCATCTTTATATAAAAAGAATAAAATGATAACAATCTAGATCGCTACTTAGAACAACATTTCAACATTCAAAATCTTCTGGTCCGTGACAGACGGATGTGTCACTGAACACAATAATCGCTCTATTTTAAACGAAAGAAGTGCAAAATAGAAAGCGGTACACTTCTACTGCTGGTGGAATCAGTAAATCGCCGGGTATATCGTCAGGTTATGTCCCCCAGATGTTAGCCATGCTTTAGCCATGCTTTTTAAAATTTGCTTTGAAAAGGCCATAATAGCTTTTATAACTCAGTGTTGTTTATCTGAGAGGATTTTTCCCTCGGGGGAAAATAGTCACTTCTTCAGCTGTCGCTTAGTTGGAAAATATACATAAAGGGTGACTTATTTATTTATTTATTTTTTGATCTATTATTTATTCATAGGTTTTCCCGTCCAATTTGAAATTTAATTCATTTACTTTAATGTCATGACCATTTAATTTCGCGATAGCTATGATCGACCGCCTCGGTTACTTGTCCTTGTCTTTCATTATTTGCACTTAAAAGTATTTCCCTTGCAAAATAATTATCAAACAAGTCACTAGAATTTAGATAAACAACATTCAATTTAATGAATTCGCAAGCACAACCAGTTTTCTGCTTGTAGGTTCATTATCTCTGCAAAACACTATTCAAGTGAATCAAATGATTTTTTTATATAGAGCATGCAATTTAATGAATGGGCAATCAAATTATTTTTACACATGTGAATTCATATTTGCAACATCATTTTGAAATGTGTCATTTATATTTTAAGTAGGTGCATAAAAATTAACAAATGGGCATTCAGAATCAGATGTTGCATGGCGTGGCAGCTGGTTAGTCAAACGAATCCTCGTATAGGCAAGCTTTTCTTTCTTCTAGTGCATAATTTGATTTAAGATGTTAAGCAACAACTCAATTAAAAGTATATTGAATATTCAGCGATTCTATTTTATGTATAGGTCTACTTTTCATGTTCGTAATATTTGAAGTAATGTTGTAAAATGTACTGAAATAATCATGTTTTTTTCTAGAATAAAGGGACCGGTTGATGGAATAGAGCCAGCCCTTCCAAATCCACCATGCTTACCAATGAAATTGAACAAAGTTGAAAATATGTATAAAAAGGGGCATGTCAGTGGCGGATCTACTTTTGAGAGGCACACTGGAATGTGTCATGCATAGGCAATTGGGGACCTTTTTTTTGCTTGTCAAAATTTTCCTTTAAAACAAATGACCTCGATTTTGTAGTGAAGATCTTTTTATGTTTAGGTTGTCGAAATTTTCCTGTACAAAATGCCCCTCCCCCTGGAAAATCATGGATCCGCCCTTGGGACTTGTAATAAAGTTGAAAAGAACAAAAAATAAGAAAGTAAACTTTAATAAAAATGCCCACACAGTCAGTATTGTCGAGTGAAAAGGAAGAATATATAATTATCTTTAAAACCTTTGTAAACAAAACGTGAAACCCTCAATTGCAAAAGATGCAAAAATTTGTTTTTATAATGAAAACTAAGGAAATTGTGGAAATTCAGATTTGGGTAAAACAAAACTAATTTAGCCACCATGCATAACAATTCTAATTTCATTATAAATATGTTAAAACATTAACACAGTAGATACAGATACCATACAAAACAAACGAATTACACATCATTAATTTCAAAAATTACATTGGTTGCTCAAGCAATCCCATCGGTCATTGTTGATTAACTTGAATACACATTTCCTGATTTTCATTTTCTAAAAATATCTTAAAAAGGTGCATTCGTTAATTTGTAAGACCATAAACGAACATCTTTGCCTTATAACGAAATCAAAAGCACATGGCAAATATTGAAATAATCAAATATGAAATAGTCTTGACCATGAACTTATTTAAATAATTATAAATGGAATCTAGTGTCTTTAAATGAATCCCATTGTCTGATTTTAAAATTTGAATGACCGATATCTCCGGGAAAACGATACCGCGTGAATTTAAATGCACATTGATAAATTTAAGGACGTTCCACAGTTATGTTTGTGCGCATCATGATTTGCGCATATTTTACACTCTGCGCGCTGTCGTCACAATAGATGAACTGGTGATTTATTAATCGGGATTTGGTTCTGAACCAAATGCCGATGCAGAATCGGCATTTGGATTGCGTTTACACGTTGTTACAGCTCGCTGTTCAGAACCGCGAGCCGATGCAAAAACCTGAAATGATACGCATACCAACAAAATACGTCATGATAAAGACAACGCTGGATCAGTGCGCTTACAATTACGTCACAATGGTAAAGTAATTGAAATGCGCACAAATTGCCGATGCAGAATCGGCTTTCTGTTTACACGTAGTAAAAAGCCGATTCTGCATCGGCTCGCGGTTCAGAACCTACCACTTTGGTGGTGCAAATTGCCGGTTCTGAACCGCGAGCCGATTCAAGTTGCTCGCGTTTACACGCTATGAAAAAGCCGATGCTGAATCGGCTCGCGGTTCTGAACCGCGAGCCGATTCAAATGCCGATTAAGTGTAAACACGGTATGTATCAGCTGTAGGTAATGTGAGCTGATTTTTCTCCTTATCTGCACTAACTGCAGATTTATGAAGCTAATAAACTGGAATTATTCCATGGACCGTTTTTCTTTATTCCTCTTCAATTTCAAAATAGTTTCTCTGTAGTGCTGCAAAGTATGATGAATATGACCCCGAGTTTGAATAAATGGAAAAGTGGTTCGGAATTTTTTCTCACATAGATACTGCTTTTGGCGCGTTTTCGGGTAGATTATCCATCTTACGGATACAATTATTAATCATATTGCGAAATTTGAAGAAATTTTCATGGATTTTTACTGAGTAATAGGGCTTTAAACACATTGTTGTAATCTCGTGAGGTCTAAAAATGCCAAATTCTTTTGGATGCGCAATTCTTAAGAACATCATCCATTTTGGGTTAACTTTGAAGCTCTATAGCAAAAATCAAGCAATTGGACCCATGTTAATTTTTGCATATTTGGAATATTCAGGTGCTAAAGTATCTATGTGCAAAGTATGATGAAAATGACATGGATTTTCAATGTTTGGGAGCAAGACTACGGAACCATTCGCATTTTAGACGGTATTAACAGACTTTTGCTTGTTTTCGGTGCATTTTGGGCTGTTTCAAGCCAACTCGCAATATTTGGACACTGATAATTTGAAAACGAGCACATGGACCCCATAGTTTGAATGTCTTAACTTCTTCAGAATATATTCCTCTACAAATCTAGAGAGTATGATGAAAATGACATGGATTTTGAATGTTTGGGAGCAGGACTAAGGAACCATTCGTATTTTAGACATTTTGGACGGTATTAGACTTTTGCCCTTTTTTGGCGTATTATAGATGGTTTCAAGCAAACTCGCAACACTTTGGACACTGATAGTTTAAAAACGAGCACATGGACCCCATATTTTTAATATTTTAACGTCTTCAGAATATATTCCTCTACAAATGTAGAGAGTATAATGAAAATGACATGGATTTTGAATGTTTGGGAGCAAGACTACGGAACCATTCGCATTTTAGACGGTATTAACAGACTTTTGCTTGTTTTCGGCACATTTTGGGAGTGTTCTAAGCCAACTCGCAACAGTTTAGACACTGATAGTTTAAAAACGAGCACATGCACCCCATGATTTTAATATTTTAATGCCTTTAGAATATATTCCTCTACAAATCTAGAGTATGACGAAAATGGCATGGATTTTGAATGTTTGGGAGCGAAATATGGAACCATTTGCATTTTGAGGGTATTAAGAGACTTTTGCATGTTTTCGGCGCTTTTTAGGCGATTTTCAAGCCAACTTGCAACACTTGCATTGGGACACCAATAGTTCAAAAACGAGCACATGGACCCCATATTTTCAATATTTTAATGTCTTCAGAATTTATTCTTCTACAAATCTGGAGAGTATGATGAAAATGACATGGGGTGGTATTCTGAGATCCATTTTATCTCAGATAAAATAAAATATTTTATCTCCGTTAAAATCAGTGAGATAAAATACCCTTAAAATCTCTCCGAATTGGTATTCTGAGAGCAATTTTATCTTCATTTTATCTCTGTAAGACGCACCTATTTTTTAATCAATATCCAATTAGAAACGTGCTTTTATAGCTCTCTCATGTCATGGAAATCCATTCCGCTAGGAGGTGTGGCGAAGGAGACAATGACAATGACAATTACATTGGTTCCCATGTCACCCATAGAGTGGGTATTATATCCTACATAGAGTAAATCCTGTATAGTGATTGGTTCAATTAGCATCATGTGACCAAATATATTTCAACTATGATGTTGCGTGACGTCAGACCTCGATATATTTTTGGATATACTAATATTCTGACGTCATTATTTCACAAAACTGGATATCTAGCTAAACTCTCGGGCGCACCGGCAAGCGCGCTCTCTCTCGCTGGCAAGTCCGCTGAGCGCCGCGGTGGCTCGGAGAAAAGTAGGTAATTAATTCAATGCAAGTAAACGGACTTTGTAAGCTCAGCGCATAGATTTTGGTTCTGAATTATTAAAGGTAGGATATAAAACAAATATATCAGGCGTTTCATTCGAAAGCATAGTATACAAATATTCAATGTTGATGAGTGCGATCGTTCCGAATATTGCATGAGTTTGCAAGTTGAAACAGTCTATTCAACGACGCGAAGCGGAGTTGAATAGACTGTTTCAACTTGCAACGAATGTAATATTCGGAACGTCGCACGAATACAACATTGAATATTTGTTTTATACAACACCGATAGCTTACAGTTTAGACTAGATCTAGATAGGCTAGATCTATAGGTCTAGTCTATGACTAACGCGCGTTAGGTCTTATTTTGCATACAATGCTGTCTTTTGTGCGTCAGTAGATTTACTCCAGTAATCCCAGGAGAGTCAAGTATACTTTCAACATAGATCCATAAAGTCATAGATCCATGAAGTCCAATTTGTGAACGAATTCCATAAAATCCAGAAGGAAATCCATAAGGTACGCAGCCGTACCCTGGGAATAATTTGCTTAGCAACGTACGTACGCGCATTGTGTTCAGCTTAGCAACGTGTATGCGCAGTGCTACGTACATCGGTCAGAGCATGGTCAGAGATACGAAAACGTGATTACGTATATGCGCGTATACCGCTAATTCACTTAATGTGTACGGGGCATGTCCATGGGTTCAGTGTGCCCAGGGATCTTGTGCAGTGCTGGCTCATTTACTTCAGCGTGCTATAGTCGACTATAGCACGAGCGTGCAATAGTCGACTATAGCACGGCTAGCATATCTAAGCGTGCTATAGCAGATTCCTCTGAATGTCATGTGACACGCTTTCATCCAATCAGCTGTCAAGGATCTATCCATGTGTTGTATAATGGGAATTATTAATACTCGGTTGGACTGGCAAAATTACTATTTTTCCCTCGGGGCTTCGCCCCTCGGGAAAAATAGTAATTGCCAGACCAACCTTGGATAAATAATTCCACTATACTTTCTCAAAGCCTGATATATTTGTTTATTGGAATTGGAGAAACAATCATACAAATAAAATTGCGTCAATTTATTGACTTCAATACGCTTGCACTATACGCTTGCGTCTTTACAGAGATTTCTTTTTAACAAAAATGGCAATACTCTCATCTTTTTTTCGAAGTCTATATCGCATCTTTTCAAGCATCATTTCAAAGACAATATTAGTCAAGAAAAGTCTTATGAAATGCTTCCTGATTATACAGGAATAACTTTAAGGTGTTGTTCTCAATGAATATATCATTTTTCTTAATTTTCATGCCAACATTTGGAGTTAATTCACCTAGAAATATTGACGAAATCAACGTCACGGAGATAAAATAGCCCCTACCTTCTTTTAAGTTCATTTCATATTTTCATCAAAGTAACTTGTACCGTGTTTACACTTAATCGGCATTTGAATCGACTCGCGGTTCTGAACCGCGAGCCGATTCAGCATCGGCTTTTTCATAGCGTGTAAACGCGAGCAACTTGAATCGGCTCGCGGTTCAGAAACGGCAATTTGCACCACCAAAGTAGTAGGTTCTGAACCGCGAGCCGATGCAGAATCGGCTTTTTTACTACGTGTAAACAGAAAGCCGATTCTGCACCGGCAATTTGTGCGCATTTCAATTACTTTACCATTGTGACGTAATTGTAAGTGCACTGATCCAGCGTTGTCTTTATTATGACGTATATTGTAGGTATGCGTATCATTTCAGGTTTTTGCATCGGCTCGCGGTTCTAAACCGCGAGCTGTAACACCGTGTAAACGCAATCCAAATGCCGATTCTGCATCGGCATTTGGTTCAGAACCAAATGCCGATTAAGTGTAAACACGGTATTAGGCGCAATCACATCACCCGCGTTGCAATGGCCAGATACGCGATGGGTATGTCTACGCATCCACTGCTTTGTTTACACTTGATCGGATTTTGGTTTGCGTTTACACGTTGTTACAGCTCGCGGTTCAGAACCGCGAGCCGATGCAAAAACCTGAAATCGATACGCACACCAACAATATACGTCATAATAAAGACAACGCTTGATCAGTGCGCTTACAATTACGTCACAATGGTAAAAGAAATGAAATGCGCACAAATTGCCGATGCAGAATTGGCTTTCTGTTTACACGTAGTAAAAAAGCCGATTCTGCATCGGCTCGCGGTTCTGAACCTACTACTTTGGTGGTGCAAATTGCCGGTTCTGAACCGCGAGCCGATGCAAGTTCCTCGCGTTTACACGCTATGAAAAAGCCGATGCTGCATCGGCTCGCGGTTCAGAACCGCGAGCTGATTCAAATGCCGATTAATACCGTGTTTACACTTAATCGGCAATTGGTTCTGAACCAAATGCCGATGTAGAATCGGCATTTGGATTGCGTTTACACGTTGTTACAGCTCGCGGTTCAGAACTGCGAGCCGATGCAAAAACCTGAAATGATACGCATACCTACAATATACGTCATAATAAAGACAACGCTGGATCATTGCGCTTACAATTACGTCACAATGGTAAAGTAATTGAAATGCGCACAAATTGCCGGTGCAGAATCGGCTTTCTGTTTACACGTAGTAAAAAAGCCGATTCTGCATCGGCTCGCGGTTCAGAACCTACTACTTTGGTGGTGCAAATTGCCGGTTCTGAACCGTGAGCCGATTCAAGTTGCTCGCGTTTACACGCTATGAAAAAGCCGATGCTGAATCGGCTCGCGGTTCAGAACCGCGAGCCGATTCAAATGCCGATTAAGTATAAACAAACACGGTAAATAGATACGCAAGATAAAATTTTGAATTTTATCTGAGAGATATGTCATCACAGAATACCAATTTCATTTTAAGAGATAATAAACAAATATATCAGGCTATGAGAAAGTATAGTGGAATTATTTATCCGAGGTCGGTCTGGCAATTACTATTTTTCCCGAGGGGCGAAGCCCCGAGGGAAATATAGTAGTTTTGCCAGTCCAACCGAGGATTGATAATTCCCACTATGCTTTCGAATGAAACGCCTGATATTTTTGTTTTATATCCTACTTTTAATAATTTATAACCAAAATCTATGCGCTGAGCTTGCAAAGTCCGGTTACTTGCATTGAATTACCTACTCCGTGCCACCGCGCTCAGCGGAACGCAGATTAGTGCCTGCGCCGATCACGGGACTTGCCCGGGAGAGAGAGCTCGCTGGCCGGAGTGCCCGAGAGTTTAGCTAAATATCCAGTTTTCTGAAATAATGACGTCAGAATATTGGTATAGCGAAAAATATATCGAGGTCTGACGTCACGCAACATCATAGTTGAAATATATTTGGTCAAATGATGCTAGTTGAACCAATCACTATGCAGGATTCAATTTATGAAGGATATAAAATACAATATTTTAAAAATAAAATGACCTCAGAATACCGCCCATAAATTTTGAATGTTTGGGTGCAAAACTACGGAACCGTTCGCATTTTAGACGGCATTATTAGACTTTCGCACGTTTTGGGCGCATTTTGGGCGATTTTCATGCCAACTCGCATCACTTTGGACACTCATAGTTAAAAAAACGAACACATGGACCCCATATTTTTAACTTCCCTACACCTTCGATATGCATTCCTCTACAATTTAGCCGAATTTGATGAAAATGACATGGATTTTGAAAAAAGTGCAGCGTACAAAATACTTTTTTAAGTTTTGAGTAGATTCACGTCTTTGAAGATTTGTTTTTTCCGAGTTTTGCACCATTCTTGCCAAATGAGGGCGCTGCTGACTCCAAATAGATATAGTTTTACCAATTAAAAGACTTTCTTTTACTTTGGTATACACTTTGTTATAGATCTTGAAAATTTGATGAAGTTTGATGCGGTATCCACTGAGTAAAAATGATTTAAACTCATTTGGTGAATTCTTGAGGTCTAAGAGAGGCATAATTATCTTGCTTGCGCAGGATTGCATATCATTCTAATACGGCGACTTTGAAGACCCGTAGAAAAAAATAAGCACATGAACCTATATTGTTTTTTGCATTTTCATAATGCATAGATACCAAAGTAACTCTCTTTAAAATTTGGTGAAAATGACATGGATTTCATTTTAACTGTGGAACGTCCTTAAGTGACTACTATATGAAATTAGACTGGAAAACCTATATTCATTAATTCATTCCTTTATTTATTCAGGGTTCTTTGTTAAGGGTATTCTTAATTACGGGTATTCATTTGGATATCTAGTATTGCTCTTCCAATCCGTTCTCTTGGGCTACATACAACAAATAAACAGCAAATTGTACAGTATAAACTGAACGTTATCTGAACTGAGCAGTTAGGGATATAGAACCAGTGATAACGAATACCGTGCAAAATATGAATAGAAATGTATATTGCAATTTCAAACTTACTCAAACATGCATTTCCATGTTTTGTGAAACCAGGGCAGCAGACATCTTGGAGTTCTGTTCTGTTTTCTAAGAAGAAATGTATCTCGTTTCTCGCCCTTATCCTATAGTAACCGACCAAAAATAAGACAATAAGCTTAATTCAGCATATTAATGTAGAGTGAAAAGGTTATGTGTCTTTATTATGCCTAGGTCATAACCCGCCGTAAACCTCCGTTCTCGGTGAAAACCATTTTTTTTTTATTTATCATGTTTACCAGTTGGTTAATACATAGTCACGATTTTAGCTCATATCTAACATGATCATCTGGCATCCAATGAAAAAAACCTCTGAATGTCGAATAATCCGTCCATCTGTTTGGTCAAAAGTGGGATTCATGTATTTGACCATGCCCGCAAAACAACAAAGGTGGTTACCAAGGGCAGCGGGCATAGTTAACAGGATATCTTACCATACGTCAATAATATACATGTATTATAATATCAATGTATTACCTCGTCACACCGTCTTTCTCTTCGATATATGTCACTCTGATGGTCCTAGACACATTATACCAGGTTCTGTAAAATAATAGACAAACACAATATGAATAAAGAAAAAACACATTTTCTTTGCTTTTGGCTGTGCAGGGGCGGATCCGTTATTTTGGATTGGGGAGGAGCAGATTTTTCGTTGGACAATTAAGCAATTTATATTTTTAATAGACAAATCAAAGACAAATCCAAAGGGATTATTCTCTCCATAATCCCCCCGCACCCAGAAAAAAATACACCCCCCCCCCAAAAAAAAAAATAGTGTTTCTTCCCCACTTCTCCAAATCCAGAGGTGCCGAGCACTCCGTACCACAGGGCTCGTTGAACGCCTAACAGGGTAGCGTCTTTTGGTCTGACGCGGCCGGGGTTTGAACTTGTTTAAACTCCCGGTTGAGAAACGGACGCTCTACCAACTGAGCAAACGCACCGGGGTACTTTAATCATGTTAATGGGAGGAAAGACCACTTATTTCTTTTCAATTGAATTACAGGGGTTATATAACATTACACGACCTATACCACGATTTTAGGCTCTTCTGTCTCATTTCTTCCTTTTCTATATTTTCCCTCAATTTTTCATGGTATATACTCACGTAACATTTATTTCTCCACAGACTGACTGAAGTTCGGACGATGTCAATGTGAAATCGATGACCATGAGACCGAAAATGATCACGAAGACGAACTTTGCTGCTCCTGAGAACATTCTTCAATCTGATATCAGAAAAATCATAAAATCTTACAGGTTATGTCGTCATCATCATTCAGGTTTAAGTTAGTTGATTATTCGGGGGGTGTTCAACATTCAACGAGCTATCGTGAATTTTCCTCCTAAATTTAATGTTTACATATCGAAAATTTAAACAACATTATACTGCTAAAAGAAAATGCAACTTCCATATTGATAATATAATAATAGATCAAGGAAGAGGCTGCGGGACGTAAAAATATTTGTTCAACTGATTTCGGGCCAATATATATATTTGTGTGGGGGTGTGTGTGAGAATGGGTGTGTGTGTGGGGGGGGTGTGCGTGTGGGTTTGATGATAATGAAATTAATCGTATTGTGGACTAGTAAACTGTATTCAAATTATTGCTGTTTGGGAAATAATGTTCTAGTCATATACATGTCTCATTTATTGCAAAGGTAAGTATGAAAAGTTTCGCCATGCAAAACTCTTTATTTTCACATGGCACTGGTGTATTTGTAAACATGGTAAATAGCTAATTTTGACTAAGGCGTAAGAGAAGGTATGTGATTACAAAAAAATCATTCCATCTTGCATTGTGGAATAAACCTTTCGATAGTACTTTGAATTTCATTTGATACTTATTTACCAGGGCGGATCCAGCTTTCGCCAATAGGGGGGGGGGCGAAAAAAACCTTCCCCATATTTTCCCTGATCGGCGGCTCAAAGTTGATTTTTGTATGTTTCTTTGAAGGGGTAGACCTATACAGTCACTTCTTAGCCTTATTCTTACAAAACGTAAATGGATGATGTCATATAAGCCCTAATTGAAAAGTGCGAGCGCAAAGTGCGAGCTGAAAATTTTTGACATTCTGACCTTTTTGTAATCATGAACAGGAGGTATATAACTAAACGATAAATGCGAGCGGAAAATGAGATTGAGACCTAAAAACGGGACACTCTATTCATGTTTGGAAATTATGAAAAGGATAAGTAATTGGGTGTCTTCCTTCATTAAAGGACAAGTCCACCTTAACAAAATGTTTATTTGAAGAAAAAGACAAAAATCCAACAAGCATAACACTGAAAATTTCATCAAAATCGGATGTAAAAGAAGAAAGTTATGACAGTTTAAAGTTTTGCTTAATTTTACAAAACAGTTATACACACATCCTGGTCGATATGCAAATGAGGAGACTGATGACATCATCCACTCACTATTTCTTTTGTCTTTTATCATGTGAAATATGAAATATTCTAATTTTCTCCTCATTGTCAAGTGAAACACCGATTAATTCCTCCCTGAACATGTGGAATTAGCATTGTTTAATAAAATATGGTTCAGTCAAGTTGGTTCTTATTGTCAAATCTGTAAAAATTAAATATCGTATAATTCAAACAATAAAAAACAAAAGAAATAGTGAGTGATGGACATCATCGACTGTCTCATTTGCATGTCACTGAGATGTGCATATCACTGTTTTATGAAAAATAAGCGAAACTTTAAAATGTCATAACTTTCTTATTTTACATCTGATTTTGATGAAATTTTCAGCATTATGCTAACTTGATTTTTCTCTATTTATTCAAATCAACATTTTTCTGGGGTAGACTTGACCTTTAATAATGCGAGCGCGAAGCGTGAGAAGAAATTTTTGATATATTGATATGAAAATGGATAATTTAAGCACGTTTTGAATAACAAGCTGCGTATCTCAACGAAGATGTGTGCGTGTGTTTTTTTAGATTAGGCCTAGAATCTGGGCATTCAAAATTCATTTCTTTTATCATGAAAATCAATAATGCGCGAGCGCGAGCTGAAAAAAATTATATAACGATCTTAAAAGGGTCAATTTAAGCTTTATTTCAAGCACTGTGTAAAAACTGTAAGCACTGTGAAAATTATGAAGTGGATGCGAATCGTACTTAATAAATGATGCGAGCGCGAAGCGCTAGCCGATTTTTTTAAATTATTATAATAAACCTATACACCAGGGCATTGTAAGGACATTTTGTCAACAAATAAAATATGATGAATATCTTGTTATCCTTTTCCTAAGCGCGAGATGAAACATGTCGATATTCCATTCTGAAAAAAGGGACAATTTCATTTTTAGGAATTCGTGAAACTGTTATCTTATTTATCAAACTAATGTTAATGAGAGCACGAAATTTGTTGATATTTAAGGCCTGAAAAATTGACATTTTAAGCGTTTTTGTTTATATCATTATATTGTCTTACGGCCTTCTTGAGCGCATATGGGAATCCTCGTATGCAGAGCTACTCTGCCGTCAGTGGGGTAACAGGCGGGGTGGCAGGGGGGCAAGCTGCGGATTTCACCGGGAAAATAAAAAAACGGGAAAAAAAGAAAAAGGGGAGAAAGAGAGAAAGGGAAAGGGAAAGAAAGAAAGAAAGAAAAAGAGGAAAGGGAAAAGGGAAAGGGAAAAAGTGAAAAGAAAAGAAAGGAACAGAAAGAAAGAACATAAATAGAGAAAATGGAAGGAAAGCGGGAAAAGGAACGAAAGAACATTTGAGAAAGTACAAAATATCCGGAAATACTAATACATTAGCATAATTAGCAAGAGAGGGATGTAAAATCAAAAGATATGACTCAATGGTACAGGCAAGAATGCCGTGAAAATGGGAGAAAGTGGCAAATAGAAACGGGAAATGAAGGTAGAGCCAAAAACTAAATTAATAAATCAGAATATGAAGAAAAGTTACAAGAAAAAAAGAAAAGAACATAATATAACGACCAGGCTGCCGAGGATTAAAAAATACAAAGAACGGGAAGAAAGGTGGATGGCGTATTTTATAAGCTTGCTAAATTTTATGCAATAATGGTCGCAATCAGGACAAAAAAATCCTTAGCCAAGGGCTAGTTACATATCCCCCCATGTCGATCTTAATGAATAAGTAAAGATTTGCGCCTGCTATAGATTTACCGTACAAAGCCTCTAAATGTTTACTTTGGCTAAATTTTCAAAGCTATTATCACGTAATTAGAATTCAATTTCAAAATACACTTTTTACAAATTTCACCACATTTGCTATGTTTTGCTGCCTCAAAATATTTCCTGTATTATCCGCAACTGCTTTGAAGTTATGTGTTTTGTATGTATGCCCGCGGTTTCATAATGAAGTGGCCATCTGCAATGTTTTAAAATATCGCGGACCAGTGACGACACCAAGAGGGAGACACGTGGGCATTTGCCCCCAATGAGTTGGCCCCCACTTGCTCCTCCCCCCCCCCCCCGAAATTTTGAAAAATAAAAGATGTGTAGTTAACGTTGTCATTAGCATCCTAATAAATCTGCAAAGTGCTCCAAAACAGCTTTTTGTTCTTTGAATTTTGAAAATTTTCTCATTCACTGTTAGCTCCCAACAAAACATGTCAACTTAAATATTTCAGGTCATTATGTAAAATTCAAATTTTCGCTCGAGCTAACTGCTGATTGACTGAGATAAGTAAATCATCTGTTCACATGGGGCATAAAAATCCAGCGTTCAAGTCAATATACTTCTCGCGATTAGTGTTTTTATTATTCGTTTTAAGCGAGATACATATCCGGCGTATTCATAAGTTTCATAAATCAAAAAATTTCAGCTCGTGCTACGCGCTCGCATCAATTGTTTAGTTAAATAGCCATCCAGTTCATGATAACAAAAAGTGATTAGAACGTCCAGTTATCATCTCAGGATATCAAAAATGTTCAGCTCGCGCTTTGCGCTCGCATCATTTATTTGGTGAGATATAATCTGCATTGATCCAATGCAAACAGCTAGTCCTTAATAGGTCCCTTTTCAAGTCGTGCCTACATTGAAAAAAATAACAAGAATAAAAAGAATTTTTGAAATGGGCAAAAAAATAGCGTCGCCCCCCCCCCCGTGTTCTTTTGCCTCCCCTAGGTTAAAAATCCTGGTGCCGCCACTGCCCCGGACCCAATCCGAATAGCACTGGCCAAGAACAAAAAGGAAAAAAAAAATGAAAGGAAAGGAAGATGTAAGATATGATGTTATTTTCTGAATACCTTTTCAAAGTTAGATTCTCATGAAAATGTGATTTTTGTTCGCTCGCTTCGCTCGCTCGGGACTTATATTAAGCAACTTTTTGCCGCGCGCGTCATGCTGTGCCCCCTCTTTTTAGTACTTATCACGCATTGAGCTACTTCGCCCTAATGCTTGGGCACAATCATTAAAAAAAAATCTTGATATGATATGACCGGGAAATTTTTGGCTCTTGCCCCCCCCCCCCCCCCACCCCTGGCCACCGACCCCTGTTACGCCGCTGTCTGCCGTTGATGGAGTGCAGGCAACCCATGTGCAGAAGAATGTCTTTCATTGGTGGGCGCGCAGTTGCGGTAGCTTGGTTTGCGTACATGACTGTGAACTAACAGAATGCGGTGACACTACGAGGCCTATGGGGATCGATCCGGCCGTTACGAGGCCGTAAATTAACCATGGGTATGATATCTCCTTCGTACTTTTCTTTCTGTTTTTCAGCGTTTCTCTCAAGTTAAAAGAGACACTTTTTAGTTGCCAAATAAAAGGGGGGCGGCTCAGCCACCCCCCCCCCCCCCCCCCCCAACGTTTACATACGAGTGTATCCTTTAGATTTTGGCATATTTCTTATACATCGCCGTAAATACAATATGCTATGGGTGGTTTTTTATAAAAATTTAGTATTGCCAAAAAAATATTTTCAATCTTACACCTTCAGTGAATCATTTAATGACCAGATGACAACTTTAAATGTATTCCGATACAATGTGTACTATTTGGTTAAATGTTATTGTACTCTTCCATTGTCTTTAATATTACGTCAGGGTAAATTTTTGCCCCCTTTTTAGCTGGCATTGTGAATAAAATGTACTCTGGGCGGGTTCATAAATGTACATGGCTGACAGACATATTTTCGATCTTACACCAATACCATGAATCATTTTATGACAACCTTTAAAGGTATTTTATACACAATAAATCTCCTTGTATTCTGCAATTGTCTCTGATATTACATCAGTGTATCTGAGATGTAAATTTTGACGTATTTCTTAATTTATGTATCACCATGAATACACTATACCATGGGCGGATTTTAAGTCTGAATTACGGCAAGACATACTTTCCATCTTAGTCTTACAGTTCAATAGTCCATTAAAACATTCAGATACAATGAATGTCAGTGGTTAGAATGAGATTAGGTCAGTTAATGGTATTCATTGTCTGAGATAGATTGGGCGGAATACCTTGTTTTCGTTTGCCTATATTTAGCCAGGTTGCTTCTTTTCGACCTCAAAAGACCTAACCAAAATTAGAATGAAATGAATATTGATAATAAATTAATAATTGTAAGAATATAGTCTGCAATATTAAATGTCTCATCATATCAGGCTCATTATTTCAAAAGGCTTTGTTACTGATTCCACTAGACTGAATTTATCATTGTGATGACAGCAAAAGAAAGAATTTCGGATTTCAACAATCAGACCATGAATTTTCTTTTATCGAGTTATTTGGGTGAGGTGAATAAATTCCCTGTTGTTAGCGATAATATAATGAGTTTGTTTTCTTAAATTTTATATTCAATTACGTGTTATCCATTTCCAGCCGAAAATACAGAGGGATATACAGTTTTACATATTGATTAAGGTGACTCATAAAGTGCCAAATCTACTCTGTAAAATACTCAAGGTTCATAATGAAATTAAAAAGTAAATACAACAAAATTTATGAGATTTTGAATTAAGGGTCGATAAAGATACATTAGAGAACAGATAAGACAAATGTAAAAAAAACAGATTATTCTTATTTGTGAACAATAATTTTTATAAGTAATTGCTGCCCCATCCCACTTCTATTTTGCCTAAATGATTTTTTAAATTATTACTGTACAAGATACTGGTGATTACAGACATCATGATACTGCTATTTTGAAATAATTTCAACTCGGGTAATACAATATATTATTACTTTAAAACATTACAACGCTTTACATAACAAATATGCATGCTTACTTTCTTAATTAAAAAGACAAAGTTAATTGATAAAATGGGGTGGTAGTCCATTTCCCAAAGAGTTTATTACCATTTTTTTTACCTGTTCAAGAAAATAAATAGACTAACGCTTGTAACACAGACAGTACAATGTTTAAAACTCCCATGATACAAACTATATTTGTGCATTAAACGTTTCATTCTAAATATATTATATATACAGTTGAGGCCAAAAGTCTACATACACCCATGGAATTCAGTGAAATTTGTTCGCTGCCAAACATCGTAAAATTTACTATATCTTCAGAAATATAAATACTACCATGACGAATTTGGTATCAAATGAAATAGAGTATTAAGTTCTTTCACATGATTGGGATGCCGCTGGGAATAAATAATTTTCTTTGAAGAAAAAAAAGAAATATTCGTGCCAAATGTAATATATTGTTTATTATTGTATTTTCAAACATCGTTTCATAGAAATATATAAATGTCAAATCTAAGATTTATATTACATTTTCTATCATGATATGTCTCCACTGAACAAAAAAGTGTAATCTGAAATGTTTGCGTTGAGAAGTAACTAGCACAAATATGAAATATTTTTGTCAAGTTTTTATTTTTAATTTGTCTAAACTATGAAGATTTTGGAGAAAAAAAATGACACCTAAATATTTTTCAGCTCCTGATGGCAAAGCAATGTAATGAAGGGGCATGACATACTCATTTGTTTTATATCAAATTCGTCATGATAGCACAAATATTTTATTAGATATAGTAAATTTTAAGATGTTTGGCAAGTGTCAACTTTACTTATATATATATATATATATATAATATTTATATATATATATATATACATATATATACGTGGGTGTGTGTGTGTGTGTGTGAAGTGTAGAGTAGAATCAAGGATGAAGCAAAGTATACACTATGTTGTAAAGCTTTCGGCTCTGGCCTTCTTCAGTTTTTATTTGCTAAACAAAACAAATAAAGCAAATCATAGAATATACTTTGCTTCATCCTTGATTCTACTCTACCCTTCACACACACACACACACATATATATATATATGAGAAGATACTATAAATATAGCAAGAATAAGTAATGAGACGTATAGCCGGGGTTCAGTTCATCATTTGTAATAGGTCCATGAGTTCATCAAGTTGCCAAATCATAATTGACCTCAACGACTTGAATTAGCCTTACTTAAGTTGTAGTAACCCTTTTCTGTGTATACATATTCCGCAAATTTGATTGTACATTATGACCAACTGTTTCTCTTGTACTTCAGATACCTGAAGAAGGCCCAATTGTGTCCCATTGCTTATTCTCGCTATATTTATAGCATCCTCTCATACTCCAAAGCACCCTCGCAATGTATAGGTCCCTGCTTCTCACAATTGTGTATATATATATATATATTTCTTTACAATATTTAAATAAAAGAGTTGCCAAAGCTGTTGTACATGTATAACTTTACATATATATATATATATATATATATATATATATATATGTAGGCCTATAGCACCGATTCATCAGTAAGCATGGCTGATTAAACAACCACTGTAATGTTCGACGATGAATGTCATTGTTAAAAGTGAAACCTTAATTTGGTCAGGCAATAATAATTAAAAAAAATATTCAAATAAAATGATATGAATTCTAAAGTATCTCCGATGTCCTACAAGTTTTACCATTGGCGGCGGAAGGCAAAAAATTTAGGGGGGTCCACCTGAAATTTTGTGATGGACACAGGTAAAAAAAATTGACAAGCAAAAAAAAAAAAAAAAAGGTTATCAAAAAAAATTTAGGGGGGACCGCCCCCCCCCCCCCGCTTCCGCCGCCTATGAGTTTTACGAGTGCCTACCAGTCAAGGTTTATTACAAATTTTTTGCGACTAATTTTGATTTACCAATATAATACCGCGATGAAATATGACTTTTAACTCTAAAAATCAACAAAAAATCACTACGTTAAGGGTCAATGGGGACAAATAATATGTCTGATCCTCCAATTGATATATTTTACTAAATGCTTGTTAGGGATTACTGTGTAGTTGTCAAATATGACAATAAAACAATTTTCAAAATATTGGTATAGATACACATCAGCTAGTCTTCTTCAGAAAAATGCTCTCTTTTCATAAGGATCATTAACGCGTTGTGTTCAACATTCATAAAAGTCTCTTTTCAAAATAGAAAACTACTTATTAGCCGAGGTTTTAACGGATGTCTAAATTGAGGAATAGGTAATTTTTTTATTGCATTTATTGGTACGGCTATACTATGGTTCTGATTTTCACTTTATTATGTTTTCTTCTGTATCCTTTGAGTTAAATCACCTGTACCTCACACGTGCTATGTTGCATGCATGTTCCAAGTGCTAACACTACTTATGTCATATTAAAAAATATACTACAATTTGATTCATGTTATATTTGATATTGATCATAACGATGAAAAAAAAATAAGAAAAAAATCTAGTGCAAATACTTCCATACTGAAAATTGTCATTTACTGAATATTTTAACCTGGGGAGACTAATATAAACATCTTAGTATATGGGATGAAATTAAGAGGGTGTTTCCGGTCACCTTATATTTCACTCTTTTTGAAGCACTGAATAATGATTTCGGACACGATTTTTTTCTAGGCTCTATCTCTAAAACATCTCAGACACAGTTGACAAGAGGGACCTTTCATCTCATATTTTTGAAAGTCAAATCAATGTTAGGCCCTATATTTTATATTGTGCAAACATGATCGAAAAAAACATAGAATTAAAAATTGGGTTGGTAGTTAAAAAAAGGCACCAAATCAGAATAGCGGATTTGTATACAATGTAAAATCTCAACAGAGATGTAACAGACTTTTATATTAAACAGATTTTGAAGTTATAAAGTATGACGAAAACTTATACTTTTGTCTGTAATATGAAAATATAATCATTATTCATTTACAGAAAAATTGTTCAGGTATATTTCAATTTACCAATCGCATTCTTTTACAATTGAAGTGTATCTAATTGCCATGATTAGTTAATGTTTGCTCTTAGGAACAGTGCAATGAGTAAAATTTGAAAAAAGGCATCGTTAAAATTAGTTTTTAAATATCAAGGATAAAGAAAACTGAGTTTGATTGCTTTCACGAATGGGTGTATTAATTAATGAACAAAATAGTTCAGTTCAGTTCAATTTATTCATTTTCTCAGCATAAAAAAATGATATATATACAATATGTATAGGAATGACAAATAGTATCAGAAAAAATTGGAAACTACAGAAAAGTTTATAAAAACTTGTGAGTAGTAGTTCCCAGTTCATTGAATGACATTAATATTGAATGAAAAAAAAATGCACACACAGCATCAACAAACACCAGCAAACACACAGGGAGGGTGGGGCGGTAAATGTATGAGATTTCAGCAAGGAGAAAGGAAACAAATTATTTTGCATATTCATTTATATACATTCTTTTTAACTTAGATTCAAATGACATAATTGTTGTTGAGTACTTAATTCCAACGGGGAGATTATTCCAAATGCGTGGGCCATAATGCCTTACTGAATTTAGGAGAATTTTTGTTTTAACCTTGGGATAATGACAATTATTACTTGAGCGAGTATTGTGACAATGAACGGAATTTTTTATTAAAAACATACGGGATATATTAAAAGGAATTATGTTATGAATAGTACGAAACATCACAGATGCTATCTGAAATTTATGAATATCATATATATTAAGGGTATTGAGATTAAAAAACAAAGGTCGTGAGGTAGCTCTAAAAGGGGAGTTGGTACATATTCTTAAAATTTTCTTTTGCAATTTATGAAGGGGTTCAAATTTTGTTATTCCAGCATTCGCCCAAATAATATTACAATATTGAAAATAGGGTAGGGAAATACAGTTATATATCATAAATAACTCCTTCTGTGGCAAGAAATTGCGAAGTTTAAAAAGAATACCAATATTTTTTGAGATTTTGTTAGCTAAAATAGAACGGTGGTATATTGTATGACAGTGTATCATCTAAAGTGATTCCGAGAAACTTGGTTGTTTTTTAACAATTCAATAGGATTTGATTCATAATTATTTTAACGTCCGAAATATCATGTTTTATATGTTCTTTACTAGTATACATAACAGTTGTCTTTTCATAATTGATTACTAATTCATTAGCATGGAACCAGTTTATAATCTTAATTAATTCTTCATTTGTATTCTTAATAAGTAAATTAAAATCACAATTGGACGCAACTAAATTTGTATCATCGGCAAAAAGGACAAAATGAAAAAAATGAGAAACATTACATAAATCATTGATATATATCAAGAATAAGAGCGGGCCCAGTGTGGAGCCCTGGGGGGCTCCACAGTGGACCCTCTCATGATGAGAAACAGCATTATTATAAACAGTATAATGAAAACGATCAGTTAAATAATCTTTAAACCATTCAAGGGCAATGCCACGAATACCAAAATGAAATAGTTTACTAAGTAAAATATTGTGGTTGATAACATCAAAGGCTTTGCTTAAATCGAGAAAAATACCGAGTGAATGTAGATTACTAGCCATATTATTTAGGAGATGATCATTAAGGTCGATAAGTGCAAGCTCGCATGAGTAATTTGATCTAAACCCGTATTGTGAATTATTTAATAGATTATTTTTATCAATGTGCCGTATATGCCTATTGTACATTAACTTTTCTAAGATTTTGGAAATACTAGGGAGTAAAGTGAAAGGTCTATAATTTGAAAATATATGCAAGTCCCCTTTTATACTGGAATAATTTTCCCTATTATCGTGTCCTTTGGGAATCTACCTTTTAAAATGATACATTAAAGATATGCGTTAGGGGTTTTGTTATGAAATGAATTACTTTTTTAATAACACACTGACTAATTCCATCAAATCCCATGCTTTTACTTGATTTAAATGTTTTACTATTTCAATAATTTCATGTCCATTTGTAGGATATAAGAATATAGAATTTTGACATTGGTTTGAGAGATAAGACAAAAAATTATTAGAACGCTGGGGAATATTTGATTTGATATTGGTAGCTATATTAGCAAAAAATGTATTAAATTCTTCTACGATAATTTGATCATCAGTTATTTTAACACCATCTTTCAGGAAATAAGTGTTTACATTATGTTTATTTGTAAAAAAAACCTCATTAATTATTTTCCACAACTTAGAAAGATTATTTTTATGTTTTTGCAACAAGTTACTATAATATTGTTTTTGGCCTTTTTTAGAATTAGGTTCAATCTATTTCGGTAAGATTTAAACTTCCTTTCAATTGTTTGATTTCTACTTTTGCAAAAACTTTTATATAAATTGTCTTTTTTATGTATGCATTTCAATAAAGAGTTTGTTATCCATGGCTTGCGTATTTTTTGTTTTGTTTTTGTTCTTATTGATACACAGTTACTGTCGTACGCAGTTTTAAAATAGTGCATGAATTTACAATAGGCATCAATATCTTTGCATAATACAACTTCATCCCAGGAAATATTAGATAAGTCATTTTTCTGAGAATTTATAGAAGCTGTAATTGTCTTATGTAATGTGGGAGGTAGAATTTTATTGGTCTTTTGTTCGCAATACAGATTACTTATTTGGAATATGGGGAGATGATCAGTAATGTCGCTGTAGAATATCCCTGTCTGAATTTGAGAAGTATGTACATTAGTAATTATGTTGTCGATTAAAGTTGAAGATTGGGTGGTAATCCGAGTGGGCTTATCTATTAAAGGACGGAATGAATTAATGTATAAAATATTAACAAAATCATTTATGTATTCATTGGAATCAATGTTCAGAAATTTATATCAAAGTCGGCAAGTCGCCCATAATGTAAATGCATTTATTTTAATGCGACAATTTGTCAAGACATTCATCAATATTTTCATTAAAGCCTTTGATATCTACATGAGGATCTCTATACATGACACCAACCACAATATTCTTTCTATGTTGCAATACTATTTCTATAAAAAGGGATTCACAAAAATAATTTGATAAACATATATCTGATCTTATTTTGACATTAAATGAGTTATGGATGAGCAAGGCAACACCGCCTCCTCTTCGTTCGTGTATGTCACTGTAATAATAACTGTATCCGTCTAAATTAAACAAGAATGGTGTGTTATTATGAATCCACGTTTCACTAAAACCATAAATAGAAAATTTTAAATTAAGTTGAGTAATAAAGAAATGAATATCGTCAAAATTTCTATATAGACTTCTAGAATTAAAATGAAGCATACTAAAATCTCTCTTTGTTATCTTCACATATCTGTTTGTTTATTATTGAATTCATGACATAACCAATATCTTGATGGATTGTCAAAAACATAAAACTTGTCATCTGGGTCTAAGTCATCAATATTTTCTTGCTCAATAGATGATACAACATGAGTAAAATCAGTATTATCATTTACATTACCTGGAGAGGGGGGACAACTTGACATAGTCAAAACACACACACACAAGTACACACACTAGCACATTCAGATAATAAAAACTAAAATGGCAGTATATATTATAAGTATAACAGATGAATAAGATGAAGCAATGAATAATATATTCATTATTCATTAACCTGGATAGCAAATACATATATTAGAAAATATATAAATTACTGGTGACAGACAAGCTGGCTGAATGGAATACGTAAACTACATATATATTAGAACTATCGTAAAACTTGAAATTTCATGTTGTAAATGTAAACGCAGTGTAAATGACAATCATTCAGTGAAAAGAGAAAAGAGAGAAGAAAAAAAATTGCAGACTGTGCCTGAAAGCATTGTGTTCTAGCTTTCTAATGAATAATAAAAAAAACAATTCAGATTAAATAACTGTGATAACAAATGTCAATGTCAATAGCATGACAAAGATAAAGATTATAATATAATTGAAAAACAGAAGGAAAAATATGCTCAAGTCAAGACTAAAATAACAAAGTTTAAATTACCACTGACAGTATAGCATGACAAGGAAAAGTATAACAAGTATAACAAGTTTGAATTACCTATATTAATATGGCTAAATTACCTATGTAAATATAACATGACAAGGAAAAGTATAATATGAAGTGTCACATCAAATAAAGATAAAAAGAAAATACGGTGAAGTAATGTTAAACTTAAATAACTTTCATATCAAAATAGGTCAAAATTATTGAGCAATGTTATGAAGAAAAAAAATTACAATATATATCAATCCAGAGGTACAGGTCATCATAGCTGCAAGTCATGATGAAAATAATATAAATGTACTTTTCTTAATGTTTGCATTTACTGGTTTTTGAAGGACCAGCCTAGATAAAAAGAAATTGCCACAGTCTATTAAAATGACAATAATGACGGGGAAACAGAAGTGGTAGAAATAATAGCAGTAGTACTACTTTACTACACATACCTGAAAAACGTAAGTCTCGGTCTTTCAAAGTCTTACCTTGCTAGCGCAGATGATCATACGACAAAAGATCACAAAAGATTTGTACTGATAGTAGGAATCTCTTCTGGTATTAATAGTTCCCTAACTTTAAAACAACAATAGAGGTGTTTATCATCCCGCTAATTGGAAATGTCAAATACGCAGATCCTTCACCGTCTATAGACTTTTACTCTAACTGCAATCACAGATAACGATGCATGATTCTTCATTGAGTGGCTAAGTTAACCGGGTAGTTTATGCTGTCTGATCATCGCGATGGTCCTAGAGCTAGAAGAGTTGCGTTAAATAACATGAATAAGAGTTTCTGCGACACCAGTTTGTGCTTCCGGCGCCTGATGGATGCGGTGAGCAAGGAATGTTCTCTGGTTTGCATTTAAATACAGGTTGCAATGCGTGTGTGGGACACGCTACGCATGTGCTCATGTGTGCTATAAACAAGGTTCAGTGTGGAGCTTTTGCCCTCTTTTTTCTCTCTCCCCCTCTCTCCCTCTCTTTCACTATGTCTCTCCTCCTCCGACATCGGTTCCCATAATCATCTTTTGACAGGCTTTAAACTCCGTGACAATGAATTGTTACGGGTATGATAATACCTTTTTATTCTTTTCCGCATGCCTACCCTGGCATTGCCTGAAGGTACAGATCGATATGCCGCGGGAATTTAAAGGTGAGACCTAGTGATTTGCATTTATATTTGAAATCACAATAAAGGATTACTATCATTGAACACAAACTATCCACGGTATTGGGTCATCAGTTGATGTTTCGAATTCAATGAAAAGAATAGAAATACTTTATTTTGCCCTTTTCCATTCATGGAAGCATTAACTCCTCAACACCCCTCGTACACATTTTACCATTTCACGTCAAGGTGTGTTTTTAACGCCATAACTCAAAATAAAGTACAATATGACACAACCCTATATATACTCCATGCATTCAATTTTTGGTCGAAAACTTATTCACGGATTCCTCTTTCTATATGTATTAAGCTAACGAAATGATGCCTTAAACGCGCGTAATTTTCCAAATGGCGTTTATGGTACTAAGTAGATATGGATGTCTGCTTATTTCAACCCACTTGCCTACTTGAACCGGGATATATCTTTGAGATCAAAGGAATAGGAATAAAGAAGTTTTGCACCTTGACCTTGACCAAGTTGATAAGGACACTCAATCAATTTTTGAAAATCACTTTTTTTGTTTTAGGGCAATTAGGGAGATATTCAGAAACCTGTGTGGAGGGCGGCAAAAATCACCAAGCACAATATACACAGCGTCTGTTCTTTAATGCCTTTTCACTCCTGCGAGACCGACTCCAAACTAACCGCTAGGTGTGGAAATACCATTATAAAGCTCGTTGGTATGGACTCGCTTTCACCAGTGTGTAGATGAATTACATTGATAAATGTAATCTTATTTATCAATAAAATAAAATAAAGAAAGGGACTTCCATTAAAAGTAATAATAGTATAGCATTTATAAGGCGCCGATATATATATATATAAACACACACATATATATATATATATATATATATATAATCATAATAACAATGCGCCTCGGAATAGATGGTGCTTTACAAATGCTTGTTATATAACAGTTCATATTAATTTCATATGTTTGATTTATGAGAATGTATTACAACCTGCCAATTTAATTTAGTGCGAAACGTTTAGATAGTTTGATTCGGTGGGTGCATTCGAGTAATTACAGCATGATATGTATTTACAACAAAGGAAATCACCAAATACCATGTTACAGATGAGTTAATCTCTTTTTGAGGAATACAGTTCTTGCGTGAAGAAAATAAAACATTTCAAAACACATTGGTATTTTGACGTATTCCATTATTCACACTTTTTGCTCTTGGTTTTTCATGAGGGGTTGTCCAGCTTTTTAAATATCTGGAGGGGTATACTCATATTGGTTTAGTTTAAACACGATTGAAATTATTGTTAAATACGCTTATGATTATAATCATATGATTATAAGAGATTATACGATTTCTCTTCTAGCTTATGATTTAAGAAGGACTTATTCACTACATGCTTTTGAAAACCCCTTGTTTTCATGTGCATATTAACTTGAAATATAATACTCACTGAAAAAAGCTGTTTAATTTTATAAGCACGTTCTTCAGGCCAGTCACTATAACAACTATTTTAATAAACTTTAAAACAATGGTTTATTTTCTTTACAACTTGTTTAAAAGTTTAAGCAATAGTTGTTATAGAGACGGGCTTAATCAAAGTCCTTAAAATTTAAATAGCGTTTTTTATAAGTACAAACTCTTGGCTTGTCTTGTAACAACACTTTTTTTTTTATACATACAGGCCAACGATTATATTGCAGTTATCATGGATATTTTGAGAAAATAAATTAACAATCTGAAATCGGAATGTGTTTGCTTAATTATTTCTCTGCCTACTTTATTAGTACATTGCTCGCATTAGTTTAATTGTAAATGGGTTTTATTTCTTCTGAAAAATTCTTGTTCTTGTCAACATCTGGAGGGCAACTGCATATTGTGTCTATCTTTCATTTATTAGTGAGTTACTTTTTGTATCAGTCTCCTTTTCATGGATTTCGGCACATTTTAAAAGAGGGAGTGGGAAGGTGAATTAAGTTGTTATTGCTAAGAGGAGTATTGTCATCTGCTCAGAATTGTAAAGATCGTCACTGCAACCATTACCGAAATGCTTACCAGGTATTACGAAGATGTATCTAAAGAATGACGAAAGTCAATATTTACATTTGTTTTTCCTTTGATTATTTCTTTTTTTATTTTACATTTAGGTTTGGCGGGAATAAAAGGAAAGCACTTCCATTTTTTTATGAAAGGGTTCATCAGATTATCCTGATTATTATTGAATAATTAACAACCTCAACAATTTTCATCTAAACATAATTATGCGTATATACTGACAGGCTGTCGCTAAAGAAAGGACCCACAGTTCAAGTCTAGTTTAAGAGACACCTTAATGCAAAAACAAACACTGTTCCTGAAATGATTTTTCGCTCGAGATAAGTGGCGCTTTTGTTAGAGGCGGAAAAAGATTTGTTCCAGCAGCTTTCGAGCTGGATGGTGTGTTCGGAGAGTGTTTGGGTTATGTATCAATGCCCCGGCACCCCGGGAGACTGTTGGACATGGTAATACCCTCCAATCCCTGTATTCATGTCATATTTGCTTGATTTTAGCACATTGCTTTTCAAAAGCTTTTTCACCTACTCAATGCAAAAATCAATATCTGTATTACCTTCATTGAAATGATGTTTACATTTAATACCTATTTGATGTTGTGTGAGCTTGTATTGTGACATTTAAAACAGCGGCGGAGAGTCACATATTATCAAAGGGGTTGTATGTGCATGCCCTCGTGGGTGGATGTGGGAGAAGAATAGTGTGTGAGTGTGGAAGGTTGATGGTGGGTGAGGGTCTTGACCTGTGAGCGCGTGTGTGCGGGATTGTGCGTTATTTTTTAATCATACATGGATAACATTCTGTGCCCGCTGACTGGAGAGTAATTGATTTTAATTATTATAATGTGAAGAGTCGTGCTTGCATTTTTTACTCAAAGTTTTAAATTGATTCATAATTATTGTGATGATTTGTTTTGCAAGTTTTGTTTTGTTTTGTTTTAGAAAATTGGCCACTATTATGTATGAGGAGGTGAGAGATTGTGTAAAAGGTTTGTATGTTAGAGAATGAGCCGATGAGACCTCCCCGGGGATGTCGGTTCAAAAGAAACTCAGATATTTTTTAAAGTTCAACCCAGCCTACCCAGGCATTCGTGTGACTTTGCAGCACCGTGTCGTAACACTTACCATTAATTTTAATGCTGTAATTAATGTCAAAATGACAAATTGCTAGTCAATGAAATCTATATCCAATGATGTTACCATGGTTACGATAAAAACTCAACAATACCGTGTTAATGTAAGTTGTCTGCAATCAGTCGTATATAAACAGAAAGATAGGAGAAACAGGCAGGGGGAATATAAAAATGAAAAGAGACCTATAAAGAGGAAGTTATGAACATTTAAAATGTAGGAACACTAGTGCATGCATGTGAATCATGGTGGGAATTTGGTTTGTTGATAGTGATGCAGTCACTGTGTGTAAGTGGTAACGTAAACTTTTTTTAATTGAATCATAAAGTTTACACCATGGGAGCATATAATGAGGTCCGATGAAATGAGACTACCCAAAAAGTTGATGTCAGATATGAATGAAATTTTCATAAAGATGATTCTCTCCAAATTCTTCTCCCCTTCAGGGTGTCCGATTTTATCAACTTATCTCCTTTTTAGACAAACATTTCGATTAGTTGTTTATCAGGTCTTTTAAAGGCCTAGAGAAGATTCTCTACAAAGAACAGTGCCACGCTCTGTGATCACATACTAAGTATATGAACATGAGATAAGATTCATATTCACATTTTGCTGTTAGAATGCTATGGGTTAT
The DNA here is from genome assembly GCF_037042905.1 of Lytechinus pictus. Classification (NCBI taxonomy): domain Eukaryota; kingdom Metazoa; phylum Echinodermata; class Echinoidea; order Temnopleuroida; family Toxopneustidae; genus Lytechinus; species Lytechinus pictus. The sequence continues at coordinate 31,714,319 of NC_087255.1, read as the reverse complement.
GTGTGGCGATAATACCACACTGTGGATACCTTGACTGTGTTAGTGTTGACATGGTGTTATCTTGAGTGTTCATAACGATCATTCGGATAACACCAACTATTTTTCTGCGGAACAACGTACGTTAGCACGATTTACAACGTTTGATATGTACGAAACATACATCATAGTGGACTGTGTAGAGATGGTGATTCACATTGTGCTGTTAGAATGCTGAGGGTTTAAGTGTAACGATAATATCACACTGTGGATACCTCTACAGTGTTAGTGTTAACATGAGTTTGTTCATAGTGAACTATGTGAAGGTTGTGATTCATACTGTTAGAATGCTCAAATTTAACAGTTAGGAGAAAATTTCACACTGTAAGCACATCCACAGTGTGTGTATGCATAGTGTGTTCACACAGTGGACTATATGTGATGATGTGATTCATACTGTGGACACCATTACAGTGTGAGTGTTCAAAGTGTGTTCACATAGTGGACTATGTGATGATGTGATTCATACTGCGGACACCATTAAAGTGTGAATGTTCAAAGTGTATTAACATAGTGGACTATGTGATGTTGTGATTCATTCTGTTTAAATGCTCAAATTTAAGTGTGACCAAAATATCAGTATATCACACAGCTGGACACTGTGTGTTCACATATTGGTCTATATGAAGATGTGATTCGCATTAGTAGGCCTATTATTATGTTCACATTTAACAGTGTGAACATGAATATGAATTCACATTATATTCCACACTGTGAGAAACATTGTGGAACACTGTGTTCTTTCAAACAGCGAGAAGGTATACCGAATGTTTATGCTCAATTATGAGTGTGCCGAGATAGATAATACATGAAACAGTCTGGCATGCCAAAGGATTACATGTGTATTGTGATGAGATGCCATTGACCGTCTGGGACCTAGGCAACAATGAAAACAACCAACTTGTTGATGTCGGCATTTCTAAGTCGTCTGTTTAGAATGCCGAATACCATGTTATCCGTGTTCATAGCAATGCCTGGGTAATAAATTATATTTAATCAGAATTGTCAAAGAGGAATAATAAAGAAACAACAACAAAAATATACAATGATACATGTGAAGACAAAGCGACAAATGTTGTTCTAAAATGTGATCCTTGACATAGTTTTGATTTAGTTTCTATTATAAATTTAGGTAAAGATATTCACTGGAATGTTATAGGCATACGATCTTATTCCATTTTAAATATTTCATATACATATATAGACTGCGATAGCCTGGTCATGAAAATCTATCTTTACCACTCTATTTCAATTGAAAATGGAAATATATTTTGCTATGAATTCTTAGGCAATTTTTACACAGACAATTCACAATATCGTCCAAGAGAACAAATCATGTGGTGTACCTCAAGGCACGAAATGTGACCAGCTTCTTTCTGCATCGTTTAACGATGCATATATATTGTCTGAGTCATAATCAAACAAGTTTGGAAATAATTATCAATTCAGTGTTAAATAGAATTAGAAATCAGGCAAGAAAAATACGCACTTTTTTCATAAATTCATAGACAAGACCGTAATCGTAAAGAGTTACCTAGTTAAATGCACAGTTAAATGAAAAACTGAATAGAATTGCACTATTGTTGCTGTATATGTCTCCTTTTTAACATTAAAATTACATTAATCTTCAATAGAGATATGGTATCTTAAATGTTGGTCATGTTGTGTGCATTATGTTTATTTCTCATGACTATAATGATATGAAAATATGAAGGAAAAATAATACCACTTTAACAGGTATAGGAGATACTATTCGAACAAATTTTTGAGAGATCATTTGTCTTTATGACTATGTAAATATTCAACCTCCTTCCGATAACGAATTTATTTTCAAAAACATTCGATCTTCTGGAAAAGGGGAAGTAAGTTTCCAATTATTTTTAACTTTGACAGGTCAAATAGAGTGTTGCAATGATTTAAAATCTTTGGAAATACAGACATGACATATTAAAAGTTATGTGGCGGCGTAAACTAATGTATTTTTCGATTTATCACCAGTTATCTAAATGCATGTTCATGGTCGATTATTTTGAGTAAAGACCCGTATCCGAAGCCATTTCACAAGGAAGAGTGAGAAAATGTTTTTATTACACCCTCAATTTCAATGGAGCCATAAGAATGATTACTTGATGTTTTTAATTTTCACGGTTTTTACTCTATTTTTCGTATTTGTCATTTAGATTAATTTCACATTTCATTGTGCGTTGGTGGTAAGTCAACAATTATTTTCAACTTACAGCTAATAGATAATGAACCAGGTATATCCATTCGCCATAGAAAATAAATTGACCTAATATTAATAAAAATCTATATTTTATTCATTTTACTTGGCATGATCATGGGTCCATGGCATGATTTATGTGTGGTTTTGTATTTTTATGGCGAACTTGAAACAATTAAGTTGTTTCCATTTCGTATCGTACAGTCTCAAATTATCTGATCATTGAACAGGTATGGTATTCACACTAAACAAAAACTTTAAAGCAAATGTGATAGTTTCTCTATACAAGGAGATTTAAATCTCCTTGCTCTATACAAATGAAATTATACGGGCTACTTTATTCTCTGTATTATTGATAGTAATCTCAAAATATATACTTAAAAGACTAGCTATTTATACCACATAGTCAATGAGAGACCACATACAGTCACTCATCCTTTAAAGCAAAAGCAAATCTTTAATACAACAGCCCCCTGGACGTTTTAACCAGAGTGTGGCGACATGGTCCTGGGAAGGGGGGGGTGGTGCTGCGTGGGTAATTCTCCATAGGCAGAACCTCATGGAAATGTGGTAGGTATGATATTTATTTTTATTTTTTATCATTTATTTTTTTGCTTGTCAATTTTTTCCGGTTCGAACCCCCTTCATTTTTTTGCGACCCCCTCTTTATATATATATATATATATATATATATATATATACGTGTACATCTATATATTGCTTGTCAAATTTAAATCAACACCGCTGTTAAGAAATCGTTCCCAGGGCCCTGTCAGGCGACGTATGTGTGGCAAATCTTCAACAACAACAAAAAGTAATAGCATATCATTTTCACGAAACGACGCTTAAAATGTGATTTTTTTCCTTCAATTCCAATTTTCACAAATAAAAAAAATGCTCTCGGATACAGCAAGGTTGAATCTAAAGTACCACGGGGAAGAACAGGTTGGCTATTTATAGCCAATATGAAACGGGTTTATCGCTGCGATATAATTTTGCATTACATTCATTGTTAATTTCAATTATTGTATATAATCATTTGATCAAGTGATGTATATTTTGTTTATATTCTATGTATTTTTTTTATCGTGAATTAAACCAAACCAAACCTTGAAACTTCCGTAGTTTTTATCTTCAGATGTTATAATGGATAGCATTCACTCAAGGCTCTGAGAGTTTAAAGTCAGATAGAGTCTAATGCATCTGAATGTGAAATAATGATAATGCCTGCGTAATTTTTCTGTTTTGATAGACGTGTCAAATCACCTTTGAATAATATCACTTTTCATGTGTGACCCACAAACCGCAATCACAGAATTTCATCCATATTGACAACTGTTATTGGGGTAGAAATATTGTCTTGTTAATCCTTTGAAATTCTCCGCCTCCAATGTTTTGATTTTTATCTCCCATTCTCTATCTCTTTCTCTCTCTTGAATTTTTTGCATTCAAAGTTTGACGTTTGGATTACCCATATTTGAGGTGCGTTTGTGGCATAGCTCGTTGACGGGATGAGATCAATGGACCCAACCCTATTTCTGAATTGACCCATTTCTCATTTGGATAATTGATTCCGTAGAGTAGGGGACCACTTCATGTCACGTTTGTTGTCCCATATTAAAGAGTCATTGATCATTGAGGCTTTATACACATATACAGTGGCGCAGCTAGAATTTTTTCCGGGGGGCACTTGGGGTCCTTGCTTTTTAATGGAGGGGGGGGCAACAATTTTTTCTGGGTGTGCATGTGTCATAGGGGCGGATCCAGCTTTCGCCAATAGGGGGTGGGGCCAATCGGCCGTTCAAAGTTGATTTTTCTTTGTTTGAAGGGGTCCTCACAGTCACTTCCTAGCTTTATTCTTATAAAAAAAAAAAAAAAATATGAAATAATCTCATACAAGCCCTATATAAAAAGTGCGACCGCCAAGCGCGAGCAGAAATTTTAATAGGCCTACACGTTCTGGCCTGATCGAAAAGGGACCTGTTGAGGTCTGTTTGCAGTTACCAATGAAGATGATACATATTTCAAAAATTAAATAATACGAGCGCGAAGCGCGAGCTGAAAATTTTTGACATTCCGACCTTAAAAAAATTATCATTCTAAGCACTTTTCGTAATCATGATAGGTGTGTAAACAATTGATGCAAGCGCGAAGAGCGAGCGGAAGAAAATACTTCTACTAATTTTTTAACATTTCAAATAAAACCATGAATAAGAAATAAACGTTTATTAAAAAACTGCTTAAGATAAGAGTTTAAAAGAAGTTCTTACAAGTTTGTTTAATTTTGTTTTATATATATATATATATAAATATATATATATATATATATAAAACAAAATTAAACAAACTTGTAAGAACTTCTTTTCATCTGTTCATCTGTCTGAATGTCCGTATATCTAGGCTATCTATCGATCTCTTTCATTATTATGTACACAGGTGTCTGTCCTTGATACTGGCTTTCAAATAGTTTGTTATTACAGATGATTACCTGTTGGTCACAATCAATTCAAATTTCAAAGCATTTCGAGTTGACCGATAAACTTACCTTTTCGAAGTCGAAATATTTCCACCACTAGTGGAGAGAGTTGAAAAGGTCATTGGTCCAACATAACAAGCGTAAAGGTATATAGCGAGCACATATACGAAATTTATGTCAAGATTAAATATGTCTATGCACTGCAAAAACTCCGGTGTTGATTTAACACCAGCCCGGAATCTATATATGTCCACACCAGAGAAGTATTGAAACAACACCAGTTTGGAATCAAACCGATGCTGTTTTAATACTAATTGGTGTTGTATAAACACCTATTTGGTGTTAGACCAAAACGAAAATGGTGTTGTTTAACGCCTCTCTGGTATAGACATAATAGATTCCGGGCTGGTGTTAAATCAACACCAGAGTTTTTGCAGCGTGAAATTATCATATGTGTAGCAAAATAAATGGTTAAAAAAATAGGAATTACCGGAAAAAATATTGAGTGAAATACGTTCGACTGTGTTACAAAGCCAAAGATTATGAATAATTTCTCACAGTGAGACCAAATCCAACACGACTGTTGTAAGGATCAACTGTCATTGATAGACCCTATCAGACATTGGCTCTGATTTTCAAAGGTTCGAAATTCTTTCCATAATTCACCATACCACCCCGCCCACCCCCCCCCCCCTCAAAAAAAAGAAATAAAATGAAATTCAATAAATGAATAGATTTATTGATAAAAAAATAAATTGAATTCAATACAATGAAAATGAAAAAAATGATACAAATTGTAAAAATCCGATGAAAAATTTCACCAACATTTTTGGCCAAAAACTTTTGAAATTCATTAAAATTGTGCACCGAATACTTCAATTTCGTAAAGATTTAAAAATTGCCCTCGGTATTAAAAAAAATATGTGTCCCCAAACACTGAAAAATTAAGTACGGCCCTAAACGATGCAGAAAATTTGGGTCAGAGCCCCCACCCCTATCCATAATTCTTCCGGCGCGCCTGCTTGTGAACAAAGTTTCCATGCCCTTTGGAAGTGTTTTTTTTTCATACTCCTACCCACTTTTTCCATAGATATTTATAGATCTCTGTATAAAATGTATATAATAAACTGTTGCCTCTTAAATAAAATAATCTTTGTTCGCACACCTTTTTTTTGTGTGTGTTATATTGATGAATGTAACTATAGGTACTAATTCTTTTTTGTTAGGAATGAGTAAATACAAATTTGAATTCGAACTGGGATATCCCCATTGAGAAACATTATCTCCTTTGTCGTTATGATTAACCCGGAGGCAATGCATTCATAATTTATTCGTCTTTCATATATTAGCAGGCTCTGATTTTCAAAGGTTCGAAATTCTTTCCATAATTCACCATACCACCCGCCCACCCCCCCCCCCTCCCAAAAAAAGAAATAAAATGAAATTCAATAAATATACTTGTACATATGTTTTTAAAGGATGTCAAATAAATGAATTGAATTGAATTGAATTGAAAAATTGAAATAAATAGATTAATTTATTTATCAATAAAAAAATAAATTGAATTCAATACAATGAAAATGAAAAAAATTGTAAAAATCTGATGAAAGATGTCACCAACATTTTTGGCCAAATTTTTTTGAAATTCATTAAAATTGTGCACCGAATACTTCAATTTCGTAAAGATTTAAAAATTGCCCTCGGTATTAAAAAAAATATGTGTCCCCAAACACTGAAAAATTAAGTACGGCCCTAAACGATGCAGAAAATTTGGGTCAGAGCCCCCACCCCTATCCATAATTCTTCCGGCGCGCCTGCTTGTGAACAAAGTTTCCATGCCCTTTGGGAGTGTTTTTTTTTTATACTCCTACCCACTTTTTCCATAGATATTCATAGATCTCTGTATAAAATGTATATAATTAACTGTTGTCTCTTAAATAAAATAATCTTTGTTCGCACACCTTTTTTGTGTGTGTTATATTGATGAATGTAACTATAGGTACTAATTCTTTTTTTGTTAGGAATGAGTAAATACAAATTTGAATTCGAACTGGGACATCCCCATTGAGAAACATTATCTCCTTTGTCGTTATGATTAACCCGGAGGCAATGCATTCATAATTTATTCGTCTTTCATATATTAGCAGGCAGTGTAGCCGAAATGTTGAGAGAAGTGTTCCCAAAGATTAAACGAGATTTAAAATGTTTTGTAATATTTCTAAAGCTAACCTAGTTTCTATTGTGAAAATGTAACGAGATTCTTTTATCTTTCTTACTCATCTTTATTTCCGCTGTTTGCAAAAAAAGAAGTAATGATAATAATGAATATATACACAGTATCATGAATTGATGGTTCCGGATTGATCTTTTTATGCAGACTTGCATGCGGTTGTCATCAATTTATATATTTTGTCATGCTTTGTTGAGATGTGGGGGAATGGGTATGGGATGAAATTTCTTAAAGGTCAAGTCCTCCCCAGAAAAATGTTGATTTTAATAAATAGAGAAAATCAAACTTGCATAACGTTCAAAATTTCATTAAAATCGGATGTAAAATATTAAAGAAAGTTATGACATTTTAAAGTTTCGCTTATTTTTCACAAAACAGTGATATGCACAACTCAGTGACATGCAAATGAGACAGTCAATGATGTCCCTCACTCACTATTTCTTTGGTTTTTTATTGTTTGAATTATACAATATTTCACCTTTTTACAGATTTGACAATAAGGATCAACTTGACTGAAGCAAATAGTATTAAACAATGCTAATTCCACATGTTCACGGAGGAATTAATCGTTGTTTCCCTTGACAATGAGGAGAAAATTAGAACACTTCATGTTTTATATAATAAAATACAAAAGAAAAAGTGAGTGGATGAAGTCATCAGTCTCCTCATTTGCATACCGACCAGGATGTGTATACAACTGTTTGTAAAATGAAGCGAAACTTTAAAATGTCAAAGTTCTTTCTTATTTTATATCCGATTTCGATGAAATTTTCAGTGTTATGCTTGTTATATTTTTCTCTCTTAATTCAAATCAACTTTTTGTTGGGGTGGACTTGTCCTTTAACATTTTTGGTTAAAGGCCGATTCCTCCTCCAACAAAAAATAAGTGATTAGAACAATTGGAGAAATGAGACAAGTATAGGACTGATAAGTTTATTAAAATCAACAAAATAAATTATTAGAACAATTGAAGAAAAATCGGACAAGAATAGCTTTGATAAGTTTATTGAAATCACCGGATCTAAAATAAGGGGTTATGTTTATGGCTCTTTTTAAGTTTGCTCGTTTTCAAATAACAAATGTCCACCCTGGTCATAACTTCGATGCTTTCCATTTCTTTTTCATTCTCATAAAATAATATATTTAAATTTTCAGAGGTCCCATGATCAATGGCAGCACCAGGGGGGCATAAGGGCACTCACCCCTCCTTCTTAGAATAAACTGCACTTTTCCTCTCTGCAACTGTCTGTATGATATAGCCGATCTCCATCAAATCATACTAAATTTGAATAATGGTGTGGTTGCTTTCTTATTATATCTATTCATTTTCAGTGGCAAATTAGTTTGATTTTGTTATACCCAAATCAACCCATTTTCTCCGAGTGGACTTGACCTTTCGAGGAGAATGAAACCATTGGAACAAGTTAGTTTGCATGAAAACATAAAAATAAAAATAAAATCATTGAAAGATTTAAAACAATTGAACAAACAATGACAAAGTTATGAATATTTGAATATCAAGATCACTAATGTTATAGAGATCCTCACATTGGCAATGCGATAAAAATTCATGCCATACAAATACAACTTTCCCCAATTGCAAACTGAGAATAAACCAAAACATATATAAATTTGCCCTCCCTCTAATGATAGCACTGAAACTCCTTTTCCATGATATAGTTTGAAGCCCCTTTTATATGTTTTCTTATTAAAAACAACTTGATTTATGGATAGAATTGACGAAAGTGACAATTAAAAAAATGAAAAAGATTGGGAAGTTGTACAAGTGTGGTATCACACATGTTGGTCTTATAAGAGCATGTCCACGTCATAAGCGATCTCAACGTTAAAATGTTCATAACTTTTGTATTATTTATTCAATGTTTCTCATACTTTCATCGATTGTTCCTTTCATTTTCCTGTTTTCACACAAGTTAACTTGTTCCCATCAAATATAATAATATAATATGCAACATTTTACATAGCGCTTAATACAAAATGTTTCTAAGTGCTGCATACTATTACCCCGGCTTTAGCACGGCTACCCTGATCGGGTGCACGAGCATTCAAGGAATTCCTTCCTATACCGGGTACCCATTTACTACACCTGGGTGGAGAATGGCAAATGTACATAAACGCTTTGCCAGAGAACGCGAGTGCTGCGGTTGGATTCAAACATCGTACATTGTGGTTCAAAGTCCGAATGATTATCCACTGAGCAACAGCATCTCTACCAGAGGTATCATTCTCCTTGTAACTACAAATTATGCTGATGTCTATTTTTCATGTTTAGTTGATTGATAATTTTAACTTAGTAATAATCTGATCATATTTACCAGGAAGAGCAAAGATCTGAAGGGAGAGAATGATGGATTAAGCAATTACATATTGATAATTAACTTTAAGGTGAGGCTCAGACGGTGTCCCGAAATGAATAAAAGTTTCAAATTTCGACTATTCTTCTGTAAATTATATTTCAACAATGTTTAATAATTGCGGGGGTTGCTGATACGTGGGTGTGTGACAATGTGTGAGGTTTGGGAACTGCTTTAATAAAATGTTTAACACGAATTTCAAGTTTGCTTTAGTAGATTGATATTTCACCAGCATGGATCAAAGCCATTCTATATTGATCATTGATATTTGCTATTGATCTTTCAAGTTTTTATAGACGAGTTTACTGAATGGTGGCATGTAGACAACGTGCGGTTCCACCGAGATAAGTTTATTATTCGACAGGCACGAAAAATGAGTATATCTGAGTAAACATCTTTTGGAAGAGTTATACCAAAGTTTTCAATTTTCACTAACAGATGTGCACGTTTTGTAAATATTCATTACAAAATTAAAGGCCATCATAAATAGCATACCATTATTCAATTTTAGTATTATCTACCGGGAATACATGCAATTGTCATAACTTTGTTTATATTCATTGAAAAAAATTGCTCGGACAAGACGTGCCGTTCAAAATAGTGCTCACGTTCGAGAGTGATTCATGTTTGTTTAGGGGAGGTGATGAAGTTTGTTCTAAGAAGAAAGATACATGTAGTATTTGACATGCGCTGGAGAATCTGAACAAATAGGGTCCTATACATAAAAAAAAAAGCCTACTTAAAGTTTTAAAGGGGAATCCAACCCAAATAAAAACTTGTTTTTGTAAGGAAAAGAAATATCAGACAAGTTAATAGGTGAAAGTTTGAACAATATTGGACAAACAACAAGAAAGTTATGAATTTTTAAAAGTTGTAAATATTGGTAATCACTATACCCATGAAGACTTCAAATTGGCCGCATATGTGATGTCATAATGATGTAAGGCAAGGACTACTCTTCCATGTACTCCAATACATATTATGGCTAAAATGTCATTTTTCCCAAAAGTTTTATTTCAAATTATATTTTTCTTCCATGAGGACATAAAACAATATCCTACCTGGGTTATATTTAGATTACTGCCCCAGGGAAATGGGTACTTAGGAGAAAACCACAAATCCCTGATAATCAAGTACATGGCCTATGGGAAAGTTGTCCTTGCCCCTTGTCATAATTTACTTACCCAGTTGCCAATTTGAAATCTACATAGTATTAGTGATCTCAATTTTAAAGCAGCTATAACTTTCTTATTGCTTGTCCGATTTCTTTCAAACTTTCACCATTCTGCTTAATTTATTTTTCTCCGTCCCGGCCAACATATCATTTTATGGCCAAGGCTGGATTCCCCTTTAAAAAGGGTTCCTGCCTGCCAGCAGAATCTCAAGAACACCTGTAATCTTAATGCACCATGTAATCTTACATGCATTATATAAAATTACATGATATTGGTGATTTGGTGCATAAAACCTTTAATACAAATTTCCTGTGAGAAAACTTCCCCCCCCCCTTTTTTTCTAATATTAGACCCTTTCTGTTAAATTGCAGAAAAATTCCCGTCATAAAAAAAGTACATAATGATTGTTCTACAGTTTAATCCCAGGGTTGTCACGAGCCCGTTTCATATAAAGTAAGGACTATGATAACTTTATTAATACAATTATGGCAATTACCATGGAAACCTTTTTAAGATTGGCAGCTGAGCCATGTTACCATGGTAGTTGCAATAATGGAAAGTTACAACGGTTGGAAGTCCTTCGTGACCCCCCCCCCCCCCCCCCCAATTTGATTCGTGATTGGTGCTGTTACACAATAGTGTGGGGTTTTTCCTTCAAGGAATGTAATGAAATATAATATAATTACACACTATGAGCAATATTATAATATATGCATTTTCACCATGGCCAGATTTATCTAAACATATCAGTGTTGTCAGTTGGTGAACTACGATCCCTGGGGACTATGCACAATATCCACCAAATGAAAATTAAAAAACAGGCATAATATAGAATACAAATAGACCTCTAACTATAGGGATTTAGTCAGAGTGAGAGATATTTAATATCAAAACCACACTGAGTTCAAAATTGCTCAGACATTGTTCTGACATAGCTAAACTGGTGACCTTATTTCCACATTTTTTTTCCTTTTCTTTTATGAGGGCTTTGGATAAATCAGTTTCTTTCAATGGTGTTAATTACTTAATTAAGCGTTCCAATCCAATTCATTGCATAAATGCCCAAAACAAATATGAAACACTGTGTGGAAGTTAGGCAACACTTAGCGAACGGTCGGATCAAAGAAATAATTTCAAGTGGAGGTGATCATGAGATATTCAATGGAAAGACTGTTATCGAAAAAGGATTTTGATAGCTTTGAACCATTGTCAATTTCAAGGTTATGGTCGCTCTTCTGGAACCCACAATCATCGAAGCAATCAAATGAAAATTTAGAAAAAAACATATATATCTCATTCTGTATCGACGTCATCAAGGTCATGAAATAACACTGTTCCTCTTTCAGCTTTTTGCTACAATAATTAGGTCTTCGATAATTGTTGATATGATATAGCATTTTCAAAACAAATTGTACGTAGACAGCCACATGGAGGTCTAGGTCAAGGTCAATGAAAATGAAGCATGGGTTTGCAAAAGATCTCCTTAGAAGGGAAATCGGGAAATGGATCTTACCGGGTAATTCAAACCTAATTTATAATTCTCTTATTACACGTGCTGTATTGCCTACGTAAAGAATCTATTTCAAAATTGACTTTAATTGAATTGAATTTGCTGGAATGTATCTAAAAGGTAACTTATTATTACACTATCAACACATTTATCCAACTTGAAAAAATACATTTGCATACACATTCAACATAGAATCTATTCAAAATTAAATTAGTTACTAGGGAGGAGTCCCTATAGGCTACTTATTAATGGCATATCCCCTTCCTTCACCCCCTCCCAATAATTATAACAATGATTATAAAAAACAATAATGTATTGGGTGTGGGTTTTTTACTTCATCAATTGAAATCTTGATTTTGCTGTTGAGATGCCTGAAACCCTCATCAGAATTGCTGAGAAGGCTGACCTATCCCCGCAAGCTTGTTGACACTGTACAATGATCACTAATTAAAACATTATTCAAAGGTCATTTCTGCTCATGTGAAGAAAATTTTCTTTTAAATCTTTCTGATTCTCAAATAGTCTCATCATGCATGGCTTACTGTGGGTTGGTTATTTGCACAAGGCATCTGCGTAACTTGGAACCTGTTTTCCAAGTATATGCTTAACTGGCAAAAGATCAATAGAGACATGGGACCAAGAGTTATCATAAACAAGCTTCCAAACGGCAAGGCAATGATGCTCTGTACGGATTTGTGTTGAGATCAACCTTTGGTTCTGTTAAAGAAAGTCTTGCCTGATTTTGCGATTAATAAAATATACATGATCTTTGACCCCTAGATGACCTTTGGCTTTATTATCCTCATGAACAACGTGGTATTACCCAAGGATCATTTGTACCAAGTGTAAACATAAGTGATGAAGAAGTAAAAAGAAATAAGAGCAACTAGAATAAAATTTTGACCTTTTGACCCCTAGATGACATTTACCCTATCATCCTCAACACAAGTGTGGTATAACCCAGAGATCATTTGTACCAAGTGTAAACACAATTGATGCAGAAATAAAGAGATGGGAACAAGTTAAATGAAAACTTGACCTTTCGACCCTCAGATGACCTTTGACACCATCATCCTCCACAACACAAATGTGGTATTACCAAAGAATTATTTAAACCGGGTGTGATAGAGGTTGATGCAGAAATAAAGAAATGAGAGCAAGTTGAACAAAAACTTCAAAAAAGGATGAACAATGAACATGGCCTCATTTATCTTTTGACCTTTTGAACCCTAGATGACCTTTGACGTACCCCTAGATGATCTTTGACCCCATTATCCTCAACAACACACATGTAGTATTACCCAAGGATCACTTGTACTAATTGTAAACACAACTGGTGCAGAAATACCATCAAAGTATACACACCCTCTCGTAATCTTCGTTCAATCACTGACACATGCAGACTTTGCATTTCCCTATCGAAACTCTCCTCTGCCGAAAAACGTTTTGCTGTAGCAGCTGCCAAGACTTGGAATGCCAGCCCTCTTCCAATAAGAAATGCTTCCAGTATTCTTGACTTCATATCTTCCCTTCAGACATACCTTTTTCCTCAATAATTAATTTCCCTTTTTATCTTGAATATTGTGGTTAGTATTACAAATGTTATATTAGTATTCATAGATTGTACGCGCTATGGTACTTTTTGTTTTTAGCGCCTCTAAATATCCATTATTATTATTATATATATTATTAAATAAAGAAATGGGAGCAAGTTGAACAAAAACTTTAACATTCGTGTAACAGACTAAAAAAACCAACAGACAGGAAAAGTGATTCCTCCTTCAGGCGAGACAACTAGGGCTCTGCCGAAATTCGTTCAGGCAAGAAATAAAATCCTGAAGAAATCAACCCATGTTTTTGAGAAACAAACTTTTTGTGGCGTAAACAGATGAACTACCACAATTATATTTAAAGATTTCAGTGGCTCATCTTAAATCCTTAATCTGCTCCTACTTCTGTTACACTCCCAGTAGAGGCATTTCTTCAGTTGTTTTTAAAAAATGGATGTCAGCTCTCGAGTAGTCTTCTACAAAATAAGTAGAATTAATCACGCGTTTGTCTTGTTGTGGCATGAAACTGACTTGGTAGGTGGCTGTGGCACATTCAAAGAACTTCCAGCCAATCGAAAATATGTGTTTTTAAAGTTTGTTACCAGTTATAACAAAATTATGCCCACTTTTACTCTGGAACTGATTATATATAGAGTCAGATTAAATCACTTGCCTTGAATTTGAAGATACGTGTATAAGACAATCTGGCGTTTCATATGCAATTTCCTGTTGATTTCTATACAAGTATGTGGATAAAATCATTCGGTTACCTAACTGGGGGGGGGGGGGTTATAATTCACTTGGTCTCAGGCAGTTGGTCCAACTTTCAGATAGTCTAATACCACATGGTCTGAACACATATCATCTATACCAGACTTGGTCTAATATCTAGTCTAATTTTCATTTAGTCTATTGCTCAGATGGTTTTATTCTATAAGGATGACAGTATAGTCACAGATTTGAACATAGGTATTTGTAGGATGATTTAGAACATTACACAGTAAGATCAGAGGGTTGGGAGTAATCCCTGGAATTATATGTCTCAATAAAAGCATCAAATTCTATTACAATTTATTCCAAAATCAGGTCGCAGACCAATCATAAGGTGTGTGGTGGCATTAAATGGTGTAAATCTGGGTGGAAAATAGAACTAAATGGGTAAAATGAAATTTTTTTACAAGGTTCGTAGACAAACTTAGGATTAGACCATGTGAGATGAGACCAAATGGAAAGTAGATGATGCGGACCTTGTATACCAACCCACAATGCACCCTCTAGGGTAGTTGAGAACTAATATTTACCATATGAGATCACCAAAGGTTTCTTTAAATCTCTGCATGCGAAGAGGAATCTGATTGAATTTTTATGTGTATACATGTGTACACAAGCAGGATTCTAATGGACAGTGAAAATAATACTATAGACTCTGACTTGTCTCAAGAAAATCAAATAAAATATGGTGCAGTCCTCTACTAGAGGCATCACAGCTCAGTCGGTAGAGCGGGGTTTCATATCCCAGTGACCCGGGATTGATTCCCATTTGGTGCGCTAGTGCCCTTTCGTAAGCCATTTAATTCCTAATTACCAGGTCCCTCGGAGAGGACCTTACGCCATCAGTCCACTGGTTGCTTGCTTACAAGCATTCATGCTTTCTTAGCAATCAGATTTTAAAAAATCACTACCATCACTAATCTTAAACATAAAAATATGGCAGTTGTGGGAATAATATAAAAATGAGCTCGAACAAAATTCAATAAAATCACCACCCAAGTGTTTGCATGTTGAATTGAATTGATGTGCAAAAAAAATATGTGTCAAATGATTCTGATAAAACGTGTGTAATTGCTGAGAAAGTGAAAAAAATCAGCAAGGCACTCTAGCCAGTATTGGGTATGCATTCAGGCAATACTAATACACTGTCCCACATGAGTTTATCTATGTTTGTGAGCTTCAGTGGGGTTATTTTTCAGCTAAGATTTTGTGATTTCACGGAGTTGCGATTAGTTAATGAATCAGATAACTGAGAAAACTACAGAAGTAGACAAAGGGTGGCTTTCTCGATTTAACAATATTAACAGCTTCAACAAATTTCATAATTCGGGAAAAAAAACTGCAATAAAACAAAATGCAAACAGTAACTCTAAATGAAGAAATTTATTGTTGTTATATTTACTCGTTCAAGTCAATAAAAAATGTTGCACTACTAAAGAAACTTAATTCAGATTTTTAAATATTAGTTTTGTACTTTCTTATAACCAGGTCATGTACAGAAAGCAATTGAATCTATTGTATGTGTACAACCAACTGTTATTGTAAAGTCTGTGAAAACCATGTAATCCTTAGTATCACTATGTCATACTTATAGGGACCTTATTCTGGTATACTTTAATACTCTAATAAAACTGACACAATTCTCTTCAAATGTATGAGAATTCATGTAAATTACTTGACTGAATATAGTAATCTAGTAAGAAATAATCTAATTTTCAAAAATTAAATTCTTAAAATTGTATCTAAAGCAAGCCATGTGCAAAGTAGAACACCTTATCCCTAGGATAGGATGTCAAAACAATGGCAGTCCCATTTAGAGCATTGTTAGCATCTTTTCATAGTGAGATTGTCTCACACTGTGCAATTGCTGCAATCCAATTTGTAATAAATCACATGAGCATAAAATCTAAGCATTTCAACAATTATTGGATATGATAATCCATGGGTATACTTTACTCCCCCACCCCCCCCCCCCCCCCGATCTTGCCCAAGCATTGCATGGTCATAGAAATAAATTGCATGATGGTAGGTGATGGCTTAATCTACAAGTTGCATAGCTAAATTTTACTAATACATCTTATCTTTACATTTTATATGAATTGATTATAATGCTGATTTATGCATGATTTTAGAATTTGGCTGTAAAAGCCATGAAAACTTGTGAAATTAGTTTTCTACATTATAGACTCATTGCGCATTATCCCCCCCCCCCCTCCCTCCCCATCCCTTGGGACCATTAGGGTTACTTTCATACGACTTTTGTTAGAAGTTAGTCTGACATTTTTACCAAATAAAAGAGTTAAAACCATATTTCCTTATATTCTGATTTTGAATATTTATAAAAGCATTACCTGTTTCATGCCATATTTTGTATCTCTAGGCATCTGGGGAGTAATACCTAGCAGTAAACCTTCTAAACTTGACGTACATTCATATCCTTCCTCAACAACCTGATAAAGACTGGAAGATGCAGCACAGTGATCAATTCACCTATACCATGTGTGTGTTGTAACTTCACAGACATGTAATCAGATAGGAATATTTACGTCAGGGACCGATCTTAGATGTTAACATCTGTAGAAGTGACTAAGGCTGGTACCTCAAACCTCTGTATCAACATATAGCTTGGATTACAGGCGCATGCCGTAAGGTCGTGGGGAACGTTTCAAGATAGGACTTGTCAGATGTTTTTTCGGACAGTTACCAAAGAGTGCACTCAGCCAATCAAAGAGTAGACAAAGGTAGGTTGTCAAATCTGACTACTTGTCTGACAAAAAAAGATGATAGAATGCTTTCCAAGAGTGCCCCTTTAAAATAATCCAAAGCGGAGTTGTCCCTTGTTGGCTGCCGGTACTAAATGTTTTCTCAACAAATCAAAGAGGTCTTTCCTCAATTCCGGGATATCCACAAACTTTCTGAGCTTAGCATCCCGCCAGTTCCAATCCAGGATGACGTATTTCATATCATCTACATTAAATGATCCTGATTCAAGAAGACTGGAGACTCTATGAGGCGTTGCCACGGCAAACTGGACTCTGTGACTCTGAAGGTATTTCACTTGCTCACTGATCTGAGGAGATGAAATAAATTGGATAATAATGATAATCAACACCACAATCATAATCAACCAACTCATGCTTTTGCGAAGCACTCATTGATTTTTACACATTCCCTTGTGTGCAAAGTGAATGAAGGTGAAAACTAGGGAACAGATGCATTACCATACTTAGAGTAATGCGCTGCTGTACAAAGTGGACGGTGGGTTCCCAATTTCATGACAATGCCACTATCATAATCCTGATTATAATAATAGCTTTATATTGCATATATTTAGTAACTAACAGTTATACTACTGGACTTAACAAAATCCATTTTCATAGAGAAAAAGTTTTCTATAGAAAGATATAATACATCAATGAGAGGATCATAAGAATATAAATAAACACAAGGACAAATCTTACTTGTACAGAAACTCAAACTCTTCCTGATTCTATGGCACACATAATGACACATTCAGTCATGACTAAAATGAAATCAAAATGGAATATCAGACGTTTTTAGTTCTTTTACGAACGAGGAGAAAAAAAAAAGTGCATATGAACATTGACAGAGAGTGATGTATCGCCATATCATAGACTATTACAGCTTATGGTAATCCAGTCGACAAATGTGAAATATCATGCAATTTTAGATTAGACTTACTCGTAAATGTTTGGCAAAGAGCTTCGCTGTGACACAAGTCCCCTTGAAGGCCTGCGTATCTCTATTCAGATCTACTGCCCTTTTAGCACTAGAGGTGAGAAGCAGGACGATACAAGAATGGTTTGGTGTCTTCTCCTTCTTATGTTCATCAACCATGTCCGTCCATGTGGGTATTCTCCTTGATAAATACTCTGATACAGGAGCACCGTCACCGTTGAGCTGCAGAAAGCAGTCGTCTGCATGGCCAAGGTAAGCAAGGAAAAAAATATAGGGCTACATTCTTAGCTCACCAGCCCAAAGTTTTCTACATTGTATAACATATTACATTGGACTTTATTGGATTTCAGGGGCACTTCCATAGTTTACCAGGGCTTTGGGGGCTTTTTTTTGGGGGGGTGGCATTTCAGGGGCAAATTTGCACTGGGCCCCTGTGTACATTTTTTCTGAAAGCAGGTTTACAAATAAACTATTAAACGATCTAACATATTAGCATGGTTTTTCACATAAGGATGATTTGCAAGGTTTTTTTAGACTTAACATGAATTGGTAATCCTGATAAGTAGACAGAATACCTTAACAAATTAACTTTCTGAGGACATTGTCTACAGGTATGCATCATTGCAATTTCTTTTTGGCATTCATTTTGTTGTTGTACATTACTGTCATCATCGTCATGAGAATCCAACATGATAATTCCCTTTCTCGCTTCCCAGCAAAATCGTTTTCAGTTTGTGTCAAAATCAATTATACACTCTGAAACAAAAATCTGAAATAGTAAATTCAGGAATTATGGACACTGATGATTGTCTATGATATCTAATCAAACCTTTGTAGTAATGCTTTAATATTCAGCAAAGTTGAAACCATTATAATTTTCTACTATTTCAAATGGTACACAGCTTACCATCAAGAATAAGTTCTTCCATTTCAATGGTTGATAATTTCTCATGGAAGTATGTTGCCATGGATACTTGTAAATCATCTTTTGTTCCTGGCTGGTCACCTCTTGATGCTAAATGAGAGCTCAAATTTTTCTGTTCAAATAAAATTGTGAACACATCTATTCAAGACATGAATTGGAATGTATTTGGGAACATTAAAATTCAACATCAAAATCATGGCCATACACAGCCTGGGAAAAATTCTTAAAACTTTTTTACTATGTACATTTTCTCAAAATTTACCTAAAATGTGCATGAAATCCTTACATTTCAAGGCTGAAGTGCCCCAATGACAAGGTCAGTGAGTTGCTCTCTCACTTTCTAAGTTTCTTGCCTCCCCCCGGAAAAATGTCTGCGTACGGCGATGAATGTTTTCATTTGTGAATCATAATAGACCAGGATTTCTACATAAAGCAACAATAAGAACGCAGAACTTTGGGAATAACTCTAACAGATTTTAAGTGCAGCCTTCGATACTGTCACCATCTAAATGACAATTCCACACTTTCTTTCTCAAGAAATAAAGGCAGATACTATTGAAAATTTCTTTTCATTACAGAGATATAATGTATATTTTTGTCTTATATATGTACATGCTTCTTATAGATGCAGAATAGTAAGAGAAACATGTTTTTAAAGAATAACAAATCTATGATGAAGTTTTACAGGTTCTATTTTATGGCCACAAAATAACTTCCCTATAATGTTGCATGAATAAATTCCAAGTTAATGATTCATGAAAGACTTGAGTGAAAATTTCTCTCATTTAAGTGTGAATGTGCATGCAGATCTAGAGATCTTCTTTCAATTTACTGAGAAAATTGCATTTCATAGAACTGATAGATGATATCATTATAGGTAATACCAAGTATCCTCATTGAATCTCACCTTCTTTCGTTTTTTCTTTGCTTTCTTTGACTTTTCTCCATCTTCTGTTTCTGCTGAAGTTGGAGGGTGTTTCCTTTTGTTTAGTTCTTTATTTGCCTTTGTTAGACTTGATGTTTTCTTGAGTTCTTGTAAGGTTCCAGGCGTGGCTGTTGGGGGTTAAAAAAACCAAAGAATTGCAATGCTATGTAGTATTTAGCACCCGTGAAATCGCAGGCACATCAATCAAACTAATTGACAATAAAATTTACATTTTTCACCAAAAAACATAATTTCATGAATAAATATTATTCTATGAAATTTACTATGATGATCTTATTTTCAGATTGATCAAACAAATCAAATTCCTAATCTTTTTATTCTGTGCATAATTTTTTCTTCTGTTTTGGAGATGAGCTGAACAAAACGATAATGTGACAGACATTTTTGCCAAGAGAGGGTGCAGTTTTTCTATTCATATACACTGTTTGTTCAGGAATGAAGTTTGTACTGCTGGTTTTGATCAAAGCATGTAGATTTTTTCGTTCTCAATTTAAAGAAAAAAATGTCACTGCTAAAATCATATTTTCCAAAGTAGTGCCATAGGAATGTATTTTATTGATTGGTGCCATTATTTCATTAAATAGTCAAAGATTTGCTCATATGGTGAAATTCAAACAAGCCTAAAAATTGCTGATGGGCTGAATTAAGATTGTGAATTTATATCTGGCGCCACCACAGGAAACCCTGAAAGACAGTCAAAGCTGACCGACATCCTCATGGTAAGTATTTTTTTCTGATTAAAATAAATAACAAGTGGACACCTCTGCAGCCTCGCCTGCATGATGCAATATAGCAGCGGTGCTGGCTTAGAAAATAACTCCATGTAAGATGCAATGGCATAAATCCTTGCATCACACCTATTGTTTAGGGAGAATGGAACAACAGATCATCCCCCACCCGGAAAAATAAGTGTGACGCAAGGATTTACGCAAGTAGTAAGATGAATATTTTTTTCAAAGAGAGAGAAAAAATAATTCGATAATAAAATCCTATGTTTGTTGACCTTGACTACAAATCTTGTGTTTCGCCCACCCAGTCCCACAGACTTCATAGTTCTCATGAAGCATACTCAGTCACCCACCAATACAACAAAGATTACACTAGGTGATCGTGCCTTTGTTAGTGCTACACCCAAACTCTGGAATAGTCTCCCTTCCTCAATAAGAAACACATTATCTGTTTAATACCTTGTTTAAAACTAAACTAAAAAACTACCTTTTTCAAGAGAGTTTCAATGAATAAGTCACTTTTTATCATATGATTTGTAGATATAGTAGGCTTCCCTTTTCCCTTAAATATAACTTAACCGTACTTTTTATTTACTTATCTTGTTAACTATTTCACTTTTTAAGTATAGTAATACGCAGTTGAGTAAATGCATACAGAAATTGCGCAATTTAAATGTACTATTATTATTCTCTTGGAAGTTTTGAACTCAAGACATTATCTCGATGCCTTTGCCCTCCTCACTCCTAGAGCTTTGAAGGATCTACTACTCAAATACAAACTGCCTGACTTGAACTTGCTTCTTAACTCGAGTCCTTCATACCAGCAATAGAAGCAGGTCTTCAAAAGTAAAGTTCATGCTACTGTGAGAAAGCAGGTGGACAGAGTAATCTCCCAGAAATCATCCCTGAAGAATTGGATGGGAAAGTCAAAAGTCAAGGTGGAGGTACCGAACCTCCCGGTCCAGTCCAGGATCGCTTGAGACAAGCATTAATATACAGAGCACAACTCCTTTCTGGGACATATCTAGTACAGGCAAGAAGATGCAAGATCGGAAAGAGTATGAACTCCCTTTGTCCTCTTTGTAAGCTTGACGATGAAATACCTGATCATTTCATATCATCCTGCATCTTTCTTAAACATATTAGAGATGATTTCATACTGAAATCAGATATACTAAAAGATCACCGATGGCATCTGGAGCATTTTTCTTATAAAGCAACTACAACTTCAATTTCACTCAAGCTGTTCTTATTGCTTATGACTCAAAGCTCCCCTGGATATCAATGTTAAGCTATTAAAAGTATTACTTTGATATATATATTTAAAAAATCCATAATAGCCGCTCCAGTGCTCTCCTGGCCTGATGAGTCACTAACATTCAGTTTATATGATACTTCACATGCGGGTTGGACCCGACGATCTCCCAACCAAGCGGAGGGATGAGAACAGAGAGAGATGAAAATGTGACATGGAAATATCATTACATTTGTAAAAAGATTTCTAGAGTAATTGGAGGATTAAAGAGAGTCAATAAAATTTTACCATGAAGCATCCTTGTGAATTTATATTCTTGCCACATTTAAACTATTGTCTGATTATCTGGGGCCCATTTCTCAACACCTGGACAAGTTAGTCATATCTTTATGATCCACCAACCACGGAGTTAG
Organism: Lytechinus pictus; assembly: GCF_037042905.1. Lineage (NCBI taxonomy): Eukaryota > Metazoa > Echinodermata > Echinoidea > Temnopleuroida > Toxopneustidae > Lytechinus > Lytechinus pictus. Next base: position 31,692,009 of record NC_087255.1, on the reverse strand, counting down.
TTCCAATCTTACTAAACCCGTTTCACGAAATGCTTCCTAACTAGAATCCCTTGATATCGATAGAAAGAGCAGACGGTACGTAGCCTTAGTCACAAAATACATGTAGCATCATTTTTTAAAAGCAAAAATATGATAAAACTGCAATTGTGATGAATTTAGAAATACATTTATTCAAAATAATAGCAGAGGCAAAATATGGACCATGCATACTCAAGCTATGAAGAATGGAGTATTCAATTGCGCGATTTGCATGCTGTCGCCAAGCGAAAGACAATGAAATCAAGATGGCGACGTAAACACGGAGGCAAGTTTTTCCCCGTCTTTTCATAACATTTTTCTAATTTTTTGAATGAATTCTTGTTTAAAAATGATATCAATATCGTAGAAATGTTGGAAATGAAGTTGTATCCCATGTACATGATTTAGGGCTAGATCTTTTAGGTGGAAAGTAGAAATCTCGTGGGCGAAAGTTTGAGGTTTTTGGCGGTGCGTGAATGGGATCGAATCCCTGGCTTCGTTGAGAGTAAGTGTAGGGTTGAAGATGATTATATGTTTGGAGTTGAAAATAAATGAAGTTCTAAATCATCAAACTGAAGGGGAATGAAGCAGACGCAAAATGAAGAGAACTTAAACCGAAGGAGTCTGGTAGTACACTGTTTAATATCTGGGCTATTATGCCTCAGCTTAACTTTGGATCACAGTATAATTTACATACATATTTAAATTAGAAATAACAACCAATCAAACTAAAGAAAATGGAAGGATCGAACTAAAATGTAAGAACCCAATTCATAAGATAAACCAATAAGGAATGAGATGAGATGACAAAGATGTCTGGTGATTATATAATAATGGAAGTAGAAACTAAGGAGTCAGGTGAGGGATGGAATGAGTGGAACACCTGGCTGAAGAGAGAATAGAGAAGGAATGAAGATGACAAGAGAAACACAGGAAAGGCATTCAGAGTAGAATGAATGAATGACAACTGAATATCATTAAACTCAAATAACCTAAGTCCAGACTGCAAGGGCAGTACTGAAAAGAAATGCAAATGAACTAAAGTCTAGACAGAGCAGAAATGTAAAACACCTGAAGAAAACACGAGTCAAAGGAAATAAACAAAATAGGTAGGGGGCCTAAATGACAAATTAACAATCCTACATAAGCATAAGTTAGTAAATGATTTTTACTCTCTAGAAGCCTTCTGGCTAAGTGTGCTTAGAGAGAGGAAGGGAGAGAGATTGCAAAAGAGAGGGGAATTAAGACTAAAAGAGAGAAATCGAAACTTGAGAAAGCGAGGAGATTGGGATGGATCCCACTCATTTTTTATGTACTACAAGTACTACAACAAGATCAGTGTGCTCGTCCATTCGTTCATATGTACAAATTGATGAAGCTACAGAACTATAGCAAAGTTCATGCGTCTGCGCACTTCAGTTTTTTAACTCAACTTATGAATAATTCATGTGCCATAGCGTTTCTATAGACTATACATGTGCGCGTGCGGAAAAAATATTCGCGGCCGGCGTGCCTCTTCTACGCTCACGAGATACTAACATATTTTCGAGTGATGTGGGACTGATACAAATTTCAGGCATGAGTGAAAGGGTAAAATATAGCTTTTCTAGTCACTGAATATGCTATCAAATGTCCACAATAATAATACACTACAATTAGATGCTACGCACCATCTATTTCTATATCTTGTCCTCCAGTTTTGTCGGTATCCAACCACCATTCGTCTCCAAGATCGTCTGCCATGCTGCCGCCGCGGCTGGGGTTACGCTGCTACATTAGAGTATAGTACGTAGAACTAGAAATGCATCCAGTCGTACGGGTTTTTTTTTTAATATTCCTCTTCTTCATTCTTTTTTTTCCTGCCGGGGGGGGGGGGCTTTCATTAGTCCCCTCCACTAAAAATTGAAATGAAAACTGAGTATTTATGGACAATATTGATGCCAAAAAATCGAGGAGCGAAATGCTTTTACATTGTCTAATGTCAAATAAATATTGAAGGATTCCGTGGACACTATACTTCATAGGGGGGGGGGGAGGTGACATGTATAGTTTTCCAAAAATTTTGAGGGGTAACTGCCCCCCACCTCCTCGCTGCCTACGGCCATGGATTGCTTCAGTTCTTCTTTTAGTTTCTTTGTCTTTGGAATTTCTGACATCCTCACCAAGAAGGTTCCATTCTGCGATGTTCTTGGCTCTTGGGATACATGGAGCCCACATAGAGTGTCGGTAGCAGTCTTTATTTATTCGACCCTAACGTTGTATTTGAGAGTTCCCTTTTCATGCTTTTGTCTAGTTTGTTATTGTACAACTGGTTGGGTTTTGAGATTGAAGGTGGGTTGATAATTATGTTGGAGGGTACAAATTCATGTGTCTCTTTGTACAAGGGGTACAAGGTCGCCAGCCTAGTATAGCCTTACTTCTCCGGACTTTCAGTGTATCCCACTTTAGTTTTTGTAGCATCTTGGTGACATTAGACTCCTCCCTTGCTGTATTCCGGCTTTAAAGTGAATCTAGCAGCCGTATGTTGACTCCCGTTCTAACTTGTCCTGGTCCGATTTGTGAGTGTGGATCCCAAACTGCTATGCAGTACTTTGGCAGTGTTAGAGATTTGTATGCAATGTCCTTTTTACGAGTGCTGCAAGAGTCCAGAGTCCCAACATCTTATTGGCTTTGAGTGAGATTTCAATATGAGTTGACCAACATAGGTCCCTTGATATAACTCCACACCGAGATATAAATGTTGCACTTCTTCTAATGTGACATTACCGAGCCTATAATTGACTGGATTGGTTTTCTCTTATGTAATTCTCATTTGATAGCATTAGGCATTGAATGACATCTGCCAATCCTTTTCCCATGTGTTTAGATCACCTTGCAATATTTCTGTGTCCCTAGTATTATGTATGTCTCGGTATAAAAAAAAACCGTCTGGAGTACATCCCAGAAGGAAGATCGTTGATATATGCGAGGAATAGGAGGGCCTATATAAATAAATCCATCATTTTTTTTCTTTTCTTATGGCATATGCAGGAAAAGGAGCCAGGCACATCTTTTTTTTATAAAGTGGAAAGCTTTTATTATTCTTAACTGTTTTGTTAATTGTTTTTACTTATCATGTGAAAATTGGATCCCCAAACGGTAGTATATACCATCTAGATCCTCCAGTCTGTGGATCGAGATCGACCTGGCATGGACTGCAGTAGATCTTCTGTGCCCTTGTCGCCCTTTATCATATTGGTCTAAGGCGCTGAAGTAGGTGCAAGTGGGTTCGAATAAAAAATGTTATAACGATGATTATCTTACGTAATAAAAAATCTTTTTAATGTATTTTTTAAGCAGAAAATGATCAAGGTGGAAAAATGACATCTTTAGCTCACATTTTTGAAATCCATGATGACATTGTTACGGAGGGTATACCATGCATACTGCACACGATTAAAGTTCTTTCCCCAAAATTGAGAATTAATGCTATCACCACGGACGATTTCAATGACAACGTGGCCTATGTCAGGATGACCGAGTGGTCTAAGGCGACAGGCGTTGAAGGTCAAGTCAAACCCAGAAAATGCTGATTTGAATAAATAGAGAAAATTCAAACTATAGTATAATGCTGAAAATTTCATCAAAATCGGATGTAAGATAAGAAAGTTATGACATTTTAAAGTTTCCCTTATTTTTCACAAAACAATGATATGCACAACTCAGTGACATGCAAATGCATGAGACAGTCGATGATGTCTCTCACTCAATACTCTTTTTGGTTTTTATTGTTTAAATTATACAATATTTCATTTTTACAGATTTCACAATAAGGACCAACTTGACTGGACCATATGGTATTAAACAATGTTAATTCCACATGTTCAGAGAGGAATTAATCGTTATTCACTTGACAATGAGGAGAAAGTTAGAATATTTTATATAATAAAATACAAAAGAAATAGTGAGTGGATTATGTCATCAGTCTCCTTATTTGCATACCGATCAGGATGTACATAATTGTGAAATTAAGCAAAACATTAGAATGTCATAACTTTCTTATCTAACATCCGATTTTGATGAAATTTTCAGTGTTATGCTTGTTGGCTTTTTCTCTTTTTATTCAAATTAACTTTTTGTTGGAGTGAACTTGTCCTTTAAGCTTAAAAAATACTCTACTAGAAGTCGTGGGGTTCGAATCCAACGTCTAACACACCGTTTTATCTGTGAGTTACTTGAAAAGTGATTCTCGTTTCCTTTTTTTTCTCCCCCCCCCCCCCCTATTTGTCTTCGATCATTTTTCAATTTATCAAATTCTATAAAAAAAATAAAAAAAACTAAGCTGATGAAGGTAGGCTTGAGCTCAGACGGGGATAGGATCAGATATGGATAATTTTGTTGTACAATTTAATAATGAAATCATGCAATTACCTTTGGTTTACAATTCTTAATTAAAAATAAAACGTGTCAGGAGTGGGATTCAAACCCAAGCCTATAAGATTGCGACCTGAACGCAGCGCCTAGACTGCTCGGCCATCCTGACTTTCGTAAAGCTAGATGGCGTGCTTCTAACCAAATTTGATAGGACATTAATGGCATTGTTTACAAGACTAGAGGTAAATTTCCCAAAAAAAATCAAAAAATTATTGGAGGAAGACAGGGGTCACATGAGAAACGAATAATTTCAATATACAAGGGATTGGGGAATGGAATACTCTCCCGTTATGATATAATCATAAACTTACAAGTAACTATGATCCTCTCTATATTTCATCCAATTTGAGCGATGTTCCAGCTAAAGTTATTAAGTGATCCAACCATGAAACCAAATTGATTTTCTCAAAATTTGTCTGTAATGTTTGTACCATTAGGAATTAGAAATCACATATTAATTGATTATCAGTTCCAGCTGAATGTGAAACATTATGAAACAGGGAATTCTGTGAGAGTCGCACTCAACGAAATTTCCTTGGGGAAGGGCACTCTACATTAAAAATTCGTTCTGACTTATTTATCTATTTCTTTCCTTGGGGGTGTTCTTTGCGTTGTTGTTTGTTGATTTGGAATGTGGTTATTTTAAAAAGAAAGGGAGGGAAAGAGGAAGAGATAAAGAAAGATAGTTAAATATAATGATAGGAGAAAACCTTGAAAAAACGTATATAAGGAGAAAACCAGGCGCGGATCCAGGAGGGGGCCGAGCCGGCCCCGGCCCCCCCCCCCTATTTTTTGGCAACCTGCAGAAAAAAAGTGTACTCTTAAACTTGATAGAAACGATGAAAAACAGAAAGAAAAGTAAGAAAGAGGTATTATACCAATGATGTGTAATTTACAGTCTCGTAACGGCCGGCCCGACTCGAAAGGAAACAAGAAAAAGGTGGGGGAAGAATTGGAAAATATATAAAAAATTTCGCTCGCGCTTCGCGCTCGCATTGCCTGTGTAATGAGTCTCATTCAAGAGGATTAAATGGCACTTAATATGTCCAGTCCTGGAATCAATTTGCACACAATATTTTAGCTCGAGCATCAAGCTTTCATTATTTTGTTTGATTTATACAAATTGTTAATATAATATATAAAAATTTTCAGCTCGCGCTGCGCGCTCACTTTGTTTGATTTGTGAGATACCTATCCTCTTTGGAAATTCTTACCAATTTTTTTTTTAATGCCCCTTATCATGTCAGGAAACATTTAAGCTCGTGCTTCGCGCTCGCATTTATATGTTTGAGACACATCTTGTTCTTTATTTAAATAAAAACGTGCTTAGACTGTCAAGTTTTCAGGTCGGAATATCAAAAATTTTGAGCTCGCGCTTCGCACACTCATTATTTAATTGGTGATACTGTATCCATTAATCACTAAAAACAGTCCTAATTGAGGCCCTTTTCACGTTACTATATTAAAATTTCTGCTAACGCTTCGCGCTCGCATTTTATATTAAGACCCATGAGATACATTATCTTGTTTATAGCAATTAAAACTAAAACTTCAGTCTTTACTTATAGGACTACCCCCTGAAAAACCAACAAAAAAAATCAGATTATAGCGGCCAATCGAGAAAAATGTTGATGAAAATATTTTTCGCCCCCCCCCCCCTATTGGCGAAAGCTGGATCCGCCCCTGGTTTTTTGTAGAAAATAACAGAAATAAAATACATTTCAGCATAACTTTAAACCAGCGTCGTGACGTGAAACAATCCATCGATAGAAACAGCCCCATTCGTTTACAAAAAATGGTGAACATTTACTGGGAGCCTATAGTAGAAAGAGTTAGGGGAAAATAAGTTGAGTAGTATAATAGGTCTATATAGGGTGTATTAAAACAATTGCTAACCCCTTTTGAAATTAAGTATAATAAAATGTTCCTCCCGAAAAAAATGTTGAAAAAAAAGACAAATACATTTAAGTGAAAATGAGCAAATGTTCACCCTTCAAGCATGACAGAGGAAGTTATTTTTGTTCATTGCATCTGAAGCTGTTCATGGACGAAACACTCACGATTGAAGAAATTCTTCCTGGTATAGCGCCATCTCTTGTGTCATAATTTATTGGTGGATGAATGAATACGGGAAATGAATGAAGTCTATACTGGCCATAGACACTAGCGTACCTACGGGGGGGGGGGGGGGGGGGGCAGAGGGGCAGTCTGCCCCCCCTGACGAGCCACAACCCATGCAAAGGACGTATCCCTGCCCCCCCCCCTGACGAGCTTGAAGACCTTTATTGCTCCCCCTGACGATGGTATGAAATCCTTCATTTGTGATTGAAGACCTTTTTTTTTTTTTTTTTTTTTTTTTTGCTTGTCAATTTTTTTGGCGGACGGTTTTGCCCCCCCCCCCCTGTGAAAAATCCCAGGTACGCCACTGGCCATAGAGATGTATACTATACATCTCTATGATACTGGCCTATAGCGAATTACTTCAACGCGTCTTTGGGAATTTGATGAGAATATTGTAACAGGTAGCAAGGATAGCTATACAGCTCTCCCATATAACATGCACTAAAATTCAAGAAATTGCAGGTTTCCCCTTGATTTTCAATCCAGCTGAAAAGTGTGTTCCGTGCACCCACGAGTGCATGATAATAAATACATAAAAATCCGACATTCGCGACTCTTAAAAGTTCATATGGGATTTTTTAAACTTTCAAGCGTGTTGGTCTTTCTCTTTCCCCATTCTTAGCCGCCCAATGTTGGGGCGGTTTTGCGTTAGTGCAGAAAAAAAAAAAAAAAAAAAAAAAAACAATGTGATCCCTTTCTGGTGAAAAATTGAAGGTAATATAGGTCAGGAAGAACATAATCGCTTTATCAATGGCTCTGAATAATTGAGTGATCCATCCGTATTTTTTAAGTGTTTATAATTATAATGCGAAGTTGTGTGAGTTTTGTACAATGCTTTGATTTTTAAACAGATAATAAACCCAAACCAAACCAAACCCAAATATTTGACGGAACTTGAGCCTTTGGGGTTAAGTAGGAAATGCTGACAATTAGAAACTTCGCTGTATACACTTCAACTGAAGCCTATAATACTAGTACTTGTAATCTTTGGAACGTATTGCAAGAAATTACTAAAGGGCGTTTTGCAATTTTACCTTTTATGTTTCAGGTTTTCTGTTGAAAATTGGTTTATTAGAGTTATCATTATTAATATTTTTAAACTGATTTGTTTTCTTAACTTTTAATCACGCACTATTACATTATTAAGTATTCGTAATAATTTGATAAAAATCATGACAATAAACTTCATGCGTTCAGAAAAGTGAATGCAGAACGCAATTCTTGTGCCCTCTTTGTCATATGAAAAGCGGTGACATCCCCTACATTTGATTTTTTTTTATCTCAATGGAACTCTGCAATTAAAAACTTAAATGAAACTGCGTGGCTCGTATTATTCTATATTTTTTTACATTTATATCGTTTTTATCTTCTTTTTTTTTTAACCATAGAAAAGTCAGTTCAATATACAATTACAAGCTCTGCTTTTTTATGTCGATCTCATTCCTTTCCGATTTCATGTTGTTATTGTATTGCACAAATTGATTACAAAATTTTATTTTATATATACCGGTATATGCAAATTTAACTATCATTGTAAATATGAAAATATTGGAAGAGGAGATTAATTGAATTGAAATGAATTGAATTGAATTGATTGTATATTACGATTTCTTATTATGGTTTTGTTGATGTTGAGCTCTCATTAGCATATCACTACACAAGTTTGGTATCCAAGTTTCCCATTGGCTGAATTGCCGACATGTGAGTGTGACGTCACATATTATCCTCAATCTTCAAACATGGCTGAACGGTGGAACAGGTAGCCCGACGCATCAAAACACATAACCTCTAAGAAAATGAAGAAAACATAACTTGTTGAGCGGATCGGAACTCATTACGAAGCATTCAGGTGGCTTAACATCTTAGCTACCGAAAATTTCAGGTGTCATTTGAGATTCAAGGACCTTGCTATCTGAAATTGGGACCCGTTTGGAACCTATTCGCCGCCAGAAGTGCACGGGAAACAAGCCAAGATCTTCCGCAGCCATATCCGCATCATATGAATGAATTTGGTGCTGTGACTGGCCGAACGGGTTGATTGCTCGCACTGCTGTGACTGGGAAGTTGGATGTGTGTAAAAATGAGTGTGTGAACTCAAGCAACAACAACAAAATTGAAGCAGAGAAATTCTTGACTGATTTTCCTTCTGGCCTGGGACTTGGAAAAAAAGGAAAAAGGATTGACAATAAAATTAAGTAACAGCCTTGAAACTGGTGTCATAATGGCAGATGATAATGTCAATGAATTGATGAGTGCATCAGAAATTATCCAAGGTGAGACTGAGAGAGTTTGAGACTGAACTGAATTCATGCTGAAGTGTAACGTAATTCGTAAAGTTTGGAACATCCAAAATTAAATAGACCCTAGTCTAGCAGTTGGGAAAATGATGAAATGGGGACCTGAAGTTTCTTAATTTTGTTCTGATGGGCATTGGGGTGTTTAACGGTTTCCCAGCGCCCAATTTTCTGTTACATAGTCATACTTACTAACTTAGATCTGATTTTCGCATCTTGAACTTCAATTTAAATTTTTTCTCATACAAGTTGAGTAGATGGCAAGAAGATCTAAAAAAATGAACTAGTAGATTAAACATGAATTCAAATGTCTTTATTTATATTCACATGAGCAAGTGTGTAATTTTTTTAGAATTTAAACAATATATCAATGGTATTCTTTCTAAAACAGCAGCCTGTGATTTTCAGATTGAAAAAAAAAGATTGTGCGCCATGTCAGCACACCATCCACTCGACACACGATTAGACCTGGGATTTCGATGAGAAAGGCGAAACCTTGAGGCCATGACATAAAATTCCTTAATTCAATATTTGTTTTTTTCACCATTTTGACTCAGATTTAAAAAAATGAATACAATGTATCTGTCTGTCATGTCTGTGTACATGTAGGTCTACATGTAGATCTAAATGTATTGCATTGTTTTAAACAGAAAATTAATAGAACGATACTGTTTGGCAAGTTCCCCCAAGTCTGCGCAGTCCCCTTTGTCTGCACACACGCGTATCTGTGCGCTTCTAGTAAAAGAAGATATGCAACGAACACAGACTTTACACATAAATACATAGACAGATATTCATTAAAAAATCTGTCTCAAAATGGTGGGAAAATAATGAATTTAGGGCATTTCATGTGATGACCTCAAAATGCAGCCTTTCTCCACAAAATCCCAGAATCGTGTGCAAAGTGAATGGGTGCGCAGACATGGGTACCATTTTTCTTTTCAATCTGAAAATGACTGCCAAGGTTTTTTCCAAGAAATTCCTTTATTTCTTTCAAATTTTTATGAGATATTTGTTACACTTACTCATAATAAGGAACATTATTAACTGAAAGATTTTGTGAATTAAAAAGAAATTCATGTTAAATCTTAAAAGTTAACTCAAATTGTTAGGTGCGCAGACTTGGGGACCACCATCATAAAAAAAACTACCATAGTGTAGCCATTTATTAAAGTCAAAGATATTGATAAATGAGTTGTTTCAAATTAAACTGAGTAAAAATCTACATTGGGATGGGGTATGATGTTCAGGCATCAATAACAAAAAAGGCAGATTCTAATCTGGTTTTCTTAACATACATGTAGATGAATTGATATTTTTCAGACATGAATTTGTGTGACCTTTCACCTATGTATTCTTTGATAAATGATGACATTAGTAAATTACCATTCATCTGTTGTTCTTTTTCAGATCGCCTCTACTTTGCAACATTAAGGAACAAACCAAGGAGTACAACAAACACACACTATTTCTGTATTGACGATGAATTGCAATATGAAAAGTAAGTGTTTTTTTTCCTTTAAAATTTAATCAAAGTTTAATGTAATGTAAATGTATTTTAGTTTAAATACTTTAAACTGACAATGTGACTAATATAATGAGTGCAGGAAATCCATTAAGGTTTTCTCCCCCAAAATATCAATCTGAAAAATACTGTATTATACATGTACCTGCATAAAACTTCAAAAAAAATGATTTAAGAAAAGAATGGGAACAAATATGACAAGCAAGAACTTATGTCATGAGTTCATAGCTCTTGAACTTGCATTGGAGCTAGAACCTGCTCTTGGTCAGAGTACAGTACTGCTGTATGATTTGCATTGATAAAATACCATTCCACATTAAATCAATTACAATTCCTAATTTTAACTAAGAAGTTGGGAACTCTCCTCTTTAAATATTCATCAACTGAGTGAGTGACTACCAATGACAACTCCTGAAGTACATGTATGTCCAAGTCAATGAATCTAAGTCTGGCATACTGTATGAAATTGAGGAGAAAAAATAAGCAACCTGTCCAAATTTTCAGCCTTCATAAATTTCAACAGGATACCCCAACCCCAGTGTACTCTAGCAATGGGAAGTAGCTAATTTAGGGTCAGCTCTCTTGGGTAAATTGTAGGTCCTTTTCACTTTCTTTCAACACTGCCCACATTTCTTCCTCTCTTTTTTTTTTCTCCTCTTGTCATTTGGTCTGTTCTATCCTTCCAAGTATATTCTTTCTTTCATTCAGCTCTTTTCTCTCTCTTTATACTCTCAAAATTTGTTTCAATTTCTTCTGTTTATTTGTTTTTTTCTTGCATTGTAGTTCTCTTTTTTTATTACACATTGTAATGTAGCCATTTAAAAGTTTGCCCCATATTAATCCATGTTTTCTTTTCACCCAATTTCATTTTCTCTGTATACAATACATGGCATGTACCTCATACATGTCCATGTACTGTGAGGCCTACATTGATCATGATTGCTGTAGCACATGATTTGTAAAGTCTTGGATAAATTTCTTTTGTCAAAACAAAGCAAACTTTATTTAGTGTAATATTTTGTCACCTGTCTTCACAATTAAACCTTCAAATCATGGCAGAACTTGAACACTTTAAATATTGACATTTTCTGGTAGGGTTTACTAACTTTTAGCACCAATGTAGATCCATTCTTCCCTGTTAGTATTTTGCACTCCTTCAATACCCCAAACAGGCCTATCATCTAGATTACATAGTAATTAGTATGTACAGTATCTGGGCCCGATATGTACTTCCTTGGGGTAAAAGTCAATCCAAAAATACAATTGTTTTTACAATTGATTACTGTACAGTATGTACAGTACTGTATTGTATATCTATCGCAAATTTTGTGCAAAAGTTACAATCGATTAGACAAACATTGATTGTACCTATTTGTTTTACATTTACACAAAATACAGCTCAGGGCTCTACTAGCAAGGCATAATGTTTGATACCCCTTTCATAAACCTATCCTCCAATTAGCCGCCTAATAGTAATGCGGGTAATTCAATAAAAATTGCGTTCACAAACTCCGAAAATTATCCGCATTATTTTTACGAGTGCCCGTCCTGAAAAAGGCGGATAATCGTCATGACAACTGGACACGCCCCCTCCGATGCGGTTGTGTTGGAAAAGGGTGACCTTGTGACCGCACCATGGCAATTATCCGCATTATTTGGAAATACGTTCATAAACTCAAAATCTTGTCCCGATGCTGCTATTATGTGGATAATTGCAGCATCAAAATAATGCGGATAACTCTGGTCCTCCTCCGATTTTACGACCAAATTATGCTGCTATTAGCCGCATAATTGGGTTTATGAAAGGGGTATGAGATACATGTACATATCCCAAGGTCACATTGCATCTACTCTGTAGAGTTCTTCAGAGTGCAGATCTGACTTGCAACCCAAAACTTCTGTTTGGCAAAGTTATTTGTCAAGAACTTGTTATTAGGTCACTAGATGCATTGTTAAAACAAACATTGGTTTCTCTATTTGCTTGGTTTCCTGCCAAGTATTTGCAAAGCTGTTCTCCTTTTCTTGAGGAACTTTTCAATATCTGTGACTTGACAGTATATGTTGGCAAAACATTAGCCTACTACATGTAGATAGATTTGACTTTGGGTTACTCTACACTGATGCATTGACTATTGAAGTTCCATTTACAAAAAATAAAAGGAGTACACATCTAGCCATCTTTGTATCTTATGGATTATATTATAATAGAACTACAACTTTATCACCCAAAATACCAAAGTAACTTGTAAACATAAAACATGAAAATAAAAAATTAATCAATTGCACTAAATTCCTTTTAATAATTCATAAAGAATAAGAATTATTAAAGGCAGTTGATCATTTTATGTTCATAGATTTAATGCTGTGTTAGCTCTAGTCTTTAACTGATCAATGGTAATCTCTGATGAGTATGCATCCAGCCAAACATGCTTTGTTTTGTGAGGAGATACATGTACATACACTGCATCGACAATAAAAATAACCATACCAATTAAACCAAAACATGAAACCTTGTGAGACTTAAAAAATGTTTATAAAAAAAACCTTGGCAACATTATTGTCAATATATTTGCATTCACCTTTATACTACCAGTAACTCTTAATTTTATGTTTCCTTTTATTGCAGCTTCTATGCCGATTTTGGACCATTGAACCTAGCTCTCCTGTACAGATACTGTTGTAAGCTCAACAAGAAATTAAAGGTGAGATATTCTATCACAATTTTTAATCTACAAAAGTGAGGTGAATACCCTATTATAGCATTTCCCATTATCTTTAAAGGGATGAAAATGGGGGGGGGGGGAGAAAAGAGGAATTAGACAAAAGTAGAGAGTAATATAAATTCTGTATTTTCGTCTGAAAATTATCATGGAGGCCTGTATTTATGCATCTATGAGTATGAATGGGGATTAGTACCATAGGGTGCTCTTGGTTCAATTCACAGAAGAATCTTCAACCTAGCCGGCCTGTACAAAGTCTGTTGTTGATTTAGAGCTTTTCCTTAAAATTCCCAAAATGATAGCGTATACATGTACATGGTAGGCCTTTATATACACTGATCGTGTCATAGATAGACACAAGAAAAATGCCCCATACTCGTAGAAGTCGTGATATGCAGTTGTGCATGAGATTCAAACTTTTGAACCTCACTTCATATTTCCTGTCGATTACAATGTACTTTGTATGAATATGAACAAAAATTGTAATTTGGTCACAGCTTATTATGATGAAAATTTGTACAAGTATATATGCCCCCCCCCCCCCATGTGATGCACATTACATTTAGTTTTGCACTGAAAAATATTGTGTATCAAGTCACAAGATATAGTAGACCGGCCAAAAGTAAAAAAGTGCTCTAGATAAGGATTCGACGGCAAAATTTGTTAATGCTTGGCATTCCAGCTAAAAGTCTTGAAAAAATACCCAGGAATAGCGTACGGCCGGATGCCAAGCGCAATTTTGCGTGAAAGTGTCATTTTTAGCGTAAAAACTGAAAGAATGTCGAAAATTACGCATTTTGATATTTTGACGGATTATCATCATATTTTTAATTATCTTTGATATGAAATTATTTTTATTCAGAGTTTCAAATTATAAGTTTCATAAATATGCATTTTAAATTTGAATATTACACACACACATATGGAACAGGGAAACATAAAACCGCGATTTCCTCCAAATAAAAGTTTGTGAAAACTATCAATAGTTTGAAGTTTTTTTACGCAGCTTAAATTCTTCGATTTAACTGCGTTTATCCATCAAATGTGTAGTAAATGTCCTAATGTCACAAATATTAAAAGAATTTTCAAGTAAGATGGAAGATATCTCACTTTATGTTATCCGAAAGGAGACAATGTGCATTTTACCAGGTGCGCATTTTAAAAGAAAAATTGAAAATACCGTACATTATGTACATAATTACATGTATAAGTACATACTAAAGCGAGTTTTTAATTACATGTATAAGTGCATTCTAAAGCGAGTTTTTAATTGGATAGCACAATTTGTCAATTCTTTGCATCCCAGCTAAAAGTCTTGCGGAAGTCCTGAGGAATAGCGTACGGGCGGATGCCAAGCGCAGTTTTGCGTGAAACTGTCATTTTTAGCGTAAAATCTGAAAGAATGTCGAAAATCACGCATTTTGATATTTTGACGGATTATCATCATATTTTTATTATCTTTGATATGGAATTATTTTTATTCAGAGTTTCAAATTATAAATCTACTAAATATGCATTTCAATTTGGAATATTACACACACATATATGGCAATATGACATAAAAAATCGTGATTTACTCAAAATAGAAGTTTGTGAACACTATCAATAGTTCTAAATTTTTTTTACAAGTTATTTTCTTCGATTTAAATTGGTTCATCTATTGAATATCGATCGTTTCTAATGTCACAAATATTTAAAAAAATGTCAAGTAAGATGGAAGAAATATTTTGCGAAAGGGGGCATGCAAAATTTAGCGGGGAGGGGGGGCATTTCGAATGTAAAATTGAAGATACTGTTAATTATTAACATAATTACATGAATAAGTACATACTTAAAACGAGTTACAAAATTTCTGGCTGCAACTGCCTCTTCCCCACCCCCCCCCCTCCTCCCGCTGCCTAAGGTCATGTGTAGTGTCCGAAAGGATTACATGGAGCTGAAAGTGTCCCGTTTTCAAGATAATATACCACTAGCGTAAAGGGGGGGGGGGCAGACTGCCCCCCGACGAGTCACAACTCATGCAGGGGATATACCCCTGCCCCCCCCCTGGCTCCTTTAGTCCTGCTCTGCTATGCATGCAGGCGAGACAAAAAATTGGTATTGCCGTGGTAACGGCCATATTTTTTTAGACTTTGATAATCCAATAATTGAAGTCAAATGTAGATTGACAGAGTAGTTTAAAAATGCTAATTCGATCGTTTTATTCATACATGTTTATTTTTTATGCACTAGCGTACCTACGGGGGGGGGGGGGGGCAGAGGGGGCAGTCTGCCCCCTGACGAGTCCCAACCAATGAGACGTATCCATGCCCCCCCCCCCCCCCCCCGACGAGCTTGAAGACCTTTTTTGCCCCCCCCCCCCTCTGAGGAGCTTGAAGACTTTTTTTTGCTTGTCAAATTTATGGCCGACGGTTTTGCCCCCCCCCCCCCCCCCCGTGGAAAATCCTAGGTACGCTACTGTTTCTATGATTTTGGATATAGATATTCCTACAAAATTAATATTACCATGGCAACGGCAAATTAAATATCAGACCTATTTATGAATATCGCCACAGGTAGATTTACGTTCAGCACCAATTAATTCGCGGAAATAGCAAGAAGATCGAACTCTACAAAAGTAAACATAATCCTATATACTATCATGACGAGTATCGCACTGATTAATATTAGTATGTGAAATATAGATGTAATATTGTGCGCTGTTTGTATTTTATCAGAAATGCGCATCCGATATATGTACATTGTTATCTTTCGCATGTATAACATAAAATGATATATCTTGCATCTTATTTCAACATTTGTTTTCACTATATGTGCCATGACAACAATTATTATGTATTTATTCGGTTAGCGCTAAAATTGACGAAATTGAGATGCGGAACACAAAAATTATACTATTGATAGTTTTCACAAACTATTATTTTTAGTAAATCACGATTTTATATTTCATATTGCCATATATGTGTGTGTAATATTCCAAATTGAAATGCATATTTACTAGACTTATAATTTAAAACTCTGAATAAAAATAATTCCATACAAAGATAATAAAAAATATGATGATAATCCGTCAAAATATCAAAATGCGTGATTTTCGACATTCTTTCAGATTTCACGCAAAAAATGATACTTTCACGCAAAAGTGCACGTGGCATCCGCCCGTACGTTATTCCTCAGTATTTCCGCAAGAATTTGAGCTGGGATGCAAAGAATTGACAAATTGGGCTATTCAATTAAAAACTCACTTTAGTATGTATTTATACATGTAATTAAAAACTCGCTTTAGTATGTACTTATACATGTAATTATGTACATAATGTACGGTATTTTCAATATTTCTTTCAAAATGCGCGCCTGGTAAAATGCACATTGTCTCCTTTCGGATAAAATAAAATGAGATATATTCCATCTTACTTGAAAATTATTTTAATTTTTGTGGCATTAGGATATTTACTATACATTCGATTGAGAAACGCTTATAAATCAAAGAATTTAAGTTGCGTAAACAACTTTAAACTATTGATAGTTTTCACAAACTTTTATTTGGAGGAAATCGCGGTTTTATGTTTCCCTGTGCCTTATGTGTGTGTGTAATATTCAAATTTGAAATGCATATTTATGAGACTTATAATTTGAAACTCTGAATAAAAATAACTGCATATCAAAGATAATCAAAAATATTAAAATAATCCGTCAAAATATCAACATGCGTGATTTTCGACATTCTTTCAAATTTTACGCTAAAAATGACAGTTTCACGCAAAATTACGCTTGGCATCCGGCCGTATGCTATTCCTGGGTATTTTTGCAAGACTATTAGCTGGGATGCCAAGCATTAGCAAGCATTAACAAATTTTGCCGTCCAAAGTATAAAAAATCGTTTTGGCCGGTCTACTAATATACTTAGTATGCCATTGTTGCAGAATGTACTACAATCAACAGGTACAAATGCACTTCTTAAGGGTTTGAAAGAGTGTGCCTTGAGCAAGACTGCAGGAGAGTGACTCAAAGAGAAAGAGAGAGATAGATCGAAAGAAGGGAATAAATTGGGGGAATTGAGAAAGATGGTTATATGTATATGTAATATTGTTTCACCACAGATTTAGCAAATGTATGTACTGTGTACATTGTTTCATGTTGACCAGTCCTGGCAACTTTCCATGGAAAAATCTACTCTTTTTTTAAATGCACATGTAGATGCTGATAAATGATGATAATGAAAATACAAATGTTGGTTTTGAAATCATACATTCTGTTGATGCATATACATGTAGTACATGTAGGCCTGCATACTACTTCTGAATTTCAGTCCAAATTTATAGCTAAATTGAGCTGGAGTGCTGTACACCAATTTCTTCTCTTTTTTAATGTTATGCTGAAAAGTTTGAGTGGTGAATGGAATAAAGCATTTGATTGACCACTAAAACTAACTCCACAATCACATATTCTATTGAAAGGTACTGTACATGTAATATAATTTGTAAAAGGATTCTGATTGGTGATCAATAAAAGCCTTTCATACAGAAGTACACATATTTGGGCCTATAATTTGTGGTGGTCAGTCAGAATCCAACACCATTGGCATTTGCAAATGAGAGAATTCCCAGTGGAATGAGGATCAGCCATGTACCGTAATGTTTATTATCTGTAAACATTGAAATGAAAGTGTAATTGGTTGGCAGTGTTCACATTGTGAAAGTGAGTGGTGACTGCAATGTAGGCCTACATTTAGGCCTATTGTACAGAACCGACATACTTTAAATGATATTTATGAAGATGGTTTATGAAGTATGGTCTATCTATCGACCAGATTCTCTCTAAATGTGCTTTACAAAGTAAGGCAATTGTGTTCAAGCAAAGTATTTGCAAGTAAGTTTATTACTAAGAGATTATAAAAGTAAAACATACTTGTAGGCCTACATCAAATACATGGAGGTACATGTACATGTTTAATTAGGGTGCTTTCCATCGGTTGATCTTATGACATTAAATGTTGTAGCAGTTCCCAATACAACCATCAACTACCTGTAAATTGTTTGTGTCCATTATTTGCATATTACATGTAGATGTCTTTCATTTCCAACTATTAAATTCATGATCTTCCGTGTTTTGATGGATATTTGACATCCTTTTCAAATTGAAGTGCCCATGATGCAAAAATAGCATCAAAGTACACACTACATGACCAAAGGTCACTTGGCCTGGCTTGGCAAAGCTGTTTGTTGATTCCAGTTCAGAGTCGACGTGTACATTGTGCAGGCCTGCATGCATGTATGCTTGGTGATGCACTGAGTGCAGCACAACATCCCCAGACCTGCATGTAATCATCGTACATGCCTACAGATGAAATCCATGTTTGCTTTGACAGTTGATATGAAAAAAAAATGATGAAATGGGGAAAAGAGAGAGAAGCATCAATGAAAAATATTTACATGTAATGATAACAGAGATATGATTATAAAGTTTTGATTTAAAACCCCTTCAGAGTTAATAATACAAACCTAAATGTGGGTTTTCTTTTGTTCTAAAATAGTATTACAATACATAATTTTTCATCAGGCGTAATGTTTGCATATTTTCTTTGCCTCTTTTTCAGTCCACATCGCTCAGCCGCAAGAAGATTGTTCACTATACTTCATTTGACAGTAAAAAGAGAACCAATGCAGCCTGTCTGATAGGATGCTATTCAGTAAGTACATTGTTGCTTTGGAGTTAAAAAGATATCGTCATGGCGACTTTTTAGAATCTGGGGTTTAAGATCATTCTGGCTGTTTACAAGAATGAACCCTAATTGATGACAATCTGAAAGAAAAAATGAAAAACCACCTGCTTATTGTACACATTGAGACATTTCAACCTGTTTCTGCCCTTTTTTTTCCTTCCATAACCCCCTTCTCCCCCCCCCCTCTCTCTTATCTCTGTTTCTCCTATTCTCTTTTCATTTGTCCCTCTGCATTCAAGAATAGGTCAATGATTTAAGGCATTTATGATAGCAATCTACAATATGGTGCTAATTATGATAAAAATGTATTAAACTTGTATGCCATGCATTAGACTTTACTTCTGCACTATGAAGTTTCACATGAATGTGTGTAACTTTCTCATGCTACAGAAACGAGGCCTGTAGAAGTCTTTTGGCAAATCTTCAAATTTTGTTCAATGTGCATAATAAATACAAGTAACAGTTTTCCTAGGCACAATAACTTTTGATTTTCAATTAGATATGAATTACGATACAATAGCTTGAGAAAATGCCATTCAAATGTATTCATTCAGGTGAAAATAATGAAAGATTAATTTATACTTGTAGTTTAAGTTATAAAATAAAAACAAGTTTCTAGTGTTATAGTGCATTTCAACGAGTCTCTACCCCCAATTAAGTACATTGCCGGCTGCGCTCATGGCTCAAACTGAAGCATGAACACCTGCAAACTTCATTGATGATGGATGCGTGGTGCCAGACACTTGTATTCAATTAACCAGCAATGAAAGTGATTAACATTGTTCATTTACAGGTAATTTACTTGAGGAGAACCCCTGAGGAAGCTTACAGACCACTGGTCGCTGGAACCAACCCTCCATATTTACCATTCAGGTAAAGTGTGTTATAAACATTATTCCCTTTGTAGGTGAGAAAGTGGGATGAAAGGGGGGGGGGTGTTTTTACAGGAAGAGCAGGAGAGAGAGAAAGAAATAGATATTGAAGGAGAACATGCAGAATGAGAGGGATGTAATGTTTCTTTTAATTTCAATATACTCAATACTCAATATTGTGAATATGATACACATATACTTTGCTTTCATGACATAATAATTAATATCAAGAATTTATTAAAACAGCTCAAATTTATTTTCAGAGCCAAACACAAATTCCTTTTTTTTGTTTCATGCGATCTTGATTCATTTCATTGACATCTTGAATGTTCATTGACCACTCCATTGAACATAATCATTTGAATGTATACGTTTTGATTTTAAGTATGTATTATACTTTAGAAGGATGTGAACTGAAGATTGCCTTGTTTCTTTATTGATAAATGTTGTTAATTAAACCTAATCTTGCTTCTGAGACTCCTTTGATTACTTCCAGATGTTCCATCTGTTTCTTTGACAAACAAAATGAATCAATCTTTCTATTTCTGTCTTGAGTGACTTTGCCTCTGAAGTTTTCAGTTAGTAAAGTTGGCAAAAATTTATCATCATCGTTGTCTTTTCCATCTCCTCCCCCTTCTTGACCTGCTTCTTCCTCCTCCCCCCCCCCACTCTGTTTTTCCCCATCCTCTTTCTGCCACTTCTTCTAGCAGTTCTACCCATCCACTTCCTGTTGTTTCTCTCTTCCTCTTTCTTAAAACTCATTTGCTCTTTGAATACATAAGAATAAAAATAATACTAATAGCCCAACAGGGCCACTAAGTGTTGGCATTTACAATATTTGGGTGGCCCGACTCTCATTTTTGGTTGCCCTGGGCCACTGCTAATGTCGAGCCCTGCATAAGGAAAATGATCTTTAATTAATCCTTGGTAGAAATGGTTCTTAGTTTGTAGTTTTACCTGTACATTAAAAGCAGAAAGAAGGTCAAAACAAAATTACAACTATGACAATAGTGTAATATAAATGTAACACGCGGAAACTGATGTAGAAAGATGACACACGACACCATTCCTTGTGTTTCGGTTCGTTTAATATCGATGGATCGTTACATACAAAATTCCAAGTACAAGAACACAAGATAGAAAAAACCTGCAAAAACCGATAAGAACAAAACAATTAAATAGAATTATGATATGTTTGAAAATGCACAAAATCGAAATATACACATATTTGCTTGTGACTCCAAGATAAAACATTCATCAATATGACGTCAAGTAGACTTGTAATAATCAATGATAAACATGTTGTCTATATCCATTCATTAAAACCTAATCAATATTGCCTGAATTCAACTCATCTAATCACTAATTCGGTTCCTCCATCGTTATGGATAACTCTTCCAACAAATAAATGAAATACATCCATCAAGTGAAATTTACCAAACAACAATTAGAATATGCCAACAAATTAACATTGAAATACAGTGGTTAATAAATGATAACCACTCACCCTGGCAATCTGGCCTAGAGGACCATATTTCCTCTGGTGATAGCCTCACCCGCTACACGAATGTCATGTCAAATACCTTTAAAAGGAAAGTAACAATTATTACACATAGTAAGCAATCATCGTGACCCTTTACTCTGAAAACACTAAACTGAAACATTGAATTAACAATTCAATAACCAAAATCAATTTAACCAAAATCTTTCACTCTAAAGATCATTTTACTAAATTGTTTCACTATAAGATTAGAACCGAACACATTCTGTTTTATAACTACATACTACAATCAAGTATGCAAGTACAAGTGATTAATACAAAATATAAAAAAAATTACATAAAAATCATCTGAAGTAACAAAGACAGATGCATAACTAATAAATTATTTAATTCACAAAACCCCTTTAATTAAGACAGATAACATGCTATGCTAACAAAGATGGCACTTTAATATAATCAAACCTCTTGTTCAAAACAATAGAAAATACATTGTGAACTAACTTTATAAACTATTATTCAAAACTAACAGAATTGACAAAATAAGATAATTATCTTACCTATAATTCTGACCCGAAAATGAAGAAGCCTCTCTGCCTGCCCCATGAATGGGGTGCAGTGCAGGAGTGAATTGGAGCAAAATCCTCTCTCCCTTTTATGCAGTTATCACTCTCCATTCACAGATGCTAAGCCTTGACCATAATTATCTACGTCATGCAAGCTCATAGCTCTGGAATGTGATGTTTTGACCCAAAGACCATTCAGCATCACTCTTACCCAGAAAGAGTGTGAATCATACTTCTTCAAAAGCATGAAGATTGTTAAATATTTCTACTTTCTACTACTTCCTGTGCACTTCCTGTGAAGGCGTCTATCACTTACAGACAAATGATTAAGAGTTATATGAAAATATATGAATTTCCATTAAACAGTTCATTTTGACCTGTTACATAAATATACCCTGCAAGTGCTTAACTCTACATGTAAGTTCAGTTATAACTCCAAAGTTAAATATAGAGGATATCTCCTGTATTCATATCTGTTTTGCCAAGGAAATTGTTAATTACCATCTAGATCCAATATTGTTTGTTTATATTAAAGCTATCTGTGTTTGATGCATCAGTCATGTGCTCATGGCTTGTTTAATTTCTTCTGTCTGCTGAACAAAGTTGGTGGTTTTATACCCCTTTCATAAACCTATCCTCCAATTAGCCGCCTAAGAGTAATGCGGATAATTCAATAAAAATTGCGTTCACAAACTCCGAAAAATAAGCCGCATTATTTTTACGAGCGCCCGTCCTGAAAAGGCGGATAATCATCATGACAACTGGACACGCCCCTTCCGATGCGGTTGTGTTGGAAAAGGGTGACCTTGTGACCGCACCATGGCAATTATCCGCATTATTTGGAAATACGTTCATAAACTCAAAATCTTGTCCCGATGCTGCTATTATGCGGATAATTGCAGCATCAAAATAATGCGGATAACTCTGGTCCTCCTCCGATTTTACGACCAAATTATGCTGCTATTAGCCGCATAATTGGGTTTATGAAAGGGGTATAACTTTTAAGGATTTGAAATGGGGTATTGTGATTTTAAAAATAAATTCTAAGAGCTATTCTCAGGGGGCAAAGAAGTTATGGATTCTAAAAATACCAAAAGTAGCCGTTACTCTAATTTGCAAACATCTGGGGGTTCAATGCTACACTCTAAAAAATGAAGAGCTACGAAGAGCTAATTTAGCTCTTAAAGAGTGTGTATAGTGACTGCACTTCAGAGTGCTGATTTTTCTCATTCAAATTTGAACTAGACAAATCATTACTCCGAAGTGCAGTCACTATACATGCTCTTTAAGAGCTAAATTAGCTCTTCTTTTTTTGAGTGAAAATGTTAGGGAATTCACATATTTAATGTTGGTTAATATTTCAATCAAAAATACAGCTTCTAAACTTAATTTTTCTGATTTTCTGGTATTCCAGGGAATAATTTAACTTCTCAAATATAAGCTGTTATGGTCGTTTTAGAAAAGAAGTTTTATATATATATACATGTAGTTTTATAATAGTGGTGGTGAAAAACTTCAAAGCATAGCACAATTGCAATGCCTTTATTTTTGTACATTTGACTATAATGTCAGCCAAGAGGAATATGGAATCCCTATCAATTTTGTATAGCCTATTTCTTATTTTATGATCTAGACATGTACCGCTACTCCTCACAGTGATAAAATGTCAGTCAGTCTTGTTCAAGTTCATATATGGGGGCATTCTGGTCGTAAATTACCTGAAGCTGCAAAGTTTAAAATGTCATGTCATTCATGCACTGCCGAACTCACACGTTTGATAAACAGACACAAGCAGTCATAATCTTGGATCACACGGTAGAAAACATTTTCTCCCATCTTGCTTTCTTTTTCATGATCATACGTATTATTTTCTGTCTCAATTTTATATACATTCTAGTTTTAATGTGTGTGAACAATCCATAGTATAGTATCACAGTATTATAATGATCATGCAGTATGCTTTGATCATCAAACCGAGACTGTTCAGGTAGCGCTGTTATGGTCCCTTTATAATGAATTATTAGCCCAGATATGGTCGTTGTGACGTTAGTTTGATCACATACAGTGGAGGGGTGAAGAAAAAAAATTGTCTTCAAAACTGATCAATTTTCATGATGTTCTCTTTTGATGTTTAATGAAGGACTGAAGTTACAGTTTTTTTATATTTAGCAAGATATTTTGTTCGTACATTGTATTTTAATGGTTTTTCATTGTTTCGTATGAATGGAAAATAATATAATGACAATTATTATGATGGTTGTAATAGATGATCATTATGATTTTGATTAGTAATTTTGATCATGATGGTGATCAACAGATGGTAATGACTGATTATGATGATGATGGTGGTGATTAAGATAGTGGTGGTGGGGATGATGGTGATGACGATGGTGATGATGATGATGATGAAGATGATGATGATGATGATGATGATGATGATGATGATGATTGTGGTGGTGGTGGTGTTGATGATAATGATGATGATGTTTATGGTGATGATGATGGTGAATGATGGTGGCGGTGGTGGTGTTGATGGTGAATTACATGTAGTTGTGTAGTATTAGTGGTGCTTGTGATGTGTATATGGTCAATAATGGCAGCAATTTTTTATTACCTGTATGTGACTTCTTGTAAAGATGGCCCAGGATTGACAACTTCACATGTAAAGTGTGAACACAGATTCAATTTGAGAGAGAATCAGGTAGGCGTGATATTGGATTGACATGATGGATGGCAATGTTGTCTACCTAGTCAGAGTTAAAAAGGGCTTAAACTCATGCCAACAATGCAATGTGAACGTCCTTTTGCGTCTCACATGTGACTGATATGATTGTGCAGCTTTAAACCAGTGCCTGTTTTGCGCACTGCTGTGTGAGGTATTCCAATACAACTGCCCCTTCGATCAGGAAGGCAGACTTGAAACAGCGTGAATTGAATGATCATGTATAATTTGCTTTGCTGTGTTCCCATTCTGAATTTAAATCATAGCACTGTTGCCATTGCTCTGCATGCGTAAACCATGTATCCATATCCATACATAACATTCTCAGAATGTGCTATTGAGATTACAATGTTAAAAGATTGCGCAACTTGAGACCCAAATAATGGACCATTCAACCGATTGCATTAAGAGGGGGGTATGACTGTTCTTGTCAATCACTTGAAATGACAGATTTGTCTATGAACTGGGGATGAAGAAACAAAGTGAAGCAAGTACATGTATTCTTGCACAAACTGACAGTGTGACATTCATCCTACAAACTCTTAAATCCATTAGTACAATTTCCTTATGGAATTGTTCGTTTTGAAAGTTTTGTGAAGTACTAGTGATGTGAACACAACTGTTTTAAGCTGTTTCAAAATCATGATTCTAAAACTGAAAGAAAACCCCCTTGAAATTGGCAATGAAATCAATGAATCTGTAAATGAATCTATTAATTTCCATCAAAATGAAAAAAAAATGTTTGTGTTGAATTATCAGACAAAATCTAGAATAATATTGGAAAGTCACAATGGTGCACATTTTCTTTTACAAATACATGTACTGTAGTCCTACATGGATATTGTGAGCTCAAGTTCAAAGAAGTATTTATAGATACACATGCAGTACAGACATACAGAATGTTCAGTTGTCATCAGTTTTGTATCTGGTGTACATGTATAAACAGCTCTTTTGAAATTGTATGTCAAGGTATTTCCAAACCAGATCCTTTTGTACGGGCATTTGACTATCAGTGTCCAATTGAGAAAAAGATACAAATAGTGTGGAAGGTCTTCTTGCACGGTTGAGTGGTGATGAATTCATTTATATCCTTGACTTCAATTCTACTACACGTACGTGAACCGCCTATAGGCTATGTATCAACTCAGTGGAGCCCGCCATTATAAAAGCCCTCTCGCGGTAGGTCGCCTAACAGTCTTGTTAGCGACGCTTACGAGCATCTTCTTGCTCACTCTCCAAATTGTCTGCGATATTAAAATCCTAAAAACTAATGAAATCGTTTAAATTTAGTAAGACTATGAATGTTTATCATTTATATTGACTATCGGTGTATCAACCTATATCGAAATTATAAGCAAGTGTGTGTAACAAAGCGAATTACCAGTCATTTTGATGAGTGATACAATATGCCAAAATTTATGAAAATATAGCGTAAATTTTATATAGCATTTCAAAATCCTTATTTTCAATATCCCCATAATTTTTTGTTGTTTTAAAAAATATCTTAATACATTAAATAGAATTTTCCCGACCTGATAACGTTGGTAGCTTATTTTCTCCATCATTCATAAGAAAATTTTAGGCCTTCAAAATCAGGTTGTTTTTTGTTATATTTCTAAAAGAAAATAGTTAGATTCGAACTACTATACCATTGTTCTCCCGAAGAAGGGTTATCATCTCATAATTTTGTGTATATCGTACATAACATTAAATATTACGAGTGTAGCAATCAATGTTGGATAACATTTTTCACGATGAGTTACGTAATGAACAGACAAATCAAGTTCATTCTTAGCACGCGAGCCGCATAATGCTAAATTTTAGCGTGTGCAGACGAGGCTGATCGCCCTGGCTGTCCGTTCAGATTATCCAGTCCGATACTGGAGTCAGGTGGTATATTTTACGTACCTTTTCCCCTCGCGATGACCACTGTGCAGTTTAAGTGTTTTATTTTGATACTCAGTCTATGAAATTCATACTTTACCGATGTCTAAAAATGCTTGGAATATACCTGACACATAAATTATTTCATTTTCGGTGATTATTATTTCTTTCCTTAATTACAATAAGTCAACTTGATGTCAAGAACATTGACTGTATAGTTAAAATATAGGTTTGGGAAATATCGTGTTCAGTTTGTCCAATGTCATCAGCATCTCGGTATATGTTAAACAGAAAATATAAAACAACTATATGTTTTGTAAATTCCACGACCGCCTACACCATTATGGAACATATGAAGCCGACCTGCATGACCGCCGGGGGGGGGGGGGGGGGGGCACTCAAATTATTTGTTAAAATGAAAGTAAGACCTTCAATATGCCTATTTTACCAGGCTCTTGTGATTATAAATTATAATCATGGTGAGTTGGGGGAGTGAAAAGGGTTGGATGAAATAGATTGGGGAGGGGTCGAGGCCGAGAGAAAAAAAGAATTAAGGGGCCAAAAGGAGATTGCAGGCCGGTAGAATGACAGAGGGGCAAATATTATTAGGGCAAGCTTTATTTGAGGAAGCTTGACCATAACAGGAGGGAATGAATAATAGAAGACAGTGGAAATTTAAATAGGGAGAGCTGATCTTTGAGATATATAAAAGCAAAAACAAAGAAAGAGAGAACAGGGAGATATAGAAGGAGGAGGAGAAGCCCTTGCAATTAAAATATATCAAACACACTTGTCTGGGGCGGCAGTGAGCACGGTGAGATGATGATTATTCCCCCCCTCCCTCTATCACCTATAGTCAGTAGCAGAGAAAGGGGGCTAATGGGACCAGCAGAAAATTGACTGATTGATCGATGAATTGAATTTGTTTAGCCAGATTGGCTAATAAAATCAATTTATTGACTGTATTGAATACAGTCACCAAAATAAAATACAGTAGCATTAAAATCAGTAATCTCGGACAGCTGGAAAGCTTATAGTAGGATCCCATTATGATAAAAGGTAAAAACTTAATATTTACACGATAAAAACAGGAATTACTATTAGAAATAAGAAAGATAAAGGGATGGTATATACAAAAGGAGGAGGAAGAGGAGCTGGATTGAGAGCCGAAAGGCTTCTCTAATCTTCCCTCCGTTTTCAACACAGAAACTACATTTTTTTAATTCTTAAAATTAATAAACTACTGTTAGAAAGATTTTTTAAAAAGTGCTTTAGATTGCATGGCCGAAAGTATAAAAACGAGACATTTCTCGCAAAGTGCCAATCAGCCCAGGTCATTAATTACGAAATTATGTTTTGCTTTCTTGCAATGGTTATAGGGACTATCCGCCGAATCACGAGAGCCTGGTTTATCGCAGTTGTATGATTCAAAATTGTTGTAAATATTGCCATCATTTTTATTTTAACAAATCAGGAGCCGCCATGTCGTCTTCATGTCCCAGTTCGTGGAGGCAGCCGTGGAATTTACAAAGTTTACAGTCATTCTGTGATCTGTTTAACATACAGTGAGATACTCATGACATTGGGCAAACTTAACACGATATTTCCCAAGCCTTGACAATTCTTTCATTTTTAACTAGAGTATATACAGTCAATGTACACATTCTAAGATTGACTTTTTGTAATTCATGCACGTCGAAAGAAATAATAAAAGTCGAAAATGAGATAAATCATGTGTCAGGTATATTAGAGCATTTTTAGATATCGGTAAACTATTCATTTCACAGATTAAGTATCAACATTAAGCACTATAACACTGGACAGTGGTCATCGCAAGGGGAAAATGTACGTAGAATATACCACCCGAAACCAGCATGGCCAGTATGGGACTAGATAATCCCGTCCGACACACTAGGGATCAGCCCCGTCTGCGCACGCTAAAATTTATCATTCTGCGGCTCGCGTGCCAAGAATGAACTTGATTTTTTATCTTCATTACAAAACTCATCGTGAAAAAGATTATCTAACATGGATTAATACACTCCTAAAATGAATTGCTATGTATCATTTACACAACAATACGAGATGATAACCCTCCTTCGGGCGTAAAGTTGGTATAGTAGTTCGAATCTAACAATTTTCTGTTAGAAATATAACAAAAATTAACCTGATTTTGAAGGTCTGGCATTTCCTCATAAAGCCGAGAAACAGTAATCTATTAACGTTATCAGGTCGGGAAAATTCTGGTAAATGTAATAAGATATTTTTTAAAACAACAAAAAATTATGGGGATATTGAAAATAAGGATTTTGAAATGCTATATAAAATTTACGCTATATTTTCATAAATTTTGGCACTTTGCATCACTCATCAAAATGACTGATAATTCGTAATATAACCGGCAATTGCCTTTAAATTCGGTATGAGTTTGTACACCGATAGTCAGTGTAAATGATAAACATTCATAGCCTTACTAAATTTGAATAATTCCATCAGTTTGTAGGATTTTAATATCGCAGACATTATGGAGATTGAGCCAAACGATGCTAACAGGCGTTGCTAACAGGGTTGCTAGGCCCGAAAATCCGATTAAGCTCCGCCCACTTTTTACACTGAGTTGGAGGGATGAACGTACGTGACTAGAGTTAGGTTACCATTGAACTTCTTTTGTTGTCTCTCTGGATCCATATTGCAACATTATTTGAACTTGTACTCGTAAAAGGTTTTTGGCCTGTAATAGTTCATCAGAAGTGTTTAGCTGTCATTTGGGTGGTGTCACACCCATCAGGGAATGTTTCATAAATAATCTTGTCAATGGTTTTCACTGATAAATATTCTCTGAGCCAATCAGATGCAATGATTTCAGTTGCTCAGTGAAAAGTCCCTAATTGTTTCATGAAATGCTCCTTTGATAAAAACAGAAGAAAATCCCTGCAAGAAAATAACTGCTAATTACTAGGGTCATTTCAAAAGTACAATTACACAGGAATTTCTCCAAGGTGTGGTGATATTTCAGTGTGAAAACAAATTTGAATGATTTTTTTTTATACAAGGCAAGATTATAATGAACATCTTTTTGTAAACAAAAAGGGCCGACTAGTCTTGCTGGCTCAAAACTATAAAAATTTTGTTGTGGTTATTAAAAAAAAAATACCCACTTGGATCCAAAACGGCCTTGGTAAAAACCATCCCCAATGATAACACAGCAAAAACTGTACATTGTAAAGAAAACTGTGTATGAACTTCTGAGACTATCAATTTTACATCTAGACATACATGTAAGACTCATGAGGCAGACCCCGGCTATAACATTCCATGTTACACAAAATGTATAGGGACAGTGATTTTCTGTTTACTGTTAATTCAAAATAAAAAAATAATTTTGGTTCTTTACTTTTGATGCACAGATTAGTTGAATCTACCTTTGTAAAGTGGAATTCATGTTTTTGCTGTGTACACTTTCTATGACAAAGTGGAATTTCTTTTTAGATCAATTTTGAAATGGAATTGCATGTTTTCAGAAACGGAAAAAAAGAAGAAAAAAATTTAAATGGAAAATCACTGTCCCTAGAGGTTGCCATTTTGATTTGATTTCTCCATTGATATTCCTTCATCAAAGCCATTTAATACTCCACTGATTTCTTTTCTTATTTTGATATGGCTGGCAAACCTCTAAAGGAAAAGGATTTTGTTCATTTTAAACGAAAAAAAACATACATGTAGTACTGAAGTACATTCATTGTACATGAAAAATTAATAATCCTGTATATTGCTTGTATCTGGCCATAAAAGAGTGACCCAGAGTCCCCCATATGAGAGCCTCGATCTCCTCAGCCGGCCCTCTGAATTTGCTCCACTTTTGATTACGTTTTGCCAAAGGGGTAATATTGGCAAGCCATGCGGTCATCATAATTGCGAGAGCTCGTGTTGCCATGAATGCCAGGCAACAGTTAGAGACCATCTTTCGTCGCCGTGCATTTTCATATGAAAGTTTATTATGAGGATGTTCATGATGTCCATTGCCTTATCGGGTATCCTACGCTTTAATTGTGAGAAACTGACTCAACATGAGGGAGAGAGAGATGGAGCTAGAGAAGAGAAGAAAAGAAAATGAGGGGAAAATAGAAATGGAGAGAAAGTATAGTGTAAACGATATCAGAAGGATGGACGATTCCATCCTATAATCTATACAGTTAAAGGCAAAGTCCACCCCAATTGGTTGATTTCGATAAAGTTAGAGAAAATAAATCATTAATCAAAATCGGATGTAGAAGGTTTAGATTTTAATTTGGAAATGTATATAAGGGCATTCACTATTTTTTTTTTTTTTTTTTTGGGGGGGGTACACCGTACAGTAATGCCAAAACAAACCCATTTATTTCTCGGAGTCAATATGTATACTCTACTATCTTTTATTCAAATTGATACTGACCAAACATGGAAAGTTGGAAATATTGTAGGTGAGGGTACTTGTAATAGACAATGATGCTTGCACCTTGTTCTTTGTCTGTCGATTGGTCCTTGTAGATCCATCTTGTCTCCTTCTTCCTTTGCTTGCTTTCCAATCAGTGATTATTTTGGGATGGTTGTTGCCGGGTGACCTTTGGAGTGTTTGGAGGGCATCTTCCATGGTCCTCCGTTTGACCAATAGAAACGGAGAGAGCTAACTTGATAACTTGATAGATCTAAACATGGACAGGTGGATGGTGCCTTTGGCATACCTCCTTTTTCTCTTTTCGTTC
Source organism: Lytechinus pictus (assembly GCF_037042905.1). Taxonomy (NCBI): domain Eukaryota; kingdom Metazoa; phylum Echinodermata; class Echinoidea; order Temnopleuroida; family Toxopneustidae; genus Lytechinus; species Lytechinus pictus. Next base: position 31,660,912 of record NC_087255.1, on the reverse strand, counting down.
CTTTCTTTTTCATCTTTATTGTCCCCTTCATCACTCCATTCTCCAATCTGGTAACCTATTGTAATTCTGCAAGTGTGGAAGCCTACTAGTATTTCAGAAACAACTCTTGAATATCCCCAATATTGAGCCTAGAAATTAATTTTTATGGACAGTGTTAAGATCTAATTTATTATTTTTTATTGAATGCACAAAGGAATTGTCTCTTATGAAGATTTATTTTAATCTTGTCATATTTACCCCTCCCCCCAAAAAAATGAACAAAAACTGGATATAAAGATACATATAGTGTTACATTTTACACATTCTAGTCACCTCCTTTCCCTCTCCTTTCCATTTCTTAAGTGTTTGAATAGTTCAGAACATATTGGGGTCCTTGTCAAATTGAAATAATTTGCCAAAAATGTCTTGTATGTATTAAAGAAATCCTTCATTTGATCCTTGCTTTAATATTATAGTTTATGTACTACTATCTCAGAATTCATAGGTGACATAATAGCAATTCATTTTGAAGCCAAATAATAATAATAATAATAATAATAAATAACAAGAGAAAAATCTGTCTTCCTCAAACATGCAACAAGATCTCTTCTTTGAATGTTACTTTCGCAATTTAGATTTATGATGAGCCTTATATTAATATAATATAAGGCTCATTATATTAATAGTGATCAAGAAATCATAAGATTCAAAGATCACTAGTAAATGGTGACCATTATGATTATCATTCCATTAGAGGTCCCAGCTAGTTTGCCCTATTGACCAACATGACAGTTTGAAAGCTGTTATTGCACTTTGACTTCGAATTGCAATTTATTATTTACTAATTTCTTTGGGAGATAAACGTCTGTATTTGAACCTTTTAACCTATAGTCCCAGTTCTTTCATTCCCACTCAATAATCATGCCAATGACAATGCTTGCTCCCATTAGTAAATGGACCTTAAAATTAACTCCTAAAATCTAGCTGAAATAAACTAATAAGTGGAGTTATTCAAATGAATAACCACATCAAATTTCATTTTTATTCCATCTTAACAAGGATCTGGGCCAAAATGTTATTGATGTTTATTTTAAATGAATTCAGCCATCCCCTCCCCCTCAAAAAAAAATAAGTTCTTGTGGTTCTTATTTCTTGTATTTTTCTGATCCTTTACTTTCCCCCTATTTTCTCTTTTAATAATTCATGTGTGTTTTTTTTTTCATTCCTTAATAATAGAAATTTACGGTAATCTAGCCCCCCCCCAAAAAAAAAAAAATGAATATATTAAAATAAAATAAATAAATGAAAAGTAAAAAAAAAAATAGGCATACTGGTAAGTTAAAAGTGACAAATCATGGCACAGTTTCATACAAGTTTCGTTGAAAGCTTCACTATTGATATGTGAACCTACAGCGATAGTACCAGTTGCTACAAATTTCACGTGAAATGATTGAGATTTTTAAGGAAAACCAACAGGATCTGTTCGTATATTGGGTTTGGTTTCAACTTGTACAGTTCATGTGTTATCAAGAGCCGAATGACATGAAGTTCACTTTTCACTTTTATCGAGATCAGAAAAAGACAAGACTTCTACGTGCAGCGTAATATTCTAGAGTTTTAGAGATACATTGCTTTCAACACTTTGTAAAGTGATTTGATATTGACATAGCGGTGAGCTTGACCCAGTGTTGGGTGGTTTTAGGAGTAATGGAATCTTCATGTTTACTTGTCTGCTCAATAATATGGTTTCTCATGTCGGTTTCAATAGTAGCACTGAATCAAGAAAATCTGGTTAAAGTAGCCGGTCTGTTCTTTTTTTTTTTTTCTTACTTCTCCTTCAACCTCCATTTGTTATCCTACCTTATAAAAACATCAATTGTTCTTTAATAATGTACAGGGCTTATTGCGGTCCTTCCTACATATAAATTGGTGTGACATTACATGGTATTTTTGTTGTAATGCATTTCTATTTAGATTTCCCATACATGCCGAAGTAGTTTAGATTACAATGTCTGTGATTATTACATGATGTATGATTTTCTTTACATCCGGAATAAAATACCTTTTTTTGTAAAGCTTTTTTTTTTTTTGGGGGGGGGGGCAGTCATCGATTTTCTAATTGAAAATTAATTAGATGTTCAGAATATTTTATAAAAAGTTTATTCAACAGATTTTGTTTTGTTAGAAAAAAGAGACAGATCATGATGGAAGATTATGAAGCAACACCCCTCAGATAAAAGCTGGCATATTTGTTTTGTAAGGGATACATAAACTGTTAAGGACAATCGCAACCTACCTCCATTTACGCTTGACATTTAATCTATAAATGTCTGAGAAATCATCTACATTTGTCTTCCAGGAATCCAGGGGATGATTTTTTTTATCCTGGGTCATGGTGTCATCTTCAATTCTAGATAGATTCAAGGTGAAGTGGGTTATGAACATTGAAGCTGCTGCTTGGTTAAGGGACCCAAGCCCCTATTCTTTGCAAAATAAACTAAAATGGTCTGTACCTGTGTGTTGGCTCAGTTGGTAGAGCATCCGTCTCACAACTGGGAGGTGTGGGGTTCAAACCCCGGCCGTGTCAGACCAGAAGACGTTAAAAGATGGGAGTTGCTGCTACCCTGTTTGGCGTTCAACGAGTAAAGGGATAATGCCTCGATCTGGCGCTGCACAGCGGCTGCCGGGCCCACGATTAATTGGGCAAAACAAATTTTCGGAGTATTTAAATTCTGATGTCTATTTCGAACAATAAGATATGGATTTTCATTTCGGACTATCAGGGTTGAAAGGGATTCTGTATGCTTGGGTACAGCAAGTTATCATTCTTGCTAGACGACTCTCATAATACCCAGTTACAGTCACTAATTGTGATCTGTGCCTGCTAGCAATAAATTGTTGCAGGGAAAAAATTGCACGGGGCTAGAGGCGATATACAGTGTAGCCCCCAAAATGCATAAAAGAGCCCAGGAAACAAAAAAAAAAGGAGCACACTGCACAATCATCACAATGTTCAAGCTTATCCTATGTTGCAGATTTAGACAGCAAGTCTACAGTGAAAAGTAGCCATCGAAAATAAGAAAAATCATTTTTTGCCTGAATTGTTTTTTTTTTCTTTTTTTCTTTGGGGGGAGGGGTACTTTTCATAACCTACTGCCTAAATCAGTAACATTGGATAAGCTTTAACATTGCAGTGAATTATAAAATGCCTTGAATTAATTGATTATTTTTCTTTATGAATTCCCCTCTGTTACGCTGATTTAATTCTACTCTACCATATTTATAGCAATTTCAGACTTGAATATTCAGCTGTCACTTTAAAAAGAAGAATGACCCAAAGCCTTCATTCAAATACATCATAAATAGATTGAGGGGTTTTTGTTTGTTCGTTTTTGGTTTGTTTTGTTTTGCACAGTTAGAAATCAGATATGTGTATTATCTGACTATTGGCAAGAAGTTCATCATGTATCATAAACTCTAGTACAAATCGAAAGCTACTGTGCTATAATGTGGCTTTGATCAGTACTTCAGAGTGTCGTGTCATGGGGGATACAGTATTTCTGAAGGGCTTTTGTATGTAAATCATTTGTTTCTATCAGTCATCAACAAGACTAATTTGGCACTATGCATAATGTGTACATTATTAGTTGTCACTTTTATTATCCTGGCAAAACTCTGGCACTTATTGACTTTTGATTTGCCAATGCGTACGTGTACATTGCATCAAAGTGAATTTTACTTTTGTCTTGGAATCTGGTATTTACTCGCAGAACATGGGTGATTGAAGTCAAATTGGTTGTATTGTAGTTCCACATGTAGACTCTTCTGGTTTTTGTCTCGCCTGCATAGCAGAGCGAAATTATAGGCGCCGCTTTTCCGACGGCGGCGCCGTCAACATCAAATCTTAACCTAAGGTTAAGTTTTTGAAATGACATCATAACTTAACAAGTATATGGACCTAGTTCATGAAACTTGGACATAAGGTTAATCAAGTATTACTGAACATCCTGCCTGAGTTTCAGGTCACATGACCAAGGTCATTTAAGGTCAATGAACTTAGACCATGTCGGGAGAATTATTTTCAAAATCTTAACCGAAGGTTAAGTTTTTGAAATGACATCATAACTTAACAAGTATGTGGACCTAGTTCATGAAACTTGGGCATAAGGTTAATCAAGTATTAGTGAACATTCTGCTCGAGTTTCAGGTCACATGACCAAGGTCAAAGGTCATTTAGGGTCAATGATCTTTGGTCAAGTTGGGGGTATTTGTTGAATTACTATCATAACTTTGAAAATTTATGGATCTAGTTCATGAAACTTGGACATAAGGTTAATCAAGTATTAGTGGACATCCTGCCTGAGTTTCAGGTCATATGACCAAGGTCAAAGGTCATTTATGGTCAATGAACTTTGGCCAAGTTGGGGGTATTTGTTGAATTACCATCATAACTCTGAAAGTTTATGGATCTAGTTCATGAAACTTGGACATTAGGTTAATCAAGTACCACTGAATATCCTGTGCGAGTTTCAGGTCACATCATGGTCAATGGTCATTTAAGGTCAATGAACTTTGGCCGTGTTGGGGGTATTTGTTAAATTACCATCCTACAGTGTAACTCTGAAAGTTTATGGATCTAGTTCATAAAACTTGGACATAAGAGTAATCAAGTATTACTGAACATCCTGTATGAGTTTCAGGTTACATGACCATGGTCAAAGGTCATTAAAGGTCAATGAACTTTGGCTGTGTTGGGGGTATTTGTTGAATTACCATCCTAACTCTGAAAGTTTATGGATCTAGTTCATAAAACTTGGGATATAAGAGTAATCAAGTATCACTGAACATCCCCTGTGAGTTTCAGGTCACAAAACTAAGGTCAAAGGTCAGTTAAGGTCAATAAACTTAGGCCATGTGGGGTAATTGTTGAATTGCCATCATAACTTTGAAAGTTTATGGATAGAGTGAATGAAATGTGGACATGGGTGTAGTTGACAAGTCTTAAGTCACCGTTCAAATGTCATTTATGGTCAATGAATGTGGTATTATGTCATTATATGAATGGTGTTTTTGTGAATGATTATTTTATAGTAGTTTTCAAAGTTAGCACTGCTGCTATATTAAATCGCGTAATGCAGGCGAGACTGCCAGAGGCGTTCCACTTGTTATTATTTTATTTTCAATCCTCATTTTCTTGATAGCTTCCAACTAAGTCCTAAGTCAAACCAATTTCAAGAAAATATGGAAAATAGATAGCCTTTTTTTGGATCATGTAAGGATGTAAAATTTGAAATTTCAGCAACTTTTGGGGAAGATTTTTTTATCCATTAGTTTATTTGGTTGTCACAATACAAAAACATTTATGCTTTTAATGATTTGAAAATCATTTAAACGTGACTCTAAGCCAGAGGTTGACTGAGATGGAGCTTGCATCAGTCCGGTTTTTCTTTTTTAAAAAGAGTTGTTACACACTGTACATCAAGCCGCGTCTGGGGCCGGCCTCAGTCCACTTTCCGCCAAGCCGCGTCTGGGGGCCGGCCTCAGTCCACTTTCGAGGCACTATTAGCGGTCTAAGAATTTAGCAGATAAACTTTCAAAGCATTGTCAGAAAATCTTCTGCACAAACATCCACTTTCAACTTAAGAGCTTGGCTATTGAATAGCTATTGTTATTTAAAGCAAAGATCTAAGGCTTGATTTTTGTAATTGCTTGTTGCTAGGTTTCTATCCAAAGCAATATTCATGCTTGTCTGAATGTTTGTGAGGTCTGCAAACTTTGCAATCCTCTGATGGTTTAATCAACGGAGATAGGCCTATATGACTAGTATAGAAGTTAAATGATGGACCTCTACTAAGTATCTTTGCTGGGCTATTTAAACATTATTAGGGCAGGTTAGAAAAAGCTGTATTTCTTAAATATGGCAGTGGTGGCAACCTTACGTGTATATTGTCTCAGAATGGTCTCCTATTCCTGCAGAGAGCTCTTTTTAGGCAAAATGAAGTTGCTATGTGGATAGTCCTCAAAATCAAACTTTTTCTGAGCTCTCCCTAAAATGGTTAGACTGTACAAGGTGTTTGAACAACCCAGTGATTTAGATTCTGTGAGATTTGCAGGAGATCATGAATTTCACCTTTTTATTTCTAAAATACCCACCTAGTTGAACCTGTCAGTTGAACTATAATACTTGCATTCATCATCATCTAAAATTTGGCAGTTACGAGAGACGCCCACCAAGTATCCATGAAATATCTTCCTCCGACTTTCAAAACAAGAAACTAAAAACTTTGACAAAAAGCCAAGATGGTCACCATGCAAGCATTGAGTGATGGTGAAAAAGTTCATTCAAATAGGTTTAACTTTGTGGCAGTAAACGTATGGTATTTTATTATTATATGACACCAAGATAGATCCTTGGCATTTGATTGGTTGTTTGATATCGATCATTCGGACCATTTTACTCTGACGTCATCGACTGTGCAATTTAGGATCCATTCATTGTGCAATTTGGATCCAAACGATTTTGTCCATTGCATGGGCGCATTGTAAGCGAAATACGCGACAATCAACAGACCGAGCTCGCACTGCATGATCATATTTTGCATCGAAATTGATAAAGTTCCTATGAAAAATAATCTAGTTTTAAGTGTCATATAGACCAAATAATGAATGTTTATGAGTGCAACGGACAGAATACTTCATTCGGTATAAATGATGCATTCAACTCTGCTACGCTTCGTAAGTCGTTGAATGGATCTTTTCATCTTTCACCTCGTGAATTATTCTGTCCATTGCACTCATATAACATTCATTATTTGTATATTATTTCATAGTGCACTATAATCCAGTTGTTTTCAATGAACCTGTACCGTGCTGTTATCAATTTGCAAGATTTGAAAAAAGATTTTAATTTTCTTAAGTTGTACACAAGTTTTCTATTCATTATCTTAAAAAATGTTACTGAACAATTATTTTGATCACTTTTACCCATTTTGAGTTTTTCACCCATTTTGAGTTTTTCACCAATATTTCTGCTTCATTTTAAGCTAAAACCCCAAAGTTATTTAAGTTTTAAGTCAAAAACTAGTTACTTCAGCCAGATGGTTTTGGTTTGTTTATCCTTTTGACTACATAGTGTATGCCCAGAGTGTATGTACATGATCGTACATCCCTGTTTGCACAACGAAAACATGAAACTGTTGTAATTTTAAAATAATGTTGGAAGGGGAGGGCAAATGCTTTTCTTTTTTTTTTCTCTCTGTTTCTGTCACTGTCTCATTTTCTCTTTATTTGGTGATTCAGCACTTAGTATTACAGAAGGGGCAATGTACAGTTGGACTTTATAATGATTGACTTTGACTGAAATTTCATTTTTCTATATACTTTGCGCTCCTCCGTTTTCATTTTCATAGACACCAATGAGCATTCTCTTTTTCAATTCTGTTTTAAGTAGAATTTTACATACCTGTAGTACTTATACAAGTCGTTATGTTGATCAACTTTTTAACTTGGTTTGTTCCACAGGAAGTTATATAGCCCATCAATTTAAAGATGCACACACTCACATCCCTCATCCTTCTGTAATCAATTTACAAAGTCATTGACAGAGCCCAATAGATTTTACCCATAATCCTCAGCCATCCGTCCTGCTGCATGTCAGCTTAGTGTACCCGTCATCATCTTCATGCCGCAAATTAATATTGATGGCGAACAAGGCTTTTGGATGGGGTCCTTCTGTGGCTGTGTTCAATCCACACTCTTTTTATCATAAAAACACAGTTTTCAGAGATGTTGAACCACTGTTGTGTTTTAAATCAATATTTATTCAGTCATAGAGGTGAACGTCTTTCAAAATGCAAATATGAAACTCTGGGAAAAAAAGGTGTGTTTCGAAAGCTGATATTGTAGATTCCATGGATATTAAAAGTGGATGTAATGCGACAGAGATCGCAATTAATTATTTATTTTATTTAAACAAGCCTTCTTCCATTTTGCACTTAAATTGCATACACTCCAACTTGACCTTAACTTCTTGGGGGTTAAATTCAATGATCTGCAGTGTTGTGGGTGGGCTTGAAAAAGGGGGAAAATAACTGGGTTTGTGTTTGCGTTTTGATATAGTATGATTCTTGTTTGTGGTTCCGGCCTAAGACATTTGATTGAACACACCCTGTGCTATACATGTACCGGTAGGTTCTTAGAAATAATGAGTTGATGTACATCAACTTCGCAGCTTTGTGATGCGGTTTAGTTGGAAGGTTCAATGCATTGTCTGGAAGAGGGGCAGGGGGTAGGGTGGAAGGGGGTTGGTAAAGTGTATGGGAGAAAAGCATAGGAGGAAAGGAAGCAGAGAATAAAAATATCCCTCGATATACATGTAGTGATGTTATACCTTAAATTGAGAATCAGGAAAGTGTTACCAGTATATGGTCTAAAACAATCTTGTCACTTTCTTATACCCCTTTCATATTGCGCTTTTCCCCGGCTAACTTCGCCGGCAAAGGGGAAAGTGTCCAGTACGAAAGGTACACAGGAGAACTTCGCCGGTGAAACTGTTTCCCCAGCGAAGTTCGCCGGTGAAACAGCCAGTATGAATTGAAAGCAAACCGGAGAACTTCTCATCTTTAATGACATCAGAGTTCATTTTTTCCCTCCCCTAAATCCCCTGAACTGAGATTCCGCGCGCTAGCTAGCTATTATTTCCATGGCTAAATGTAGAAGGTCACGCTTTATGAGCGATTCGATCATTCCATAGAGTTAAATACCCTCGAACGATATTTATTGTTAAAGCGTTATTTTACATGCTGAAAATGCGCTTGAAATATCAAAATACTTTGATTTTTTTTTGCTTCTAATATTTCTAGAATATGTTGTAATTTTTTTTTACACCTTTTTGTAATCGGTAAGAAGCAATGTTTACAATTTTTTTTCCGTTCGTTCTAATTCTGCATGGATGTGCCAAGTGAGCTGATCAGCAGCAGCTGCTGAGAAGAAGTGTTTACCAGCCGTCATCTCCAAAACTTCATTGATAAAATTAATTAGGTATCTGCAATTAATAAGGAAAGAGTAAGTTAAAATTCAAATTAAAAAAGCGCGCGCTTTCATTTGCACTTACTTCCGCCCGAGCAAATCATCCGTCGACTTTCGCCAGGGAAGAGATGTCAGTGCGAAAGGGTACATTTTTTCTTCACCGGGGAAAGGGGTATTAAAGGCGAATACATAGCTTTATATAATGATGAGTATTATTATTGTCTGCAGTATAAGACAGAAAACTTTTGTGTAGAGTATTTTCCCTTCATCAAAGCTTAATGCGAACAGGTGGTTGTTCCAGCATAATCATTATCCATACCTGACGGAGGCCCTCATTAGACAGAGTACTTGTGTTTGCTTCTATCATTTATTTATAACTTCTAGGCATGCATGTGAAAGGGTATTACATGAAGCAACACTTGACCCTGTTCACATGACCCTGTTCACATGAAAGATATAGGACCTATTCACACAAGAATCTTGAATCATTGTAATGATGATAGCAATTCGTCTTTAGAATCATTGTACCATTCACACGTTCACTTGAAAACTGATTTGAATTCGAATTCCTGAGCGAAGGCGGAATTGTGTCCTTGGTGACTTGTCATTTAAACCCAATCAATCATCGCAAAAAAAAGAAACTACGATGAGTGCATGACAATTGTATTATTTATGGAAGTGCTTAAAAGGTCACGTAAGCTCTGCCCCTCAAAAGATGTTATGTTATGTTTTACAGACATAAAATTTGTACCGTAATTTAAGTGAAACTTAACTGGAATTCACCTCCGGAGTAGAATTTGAAAATCATGATTGTGATTAGCGTTTGTGATTCTAGTTTGGTTTCACACATGCTAAAAATTTGTCATTATAATTATTTCTCACTGAAATCATTCAAATTACGATTTTGGTTCCGTGTGAAAGGATGGATAGTAGTCAATATCCAGGATGCCTTATGTATAAAAGCATTGTATTTTAAAACTCCTTTAAAGTGGCAACAATAACAGATTAACAGATAAATACTTTCAACTTGTCTCTATTGACCCCCCCCCCTATCAAGTTTAGTCTTTTTTCAATTGCAGTTTATAAGCTTTATTACTCTTGTTTTTTTTCCTTTTGAAAATGATGGTATCTTTTCTTGTAAACACTAGCATTAAAGCATTTTAATCGAATACAAGCTTGCATTTACAACAAAAAGTCCCTCCCCCTACTGCCTCTAACATTTGTGATGTTTCTCCTTGTCTTCCGATAATGCAGGGATGCTTCATTTGGTGTGTGCACATATAACCTGACATTATTAGACTGCTTGAAGGGCATCGACAAGGCAGTCACGCATGGATTCCTCGACTTTGAGAACTTTGATGTGGAGGAGTACGAGCATTATGAGGTAAGGAAAGAATCACAAATTCAGATACTTTGGTCAGATTGTGGCGCCTGGGAATGCCGCAAAATACATTTGTAGAAACAAAATGTGAAATTATCACATGCCTCACTGAACGAATGCACAGGCATGCAAATCATTCCACATACAGATGAAGCCAATAGCTTTTAGTTGTACATAAGTGGGAAATTCAATGAAAATTTGTCACTTGTCAAAAATTGTGATACCTGCCAGAGTTGATTCAACCGTGAAAGTATGGAAAAGAACTCATCTAGCCAAATGAGTAGCTGATATGCCTGGACTTTACATTTTCCTTCATTTTCATTTTTGATAGTGATTTACTTTTTTAGCAGTGTGAAACTTTCTTGTACTTACTACTAAAACATAGAAAAATCCGCTGTGGGTGACAGTGTATCATGTCTTGATATAAAACACACAGTTTCATCATACCTTGAATATCAAGTTACAGCGCTTCATTTCTGTATCAGTCAAACTATTTAAAACCCATTCCTATCAGATTGTTTCCTACCAAGAGCAATTATGAAATATTTTATCTTTGTTTTGAACAAAAAACCAGAAATATTTCATTTCTGATTATCCTGTGGAATCTAAGGTCATCGAGAGGTTGCTTCAAAGGCAGCCAAGGTCAATGCCAGGGTGAGACCAGACTAATGTGGGCGTATGTTTTTGTTCTTTTCTTTTTACATCTTGGGTTGCTTCCACTGACAGACATTTGTAGTCATCTGTAAAGTTGGATGACAGGAGTTTTAGGGTGGACCTTGGCATTTACAGTATTTGGGATGCTAAATTTAGAACCTCTTGAAAAGGAGAGAGAGAAACATTTAGATTTGTGTTAAGGAAACAAGGTCAGGTATGTTTATGGTCAATGAAAAGACATAAATCATACAAGTTTGTTGACAATGCATCAAGAACTCAGACTGAACCTGTTTCTTTTTGTGATTGTGTCCTAGTTTTATGCATTCACCATCAAAGATATGGACTATGGTTTATAAAACTTATTATGTTATCCCCCCCCCCCCATTGTTGGTTGGAGATTGATTACTTTTTTTGCACAAAGATGAGGGATAAATTCACCAACCACCCATTTATCTGTTTGAGCTTCTGAGGAATATTCATTTTGAAAAGAAAAAGACATTGAAATGAAAATAGAGGTACATATCAGCTAAGTCCATGTCTAAAAATACTGTTGTTTTTTAATCAATACTAATTTTGAGATGGATCAAAGAGAGATAGATTTGTGTATTGACCGCAGGTTTGTAACTCTCATAAGATGGGGATTTGATTGTTATTCAGGGAACAGAAAAAGTGGTTATGGAATCACTTTTCTCCCATGATTTTTCATTATTGACTCAAACTTGAAACAGGAAAAGCAATTCTCAGACTTTTGCAATTTAAAGATAAGATGGCTTATTTGGCCAGAGCGAGTTTGATTTGAAATCCAATAAATTCCAGTTTATACAATTGTTCACTAGCCAGATGAATTGGAGTCCATTTCTTCTGACCCCTTGGTTGTGGAATTATGAATTACTGAGTAGAGATTGGCATTGATTTGAAAGGATGCTTTCCCCATTCAGAAATTGTGTTTACCCCCCCCCCCCCTCTCTCTCTCTGTTCAGCAGTTACTATTATCAAAGTATATTTTTCCCCTTATATATTTAGGTTGGGGTATTTATTTTAAAGAATATTGAATGTTGACATCTTGGTCCTAAACATATAGGTTAACAAATTATATTTACAATTGATTGTAATTTCAATATTGAATTTGTCTCCATGTAATTATTTTCAGCCCTTTCTAGAGTGTGCAGTTATGTTCTGCACATCTCTTCTTGAGAGAGTGATATTAAAAAGAACACTGTTTTGAATTGGATGCACGCACATTGGGATGATAAAAGTGCTCATGAATAAATGCATGAAACTGATCTGTAGCTAAAATGACAATTTCAATTGATGAATTTTCAATTACCAGTGTGCTTTATGCAAGAAACTGATGACTAGAAAGATGCTTATAAATTCTTCTTATAAATTTCGCTTCTTGCTCTCAAGTTCAGATACATGTATGCACACCATATTATCCCTTTCATATTAGTTTTGAGAAGGGGAGTGAATTGGCATTCAATGCCCATTTGATAGTGTTGATTGAAAAGTGGATTTCTATGACGTGGAACACCTTACAATCAAATCTCCATTTACATGTTGATGATGTAGTCCCAATGCAGATGAATATTTTGAAGTCATACACTTGTATGTACCTTGCAACTTGCATACAGGAATAACGTTTTTTTTTAAAACTTTCCAAATACTGTACATCCCACGTCTGCATGGAGCCTCTGTGGTGTCTGTCGATTTGTGCATCGTAGCAGTAAAATCAGGAGGAAGAAAGAAGTTGGAAACTGCTAATGGAGTATCATGTACGCATGTACTTAAAGTTCACATTTGAATTTTGAACACAACTACCGGATTAAACCGTTAAGTGGTACCCTTGTAGCTCTGTATGAAAGAGCCCTCTGTAGCATGTAATGCTCAAGATTTCATTAAACACGAAAGGGAACTCCGTTCGGAATTCCATATGAAAATTGAGAATTCCTTGTAATCGTTGATGCCGCTTGATTTGTATGCACTTGTATGATTCGCCAATTTGATTTGATTCCATCTGCAAATTTACATCATTGGGCATTGCCTAGCAACAAGCATCCTGCTTTCTCTCCTGACCACCACCGGATGGATGCTTTGTGACGTGATGAAGCGTGATGTTTGTTCTGCTCGAGGCTGGGGTTTTCATAAGAGGAAAGATGAAATACTGTTTCTTTTCTAGCTTATTCCCTGGTCATTGAACTATTCTCCATCTGTTATGATGTGCAGTTAGAGTACTAGCTGCTTGCTATGCCATACTAATCAGGTTGTTGTATTATTCAAGGTATATTAATCTAATGGCTGAAACTGTCTTCAAATATTCATGTGGCAGCATCTATCAATCTATTTGATTAATCTACTAGTAGTTGATAACATCTGACATTTATAATAGAAATTTTGTAGTCTATTGGATCTCAATGAAGTGAATGAGCTGGATGATATATAATTTGTGTGCACTTAGAAGATATGAATTGTTTAAGAATATTTGACATTTTGATGTTAAAAACTAAAGTACTTGAATGAATGAATGAAGAGTACTATGGATGAAGATATTTTGTCATGCTAACTGTTCTTTTTGCAAAATCAAATTGTAAGCTGTATACAAAATACTACAGGTGCTGTGATTTTGATAGTTTTCTGTGTTTGCTTGCTTTAATATATTCAGTAAGTTTATCCCCTCATCCATGGTTCAATAGCAAAATTCAGTCAAAACATACGTACATGTACATACTGATTTTAGGTCCAAGGTCCAAAATCTGTGCACTTGTTCACTTGGCAGTGCATCAAGCTTTACAGTATTATCATTGATCATAATCTAAACAGTTGGTTATTGACATAGATTGCAACCCAGTGAACACATTTCCCACCAATTGAACTTTAAAATGATCTTCGTCCGATATCACCCGGATAGGTCTTGTGCTAACAGTTCCATTTTCAAAGGGTTATATATGTAAACATATTACATCTCAAACCTACTTTCAACTCAATAAATAATACAATTTGTATTTTCACTCTCTATATTTACAATGCATGAACAGAAGATGTGTACATGTACATGTATGGTGCGTAGCCAATTTATAGGGATAACATAGAAATGCATTTTAAAAAAAAAATACTTATTTGATTTGTACTTGTACATGTATCCGAAGCCTGAAACTAGGTGAGGGCCCTATGGAGGAGGGGGGGGGGGGGGTATAGGTACATGTACACACTCTTTTATTTCAATTAACTGATTTTTTAGAATATATTTTTGTGAAAGAAATCTATAGCAGGAGTACATATACATGTGTTGGTTTTAATTGGTTGGATTTCTTTGCCTTTGTAATGTTGGTGGATTTTTTTTTGCCTTCGTAATCTACCTGCGATATTCTAATTACTTGTAAATTGTACAAATGAAATTATATTTATTTTTACCCTACCCTCCTAAAAACTTACGTCCACACGGTTTGATAGGTTATTTAGCCAAGTATTACTACCTACTGTTTAGATTCTGCCACAATTTGTTAACAGTGCTTTTTTTATATATTGATTTGTAAAATGTTTCCATAGCGGATATACCTGTAGTTGTAGAATTGAATGAATTTAAATATTTCAACCTAACAAAATTTGATTTTGTTTTGTGTGTGTTTTCTTCCCCTTTCTTATACAGAGAGTAGAGAATGGTGATTTCAATTGGATTGTTCCAAACAAGTTCCTAGCTTTCAGTGGGCCTCACCCAAAGAGCAAAATAGAAAATGGTAATTTTCAAAGCTTGTTGTTACTAATCCCGTCCTCCCTATCCCCCTGAATTGTAACAGCATGTTCAGATACAACATATTGTACCCAAATTGTCATTAAATGATGCATCATACATAATGCATTAATACAGTTTTCGACTATACATGTACATGTAGGCCTATAGTGTTGCCCTGCTCCTCATCAAAGCATTCAAAACTCCACCAAGTTTCCCTGTTCTTTTTTTTCTTTTTCTTTTATTTTGCCATGATATTCAGACACAGATACAAAGATTGCTTGTTATCAAGTACTGTGGCAAAAACTGCTCTGACCTTACACAGAGTTTCATAATATATTTCCATAGTTGTTGTGTATAAATCCATTGCACAGCTAGTTGTACTGTTGTTGAACACTTATTTCTTTTCTGAACAGATGGTACGTCCTACTACAGAGCTCTAGCCGATTTAGCTATAAAAAAAATTAAAAAATATGGCCATGTTGGTTGCAGACTGTTAGAGCTGACAATGAAATGTCAAATTCATGTAGGCCGTCCATGATGAATTCAATTATTTGATGAAGTTGAGAAACATATTCCACCTGCACATGAATCAATATTGAGTGCATCTCTGTTCTCTTCTTCTCGTCCTTGCCCCTTTGATTATCCTAACTCAAGGAACTGTCTTATTTTTATCACTTAATCAACTCACTACTATCTATAAATAATAGATTAGTGAAAAAAAAATTAAATTATTTTGTTGATTGCTTGGAGCTAAGCAAATTGATTTCATAATTTCTGCTGCATGAAGTAGAGCAGCAATTGATTGCAAATTTATAATTTCAAGATTCATAATTGATTTTAAGGCCCACAAATGTTTATCTTCATCATCTTGAAGGAGCACTTACTCTGGAAGAAGAAAAAGACTTGCAATCGATTTTTGTAAGATTCTTGTAATATCCCCTCCTTCATTTCAAATGTAGTCAAAAATATTCACTTAATATGCGCATTTACTTGATGAAACAGATTATATTCAGCAAGGGTTTAATACACATCTTGACACAATTTATTTATTTTGTTCCTTACATCAGGTTATCCATACCACGCACCAGAGGCATACTTCCCTTACTTCCGTAAGCACAACATTACATCAATAGTCCGACTGAACAAAAAGATCTACGATGCCCGGCGGTTCACCGATGCTGGTTTTGATCATTACGATCTCTTCTTTATCGACGGTAGCACACCCAGTGATTCAATCCTTCAGAAGTTCCTTACAATATCTGAGAGTGCGGAAGGGTCCCTTGCTGTACATTGCAAAGGTAGGATTTTTGTTTTCATTCTTACTCTTTCCCTTTGTTCAATAATGTTGCGTTAAATAATACACATCATCAAGAGCATTAGTAAGAATTACATGCCCGAGGTACCTTTGGAACAGTTCTAACATGCCCAATCCATAGGCGAGGGCATTTGGACTGTTTCGAAGGCAACAAATGTGGGTAATTATTTGAATACCTGAGCAAAATTATGTGCATTATATGTATTATAAGATGGAGATGCGAGTCCTTGTTCTTTGATAAACCATCCTCATCATAAAATCATGACCATTCATTGGAACTAGTCAGTAGCACTAGTCAGCAGCAGATTTTTCTGGTGGCTGGATAAAATAAATGACTGGTCACATAGATTTTAGCCAAACATTTGAATAGGACCCATATCACCATTTTATAATGTTATCAATACCTTGGGCACTATGTTGTACCCCTTCAAGATCTTTGCGTTCCTCCTCTTCCAGTTCTCTTGTTACCCCCAATGTTTCCAAAACCTGGGGGGAAAGATCATTTGTTCACTCATCCTCCAAGTTATGGAATTGCCTCCCTGAAAACATTAAACAGTACTTGACCTCTGAATCTCTCAAACAATACCTTAAAATATTTCTGTTCAATTCTTCTTAATTTCCTTTATAATTTCCTAAACAGTGCCTTGAGCACTCTACAGAGTTGGTTTGGCGCGATATAAGTCTAATTATTATTATTATTATGCAGAGTGGATTCGAGTGCTTTACAAGTTACATTAATTCTTTTTTTCCCTTCTCTCAGCTGGTCTTGGCAGGACAGGTACATTGATAGGATGTTACATCATGAAGCATTTCAGGTTCACTGCTGCTGAAGCCATCGCTTGGATGAGGATATGTCGGCCTGGCTCAGTCATTGGGCCTCAACAACACTACATGGAAGAGTGAGTAGGGGTTTCCCCCTACATTGATCTTAGCCCTGAACCATAGAGACTTGAACGCGCTATCACACCTGTATGTTTTAACCAGCTTACAATGGCGAGTTTTCGCAATTGCAATGGGGACAAATTCTACAACAGTAAATCTGTGTCGATAAGTGGTGAATCCGGGACAGCAGATCGTCCTCAGATTTGGAGCTGATGAAAAATACGTCATTTGTCCAGAGTCCAGGACAACACTGCTGTTTTGATTCACCGATTTTCGACAAATGCTGCTTCGTCAAGAACAGCTTTTGACAATAGATTCTCTACGTTCCAGAAGGCGTCTGCGTATTGGTTGCAAAAACTCCCTCTTGACATATCAATGGCAAGACAATCCAACATTTAATCCTATTTCTTGGTATTGAAGTTCTTGATATCAAGAAAATCATTTTGTGTTATTGAAAAATGTCAGTTCTTGGTGGCAAGAATTTAATTGTTGATATCAACAAATAGATTTAAAAGTTAAAAGAGCTTGCCATAGGTATATCTGGATATGCTGGATAAATCACCCTGGTTTGAAAGCCCTTTAACAATAGCAACTTAGTCATTATGGTCACTGCAATATATTAGAATCGCTATAGTGCCTTTCATGAGATACAAATCACTTTGAGATGCCATCCGTGGTCTGCATAGGAGATGAACATATACAAATGGAAATTTTTAGTTTTATTGGTTGGATATCCCTACTATTATAGTTACTATGATGACAAAATCCTCATAGTAATGAGTTCTATATGAAACTTATCCCTGTACTTAGACAAACTTGGGCTCTATAACATAAATGTTAATTGCTAATTTGAAAGAGCAATTCTTATTGCTTCCTAGTCAGTCTACTAAGCAATACTGTATGTTTATGCAAGGATGATCTTGATGTTAACTGAATAAATATTGAATACTCTTTCATACTGCGAAGGAAAATTAGAAATACATGTTTATTCACTGATATTTTTATTTGTTATTTCAGGAAACAAGCAAAAATGTGGGTTCAAGGAGACATCTTTAGGAAGAAAGCTAGGGAAGGGCAGATTGCAAATAAGAACAGCGTTTCCAGGATACTCAGTGCAGTAGACGATATATCAATAAATGATGATAGAGGAATATCATATGGGGTATGTAGAGTTCAGTGCCCATTTATTACAGGGCCCCATTGCATGAAAGTTACTTTAAGTTAACTTTCCCATCCATTGGTGATTACCATGGTAACCATGCTCAACAACCAATCAAAATCAAGGAGTCCTTGAAAGTTACTAGCAGGTGAAAAGTTTGTGTAATGGTAACCTTTATGCAACGGAACGCTGGCCTTGTGTTTGATACTCAACATCATCTTCTCATCCTATGCTGTCAAGTAGTGCTGATAAAGTTCTGTGACAATGTAGGCTTGGTAATAAGTGATATCGATAAAACTCTTGTAGAAGTTCATCATTATTTTTTATAATATATCATTTCATATTATACTGTTTTCAAACATTCCCAATAGTCTGCAAGATGTGCAAGATGAATAAAAAAAACTCTCTTGTAAAGGTTGTTTACAGGAGCTGAATTAATAGCCTTCATCAAAGACTCAGTACCATGCTAATTCCTATTATTTACTATTAATGCCCCTTCAAGTTCATTGAAACATCTACTTTTATAGTTTCACTTCCAAACAAAAAAAATCACCTTTCTTGGAAGAAAAGCCTCCTTGGTCTGAGCAACCATACAGGATCACGTAAGATTCATATATGGCAAGACCACACTCACAATATCACTTCAGGGGACAATAGTAAGCAAGTCAGGTACTGTCCACAAGGACAATAGTCTATGGTTCCTAACCTTCTTGTTTTCCTCCCTCTATTGTCAAGAGAGAAGGTAGTCTAAGTTTCTTTTCAGACCTAGACCTATTCAGAATTACTCACCCAGAACCTGGATCTATTGTGACTGGGTCTGGCTCACCCTGTAATCCTTATTGATTATTGATCTGTTGTTAGTAATCCTTCTCCTCCTTTCACTCTCAACATCCCAAGGTTGTAGATTCATCATGGTGCTCCTTGAAAGGAAGGCATTGATACTGTTGATTATCCAGGATGTAATGAGCTGTATAAACTTGCCTCTCTAGTTTAAAGATAAATGCCAGTTGTAACTATTTCAAAATGAGTTTGTACAGAGTCCCATTGAATGACCGATCAAGTGTCTGTTTGCATGAAATGAAAAATATCCACTAAGATTTTGAAGAAATTAGCGAAATAAGAATGGGATTCAAGAAAAATGTTGGGTCTTTTCCAAGCAATAATATTTCACTGTACCACACATGCATATCTGGCGACAGTTTGATCGCTTTTCAATATAAATCCTGACTTTAAATGTATGCCCTAACTGTAAAACAGCCCTTATGTTCCTTATCATGTAACATGTATTTGTGTAATTATTATTCTTCTATTTGATATGTTTATACTTCTGTATTCTCCTTGTTCTGAAAAGCTTAATTAGATAATACAAATAATGAATATGTCTCTGTGATTTCTCTATCATCTTTCCATGATTCTACAGCCCAGTGAGCAATACAAGCTGCGGTCCTCGTTGAGTAGCTCGCAAGCCATGACCCAGGGTGACAAGCTTCGGCAGCTAAAGGTCTCAAGGAAAGCAAGGTCCGCCACCACAGGAAGTCTCAAGTGAGTACCATTATCTTAAATATATTAAGGAATATAGCGAAAGGACCTGTCTGTATTCTTACAAAGTTATTTGGAGATAATGACCCGTATTCTGAAGTTGGGTTTAATTTAAGCACAGGTCTAAAGTTGTGGTTTAACTCTGGATAGCCAATTGTGACATAAATGTAGAAGTTCAGTGTGTCAGCTCATTTGACTATCAAATCATTCTTAACTATCTGTAAAGGACACATAAAATAGTTGTCTTCACCATCAAAGACATAGGAAAGAGCATAGTAAACATCAGAAACATTCAATGTGAACAAAGCTTCCTGTAATTCATGATCCAATTTAAACCGACTTCAGAATACAGGCCAATAGATTCTATATCAAATACTTCACTGAAAGTTCAGTTTCGTATGCACTTACACTTTATGACATTGCCTTGCAAATAATGCTTTAATTATTGAATAGTTATTTAGTATTGATTTGGCATTTTTACACTTGAGTATCTCTTTCTTTCATGTCTCCTCCCTTTCTCTTGCTGTCTTTCTCCTGCTTCCTTCTTTCTGTCAACAATTTATCTGCTTTTAATATCTCCTCTCTGTCCCCCTCTCCCTCTCTTTCCTTTTTAACTTTCTTTTTTGTTTATTCATTTGAATTCTGTCACTATTTTATGATTTATATCTTGTAATGAATTGATCTTATTTTGCATATTATCTCTCTCTTGTTCATCTTCTGTCTCTCTTTATCTCTCTCTCTCTCTCTCTCCTTTTCTGTTTCTTTCTTTCTCTCATGCTCTGTGTCTTCATCTTCTAGACCTGGGAAAATATTGTTTTTGGGCCTGGGTGTTATGGGGATGAAAATGAACATGTCAAGGTAAATCAGCATAACTGATATCTTACTGCATGGACCAAGCCTGATATATTCCTGCATTACATGTTTCGATGTTTGTTACATGGTTTATTCCCAGAACTAACCTCATGCCTGATTAGCCCTGGCCTCAACTATTTGCAACGTAACCCTTCTAGATTGAGCGTAAATCCAATTACACTCATAAACCTATCCTGGTAAATGAGAAGAAAAGAAAATGGTCCGAGAAGAATATCAAGGCCAATACACACAAAAGCTTCATAAAGGAATGTACTGTTGTTGATCAATACGATTGACTGCGCATCATATTCATTACAATAAAATCACTTTGGTTTGTGTGACCTGCCCCCAATTCACCTTCAAACCAGACCCGTTTAGCCCATTGCAGATACTTGATGTGGTAATCTCATCTGCCATGGTCCAGATTTATGCTCTTTTGGGATGCCTAAGCAGATGAACAGATGAAATTGAAAACATTTTCTGCTGAAAAAAAAAATTATATACAATGTAATGGTACTGAAAAAATGTTTTCTCATATTGGAATGTTATGCTTTGTACAATGTAGCAAGATCATCCCACCTCCTTTTATCCCTCCCCCCCTCTCCACCTGTTAGTAATGGTCTACCATAACCCTTTCTCTGAGATCATGATGGGGAATTTGTAATGTGTCAAGATAAGCAGTTTGTCTTTATGTTTCCTCTGGCCAGTCAGTGAAGATTGACCTAGCATGAACTTGTATGAAGTGTTACCATATACAATTTTTGTTGACTGCTTCATTTCTTCAGAATTGTGTGTGTGTGTGTGTGTTTGGTGTTTTAGCAGGGAGCACTTCATACAGTAAAACAAATAGTTAGTGATTCTCACTGACTATTGTTATAAGCTACTAAAATCCTTGCATCTGATTGGCTCAGAGCAAATTCGTTAGTGAAAGTCACTGACCATGTGTTTCTTGAAACACTCCACTGATATATTATCTTTTTCTTGGGACCAACCTCTTAACTATACTAATACTCACGTGAATGCTTCATGTGTACAGAACTAGCCCATATTTTTTTTTCTTGTCTACTTTATGCCGTAATCTTACTAGTGAAACTGACTTTAGACCGACAAAAGCTATTATGTTATTCCCAATCACATACCATCGGTCAGGTTGATATTGGTTGTTAGTGTGGCTCTTGAAGCATGCAGTAATTATAGGTCAGGAGATATCAAGTCAATATCAATATTAACAACAGCCAATATAGTTATGTCATTCACATGTTTGTATATAAACATACTATTTCTTGCCTATTCAGGTTGGATGAAGGCAAAATCCATACAAGATCAACATCCTCACAGCCACTAAGGTAAGCATTGTCTGTGGTTCCATAAACAATAATAATTCCCATGATTACAAAAAGACACCTCGGTATAAAGCTGTGTTCATATGCAGTGGCAGGATTCAAAAAGGCGTAAGTAAGTGTGTAAAGTCTCTAGTAAGACCTTAACCCCCATTATACTTCATGCGACATGTTTCTACAGAGAATCATTAAACGGTATTACCCATGTACATGCAAGTATCCAGAATTCCGAAAAACTTCCCTGCTCAAACAGACGCCGCGATGCGGTTTATTGATAAACCGCATCGCGCAAAATACGTTTTCTCATATTGCCGCGTTCCGCGACGTGGAATTTGAGTTAATCGGATTATTCGCTCTGTAGACACAGGTTGGTCTAAGGGCGATACGTTTTTTTATACCGGAAAGGATAAACCGTTTTTTAACGATTCTCTGTAGAAACACGCCGATTGTGTATGACAGATTCCACTTGATATCATGGTGGACCTGAAGGACTATTCCCCCTAAAAAAATATTTACCAGAAAAAAATTGCAAGTTTTGTCGGTAACATTCATTTTTTCCCCCATAGTGATAAATTATTGACTATATCAGCTCCAATATTCAACTTGGTGGTGCTCAGAATGATTCTGTATTAGGGCCTTTCACACATGTCGTAGCGATCATACAGTTGGTCTGTATGCTTAATCGCAATGTTATCAGGAATAAAATCAGCCCTAAGATCGAGGGCAAAGCTTTGTGTTTAAGCACCCTGTTGTCAACATTTCTTATGAAATGAAGACATGGCATTCAACGCTGGCTTTTTCCTGCATTAAACTACATTTTCTTTCATATTTTCTTGGAAAATAAATCCATTATTATATATAGTTATGAATAAAAAAATGATGGCACTTATTTGTATTAAGGCTTTTGTAATATTTCATCAGACTGATGAATTTGTTTCTAGTTTTTCAGATGTTTTTTACAATATTTCTCAATTTCATTATTTTCTTCTTTATTGAATTCACATTACTCCTTAAATATAAACCAACGTAGTCCTCAGTTTCTGCGAACATTTTTGAGGTATTGTATAATTGCCTTTCCTAGCATCATGCCTTCATATTCTGCTAGGCCGTCTTAATGCTAAGTATTTATGCATCAAGCATGATACTTGCTGTAAAATATCTATTTTAACCTTATACTGTACTAGTTTTCTTGTTTTAATTAATCTTAGGACTAATTTAAATAATGAAAATACATACATGTACACTGTACTTGCATTTGTAATTTTCTAGACTTTAAAAAGTTGTGCTGATATTTATCTTTAACAGAGTTTAAATAGTTTTTTCATATTATCACTGCAGTATTATTTCTTATTTTAGTATAGAATCTACAATCTTTGATTAAAAACTATTTCATGAATAGATTTCATAGAGAAATACCACCTGTTTCACTAATTTCCTATGAAAAATTTAAATTAAAAAACAAAGGTTTAATTTTGCTTCATAATGTGTTAACAGGTAACCGTTTTCTTTGACACTAATGGGTGAAATTGTAAAGTTAAAATCAACAGCATGAACCAAATAGTAAATAGAGATAGTTCTGGTGGTAGCTGATAAGTAGTTGTAATTTAGTCATTTTTGTATTGATAGTATTAGAAGTAATGGAAGAAGAAGTAGTAGTAGTAGTAGTAGTAGTAGTAGTAGTAGTAGTAGTAGTAGTAGTAGTAGTAGTAGTAGTAGTAGCAGTAGCAGTAGCAGTAGCAGTAGCAGTAGCAGTAGCAGTAGCAGTAGCAGTAGCAGTAGCAGTAGCAGTAGTAGTAGAAGTAGTAGTAGTAGTAGTAGTAGCAGTAGTAGCAGTAGCAGTAGTAGCAGCAGTAGCAGTAGTAGTAGTAGTAGGTACTGTAGTAATGTTAGCTTTAGTCATAGTAGTAGAAGTAGTAGTTTCAATCTTAGTAGGAGTGATTATCTGCTCGACATTGTTTAAAACATTCCAATATACATTTATGTGAATGCACAAGAGAATTGCATGGCATGCAGTGACAGAGAGATCTGCCTTGCTGTGCAATGGATTATTGTCTCATCTATGGTTTTATCTATTGAGGAACTATGGATTCCTCTTCCCTGTCCTCTCTGTAATGCATTCTCTGACGTGACATATATCTCTAGTGTTGCCGTTTTGAAGTGATGTCAAGCAAAATGAAATTAGTCAGCCAGCTGTTTACCTGCTAGCAAACAGCTCTTTTTCTTTCTTCATTTATTCTATGGTCATTTTTTGGAGTGAGTTTTTACAAGAGGGCCTACAGTGTATGTACAGCACGCTCCCACAGCATCTCGTCTTTGTAAACAATCATTCAGATCGGTTCAATACATATTCATTAGATTGGTTAAATGCATATTCATTTCATTTGTGATTTTTTTTAATGTAAAGTAATCTTTTACATGTAAGTAAAAGATAACTACAAGAAGGAAATCATGGATCCGCAGTAGTGCCCTCCCACCACCACCTCAAAAATTATTATGGTGAAGAGGAGATACATTTTAAATAAATTCAATTGATATTCCTGGTTATAAATGGAAAGAAATGGACAAGCTGAATCTTTTTTTCAGTTCACAACCATACAAGATTTGATGCTTGATGTGCTACATGTTCTAAAGCAATTTTAGAAACCGAAACTAATCTCATATGGTTGTCAGTGTAAATATCTGTCATTTCAAGAAGGAAATTACGTTAATAACAACCTCTCTTGGAAATATCTTTTGGACAAAATTCCACATTTACCATCGGAAACTGAAACCTAAATAGAAGATTTATTGGTTTTCCTCCCCAAGTGTTTGAGATGAATATTGATAATTTGGATCTCAAGAACTTAAGAACATATTTATATTCATTAATTTCCATTACAATCATACCAGTTATTCCTGTGAGTTCAATGATAGATTTGCTGAATGAAAGCTTTTCACATGATCATCCTAAAGATATACATGTATTTCGTAATATATTTTTCATGAACTGTTTGTGCACAGTATGAGCACTAGATTGGTTGGTTTTACAAAAGGATATTTCATTCTGAATTTGTTTGTTTGAACTTGATGTTTCTTCCTTTGATTGTTGTGTTCGTGTGTATTTTTTGAAAAAAAATTCCCTGTTGTTTTATGTTCACTAGATGTATCAACGAAATTCCAGTCCATGTTTTGATTTTTAAACAGATGTAGTGATTTTTTTCACAGCATCCAACACTATTCTGAATAATATACATGAAAAAAAAATCATTAGCCAAATTGAATAAAACAAAAATGGCAAAACTACACTTTCACAAACTGCTGATTTATGTTTTGCATTGCCAATCCAGAGATCATAATATTTGACTTGGTTTACAAACAGCTCTTAGTCAAGATATGCACAGTTTACCTATAAGCTCTGGAAAGGGAATTAAATCTTTCAATGCCATTTTTCTCTTATATCATATGCTCTTATGAGCAATTGTTAACTTTCAGAATCAGTAGTTACTGCAAAAATATTTCCTAATGGAAACTTATTTTGATCTAACTTTTTGTTTTAAGATTGTGATCCCTTTCACCAAGATAATGTTTTTTCCTCGAGTTGCTGTGTTGCATGAACCAACATGATTGATTACCAATATCCCATTTTTATGCTTCTATATTTTTTCTTACCTTTGTCATCCTCCCTCTATCCCAAAATCTGACCCTTTCATTTTACCAACTACCCCCACCCCCTCATATATATATATATTTCCTACCCATCCCTCACCCATCCACTGACGATGTTGGAATGGCCACAGGAGCAAAGCAAGTAGTAAAAAGTAAGCAACCGGCATCTCTTCAGTCTTTTTGCTGTTATTGCTGAGGATCTGGTTCACATAGTGATGCATTGTGATTTTTCTTTTTTTTTCAAGCACTTGGATTTGATAATATCAACCCTAAAGAACAGACCATCTTGCATGTGCCCTGGGGTCTGTTGCAGAAAGAGTTGCGTTGAAACGCAAGTCAAAATAACAAGCGGGTGCTTCATTGGCTGAAAATCAAGTTGCGCAAGGTTGTTTTAGTTGCGTTTGATTGAAACTCTTTCTGCAACGGGCCCCTGATTTCATTTGAAGTGTTATCCTATTCATTATGCACTGTGTGAATCCCCAATATAATAGCTATACTTCATTGCACAAAGTTTGCCGTCCATATGATTTCACTCTTTGTCTTATTCACCTGCAATAATTTCTCTCTATCTCAGTCCCCTCTTCTTTCTCTCTCGGTATGTATGTTGTACATAATCATGCAATCATATAATAAACCCTAAGAAGACTGGGGGGGGGGGGGCTGAATCAGCCCCCCCTCGACATTTTTCGCGATAAATCCGCCGCACGAAATTTTTTGACCGCGTCACTCGCTGACTTTTTACTTTCAAGTCTCGCGCGACTTTTGAGACCAAAATTGTGACCCCCGGGTACGCGGTTCCGAAATTAAACAACATTTCGTAAGTGCATGCAGACCCCAAATTGTTCAAAAACGTAAATTTGTGTACAAATCCAATGCAAATAGTGTTTTTAGCCAAAATTCATAAAATGTATCATATCTTTCCTTTATTGCTTAAAATCAATTAATTTTTTTCTTGTTTATGGTCAAAATAAAGTCTCCTACAATTTCCATTGAAAAAACAATAAAAAACAAAAAGTCGAAAAACATAGAAATACATAAGAAATTTAGAAAACAATAAAATACATAAAAAATTTAATGTGATGTTGACATTTTTCAAAAATAAATTTAATCAGATGCCTATAAAGAGTATATGAAACAAAAATTAGCATTTTAGGGGCATTATTTTGTTAATTAGAGCAAACTTATGATTTTACGCATAAATTAACATAATTAATGAGCAATGAGATTTTTCTTGAATTTGATAATATAGTTTTGTAGATAATGCCATGGGTAACGCGCGTGCCAATTTTTGTCGCGATCACGCGATTGACGGCCGAGATCATAAGGGGGGGGCTGAATCAGCCCCCCCCCCCCCCAGTCTTCTTAGGCATCGAAATAGCCCAGTCTATTTAGGGTTAAAGGTCAAGTCCCTCCCAGGAAAATGCTGACTTGGATAAATAGAGAAAAATCAAACTAGCAAAGTGCTGAAAATTTCATCAAAATCGGGTGTAAAATAAGAAAGTTATGACATTTTAAAGTTTCGCTTATTTTCACAAAACAGTGATGTGCACAACTAGGTGAGTCAGTCGATGATGTCCATCACTCACTATTTCTTTTGTTTTTTATTGTTTGAATTACACAATATTTCATTTTTTATAGATTTGACAATAAGGACCAACTTGACTGAAACATATAGTATTAAACAATGCTAATTCCACATGTTCAGGAAGGAATTAATCGTTGTATCACTTGACAATGAGGAGGAAATTAGAATATTTCATATTTCATATAATAAAATACAAAAGAAATAGTGAGTGGATGACGTCATAGTCTCCTCATTTGCATACCAGCCAGGATGTGCATATAACTGTTTTGTGAAATTAAGCGAAACTTTAAAATGTCATAACTTTCTTATCTTACATCCGATTTTGATGAAATTTTCAGTGTTATGCTTGTTGGATTTTTCTCTTTTTATTCAAATCAACTCTTTGTTGGGGTGGACTTTAATGTAATCTCTGCATTCACATTACGAATTATAGCAAAAAAATACATATGATAGGATATGTAAGGGTTACAAATCACAAGCCTTAATTTTATCTGTCTTGAGAATTTAAGTATTTCCAAAAACAGCAACCTGTCTTACTTTGTAGATACACTCTACTTATTTCTTTATCTGAGACATTCCATTTGTACTTGTGAGCGCAGCGAGTCAACTCCACCCTAGTCTCAAAGTTACCCATTTTCCTCCAAGTCAATCTATCTTGAAGATAGGTGGATTGATTTCCAATTTTAATCATAGCACAACATTCCCATCAATTTAACTGTACTAATAACAGTGTAGTTTAAACTTTATCGTAAAAACGACTAACTCTGCCTGATTATTGAAGGGGACTACATAAATACCCTCAACTTATAAGGGAAATTTTGCATACTAATGCTAAACAGTAGAATACCTGTGTATAAGGTCAATGAACCAAATCGAAATAGATTTTCCTGTAAAGTTGCAAAATACAACCATTGAAACATGTTTTGTATTTCATATCATTCACCCCATGGGAGTTTTTGGACAGACACATTCATTTAATGTAACAAAATTGCAGTAGTGCTTCAGCCTTTAAGTGGCATTATCAAAACTCAGAGTGGCTTTAAACTGCTTGATATGTAAGTTATTGTCAGGTTTTTACCAGCCTAGGCTGTCCCTTCACTATCCATTAAAGGTATATATGTGAGCTCTTTGATATCATTGAGTGCGTCAATTACAGCCATAAAGTATGTTGCATTATATTAGTCTTCCCAGACATCAAGTATGTTTGATTAAAGCAGAAATTTGAGAGAAAAATGGGAATAAAATGAAGGTTTGGTATTAATCCATCAAAGCATGGCAGAATTATGAATGGATTTAACTGTGACGTCCTGTGTGAGCAAGCAGATATGTTGTTTAGTCTAAATTCCCTGAAGTTCAATTTTATGATATTTTTTTATGATTTGAATATATTTTGTTTTAAAGAAAGGTGTTTGAAACATATATCTAATATGATTTGATATTGAGTACACATTTAAGCTAATTTTCTGAATTGCACTTAATAGAATCTACATTAAATGACATATGAGAGACTGGCGTGCATGTGACTTATAAAATTCTGAATAAATCATCCAAAGTTGATTCTTTGGAGTCATAATAGAAATCATATGAAGATGAATTTTGCCCAATTGACCATTGGCCTGGCAGCCACAATGCAGACCTCTATTATTCCTTTAATGGATTTGGCCAAACATTAATTAATACTTTTCTCTCTGTTAACTGCTCTTATGAAGACTATCTTGACAAGAGGTGCTTGACTTCACCTTCATCAGGGGAGCATTTCATGAAAGTTTTTTTATTTTCACTGACTAATTTGCTCTCAGCCAATGAGATAAAAGAATTTGCAGTAGCTGATAACAGTAACCATTTGTTTCATGAAATTTTTCCCATGTCACAAATAGGCTTGCATGCTGCGCATGATTTTATTCATAACCAAAATTTTCCCCATAACATCACTTTTGCTTGATTAAAGAGAGGCAGTGTATCTGGGAGGGAAGGGGTTGAGAGGTGTTTTTGTCTCGCCTGCATAGCAGAGCGAGACTATTTTTCGACGACGGCGGCGTCGCCAACATTGAAATTTTAACCAAGGTTAAGTTTTTTTAAATGTCATCATAACTTAGAAAGTATATTGAACTAGTTCATGAAACTTGGCCATAAGGATAATCAAGTATTACTGAACACCCTGCCTGAGTTTCAGGTCACATGACCAAGGTCAAAGGTCATTTAGGGTCAATGAACTAAGACCATGTTGGGGGACTCAATATCGAAATCTTAACCAAGGTTAAGTTTTTGAAATGTCATCATAACTTAGAAAGTATATTGACCTAGTTCATGAAACTTGGACATAAGGGTAAAAGTGTATCACTGAAGGTCCTACCTGAGTTTCCATTCACATGACCAAGGTCAAAGGTCACTTAGGGTTATTTAGTAAGGATCAAGTAAAACTTGGTCGTTGTGCTCCCACCAACCTGTCAACAAACTTTGACCATGTTGGGGGTATTTGTGGAATTGTCATAAAAACTGAAATGTTATGGATCTAGTTTATGAAACTTAAACATAAGAGCTATTAAGTATCCCTGAACTTCCTATGAGAGTTTCAGGTCACATGACCAAGGTCAAAGGTCATTTAGGGTCAATGAACTTTGACAATGTTGGGGGTATTTGTGATATTGTCATCATAACTTTAAAATTTTATGGATCTACATGTAGTTCATGAAACTTGGACATAAGAGTAACCATGTATCCATGAATATCCTGTGCATGTTTCAAGTCACATGACCAAAATCAAAGGTCATTTAAGGTCAATGAGCTTTGGCCGTGTTGGGGGTATTTGTTGAATTGGTATCATAATTAAGAAAGTTTATGGATCTACATGTACACATGTAGTTCATGAAACATAGACATAAGGGTTATCAGGTATGTTTTGCACACATCTTGGGTCACATGATCATGGTCAAAGGTCATGTTAGGTCAATGGACATAGTATTTTATTATCATATGAGTGTTTTATTTTGTGATTAATTATTTGATAGCTGTTTTCAAAGTCAGTACTGCTGCTATGTTGAATCGCGTAATGCAAGTGAGACTGCCAGAGGCGTTTCACTTTTCTTAGCTTCTGGTCAGTATATATTTTATGCTAATATTTTTCTTTAATGGAGTTAAACTATTAAGATCTTTTGTTTTGAAAAGAGAATACAAAGAGAAATGTAGTCACTTAAACATTGCGAAGCTGCCAAGGGCTACCAGCTCTACTATTGTCCTTCTTTTTCCCTTGTGAATTTGTGTGACAAAACAATAATCAGTCTTCATTATATCTCATTCTTATCCAATCTGCAGAATATCATCAGCCACCCCGTCATCAACATCCCCTGTCAAATCTTCCAAAGTTGTCTCTCCTACGCACACCTCCAGTACAAGACGGACAACCAGGCACTCTGTGGCCACCAACTCGGGCCTCAAAAGGTGAGTTACCTCTCAGTCCTGCTCTCCATACCCACACAAGTAATATCCATCTGTATCTTGTTCTTAAATGAAAGAGCAATTCTGATTGGCTGCTGGTCAGTCATTTGAACAACATGTGTATGCAACAGTGATCTTCATTGGCCATGAGCATTTTGCGATTGACTTACATGTGTGTTATGGGACCTTGGTGCTGAAAGACTTGGCATTGAAGGCTTGCTGCCACTTGGTCTGAAAGCTGTTGGTCTAAATGCTAATTGTTTCTGGCCTGCCCCACAATGACAGTTTGGTCCAATCTTGGATCTACAATCTACTCTACCTGTATCTACCCAAA
The DNA here is from genome assembly GCF_037042905.1 of Lytechinus pictus. Classification (NCBI taxonomy): domain Eukaryota; kingdom Metazoa; phylum Echinodermata; class Echinoidea; order Temnopleuroida; family Toxopneustidae; genus Lytechinus; species Lytechinus pictus. Next base: position 31,630,058 of record NC_087255.1, on the reverse strand, counting down.
CAATTGCCATCTAGATTACCATTTCATGTATTTATGTAATGAGAGCTAGGTGAAGTGGTTTTAGAACAAATTTGTGGGAGAGAAAGTGGGCCTAATTTTACTAGGCATTATATACATCTGTAAATGAACGAAACAAACTATTGCTTCTTTTGGTTGATTTACACACACGAACAGTATTCACTCAGACCCGATTGTAGAGGGCATGCATTGTAAGGAAAGGATTTGTACAAAGTGCATACAAGGAGCTAGGATTTATCTTTTTTATCCCCCCCGGAGTTGATTGTTTGCAAGCTTCCATTCACAGGGGACTCAGATTCATGAACTGTAGTTCTGTGTGCATCAGTTGTATTTAAAATTACAGGTTATTGAGTTTTTGCATTCCTGAAGCATTCCGGATAACATACAAAATATGACAAAAATATTGGTCTTTTAGGGGATGTTTATAGTGGTCTTTGGGAGGGGGTTATTTTTTTAGCTAATATAAAAAAAAAATCATGCAAACAAATGTGCAAAAAAAATTCATCATGCTTCACCATTTTGTTATTCATTTCATGTTGGGTTTTTTCCCATTTCATGCCATGAACTACATTTAGCTTTCATCTTCAAAGTTACAAAGGGCATCATATTTTGGTAGCATTCCCTTTTTTAATGTAAGATGGAAGTCCTGAATTTCATTTTTTTTTAAATCTCTTGGTACAGCTAGTTCTTTGGCATATGATCGGTTTTGGGCTTGTATGAATCCACTTAGAGAATATTGTAAATGATTTTATTGGTGTGAGCATAATTATTAAATAATCATCCAAACTGTCTACTGACCCATCCCCTCCCTCATCAAGACTTGGTATTGTGGTTTTGTAACTGCCTATATTTTGTGATTCCCTTGTGGAAATGAAGAGATTCTCTTGTGAAAAAGTCAATGATTTCACAAATCAGTTTGGTGGCTGGAATATTAAATTTGTCCTAATACACTTGTGTGTTCAGTGTTTGTGTAACTCATATTGGGCGTAGTGCAGTTTATGTCTCACAAAATCCACTCAAGTTCAGTCCCCGAAATGTGATATTTAGAAGTAGAAGCATGTCATGACATATAAAAAGTGGGACCTTCGGTTGCTTATTTTTGCATTTTATTGTTTATTCATATTTTGTTATTTGATATGAAATGTGTATAGTTTTTAGAAAGGGCAGTTTTGTGTCTTTGTATTGTTGATGAACTTTGTTATCATGAAAAAGCAAGTAGACCCATTCACAAATAGTAGCATCACATTAGTTGCATGTTATAAACAAGAAAATGTAGCATAAATTATTGGGGGCACTGTTAAGATTTTATTTTACTTTTTTTTTTTCGTTGTGGATGGAAGGAAGGAACATCTATCAAATTATAACATTTTATGTGACATATATACTAACACTACTTTTTATATTTTGGACAGTGTGGGGTGCTCTTTAACCGTTCTTCTAAACCCAAAAGAAACTCTCTTTTATTTTGCATATTGCCCCCTCCTCAATTCTCCTCCTCTCCCTCCTTCGTTGTGCCACCTTGCTACCTATCCCCAACATGGCAGCTCTTCGAGGATAAACAAAGAGTATAGCACAGGACACAACGCAGGAGACTACACCACTAGCACCACCTCCTCTTCACTGAAATATACCCGCTCTACACCAGTAAGTAGGATTTAAATGACCCCCGACCTCTGCATGACCACTCACCTCTTCCTTCAACTTTCTTTCACGACCCCCTCCCCCCCCCTGAATGAAGTTTGTTCAAAGTTCAATGAACTCACAAGTTTTGTGTCATTATTATTTTTTTTTCACTTTTTATTTCACATTTATCTTGATACATCTAGATTGATTTCTTTCTATAATCTCTCTATAGTATTGGCTTTTTCAAATACTTTTAGCTTGCTTCCTTTCATTTTGTTTGCTTTCTTCCTGGTTATGAGTTCTTAGTTTCTTTTATACACCTTTACCAATGAGTGCTTTGCTTTTCACTTCTGTTTTAAATTTTCTTTTTGAACATCACTTTCTTTTATAATATTGCTTCATTTTCATCTTTCCCTTTTGCTCCAGTGTTTGATTTCTCCTCTTTTTATCCTATTCTAATAATTTTTTCTTTCATATATTCAACTTAACAACTGGCTCATACTTTTTTCTTTCTTTCATCATTTTGGATGTCCTTTTTAATGGCATTTCTTATAAACTCAAAATTTCAGCTTGATTTGGTTAATTCAAGTTTGGTGTTAACCTTTTGGTATTGGTGTTAACCTTATGGTGTTGGTGTTAACCTTGTTGTTGGTGTTGGGCCAATATTTGAACTAACATAGCACCAAACTTAAAATAAAGTTTGTTGTTGAACTATCAGAAATGTTGTTTTGATGATTTTGTAAAATCGATTAGGTGTTTTGGGTATGGAAGGCAATCTGAATTTTGCTTCCAGCACCAACTCTGATCTAATCACCAAACTTGAAATGGTATGTTCTTTGGGATTTTCTCTCTTTTTTCCTTCTTGTGCTTTTAATGATGTCTCTCTATGCTGTGAAATACCTTGAAAATTACATTTAGTATTCAATTATTTTTGCATGTATCAAAACTTAATAAAAAATTTAGAGTAGTATTGGTGTGAGAGATCTGCAGTTACTTCTGTATAAGCTCAAATGTTTGATTTAATTACAACAATTGTTGTTTATAATCTACTGTAGCTACCCAAGGAGTGATACTTATTTTTAAAAAATTGAAATTTCACCAAAAAAATATTTATAAGGAATAAAAAAGCAAACTTTATTTATGTTGGTTTTAAAAGTATTAGTGTGTGATTCATGATTCATACAGCTTGTTATTACTCACAAATGCTAGAAATCCATGACAGATCAGCACTTTACCAATCAAATGGGATGATGTTAGTAGTTATAACTTTCATGCTGTTGTTAATGTTATCAATGGCAAGATAGAGTAGCATCTACATATAGCTTGCCATAGATAACAAGCTTTATGACACAGGACCCTTTAGAAAAGTGTAAACACCCTCTTGTGAGCATAAAGAGGGCATGTATTGCTGAATGATTTACAAGAGTACATAATTTGAGCTTTGACTGCCAATATCCACTAACTCTTTATCCTTCTTTCCTTTTATTCCTAATTGAAGACATTAATACCTAGCGGAAAGTTGCAGTATCTGGATAGCCGCTTAGCTTATCAACCCAGGAGATACATATACATGTAGGAAGCAACAGTGGAGTTGCATTTCTTTCTTGCAAATTGTGAACAAAAAAATAAAGGGCTGTTTCCATTCCAGTCATGTGTCATTGATCATTTTGTTTTTGACATTTCTTTTTCAGGTAATTGGCTGATCTCAATGAGAATTTAGCAATCTTATTTACAATTTAGTGTGGGTGAGATTGATCAAGCTCTATAACACTCACTGGATCACTTTGGAAAGTAAACATAAAATATATAGATATCTTTAATTCAAAGAATTAATTCACAAGGATCTACAGATAACTTAGATCTGTGAAATAAAATGAAATTATTTTGTCTCCACTTAAAGGAAGATCACAAAAGAAAAGCAAACCAATTACATATGAGTTATCAGCCATTTATCTCTGATTTGTCAAAACATGCAGTAATGACAATTATATTGTGAAAAATATGTGCAATTAGTGCTTCCATGTAAGTGTGAACTGCACCAGAAAAAAAATACTGGCAGTGAAGATAGCCCTCAACCAGGTCAATGGTGAATGCACACAAGCTGCAAAATTGATATTATTTGCCAGAATGTGACATCTTTAAGAATTGATATTTTTCTTTCAATTTCATGCTCCATTTCCTTGTATGTACTTGTATTGTCTCTTTTTGTGACGAAAATCTTTCTTCCTCTCTGTCAATGTAGCCTGTTGATCCGACAAAGCATCAATCTTTTTTTTCTTCTTTTTTGAAGAAGGCAGCATTATCATGCAGCTTGTGTTGCCATCGTATCTTATTTTTCAGTTTCTTGAATCGTGCATTTTCATGTTCAGGCCTTTTTTTTTATTCAATGTACCTTTTCTAATTTGCATTTTATTTTCTACAGAAACAAAGATTTGGCACACGCTATGAAGCTGGTCATTTTGCCTGTCATCAGTTTTTAAATTTGATTTGAATCTTTCCTCTGACATGTCAGGAACACCTCATGCATTCTTTTTATTTCTCTTTGTATACATGTATCTCCCTGTATGCCCTTCCTGTCTTCACTATGTTATTTCATAGTGCTATGTTTGAAAGAATATAAATCTCGGGAAATGACCAGAAATGCATTATCTTTCTGCTTGTATTTTTTCTCAGGAAAAAAAACTTAAAAAATCATATTTTGATGATGGAAAATCAATTAAAACTTCTTTGATCATTGAAAAGATATCAATATTCTATTGATGAATTAATGTTATTATACAGCAGTTGAGAAAGAACATAGAATGTAAATGCATTAGAGAACTATTGATACTATTTATTTATGTGCTAATAAGTACCCTCATTATTATTATTATTGTCGTGGTCTAAGTTAATAGTGAATTTAGCCAAATTTAAAAAGAAAACAGTATGCCCTATCACCAATATTCTTTTTTTTTCATTCTTTAGCGTTTTATCGCATGAAGAAAAAATTCTTAACCATGAATGAATTATTTTTTTATTTATGGAGTAGGATCCATTGTGGCAGTTCTTTTGATGATAGGGAGTTCATGCAGTGATGGGAAAATGAAAATTTCAGGTCTTTTCTTGTAATATGCTCTGCTAAGGTTTCCCATCTTTCCCTCTTCTTGCACCCTATTTGCATTGTGTATCGCTATAATCTGTGTTGCTCCATCTCTTCTTATAACAGTCCTCCCGCCGTTCTCCTCGCATAGCTCCCGCCATGTGTCGTTGCTACGAAATGGTCCACGTCTGGTAAACATAAAACGATGCATGGTCATTAAAATCCTTTGCACGCATCCATGTATGACCCTGATTTCCATGACATCTGCTGTTGTGACAATTGCTCCCAAATGAAATATAAACATTAAGCCAAACGTACCAAACTTAATCCTCATTGTAATGCTAATCCAAATCCTCCTTGCATTTTGAACCAAATACCCTGTCATAATCCAAAGCGCACATCTTCAGAGAAATTATTGGAGAGGCAAATGTCACAAGAGCGAATGTTGGCTCACCAATAATAATAATAATTTATAAAAAAAACAGCTTTCATTTAATGTTATTTGCTATGTTCAATAAATTGATGTACCTTGTGTGTGTGGCTTAATTTCTGACAATATCAAAGGTTTGAAATGCAGTATGCATTATGGCAAGATGTAGAAAAATATAGTTCTTGTACTCAATGTCTTAGCTTGTTAGGGACTGCTATTTATATATTTTTTTCCTTATGAAACTTGCTTGTAGCATAGGATTACAAGTTTAGCTTGCATGATAATTAGTTATCAACTTTTTTCTAGTATTACTGCATGTCACTTAAAACTGAACTTCATTTCATTTTTATTATTTCTTGGGAGCAAGGATTGCACTTTTCAGTTGTGATATGAGCAGATAGTTTGAAACATCAATTTTTTCACTAGTTAATGTGTAATGTGATGATTCATTATGTCTTGCTCGTGTAGTTTGTTGCTTGTGTCTGCATGTAGATATTACATGTAACTATATGTGATGATTTGTTTTTATTACTATTATATTCACTTTGCAGAATTACTCTGTGTATTATCTGCATTTTACATGGACGTATATGTGTAAATAGATTTCTACATTTGTAATTACACAAACCACTCATTTCAGAGAATTTACAAAATTGTAATATATATTACATATATATGAAATATTCAATTATAAGAACCAACACCTTGATGTTTGGGTGGATTTTCGCTTTAATTTACAAGACAGCAACATAGTGGATTTATTTCAGACACGCTAGTTCTCAACTTCATTCAATGGCATTTCTTGATACACACATAGTACAGTTACTGAGTTTCATGTAGTGTTTCATGAAGTATCATCCACCGAATGACTTATTGGCAATATGGTCTTCACATCATGCTCAGGTTGTAATATAATAATAATAACAATATATTTACCCAGGGTAGCCACTTCAGTTCCGAAAACTGTTCTCCCAGCGGGCCCTGCTATTATTATTACCCCGGCTAAGCTAGGCTACCGATTCAGGTGCACACAGCTTTGTTAGTACTTCCTGCCGGTACCCATTTACCTCACCTGGGTCAAGTGCAGCACACTGTGGATGAATTCCTTGCTGAAGGAAACTGGCATGGCTGGGATTACAACCCACGACCCTCTGTTTCAAAATCCAGAGTCTAATCCACTGGGCCACGATGCTCCATATATTTGAAATGTCTTCACTATCATATCAGATGTACATGTAATGGTATCACAAAGGAGGCAAATCAGTGGCTATAGTTTTCAAACTTGGGAAAGCATTATGAACCCTCTCCCCTGAAAGTATACAAGCCTCTTTAAAACAACCGAAGAAAGCGATTAAAAGATTTAATTTAATGATTGACCAACTATGCATACCGTAATCATTTTCCAAAAAATTGGTTGTACAATCAATCATTTGAGTTTGTGTCAAAGAGTGTAGGTCTCTCTTATGTCACTAAAACAATAATAATGATAATGAATGTATGCATATCCTGCACTTTATAAGAGATATGCCTTCAAACAATAGATTATTTTTTTAGTAAAGAGGCCTATTTATCAAATCCAATGAATTTCTCAGGTGATTCAACAGCTTTACTCCAGTACATCATCAACAGATAAGGTATATTCAGTGAAGTATCCTCGGTAAGTTTATTCGAGCTAGATCACATCATCCCTATTATCTTCATACATTGATCTCTATAGCGCAAGTGCTTTAACCAGAGCACCCCCCCCCCTCACCTGATCCTCTATAAAGCAATAGAGAAAGAGATTTTCTGGGTTTATAGTCAAATTGATTGTTAGCAACTTGCAGAAGTAGAACAAAAATTGTTTTATGCTGTTACATGACAGATGACTTTTTGTCATGACAGTCTGTGATGGTTTCATTAAAGTTCTTATTGTCATGAAACGTATTTCTGCTGGAATATACAGCCATACTGGATCATTTTGAAGCTGCTGAAGACTGCAGTAGACCAAACAAGAAATAATCTTGGTATTTCTGTCCAGAGGGGTCATGACAGTCACTCAAGCATCATTGACCGGCTGTGAAAGCACCAGTGTTGCCAGAGACTTTTAGTGGTGGAAATTTGTTATGGGTGATGGTAGGTTCTGACCAGCACCGACTACCATAGAGACAACCCTGGAGAGCACTTTAATTAATTGCACAGACTCAAATTGAATAGAACAAAAAATGAATCTGTAACAACTCGTCTATCTCATTTTCTATAAGAATTGGGATGATGAGGTACTGTAGCCCAAACTGGTTAAAAATGCTGATGATGGAAAAAAGTATTCTGAAAACTTGAATTCAGAGACAAGGTCATGTGTTTTTACAACTTAGATATCGGGGGTTATTTTTCTAGTGATTGGAAACCGTGTGTTGCTCTGGTTTTTAGCACTTTCATTCACTATTAGATTTCTAATAGAACCATATGAACATATCTGACATTCTAAGATATTCATTCATTAGACCTATTTACTACCTAAATCATCATATACACACTACATGTAGTTGAGTCTTGCCGTCAAATTTTAATTCAATTTATTTCATTCTTCTCCCCATAAAAGAACATACAATACAACATGATTCCGACTGTTTCCATTTAGACACCATTCTCATTACGCTTTCTAAAACTAGTTTACTGAAAACCGGTTCAGGAACCCAGTTAGGAAGATCGCTTTGCCAGCTTTCCCATTTGATCACACGAAAGTGGTTTTCAAAATCCTTTCAGGTAAAATGATCTTGTTGCTATGGAAACGCTCTCAGTGGGGTGACACGTTTCGCGCGAAATTCGAAACCCCAGCGTAGGCATTCTATACCTGTCGTGTGGAGTAGCGCGCTCAAAATGTGCGAAGATCGCTTCCCAAAGAACGGTTGTGTCCTCACACTAAAACCAGTTTAACAAGGCAAAGAGATCTTCAAAACTACCTCTCAAGGTGGTTTTCTGAACGGTTTGGAAGATCGCTTCCAAGACCGCTTCGACCCTTCTCATTTTACGTTAAACTAGTTTCCACTAAACTAGTTTTAGAACGGTAGTGAGAACGGTGTCTATGTCCTCACATTTTAATCCGTCTTCAGGAGTGTTTTGTAAAGCTAAATGACTAGTATGAATATTCAAATGTGCTATACTTAATTTCTTATGCCACCAAGGAAAGTTGAAATGCGTTGATGTTGATTATTCTTCTCATTATAAGGTACCTTACCAAATGTCCAAGCAGCTCTAACTTTTGGTCGGACGCCTTGGAAAGATATTTTTGCTAAATCTATTATAGATCATCGGCAATATAATCTTGCTTGTCAAACCATCAAGAAAAACTTTTTGCAGCTCATTTGAGTCATTTGGCAGTTCATACTCAAGTTATTTGCAAATTCATGCACAATGTTACAGTTACATGAAACAACTCTATTGCAGTGGCCACAACCTACATAAATATATCTCTTGAACAAAAATCAAATACATACGTCTCATGAACAACCTATTTAAAGAAAACTGTACACGTTTTTGTACCTTTCCCTTCTTGTGAGCTGCATGTGTGTTTGCAGTGAGAGCTTTCACTTCTAGGTTTAAATGAAGTCAACAAAGTAAACTATTCATTGTATACTTTGACCTGATGACTTTTTAAAGTTTTGTTATTCTTTATTGGCCTTGTAGATGTACTCTAAAACTTTTAGAAAAATACCTTTCCTCTCTCTTGGATGCGTGGGAGAATAATGACAATAATGAAAATATAATGTTCATACCCTAAAGTAAATATTATACAGTATGAAATTGAATAGTTCAATATATTATGTTTCTTTATTATTGTTACCATTCAGATACTTCAGACACACCCCCCCCCCCCTGCCTTGATGATTGTTACATTTTTTCTCAGCCAATGATATCTGATTCTGATGATGTATAACTGGGTCACAAAGTTTGTTTGATCCTTTGTTATTTATACACATCATTTTTATTTATTTTTTATTCTAATACTGGCATGCATTTCCATTAGTTTATATGTTTAGTTGATTTTGTGAAGGGAATTGCTTATTTTGAAAAAAAAATCAAAAACTTTAAGTTCATTGATGTTCAGAAATTGTTTTAATTGGTTGACATGCTTTTGAACAGAGTGCGTAGTCTGCATACAACCTTTAAAGTATCATTGCCATAAATAGTTTTCTCCTGTTCGAGGTAATTTGATTCTCTTGTGAGAATTTTATATATCATGATTCATATTTGATTTTTTTTCTTGATTTCTTGCATTTCCTTTATCTTTATTTATTCCTTTCTTTTTATTTTGATTTAATTTGAGTGCAGATTGATCATTCTTCTTTTATTTTATAGGTTTTTTAAAACATTTAATTGAATTTTATTTTTTCTTTTATCAGCATTATGTATAATTCATCTTACATTGCTTGTTTTATTTCTTTCACACTTTTGATTGAGTTTGATTTCCTTACTAATACTAATTAAGATATATGCTTTGTGCACACAAGCAGTAACTTGCTCCTTTTTTAATTTGTAGATCAAGTGTTATATTTGTTGTTGCTGCTGTTGCTTGCTTTTATCATTTACACATGTGTGTGCATATGAAATTTTGTGCATATACTGATACACCTACAATTCCTGTGCATATTATATATATTTTTATGTATGTATTTAAAATAAAAGTGTAATTATTTGTGGTAAAAATTAACAAATGTATATGTATCTCTTATCTTGTATTTTATCTCACCAGTCGTACAAGCCCACGTATTCATTCTACTAAATCTGCAGCTCTTCGGTAGAGGACCCCCTCACTCGCTCATCTCTTTCTCTGTCATCATCCATCCGCCATCTTTGTCTCTGTGGCCTTTCTTCAAGACTCTTACGAAGAACGACTGAAAAGGAAAAAAAAAGTTTCTTCATTCTCAGGAATTTTGATGAAAAAAAAACCTTTACAAGAAATAGACACTATCTTGGAACATTTTTATGTAATTTTAAATTGTGTATTTCCTAGGATAAATTGTATTCTATGCCCCAAGTGCCTTGTGAATTTTCTCTTTGGAGATACCATTGACAGATAGTAAGACTGTTTTTATTAGATGACTGACTTCACCACCCTATATCCCCTTTATTAATGAAAGTGTGATGTATTTATTTTCTTAGCCTGTGTACATACATTGTATATGATTTTGAGTATTAGTATTGCTCATTGTAAATAGAAGTTTTAATTGTTTTATGAAACAACATCGATTATCTGGCTATCTTTAATTTATCGGCTGTCTGTATTCTTGATTTAGCTCTTATTCTTTCTGTCTTCTTTGTAGATTTTAGATCAAATAATGATTTACTGATTAGATTTATTTGCATTCCAAATATAGGGTTTTTTTGCAGTGTTTTAAAAAAGCCAGCTGATATGCATAAGTGATCAAAATATGTGTACATGTAGATGGTATATCTTTTATTGTGTTGAATTATTCAAAATCATGTTCCCTTTATTGCCTACCGTTTTTCTTGCTCTTTTTAATTTTTTTTTTTACATCTTTAACAATTTTAAACTTTGACCAATAGAAAACCTTTATAACAGAAAAATGGAGCCTTTGTCAATAACGACTCCAGAAAAGCAAAGCGTGTTGACCATGTGTAATATATCGATCACAGAAAAAAAAATTAACATATAGAAGCATAGGGAGGCACGGTTTAAGACCCCTTGTCAGGTTTGTGTCGTTCATGCATAATTCTCACATGCCGTTTTTCTTTTACCAATTTTCACATTTCACCAAAGACAAGATGATGGTGAATGTGGGAAAGCCTTTATGAAAAAACATAGTGCCCGTATTGTGAGATTCTTACTTGAAAGACGTGACACAGACTTTTTACAGGTTACCTTAGCAATTCTCCCCGTACTGTCTTATTCAAATCAGATCCTGCTGTAATTGGAATAATGAGTTTTAAAAAAAATGATTGTCAATCTTAGAAGCTCTGATATAGAGGATTTTTCATTGTTACAGTGATCAATAGTTATCTCACTACATTCCATTGCAAACATTGATACAAAATGTGTTTTCAGAAATCTAAATTCTTTATTGCACTCAGAATGTGTCATTACAAGTGTGTGTTTCAAATAGGTAGATATAATTGCCTGACATTGCAGTAGTTTAAGAATGGTGTGTTTTGAAATCACATTTTAAACATAAAGTAAGCACAAGTTGGACCCACTTATAGATTTAGCAAATGTGTGACTTTTGTAAAGTGTGTGTAATTTTATAGACAACTTAGGTATATGAATCTGTAAAAAGAAAAATTATATGCGGACAGTGGGAAATCTTACTTGTTTCTTCTTAACTTAGATGGTAAAACTTGTTCCACTTACAGATCTTCATGTTCTTGCCAAAGAATTGGAAGCATTTTATTTCAGCAGATTTGTCTTATCTGAGAAAAAGATATTGTTCAGCTTTCTGTAATGTAGTTCTGCATTCCCTGTTTGTTATTCATCCTGTTCGGTTTGCAAACATACATGCATATGAGCAGCAAAATAATAAATGCTCTCATCTGAATAATGCGGGCAACTTAAGCAAAATAAATCAGAATATAAATCTACTTCATTTCGCTGATCTTACCTATCAATGTAATAATTGCCATTCTAATGCCAGGTACATTGATAGGTAAGTAAAGCTCACTCGTGGATAAAATGTTTAATACTGAACATACATTTTAACACCAATTCCTCTCTTTAGTTTAGATGTGAAAATATTACATGCGATGAATTGAAATAATGTAGCTATGAGTGCCTTTTGATCTTCTGGAATCATTCCCTTAGGTTTAGACAAACACTTTGTAGGATGCTTCTATTATAGCAGTGCAGTTTTATCTTAGTACTTTTAGAATTCAATGCAACAAGTTGACTACTGTTAAATAGAACGAGACATTATGATACCTGACAAAGCTCCATACTACAGTGTTGCATTGCCCTGCTTAGCATTGCATTCTATTTTTAATACACCAGTAAGCCTTTTTTTTTTCCAAATATGATGAGATGTAAGCTGTGTGCTACTGTATTAGCGTCAGGTCACCGGCATTTTCTGAACACGACCAAACCCTTGTCCATGGCAATGTCCCAGAAGTGAGGAATAGCAGCAAAATGTGAATTTTCAAAAATTTCTGGGGGTAACTGCCCCCACCCCTGCAGAAAACACTTTTGCTGACATTTGTATTTTTCCCACCAAAACTTGATTCTTATCAACCTTCAGAATACTGGAATACATATACAAATTCAAAATCCTTCACATTGATTTTACTTCCCTTTGAAAATACACCTTAATTGTGAAGTTTAAAGTTTAGCATATAGTTTTAAGATTGTCAAACTTTTAAAATAATACATGTATAATACTGTGGAATGACATTGTACCTATCAATACATTTTTAGTATAGATAGGTGTGAGGACGGGGAGCATTGATTTTCACTGACTATTGCTATAAGCTACCAAAATCCTTTCATATGATTGGCTCATGACATATGATATTTTAGACCGTGGAAATCTCTTAACTTCTTGAAACACTCTTTGGAGTCCAAGTCACATGGATGCTGAATAAAAGGATCACCCATAAAAAGACTTTGTGTATGCTGCAAGGAATGGGGCAGAGGGCAAGGTTGACAAAATGTTATCCCCACGGTCAGCATGTAAACCACAATTAATACTCTACCACAAGTTGGAATACTAAAAAACAAATGTAGTGTAGAAGAGATATAGCAGCTTCATTTAGACTATGCACGTAATATAAGTGGGAAAAATAGTGAATATATTGCACTTTTTAGCAAGTAGAGTTTTATAGTGTTTAATACCGTCTGGGATATATTTTTATATATAACATGTAAAGTTTTATTCAAAAAGGAAAAAGACAGAAACTTAGATAATGTTACTGTATATGATGTGGAATTTTCTTGGTTCATGCAGTATTGATGTACAGTGTATTGTATTTGTGCTCATGGTTTATTTCCTTGCTACTAGTACGTGTATGATATTACAAACAGATAATGGTTCTTGCTATTTGAATGTTGGTATTGTACTTGTATTCACTATGACTTTTGTTGTGATACAAAACTTTACTATAATTCTGCTTTTCATGTCATATCCTTAATGTTTTGGTTAACGCTTCATACTGGTGGTATTTAATTTGGATGTTCTTCTGTTTTAGTATTCACTTCTGTTTTTAGTATTCACTATTGTAGCTTTGTCATTTAATAATAAGATAAACAAGTTTCTTGTTTTCATCTTTTAAGATGTAAAAAATGGAAAGAGGAAAAAGTTGAAGAATTTCTATAATGAAACATTATGCAAACAGAATATTGTGATAGGGGAAAAATTATTTCAGTTTGTATTTCACTATACCTGTTTACCTAATGATTCAAATAAATTTATTTTGTGGGGACGTACAAACAGGATTTCAATAACCTGTTGTCATTGAAAAAGATACATTTCCCATAATACTACTTGGAATATATATAAATCGCTAAAGCAGTTCATCTGTTTTCTCATAATTTATTCTTGGGATTTTTACTTGTTGCTACTTGTAGTCCCAAAACTAAATTTTATATGTTCATGAATGTGAATTTAGCCCATGGTTAATGTCATAACAAGTCAAGTGGAAGCATAATTTGTTTGCATTATTTAAAATACCTTTTAAAAAATATTCATATCCTATTCAGAGAGTTGCTAATGGTTTTCAGATTTCTATGGATTGTTTTCAAAGTTTATGAAGCCTTTATCCCCTTTTGTAATTCATCTATTGATTGATTCTACTGAATTGTATAGTTTTACTTACACTGTATACTCACAGTACATGTACTTTTTTATTTTCCCTTTGTAAAATCAAGTATTCATGTATTTGTCATGTTCAATTGGGTATAGTCTCTACATGTAGATCATGATTGAAATACCAAAGAATCTTTGGATATTATTTGTTTCATTTTTTTCCTGTTATTAACATCATGTTCTTTCTTTTTCACACTCTTGTGTTGTGTTCATATTTACCATTTGTATCTCTGTATCATGTATCAAGAATGTACTGCTTAGTTTGCTGTGTAAATCATTATCTATAATCTGTAAGCCTGTTTTAAAATATTTTTTTAATGCCATATTGAGTAATTATGTATTTTCTGATCTTTTTCACAATTATTGATCTTTAAATACACATACAAATCCTTTTGTAGAGGGACAATTTCATCTTTAAATGTGGGTGGAAATGATTTTGGCCAGAGCTTTACAAATTACATCAAGATTTCATTTCGTATTACACATTTGAGGTTTTGAAATATATGAATCATTCATTAACGTTCTTAGCTGCTTTGTATAGAGTTTTTTTCTCAAGAAAAGAAAATATTTAGACAAGATGAAATAAGAAGTTACCCATTCTGGTGTGTCACCAATTGAAATATGTGAACATTTAAAGAAAATTTAGCATTACTACGAATAAAAAATTCTGTGTGATTCGCAATATTGTAAATAAATTAAATCTTCATATCCTCATTTGTAACGTTTTCTTCTCATTTTTCTCAAAGTTAGTATGCTTGATATAACACAACTTGTACCCACATTGACCTGTGCATCCATTAAGATAGCTTGCTTAGATTTCTATTTGCTGTGGAAAAAGATAATGATTATAGCCACTTGGTGTAACACCAGTTGGTCTAATTCCAGTTGGTCAAATTGCCATGTTGTCTGACACCACAGTGGCTACTCCCATTTGCTCTACTATCAATCTGGCCTAATTGGCACTTCAGTAGTCTGATCCTCACTTGGAGCGATTCTCACTTCATCGACTCAGAGTACTCCCTGTCATCTAGATAATCATTTGAAATGACTTTTTATCTCAGAACATTCTAGTTTTAAAATGGTTGTCATTGACTCCTTGTCATCTAGGTAATCATTTGAAATGACTGTTTTTCTCAGAACATTCTAGTTTTAAAATGGTTGTCATTGATGGTTTATGGGCTTCTAGTTTGTAATACCAATTGTTCAAATACCCAGATTTCCCAAGACTCAAAATGTATAATCCCATTCAGTCTGCATTGCATGTTGTAGATAAAATGGGTTTGGACCATATTGAAGGAGACCAAATTGCCATTAAACAAAGAGGGATTAGACCAAATGGCTATTAAATATGATTTAGAGGCATGTAGAAGTGTGAATGCAATTAGATAATGTGCTTCCTAGTATAATGTTGCAGATATTGACAGGAAACTTACTTTTGAAAATGTCCATAGTTCTTTTTAACATGTTCTTATTAATTTTATTTACTTGTGTAATTATGATTCTCCCATTGCTTGTATGATTTAATTGCAGTGTTAGTTAGCAATAGGAATTTAGATGACATGATATTAGGAACAATTATTGCCAATTTTACAGTGTGATTATATTTTATGATGATCCTATCATTTTTAATGATCAAATAATGATTTATGTGTGTACTATTCCTACTTTATTTTAAGACATTTTTAAGGAATATTCTTGAAAAGTATATATTTTACAGTACGTTGTTTTATTTGTATGACAAATTTCATAGATGCAGTGTAACATGGTGGGTTTTGAATTGCATATTATTTGACATAAAACAGGCAAGAATGCAAAAATAATAATTTGAAGGAGCTATGATTCTTGTCATGTTAGGTGGAGTTAAACATGGTTCTCTCTCACAATGTATACATTTATATAATCATTAAAATGTCAATTATAGTATTTTTTAAGATTTACACACCAGTATGAATGTATTTACAATATTTTGTTATGTTTTTGGCCTTGTGTGGTGTTATGTCTTATTTTTTAAAGGATTTATGTAATACTGGATGGTTTGAAATTTAAGTGCTTTGTACATTTCTGCTTCATTTGGTTGCTCTCTGTCATGTAGCTTTATAACACTAATGATCACAAAAGAAGTTGGTAGGTTATTTTTGTACCATTTCAGTTTAAAAAGCCTATATTATGTGTATATAAAAGATTAATTAGTCCAAATGAAGAGCCATTTTGTTTTGTGATGTAATGTTGTTACGAATGAGTGAAATATGTTTCAAAGATTATGTGTTGTTTTCTCTAGAAATTTGAAGGAAATATACAAGCTCTATTCCAAACATTTTGTCACAAAACAGTGATTTTTTGCAATTGTATATGTTATTTGAGACTGATTGTGAATATCACTCTTGCTATTAAAAAAAGCTCTTGTTGCATAATCTATGCTTTATTGTTTATTTTTGTCATCATTTGTCATTTTCCTAATTGTTTTATAGTTGTGTTTGTGTTCAGGTATTAATGGTGGTAATGATAGTGATATTTGAAATTTAAATAGCGCATAATAGTCAAAAGACTCTATGCGCTATACAGATATTAAATTACTAAATTATACATTAAACCCAATATAAAGGTCAAGTCCACCTCAGAAAAGTGTTGATTTGAATCAATAGAGAAAAATCAGACAAGCATAATGCTGAAAATTTCATCAAAATCAGATGTTAAATAAGAAAGTTATGACATTTTAAAGTTTTGCTTATTTTTCACAAAATAGTTATATGCACAATTTCGTCACATGCAAATGAGACAATCGATGATGTCCCTCACTATTTCTTCTGTTGTTTATTGTTTGAATTATACAGTAATTCATTTTTTACAGATTTGACAATAAGGACCAACTTGACTGAACCATAAAATGTCAAACAATGGTAATTCCACATGTTCAAGGAGAAATAAAGCTTTATTTCACAGGACAATGAGGAGAAAATTAGAATATTTCATATTTTATGTAATAAATACATAAGAAATAGTGAGTAAGTGATGTCATCAGTTCCCTCATTTGCATACCGACCAGGATGTGCAGATAACTGTGAACTTTAAGCAAAACTTTAAAATGTCATAACTTTCTTATTTTACATCCGATTTTGATGAAATTTTCAGTGTTATGCTTGTTGGATTTTTCTTTTTTTATTCAAATCAACTTTTTGTTGGGGTGGACTTGTCCTTTAAATTCTCCATTCAACCTAAAATATGTGATACAAATTAATGAAAACTGTTAACATTTAACAACATACTATATTGAACATGATAAACATTATTTTGAAAATAAGTAGGTCTTGAGACTAGATTTAAATATGGAAAAGGATAGTGCAGTTCTAATATACAGTGCGTCCCAGAAAAAACGAAACCGAGATCAAGCGATGATTTATCATAACTTAATCACAATTCACGCATGAGTGAGCAAAAACAATCTGAAGAAAGGATACAAAAAACTCATTTGGCGGGGGGTATCTGAATTTCAAAAAGAAAATCACATGCCTAAAAAGTTCAATATCTGCTCTTTTATTTGATACCTTAATCACAAAAATGGTCAAGAAGTAAAAAAGTTATGTTCCCTCGAAACAATGCTTGTTTTTCCATAATTTCATTAAATAAACGTGTTTTCACCGGTTTCCCACAGAAGCTATCGCACGATTAACAAAAGACTTAATGCATGGCTGATCGTCAACAAAACGGAGTGTCAAGTGAGTTTGAACGCTAGCCTGTAGAACCTCTTCATTTTATGAAATTATTGAAATTCAAGCCTTATTTCAAATAACCAGAACTTTGTTAATTCTTGACCATTTTCTGTAATTGAGGTATCAAATTAAAGAGCAGATATTGAACTTTCTAAAAATGTGGTTTTCTCTTTGAAACCCAGATACAGCCCGCCAAATGACTGTTTGGTATCCCCTCTTCAAATTGTTTTTGCTCACTCATGCGTGAATAAGAAATAATCTAAGTAATTTCAGATGAAAGAGGAGATTCTAAGCTTTACAATGGTAGGTCATTTGTCTATTGTATTTGTGATTAAGTTATGTAAAATCATCGATAAAATCGGTTTCGTTTTTTGTGGGACGCACTGTATAAAGGTAGGGAATGGTACAGTCAGACCATTGAAACCGACTCCGGGGGGGGAGGGGGACTTCCATTGATGTGTGGATACCACGCGTGACCCAAAAAACATGTAAAAAGGATTTTTTTTTTCAAGATGGGGTACGTTAGGTAGATAGCGTAATAAGGGTGTCAAAAACACTAAAATAGTGAAAAAAGGGTATGTATTTCGCTAGGAAAACTACATGTTTACGGTCCAAGTTGCGAAGGTATAAATAGAGTAAAATAAATATTATTATCATTATTATTATCAATATGGTCTAATTTGTCACTTGGTCTCATGCTAAGATGTTCTAATTCACTTCATCTACTTAATTTCTTTGCACTTTCTGATAATTTGGTCCATAAAAAAACTCATCTAATCGTATGATTTCATGATCTTTGCTCCGGCGACAATAGCTCTGCTATTGATTCCACACATTATTCAATGACTAGCAAACCTATAACATGAAAATCCTTTTGCAACCCTAACCCTGGCATCTGAGACGAAATAAAGCAGGGGGACTTGTCTCGGGAGCAAATGTTGTCATTAGACCAAGGAGAGGATTCAACCCAACAGGAAATTGACAAAATGGTAAATGGGGCGAAGATCATGTCTAATGTGTTTGTTAAAATAAAATTGGGGATGCTGTGTGTGCCCATTTTGTGGAAACCATATTCTAAAGAGTATGGGAACAAAGCCTTTAAATCGACAAAATACTATTTTCAGAGGGTAATAATGATAATATGACAAGTGAACAAAATCTGGTCCAATTTTCCCTCCTCCTCCCCCTCCTCCTAGTTCCTTTCACCCCCCCCCCCTTCCACTTCTTAGCTCCTTTCCCCTCCTCCCGCCCCTCCTTTATGTTATTCTCTCGGCTTCTCATGTTTTAGTCTAAGATTAAAGATAGATTGATTTGACCGCTCTTGTCTTCTATAATTAAAAGCACAAACTATATTTTTAATTTCCTATTATTGTAAAACAATAGGCCTATTGCCTGAAAAGCCATTAAAGCAGAAATTTTCTCCGCATTTTCTGGACCCTGAAAAATTCCCCGTTCATAATTCCTAATTCCTCCAAATCAAACCTCCAGCTGGCGCTGCTACCCTTATTTTTTGTAAAGTCTTCACACGCAATATGGCCACTGACTATAATGAGCGAATGGAGTAGGCAGAGCACCCTTCTTTTTAATGTAAATAACTTTATTTCGGCATCCCATATATAATAGAGGAAGGAATGTTCTCATCTTGTGTCACGTTATCGTAGAGAGAAGTCTAATAACGAGTGTAACGTGTGGAAAACAAGGAATAAACGTAGCAAATCGGTTCAGGTTCGTATCATTGATTGTCCACAGCTCAGACTCAGTCGAGAATTGTACATGTAAACACTCTGCTCCAATTGAATTGCACGCACTGCCTGCACAGCTAGTAGTAGTAGTACCGCCTACCGGTCTGGTAGTGGTAGGGGATCGTATTACCGAACTTTTCATGAATTCAATAATATCAAACACATTATTCTCATAAAATTCACCAAACTTTCACCATAAATACACAAATACCTACAAAATATAAATATGTAAAAATTTTGCCGAAATCGTTTTTCCTTTATACGATATTAGCTTCCAATCGGACCCCTCTTCGTAGGTGAAATATTTTGGTCACTTGAAAAAGGTACCGGTATCGTATTACCGAACGTGTGTTTTCTATGGGAAAAGTTAAGAAAAAAACAAAATCACTGATGAGCTATTTTGACCATATTTTATTATTTTTAGAATATTAAGACTTTGAAAAATTGTTTTTTACCATTTTTCATCATCTTTAGTATTCAAGTTCTCTTTGGAAGTAGGGTGTCTGGAGAAAAAAATTATTTTTCTTATTTCAAGAAAATATCACATTTTCTTTGTGAATTTGAAGAGAAATGACCTTCAGACTAACAGAAATGTAACATTTTTGAAAAAAATCAAATTATTGGCTGCAAAAAAGAAGAATGAAATTAGGTAAATTTTCAGCATTTCTCTGCCATAGACTGTGTAGTTAAGAAATGGACACACACAAATCCAAATTTTTAGCTTCCGAGAGCTGTTAAAAATTTATTATTAATGCCAAAAACTTGTCCATAAAGAGTCCAATAGGATTTTTTATGCTCTATCTGATGGTATGATTTTTATAAAGATTTGGAAACCAGATCACAATGAAAAATTGCGACAAAGTGAAAAAAATTGTGCAAAACAGAAATTTCATTTTCCCATAGAAAACGCATGGAGAAATGGCAATCTCAACACACACAAAAATAAGGGTTTGCAATTTATCTCTAAATCCTTATTTAAAATGATCATATAAACTTGTCCTTACTGTCAAAAGAAGCCCCTGAATTTTCTCTTTCCATACATGCCAAACACAAGTTAATAATCAATTCAGATCACATTTTTCTAGTAGCCTGAACTTCCCCGAAAAAATGTGCCATATTTTCCCCTGAATTAGCCTGTTTTATGCTGACACTTTTCAGTGTGGCTTCAGACACCCTATTGGAAGGATGTTGCAAAATTTTGAGCGTATGAAATTATTTTCTGATGCGTATGATGCGCGCGTTAGGTACCTAATACAAGGCCGGTCGGATATACAATCACTCACTATACTATGGTGAGACTACCACATATCGACCACCTCTTTTGAAACCGACCACCTTGCGCGTGTTAAAATTATTGCGTATTACAAACGATACGCGCGGGAGAGTAGGCGCAGTGTCCGTAGAAACGGTAAGAATCGATTTTACAAGAAAAAAGAAGCAACAAAAAGTAAAAATTCAGTAGAATTAATCAAAATTGTATTGACCAGACCCAAACCCCGCTGAAAAACCAAGAAATCCGATAGGAAACGGCTTTAGAACAAATATCCGTCGTCAATCGTCGAATCTTGTGCCGGAGCTCGCAGTGGAAGTAGTGAGACGATAATTTAGCATGTTGACATCATAGAACTGATTTTGAAAAGTAAAAATATTTCACCACTGCGACAAGAATCGGCCGTAAACTTAGCGTAACGCGGGTGGTCGGTTTCAAAAGACGGGTGCAAATGAGCAAATGTAAAATCGTCGTATTCGTTGTTCGTCGATATATACGCGGATTGAATTGGAGTCGCCGAGCGAAACATGGGAATCTGATCTGCTCAATTTTCTGCACAAATGAGACGAAAACGGGGTAAAATTGATGAATATTTTCGCAGATACGATGCTTAGAAGATTAGGTGGTCGATAAGGGGTAGTTCCAACCATACTGAGTAGTAGTACTAGTAGTTTAACTGCTAGCTGCTAACACTAACTTACAGCAGAGTTAGCCTGCCGTCATGTCACTTAGTATGACAGGGGGGGGGGGGGGGTGGACCGGCCAAAACTAAATCTAAGATCAAACAAACACTGACGTTGACATACATTTCTTTGATATTCCACCAGTGATATTTGTTGTATTCTGAAGGAGTTTTTATGATGGGGGATGGGGGACATGAAAACTATGCACAAATGATCATGACGATGAAAAATGAAAATTTAACAGACTGTCTTAATCTAATTTATGGTGAAATATTCCAAAGTCAGACATCGTTAACCAAGAAGTAAATATCACAAAACTCACGATGACACTCAAAAATCCTGCCATATTTTCTGATAAGAGACCTCTAAAATTACCTCTTGATCATGTTGATTTCGCTGCCGGATTTGGAAGGAGTCCCAAAGCTGCCTTGTCAATTGATCATGCAAAGAAATTGCATCTACTTTGCCAAATTCGTATTACCATAGGAAAATAAATGAAAGAGATTATTGCTCACGTAGCTCCAGCCGTTCAGGACTTTTTTTGGGGGGCGGGGGGTTCTCCTCTGGAGGAGCTGTAGTGAATCCAGACAGTCCAGCAGAACAAGTGACGAAACCTAGACTGAAGCTTTCGGTCTATGTTAGAGTGTGCCATAAATCTTGTAAAAACTTGAGCAAAATAAATTTCTTTATATAAACATTCACCTTCCTTTGGCCTGTCAATGATAACATTGAATGGTGCACCATGTATGAGCACACATTTACTTACACAATGCTTGGGTTTTGATGAGAATTTGACATTTTGAGGCTGCTCTTATTCCTGTTTGCGCGACTGCAATCAACTAGTTAATTTTTTGTTTCTCACCATTTTGACTTAATTCTATCTGCCTCTATTCTTTGTATTTCAAATTTGTTGGTCATTGCATTCTTCTTTGATTAAAATCACACAGATACATGAACATGTAGCCAAAGAGCCAAGATATGATACTATAGAGCTTCAGTCTCTGTACCATGATCCACTAAATTACGTTGGTTCCAATAGCACTAAGACTTTCGTAGCCAGCCCAAACGCCTGTTTTGCCCATTTTAGCAAACTAATTTAAATTTTTGCCAAGATTCCTTTTGAACCTTTCATTCTTTGAACACTTGAATTTCAGCCATATTGGGCATCAGGGCCACCCCTGTATTTATCCTTGATCTCAACGTCATTTTCAAACTTTCAGTCAGATTTCATCTTCGTTGTCGTTCAGATATTAACTAAAGTTCACAATCAAAACTTTAGTTAGTCCGTGTCCAAACTACAGCAAAGATAAAGTCTGACCAAGAATTTGAATGATGTCATGATTAAAACTAAAATACAGTATAGCTGTTCCTCATGCCCAATGTAGCAGAATTTCAGGTAAACGATTTAATGCTTACTTCCAAGATGCTACCCACCTTTTTTTCCTCTAGATTGTGAAATAACACCTTGAACAATGTCTACAAACACCGATACATCTGTCGGACCTGGTGCTGATGCAACTTTGGGACAGGACCGCCAACCCTCTTCATCTAACCTTCCAGACTCTAACCCTCAAACTGATGGTTCTTTGCCCGACAACCAGCAACAGCAGCCACAGGCAACACAGGAGAACCCTTCGCCCCAACCTCAACAAGCTGCTGCACCGGAAGTGGATGCAGAGCAGGCGTTGCCTAATATTCCTGCCGCTCAGAACGCTAACAACGCTAGAGCCAACAATAATAACAACAACAACCCGCTTCTCAATGTAAGGGATCGTCTCTTTCATGCCCTGTTCTTCAAGATCGCTATCACCTATGCCAGAGCTTTCCCTCCTCCTGTTCGAAGATTCTTTGAGTTTGCAATCCTCCTTAAGGTAAATGTCTAATATTTGATTATATTCTTTTCATTTAATCCCCTATTGAACATACTTATTATTTTGTCTAAATCTTTGGGTCAATTAAAATGACAAATTTGCCACCATAGATGGTCCTACCGTCACCTGTCTATAAAATTTTGACCAATTTGCTATAAAACCACAAGCTTTGTTTCACTTGAATGATTCACCCAATTGAAACATGTATCATGTAACCTGTTCATAAAAAGCTATTAAAGATGGAATTTCTTGTCTCCTTTTAAATTATAATCTTTCTCAATCTGACATTTTGATATTTAGAACATTATATTTTATTCAGAGTTTTTGTTTATTTGACAGAGGTTTTTTATGGCAGAAGTTTTATGCAACAGGCCCCAGATTGAAAATCTACCATTTGTAAAATTATCTCTCTCTACAACAGGCCTTGACTGCCCTATTTGTTCTTGCATACATTCACCGTACATTCTCTCGTTCACCAATCAACTGCCTTGCGGACTATCGTGACAAGTGGCCGAGGGATGGTATCCTGAGAGTTGAAATCGTAAGGAATCGCAGTGATGAAAGTCCCATATATGAAGTCTCGTATGGGAGAAGGAAATTAGGTATATGAATTGTAATTTAACTTCTAATGAAATTTTTGATAAATGATAATAATGATTGAAACTAATATATAGTGCATAATAGTCCAAAAACTCTTTATGCACTTTACAAATCAAATTACTAAATTATACAAGTTATATATTATACCTAAAAGCCTGAATTCACAAAGGTGGTTTTTAAAACCATCAGGTGAACCCATGGTTTATGCAGATTTCCTGTATAAATTACGCTTGTTTACCGTGTATATAAGACGTCCAATGCTGATGCACGCTTTTGTCACAGTTCGCCAAAATGATGCCTATTGCCATAGTTTAATATGTTATTTTATTCATGAGTCCACTGTTTGAAGAGTGGACTCATTAATTCAAAACAGTGAACTCGTGAATAAAATAGCGTATACCATGACAACAGGCGTCATTTTGGCGCACTGACAAAAGCACGCATCAGCATTGGACATCTTGTTAAAGGACAAGTCCACCCCAACATAAAGTTGATTTGAATAAGAAGAGAAAAATCCAACAAGCATAACACTGAAAATTTCATCAGAATCGGATGTAAAATAAGAAAATTATGACATTTTAAAGTTTCGCTTAATTTTAAAAAACAGTTATACGCACATCCTGGGCGGTATGCAAATGAGCAGACTGATGACGTCATCCACTCACTATTTCTTTTGTATTTTATTACATGAAATATGAAATATTCTAATTTTCTCCTCATTGTCAAGTGAAACAACGCTTAATTCCTCCCTGAACATGTGGAATTAGCATTGTTTAATACTATATGGTTCAGTCAACTTTGTCTTTGTTGTCATATCTGCAAAAAATGAAATATTGTGTAATTCAAACAATAAAAAACAAAAGAAAAAGTGAGTGATGGACATCATCGACCGACTCATTTGCATGACACTGAATTGAGCATATCACTGTTTCGTGAAAAAAAAATGAAAGTTTAAAATGCCATAACTCTCTTATTTTACATCCGATTTTGATGAAAATTTCAGCTTTATGCTCGTTTGATTTTTCTCTATTTATTCAAATCAACATATTTCTGGGGTGGACTTAACCTTTAATATACTCGGTAAATAAGCGTTATTTATACAGGAAATCTGAATAAACCATGGGATCAACCAATGGTTTTCAAAACCACCTTCGTGAATTCGGGCCAAAATGGTTTGTCATAAAAATACTTAAGTAGACATCAAGGTATAGTGATGAGCAAATAATTGTCATTTTTGAAGGAGATGTCACGCAAATGATTACTTCTACTGTGATCTGGATAAAGCTATGTAAGTTACAAATTTAGGCTAAGGAAAGAGGGTGTACTGAGGTAGTGATAGTACCTTTCATGCCTACAAT
The DNA here is from genome assembly GCF_037042905.1 of Lytechinus pictus. Lineage (NCBI taxonomy): Eukaryota > Metazoa > Echinodermata > Echinoidea > Temnopleuroida > Toxopneustidae > Lytechinus > Lytechinus pictus. The sequence continues at coordinate 31,604,888 of NC_087255.1, read as the reverse complement.
CAATCAAATATTTTGTGCTCTTTTTTTGAGGATTTTTTTTACAGCAATAGTATAGAAGCAATAAGAAGATAAAAGTCCAAGCCACTGTACCCTAAATTCATAAAAAGTTGGAGTACCGTACAACACTTCCTTGGTGCCTCTGCTTATGTGTGCTTATAAAGATCTTTATTGTAGTGCACAGGATACATGTAGATCACAGTGAATTTTTCATCCAAATGAAGTGCACTGTCAAAGACTTTCCATTTATCTATATGCCAATTTCGATAATGTATTATCCTATTTGAACTAGTCCATGTGAAGTGCTTTAGAATAATATAATGTATAGGAAGTCAAGTCAATATTATGCACAATGAATTTTGATTCATGAACCATCCTCTTGAAAAAAATTGTCCAAAACTTGTCCATCCACAGGAGGCATGACAAAGATTGATGACGATGAGATGCAGTATGCCAATATGACTATGATGCCACCATACTGGGAATACTCAGACGTCTTAAAAGCCGATGATGCCTTGCGTAAGCGAGAGGAAGTGAACACCGATACCATCCAGACCTCGTTCTTTAATGGTCTCTCATGGCAGACAACAAACATCACAATTGACATGTCCGCCACACAAAAGCTGGAGAAAAACATGCAGCCGTTCCGTGAGACTGTGTCAGAGTTTGAAATGTTTACAAGAGCAGGTACACATAATTCTTTCCTATTTTGCTACATTTTTTCTGGGTGAAATTCAAACGCTTTGAATAATGACTCAGTGAAGAAAAATTCATTCGTTGAAGGTACTGTAATTTTCATTTTCAACCTTCCTTTCTCTTACATTTATTTGTTTGCTTGCTTGTTTGTTTTCTCTATTTCTTCTTAAAAAAAAAGTACAATCCATGTATGAAATATGTTTGCATATATGCAGTATACATAAAGGATAATATTTAAGTATAGTTGTGTAACTACATGTGTATAATATAAAACAAGGATGTAAATTTATATGCTTTGCTTTATAGAAGTATTATGTAATCAATGAAAGCAGGAAGAAGTAAAATTAGTTCTATTTACAAATTCCTTTTGGTTGAATTGCTTCAATAAGGGTTATGCTCATTCAAACCTTTTCATTCAGTCTGGTTTTATCATAATATTTGTTTGTATACAGTTTGGCCAGTAGATGAGTACATCATGGAATATTCATTGGAGTATGGTTTTCTAAGACTATCATCTGGTACGAGAGAGAGACTGGGTATCCCTGTCATGGTCATTCAACTTGGTAAGTCATACATCAAGAGTATACTCTATATCCTCAGAAAACCATGGCTTAAATGTAAGAGAGAGTAGTTGCAGCCAACAATTATTTCATAAGAAAGTCTTTAAGATCAAGTTTAATTGCCACCATATTTGATATAGATACAGATCTGGTACATTGAAATAAACTTATTTTTGTGAAATCAAAAACGGATAATTCTGATGCACACAACACAAAAAGGCCTATGTGGGACAGTGTATTAATATCGCTCGGAAAAATACCAGAAATTTTGTGGAAATTCCATGCTTTTTTTGCATGGAATTACACATTTTTTCCCAGAGTCATTCATACATACAAACACCTGGGTGGTCATTTTATTAGATTCTGTTCGAACTCATTTTGAGATAGTTACCACAACTGGTATTTATATTTAACCCTATCATGACTGCATCCTTCCAGTCAGTCCACCATGGCTTACCCTCTTGCTTACACTGTCAAACAATCACACTTACCTTCCAATGCCAATGTTGAATTGGAGCAATAAGAACAGCTATTTATCCAAAATTTTGGAGAGAAAAAACGACCTAATCTTTAAGCCTTCAACTCTACTCTCTCACCTGATTGTTTGTGTTATCTTAAAACCAGGGTCAGGGGAACGAAAACAAACCATCACTTCTGTCACGAAACAATGTTTTTGTTTGTGTATGAATGCAGTGTAAGCAAAGCCTCACAGTGAGTCACTTCATACAAACATGTAGAACAGGGGAATGTTTCATGAAAAATGTTGTCCATGATTTTTACTGACTTATTTGCTCTCGGCCAATCAGATGCAAGGATTTGCAGAAGCTCATAACAGTGAAAGTAAAAAATAACTGACTGAACTTTTCTTGAGACGCTCCCCCGATTTACCTTGCTTGGTAGTTTGTTTTCATGTCATGTAAAATATTTCTTAATGATTTCTAAGATCCCACACAAGATGAATGCTTTGGTGATTCCTTGAGTCGATTCCTGCTGGATGAATTCCTTGGTTATGATGATATTCTCATGTCCAGTGTGAAGAGCTTAGCAGAGTATGAAGACAACAAAGGTATGTTCTTTATTTTTATTTTTCACAATGGTTTCCATCTTGCAGTATTAGAAAAAGGTGAATTACTAAAGGGAAAGTACTCAAAACAGTGCCCATAAATAAAAGCAGTGTTGTGTCTATAAAAAAAAAGAATTTAGTTCAATGACGGGGCCCAGGTGTTGAGTACACTTGTCGACCACTCTCTCTAGATTAATACGCATGAGTGATGTCACAATAAGGGCTCAACAATTGTGAAATTATGGCTACCTTGCCATTTGTGTAAGTACCCCAAAATACTTTGATTCTAATTGACTTTCAAGCACTGTTACCATGGTAATACCAAAAATTACCATATTGAAACATTCTCCTGGGCTCCGTAACACAAAGATTAGCGATCAATCGCTAAATGAACTGACCAATCAAGATCAATGTTACACGCGCATTTGGTGCAAAATACTGACCAGGAACCAATCAGAAGTGCTCTTTCACATTTGCTATTCATTGCAAAACTTTATGTTATGGAGCCCTGATCAATGATTATTCTACCAAAGGAGCAGTTTCACTTCTAGTCTAGCATATTTTAAACTGTTGGAGACCGAGCCTGCATATATGTGGGCTGGAGTCTATGGAAAACATGTAATATCAAAATTATTGGCCCGAATTCACAAAGGTGGTTTTGAAAACCCATGGTTGAGTCCATGGTTTATGCAGATTTCCTGTATGAATTACGCTTATTTTAACGCGAATCGGGCGCGTGTATAAAAAATGTCCAATGCTGATGCGCGCTTTTGTCACAATGCGCCAAATTGACGCCTGTTGCCATGGTTAGATACGCTATTTTATTCATGAGTCCACTGTTTGAAGAGTGGACTCATGAATAAAAACAGTGAATTCATGAATACAATAGCGTGGATAACCACGGCAACAGGCATTAATTTGGCGCATTGTGACAAAATCGCGCATCAGCATTGGACATTTTTTATACACGCGCCCGACACGCGTTAAATTAAGCGTAATTTATACAGGAAATCTGCATAAACCGTGGATTCAACCGTGGGTTTTCAAAACCACCTTTGTGAATTCGGGCCATTCAGTCTCAAACAGGTAAATCTCAGACCACCCATGATCTCTGACTTCTTCCCAATTCCCATTCTCTATGAATCAGGTTACCTGCGCAACGTTGTGACGGGAGAGCATTACCGCTTCGTCAGCATGTGGATGGCTCGTTCCTCGTACATCGCAGCTGGGTTCATCATGCTGATCTTCACCATATCTATCTCCATGCTACTAAGATACTCTCATCATCAGATTTTTGTCTTCATTGGTCAGTACACTCAATATCTTTTCTATCTTAATATCTTTTGGAAGTTTTGTTCTGGCTTATTTTATCTTGCCCTTATTTCATAAAAAAAAGAAGGTTGAAAAATCAAATGTGTATTAGGAGTTTATCGCTACATTGCACTGTAATCATTCAACTTTATTGGCTGATAGTAAACCTGTTACATGAGTTCTGGATTTGTAGTTATAAGAAATCTTTATAAAGTGGGAATGAGTGATGTGTATTATTTGTTTTATTAGTTAATGATGTGGATCCTTGTCATTTGATTATTTAAACCCATGACCACTGATAAATGCTTTACTTATGGCCGTTTATCACCGGTATAGTTTCTTATATTAAAGCCTCTTTATTTATTATCTATTGTCCACGGCAGAATGCATTTGCATAATAAGTCAGAAAGAAGAGGAATCAAGGGTATTTGAATTCCAGTACATCGTGACTTGGTCGTGAATCAGAATAGCTTGGTGGTTAAGTCGCTGCCCGGCAAGCAGTAGATGACGGGTTCGAATCCCACTGGTTCCAATTTTTTCTGACTTATTATTTTCATTACAGATCGAGCATGGGATCTTAAACACATAGGAGTAATGCCAAAATGTTTTTTTTTTAATTATGATTTCTCCTATTAAAGCCTCTTTATTTAGAAAATTAAATGCCTAGTCTCATGTACATTGTTGTTTTGTTTTTATGGCACTCTTATGCAATTAATCATTTGAACAGTTTTTCAGTAAGGTCTCACTTAATGTTATGGTATTTTTTTAATGTAGTTGACCTACTACAAATGTTGGAGATGAATACAACGATTGCATTCCCTGCTGCTCCTCTTCTTACAGTCATCCTCGCTCTAGTTGGTAAGTAGGGATACCTCTGGCAAGATATCCATTCAAATTAAATTTAAGATGAATTATAATGAGAGTTTTAAGAAGAAGGGTTACTAAAGAACTTTGAATAATCCTTCTTTAATCATTTACCCTAAAAAAATACATGTATATATGTTCATATGTAGATATGTGATTTAGATATATATGTTACATTTTTCTGCATGAGTTTAGGGCCCCATAACAGAAAGTGTTGCAATTAATTACAAAGAGTTTATAAACAATTGTAGCACCTAACCTATCAATAATTATGCCCAGATATGAAAATATTTGGACTTGTTATTAAGGTTTATCTTCTCTTTGTTAAATTGTTTGCAAAATTACAAATTTTTGTTCTTCTTATGGTTATTTAAACGACTGTTAAGCGTGTGACTCAGTCCTAGTTTTTAAAGGAACTTTAAGTGAAACAAAAGGAAATTTCCTATTCATTATTATTCAATGATTGATCTTTGCTTTGATTATTTTATCTTCTGACTGTGTTTCTCTACATGTGTGTATAAGGTATGGAAGCTATCATGTCTGAGTTCTTCAACGATACAACCACGGCATTCTACATCATTCTCATTGTATGGGTAGCTGATCAATATGATGCTATCTGCTGTCATACACAGATCACTAAACGTCACTGGCTTAGGTATTCACAAGGTTCTAGAAAGATGAAAATTTGATGATATTGATGATGATAGTGAAAGTGGTAGTGGTGATGATGATGATGATGATGAGATCTATCTGCTGTCATACACAGATCACTAAACGACACTGGCTTAGGTATTTACAAGGTTCTAGAAAGATGAAAATTTGATGATGATGATGATGGTGGTGATGATGATGATAGTGAAAGTGGTAGTGATAATGATGATGATGATGATGATGATAGTGAAAGTGGTATTGATGATGATGATGAGATCTATCTGCTGTCATACACAGATCACTAAACGACACTGGCTAAGGTATTCACAAGGTTCTAGAAAGATGAAAATTTGATGATGTTGTTGATGATGATGATAGTGAAAGTGGTAGTGATGATGATGATGATAGTGAAAGTGGTAGTGATGATGATGATGATGATAGTGAAAGTGGTAGTGATGATGATGATGAGATCTATCTGCTGTCATACACAGATCACTAAACGACACTGGCTAAGGTATTCACAAGGTTCTATAGATTTGATGTAGAGTAGAAAATTGACACAAGTGTTGGTGATGACGATGATGATGATGGTGATGATGATATTTTTTTTGTGTATTAGCTAAATTGAAATCGTTAGTGCTTTGGGCCATTTGGGAAAAGCCGTTATAAATTTTGGTATTGTTATTGTTATTATTAATATTACTATTATTATTATTATTTTGAATTTAACATTACATTTAAAAGTGATCAGGGTTTGCCAACATTATTTTCTTGTTCATGATTTTAAAAAATAGTTCAACATTTAATGTTTCTTATTCCAATCTTCGATGTATGTTCCTTTACCTGCATTTTTACCTCTTGTTTGTTCCTTCCTTCCAGATTCTTTTACTTGTACCATTTTGCATTTTATGCATACCATTATCGCTTCAATGGGCAGTACAGTGGCTTGGCACTCATTACATCCTGGCTTTTTATTCAAGTGAGTTTATTATGATATGTCATAGATTATGTTAATCATCAGAAACATTTGCTTTGGTGTCAGAATGATATATAATGTAGTTATTTGTATAGGTGCCTGAGACATCGGCCAGTACTCTGAAGTCCAGTTTAAGTTATACCATGGTCTAACTCTGTGCTAAAATAATGGGAAGCTAGCCTTTCAGTCACTGTATGAGCACATATTCACAATGCTGAACTAGTACAATGACATATCCCACCACAAACCAAGTTATTGCTTTGATAGACAATGACAAATGTACATTTGTAATAACATAACAAAAAATGATAGAAATTTATTTTTAATTGAAGCATGTGAAAAAGTGATACCAGCAAATAGATTTGTCATGAATAATAGTAGATATTTAATCTTGACTAATTTTACAGGATTTCATTTTTGATATTTATTGATTGCTGCTGTTGTCCTTTTTTCAGCACTCCATGATATATTTCTTTCACCACTATGAGTTACCTGCCATCTTACAGCAAGCTAGGCTTCAAGTGTTGCTACAACGCAACCAGCATGGTGGTATGCATCCTCGTATCAACATCAATATCAACCTTGGAGAGAATGCCCAGCAACCCCAGCCAGGCAACACTGATAGACAGGAGGACAATAACCAAGGTGGAGGTAATACAACACCAAATGGTACCCAACCACAACAGCAACAACAAGCTGCACAACCTGTACCGGGTGTTAATGTGGCTGCTGTTCAACGTCCAGTGTGGCGGCAACGTCGCACGCTTTTCAGCATGTACCTTGGGGCGTTGCTCTATCGGCGGCCAGCAACTGCCAACGCTGCTGTAAGCCAACAAACAGAAGTGGCTACAACTGCAGCAGAGACAGCCACCTCAAACTCAGCAACTCATGCTACAACAAATACAGACAATAGCCTCAATCAGGAATCGCCTGAGAGCAGAACTGTCACAAATATTAGTGATTCAAATCAAAACAATGCATCGCAAGGAGAAACTGAAATTAGTAATGCTTCGTTGATGCAGAACTCACTACCGGAGACAAGCAATCCTGTTTCATCAAGTACGAGCCAATCGGACTCTAGTAGACTCGATACATCAAAAGGAAGCAGTACATTAGCATCATGTGAAAACCTTTTACCTACAACTCAAACTTTGCCAAGTAATACACTACAAGATTCTATGTTATTGGAAAGTATATCACAAACATCTAATGCTACAACTATTAAATCTGGTAATGTTGAACAATGATAGTACTCAATGGTGTATATAAAAAGCCAGCTGTAGCATAGGTAGATGATATAATTCTGCAGAAAACCTCAGTTATATCTGTACTCCTTCTTTTAAAGATTAATATTGGGTTTCTGCATGAAGGTCTTACAGCTATCAATAATGCATATCATTAGAACCCACTTTCCTGTAAGCTGAGCATCATTTCAGAAAGCTTGTCAACTCTATCAAATGGTCATTCTGTACCATTGTAACAGTCAGAGACCAGATTTTAAGAAATTCTTAGTATGTTTACCCTTTAATTGATAAATCTGAGGTTTCCTGCAGTATAAATTTTATTGATGTTTAGGTATGAAATGGGCATGTAAATATATATCTAACCAGTCAAATTAATTTTTCTTTGAAGCAAATTTTGATGATTTGAAATAGTATGATCCTCCTAATTCTTTATACTACAAAGAAACTGTAGATTCTTTATATCAGTTTTGAGTCGTAAAGCTGCTGATTAAAAAAGTAAAAATGTTAATGAAAACGTGTCAGCGCATTTTTTTACAAAATTGCTAATATTTTCGTCTCTCTTAACTTTGCATAGTCTCTCTTGTTTTATTTTCCGCTCTAACAATACCTCAGAAAAATACCAAATATTGTATCACAATTAAAATGCGGCTTTTCTATATTCAGGAATAGATGTCTCACATATCACTTTAATCAATTAAATTTCATGTTAACGACTTCAGCTTATAATATATTTGCTTTGAGGCTTACAAACATTTTTACATTAATTTCCTGAAATCAAGGAGAATTACTTAGAAGCAAGAATTACATACCTAGGCTTATTTTCAGTTCTTGAGGCACCTTATATCATTATTGATTCAATGGCGTTTATCTTGCCCTCATACTCATCAATACTTAAATGTTTACACCCTGTATTAACAGTTAACGTCAGGAATGCAGATTATGTATCCTTGATTTAATTCTTTGGGCAGTTTCAGACCTTTATCACCTCGCGATTGATCACCAATGGTGATCAGTTATATGTTATTCCTATATTCCTAAGTCATATGTTTTCCTTCAGCAAGAAATTCACCCACATTGTGCTGCACTCAACCCAGGTGAGATGAATGGGTACCCACTAGGAAGAAATTATGAATGCTCAAGTGCCCAATCAATGTACCGTGCTAAAGCCAGGGTAATAATATCATTATCATGTTGAGCATGTCCCATTGGGAGAACAGTTTTTTTTTTAACTTAAGTGGCTACCCTGAGTAAAATATGACCTTATTTTTGTCTCGCCTGCGTAGCGGAGCGAGACATAGGTATCACTTATTTCCGGCGTCGTCGTCGTCGTCAACAATTGTGTTGTACACCCAATAACTTTCTATAGCTTCGAGGTGGGATCACCAAATTCATACCAGAGGTCCATCTCCTGAAGGCACAGGTCAAGTTCGAATATGAGTCCAATTGGAATAAGGTCAAAGGTCAATGAACTTTCCATGACTGGCACTGTGCTGTGTTGTACACATAATAACTTTGTACACCCAATAACTTTCTATATCTTCGAGGTGGGATCACCAAATTCATACTAGAGGTCCATCTCCTGAAGGCACAGGTCAAGTTCGAATAAGAGTCGAATTTGAATAAGGTCAAAGGTCAATGAACTTTCCATGACTGGCACTGTGCTGTGTTGTACACATAATAACTTTCTATATCTTCGAGGTGGGATCACCAAATTCATACCAGAGGTATCTCCTGAAGGCACAGGTCAAGTTCGAATAAGAGTCGAATTTGAATAAGGTCAAAGGTCAATGAACTTTCCATGAATGGCACTGTGCTGTGTTGTACACATAATAACTTTCTATATCTTCGAGGTGGGATCACCAAATTCATACCAGAGGTCCATCTCCTGAAGGCACAGGTCAAGTTTGAATATGAGTCGAATTTGAATAAGGTCAAAGGTCAATGAACTTTCCATGACTGGCACTGTGCTGTGTTGTACACACAATAACTTTCTATAGCTTCGAGGTGAGATCGTCAAATTCATAACAGAGGTCCATCTCTTGAAGGTGCAGGCCAAGTTCAAATGTGAGCCGAATTTGAATAAGGTCAAAGGTCAATGAACTTTCCATGACTGGCACTGTGCTGTGTTGTACACACAATAACTTTCTATAGCTTCGAGGTGAGATCGCCAAATTCATAACAGACGTCCATCTCTTGAAGGTACAGGTCAAGTTCGAATATGAGCCGAATTTGAATAAGGTCAAAGGTCAATGAACTTTCCATGACTGGCACTGTGCTGTGTTGTACACACAATAACTTTCTATAGCTTCGAGGTGAGATCGTCAAATTCATAACAGAGGTCCATCTCTTGAAGGTGCAGGCCAAGTTCAAATGTGAGCCGAATTTGAATAAGGTCAAAGGTCAATGAACTTTCCATGACTGGCACTGTGCTGTGCTGTACACACAATAACTTTCTATATCTTCGAGTAAGGATTGCCAAATTCATACAAGAGGTCCATCTTTTGAAGGTGCAGGTCAAGTTCAAATGTGAGTTGAATTTGATTAAGGTCAAAGGTCAATGAACTTTCCATGACTGGCACTGTGCTTTGTTGTACACATAATAACTTTTTATATCTTCGAGGTAGGATTGCCAAACTCGTAACAGAGGTCCATCTAAGTCATATAGCATACATGTAGTTTTGACATGCAGTCTCTTCATGACTGCAATATGCAGGCGAGACAACGCTTGGCGTTTGCCTTGTTATCATCATTATTATCACCCATGTTGATTCATAACCTGTCATATCAGATCTTATCACCAGTGCACACTTTTGGTAGTTAACATATGTTATGTTCCTCATTTGCAGCAATATGATATGTGATCCATCTCAAATGCACAATACAAATTGTCCTTGGTAAAGTATAAAGGGTCAGCGGAATCAGGGAATAGGTTTGCTTCAGTCTCTTCCCCCATTTTTTATTAAACAATACATATCTGTGAAAATGACCATCTGATTGTGATTTTATGCATAGTCAGGCCCCTCCCCCACCCCAAACATTCAAAATCATTTCATGCCCCCAGTATAACATGCACGATTTAAAAATTAGCCCACTGTTTTCTTTCCGATTCTAAGCTCCAACCAGTCATAACCAATCAGTTAATTAGACGTTACAGAGGCTCATTGTCCATAGTTAAATGGTGGTTGCCAGTGATGATTATAAGTGTTATCCATCACAGTTAGCAATAAACACAAGGGGGGGTGCAGCCATGACAAAAAGGTGTCACTATGGGCAAGTAGAGTAACTTAGGTTGGTCATTTTCAGAATCTATTGATCTTGATTTTTCCATATGCATAAAGTATTTTATCATAATTGAAATAGTTTATGTATTGACATATGTCTTGTATCATTGTGTTGATATGTTCTTCCAGGTGCACACTTATCTTCTAAAAGTCAACAGTAAGCATCATAAGAAAAGAAAATCCTGGATGACAGCCTTTAATACATGTAGTGCACTTTAACCTTTGGCTGTTGTAACCAAGTAGTCCATGTCTGTTTCTGTTTATGGTAACTCCCGTGGGAACATTTAGCTATTGTAACCAAGTAGTCCATGTCTGTTTATGGTCACTCCCGTAGGAACTCGGCAGGACAGCTTTTTGCTGGTAAACGCCAAGCTGGTATATAACCAATTACCTAGGAAACATTTTACATCTAGGTTACTAGTAATCAGTCATTGTGGCTGACGTTATAGACGACAGATTACTACTCTCCAGTCTTTTTATCAAAGTGGAGACAATGGCAGATTCAAACTCACAATCTTTCGATTGTCCAACGCTCTAACCAATGGACCACACGACCCGTGATTTTGAAACCCATGAGAATTGCAGCATTCAGTGGTCAAAATTCATTTCAAATCCATAATCTGTATACACATGCATTGCACAGGGGTGTGAGAGTTCAGATTTTTATCTGATTTCAGATTTTTTTTTTTTTTTCAGCTTAATTTTTGGCCTTCCTCTGTACAAAAAGTATGGGAGCTCTTTCTATTTCAGACTTTTTCAACACTCTTCAGCTATTTTCAGATCTTTTTATTTTTGACCACTCACACCCCTGATTGCAAATAATTCCATTAAGGTTTGAGTACGATTAACATATCATTGACATTGTATTTTTTTTATATTGGACCTGGAATACTTGCACAATTTTTATTAGAGTTATCCTATAACAATTTATTGAAGAAAGTAGTTTCGTAGAATTAATGTGATTAAGGAAGAATGTAAAACCTCAGAAGTAATTCTTTATTAAAAGGATTGCTCTTGATATAGATGATACAGAATTTGACACTTTTCTTCTTTGCATTGTTATGTGAATTGTGCAAAAGGACAGACATGTTTTGATTGTCTGTAGTTTGTTATTAACTGTTTATCAGTTGAAAGCTTCTATAGGTTCTGTTGCCATTATTGTCGGTAGTTAAATTAATGAAGTTCTGAAAAGTTACTTCATTCAATTTGGGGGGCAATCAAAACATTTTTTTCAAGTGATATCATCTGAATATGTTCTGTATTACTCTGTATTCAAACTCAAACTTTATGAATGAGCTCATATTGACTAGGTGTTTCCTGAACAGTGTGAAAAAGGTGCTAGATATATTTTTTTTTTCATAAGAAACTAGTCATATTTTCAGACATTTAAGATTTCACTGATTTCTCGAATAACCTGTTGTAATTAATAGTTCATACAAAACATTCGCCTTAAATTTGTAATATTTCTGTTTGAGAAGTATATCAATTTGTTGATATTGTAGAGGGTCCGGCTTTGTTTTCTTCCTTGTGTATGCTCAGTATTTAAAAGGGACTGGCAACTGCATGACCCCAGTGAAGAATGTTCCTTCTAATTTAAGAAGACTACTATTTTAGAAAATGTGTCCCATGTCGAGAAATCATCTCATTTGGTTGTTGAACACTAATTTTCTCTCAAGTTTTACATGCCTTGAAATTGTTACAAGTATATATGCACTTTTAAGTAAAAGCATACTATTCATAATACTTTATTGATCGATATGCTCTTGCACCATGTTGTTGAAATCACTCATATCCCTTACATACACTAGATGGTCCCATCTTTGAATATGTGTTTTAAATTGTAAATTCCCCCTTTCAGATATAACTCTTCAAAATCACTTTGTCCGTTTTGCATGGAGCCAAAACAATAATATTTTGACAGGTGGATAAAGCTTCTCATAAAACTGAACACTGATGTGTGCAGGTGATTGAATCATGCCATTAACTGTGCACTGTATGAGAACATTGATTTTACACTTTTTTGTTGATAAAATAATTCTTTGATTAAAATATGCATTTATTATATGTCACAACACTCTTATTCTTTGATTTATTTTGTATGCATAGAGAAAGAGTGAAAGAGGAAGGGTTATTTGAGAGTTGATGATCCAGTGAGTAATGAGTATATATGGCAATTGGGGGAGGGGGATGGGGATAAACAAACAGTGAGAGAGGGAGAATTTCATCAATATTTCTCCCCATACTGGTGGCTGTTTCATAAAGATGTAAGTTAAGAGCGACTTTAAGAACGACTGGTGAACCTCTCTTACACGCTAAACAATCGCTAATGGTGTATACCATTTGCCAAAAGAAAGGATCACCAGTCGTTCTTAAAGTCACTCTTATCTTATGAACAACTTTATGAAACACGCACCTGGTCTGGATTCTTGTGTGACCTAGAGTTCCTTAGATTAATTGAATATCATAAAGAACTTATACAGATGAGTTTGTAAACCTATGTTTGCCTGTAGGTAAATCAGTGTAGATCATGTTTCCTTGATTGAATTATAGGGATATTATAAAGTTACATGGGTCTAGTCTTCTCCTTTTTCATACTTTACTTTTTTTCTTCTTCTTATTCACCCTCTTCACCTTTCTCTTGTTTTGTGTTGTTCTTATTTACTGTTTCATTACTTGACAATTCATAGAATTAGTTGTCCTTGTGGCACCACCCCTGTTATTAGAGCACAGACAAATTAAAGTGCGAGTATCAGAAAAGAAACTGAAGATTTTATTTTTATTTATCGCATTGTTTGTTTGACTCGAGTCACTATCAACAAAACTCGACGGTGGATCATCACCATGCATACGGTGGAATATTTTTCAATTTTTGTTTATTCGAGACCTCGACCGCCACCGTAAAAGAAAAAAATATAGCGAAGCGGAAGTTTCGGAATATGTGAACTTGGGTCTTCGGGTAAGTTTTGCTTTGGTTTTACACTAACCGTGGTACACAAGTATGCAAAATTTTATTCAATTTCTTGATCAGAATTGTTTTGAAGTTGTTTCACGAATATAAAGTGTTACCCGTTTACAAGCTTGTCAAGTGGAGTTTAGCCTTTTCGCCTTGCGCACTGGGTGGGTCTTTAATTTATCTGGACAACTAGCAACTCGGCCTCCGAGTTAGAGAGAATGGACTGCTGCTGGCTGCTGCCCCGGGGGTTTCGGGGACGTCGTCGTTAACTGAACCGCTAGTGTTTTTTTGAGCTAGTACTCATGCAGGGAACACCAATTCTTTTTTTTTTCAATTGTGTGTGTGTTAGTTGCATGTTTAGGACACGCCGTGAATAAATCTTATTCTTTACATTAATTACAAGTAGAGGGCTAGTCTATAAGTAGGCCTATAATTAGACCAAAAGCTTCGGTCTCTGTTATGTTGGTTGTTCAGCTGAACTCCGTTGGCTTCACTCACCAAATACAGAGACCGAAGTTCTAGCGCGATCTGTACAGGGGACTCAATGGCCATATGTTTATGTACTTAAGATCGGATAAAACGGGGAAGTGAATTTGCGCGACAGCCGAGGTAAGTCACTGTCTTTGTTCCTTTTAACTTGATTTTTCTCCGTTTTTTGGCAATTGATGCCAAGAGGGAATATTAATTTGCATTTTGGTCGCGTGAATTTTCAAAATTTTTACTCATTAAAGACAAAAATTGAAGAGCCCCGACGGGGGGATTTTGCATTGCAAGTCCCCTAATGGTGGCTGCACGCTAGCGAGCCGTCTGTGTATGAGGAGAAATTAAAAAATAAAAAAAAATGTTAAAAAACTCCTCGAAACAGACGGCTGCCAGCTGTCTAGCCTATAATATAATAGCCTTATCCTGACTCGGGATATTCAGTGAATTTGAAAATTGTCACCTGGCCTGGCTCGCCACTGCACGTTGTTGTGACGCTTGACTTGTCAAACGCTTGACATGTTAGTATACTAATTACTAACCTAGCACTAGTCTAGTGTGAGTGTTTATGATATTTATTTATTGATAACATGACAAAAATGGGAGTAACTTTAGTCTTTACAATCCAATGCAATGTCGTAATCGAATATGAGAGCATGTAGTGTTAGAATTAGGCATCAAAATGAAGTTCAGTTCATGACATTTATGATTGGATTCTAAGGGTAAGCCCAAAAAAGTGTGCATGTGTTCATACTATGTTTTAGCTGTGAAGTGTGTATAATCAACTATAGAATTATGCAATAAAAAATTTCCGGAAGAATAAAGAAAGCACAAAATAAAAAATAAAAACCTAGAATATTTCTTCACTGAACATTTTCACAAAAGTGTGCAAGAAATCCTTCAATTTCACTTTAGAAAATGCTAAAGCATCCTCACCCCCATGACAAGCTCAGTTGCTTCTCTCCCTCACTTTTAAGTGAGGTGATGTGGATATGCCTGTAGAATATTTAAAGAAATAAAGTTTATGTTGGAGACTCTTACTTGATACTTGATGCGATAATTCCTCTTGCAGCTCCAAAAAGCTAAACTGGAATGAACTTTGCAATATGTCGTGAAAGATTGGTGTCATAGTGAAGATCTCTATTTTACAATAAAAGGAGAGTGCGATGTGCAAGTAAAAAAAAACCTGGATACATCTTAAAGAACAAGAGATCCGGTTGGAGGCTGCAGATTTCTAATGATGGGAAGTGCAGCCTCTTTGAATGCTGGTAGACCTGTTTTGTATACAACTTCGCCAGGCAGGTGGTTCCATATTCTGATTGTCCTTGGGAAGAAGGAGTATTTGAAGGAATCAATTGACGATTTTGGCACAGCAAATTTCAGTGTATGGTCCTTCCTTGCAAGATATGTTGCCGGAGTGACTATAGCTGGCATTGGCATGTTGACCAGTCTGTAGTGAATCTTGAAAAGAAGAGAGCATTGGTCCAGGAGTCGCCGATGATGTAGCGTGTCCCATCCGTGAGCAGACAACAGGTGTGAGGATGACGTAGACCACCTGTAGTCATGGGCAACAAACCGAGCTGCTGTCCTTTGCACTTGCTCAAGGTTTCTGATGGCAGTCAAGGTGTAGGGATTCCATGCCTCTGAGGCGTATTCAAGCTGGGGTCGAACCAGGGCTGTGTAAGCTCTCGACTTCACTTCTCTTGAGCATGGCGAAAGAGTTCGGCCGATAAGTCCTAGGGCCTTGCTGGCTTTTTGCCTGATATTTTGGCAATGTGTATTCCAGCGAAGATCTGGTGTTACAGTTACTCCCAGGTACTTATACTCCGAGACTCTTGGGACAATATCATCCTGGATGTGATATTGGTAGATCCTTGGACTGCGTTTCCGAGTAAAAGACATCACACCACATTTTCTAACGTTAAAGTGCATGAGCCAAGTTGATGACCATGAAGTTAAAGTATGAAGGTCCTGTTGCAAAGCATTATAGTCAGAGTCTGATGAAATTTCACGAAAGATTACACAATCATCAGCAAAGAGACGTATGGATGATGAAATGTCATCTTTAATGTCATTGATATAGAGTAGGAAGAGAGTAGGGCCGATAACTGAACCCTGCGGTACTCCTGATGAGACCTCCTTCCATGATGATTGACTCCCATCAACAACGGCTGACTGTGACCTTCCAATAAAAAAAGCACGGATCCAGTTGAGAGAATCCCCAGAAATGCCATAATATTGTAGTTTGATGGAAAGACGCTCATGCGGTACTCTGTCGAAGGCTTTCTGGAAATCCAGAAATACAGCATCAGACTGACTACGACTTTGAAGTGTTTGAGACCACTCATGGACCACCGAGGTAAGTTGTGTTACAGTTGATAACCCTTGTCGAAAACCGTGTTGTGCATCGGCAAGAATGTTATTTACTGCAATGTGCTTTGAGATGTGACTCAGAACGATATGTTCCATGATTTTGCAGGAGATACAAGTCAAGGAAATTGGCCTGTAGTTGGATGGGTCACTTTTGTCCCCTGACTTATGGATCGACGTTACAAAAGCTTGTCTCCGTTGGGATGGAACCACACCATTATCATAACTTTGTTGAAAGAGGAAGGCTAATGGTGGTGCAATTTCATGAGCCACAAGCTTGAGCAGTCTTGGTGGAATCTCATCAGGCCCACTTGCCTTTGAAGGGTTTAGCTGTAAGAGTTGCTTTTCAACACCAGATATATGAATATACAGCTGTCCTATGGCTGGATATGGAGAGGGACCTTTCTGAGGCATTGAGTGGACATCTTCTTGGGTAAAAACTTATTGTTTGGTGAGAAAAAAAACATTTAATTTTAATACAGTCCAAACATGAACTATTTAAAGACATAATTTGCAAAGGTTCGTAAGAGGTGTTGGACTGTTTGAAAGAAAAAAATTTGGAAAAGAAAGGGGGAAAGGGAAAATAAAAGTAAGAAGGAAGAGGGAATGAAGGATAAAAGAAAGGAATCAAGTCAACCGTGAGAAACATAAATGGAGCTATTATGATGAGACAGAGAACTAGGAATTAAGAATGAATGTAAAGAGGGAATCAAAATTCAAAGAAGAAAGGGGAAAGAGCAATGTAAAATGAGACAGAAAGAGAGAGAGAAAAACAGACAAATGATAGATCACTGATATGCCTACATGTGCTTAAAATGAAAATGTCTAGATTCACCTGTTAAAGAAACAAATCATTATTTTCTTATTGATTGGTGGCATTGACACTGGGCTCCAATGACAAATCTCTCCCATTTCATAAGTTAGGAATGCCATGACAGGTTGTGATCTTTGACCGAGTTCCTGTATGCTAAGTCTGTGTTGCTCTATTTTCTGTTGGGCCAAGGATATTTATAACCAAATGGCAGCTCTGGGGGAGTAGAAGCTGTAACTGTTTACTGTTGATCTTGGGTTCACAAATACCAGTTGTCTGGGTCATCTCATTATTTGGTTAATATGTTATATGTTGATATTCTAGTTGGTTGTGGAGATGAGCAGTTTCCTTCACTGATTTGACTCAACATGCTTTCTTGTTTCACTCCAGGTTTAAATATGATTTAATTTTTTTTTGGGGAAGAATTTAAACTTTTTAGTTTTTTTATATTTTTGTTCAGATTGCTTGCCAATGGAATAATTGGAGGTTTTAATGTGTGTTAATAGTTATAGTTTGTTGTACATTTATTCCAGGCACAATCTTCTGAAGACTGAAAAGAGCTTAAGAATATCTCTAAAATCGAATATCAGCACATACACACAAGGTCTATTGATCACTCAAAACTTTTTTAATTAAAGACAATATAAAAATTCACAACCCATTATGATCACTTGTAATGTTTGGCATGGCAAGCAGATTTTTGTATTCCCGGACGGTATGTCGAATCAAAGTCCCCTCAGTCTTTTTCTTTTTTATCATAATTATATGGTGCTATAATTTCTTTTGTAATCTAGTATCAAGTTTGAGCTGAAACAAACTTGAAATGGACAAAGAAGGAGAGGAAATTCCAGCTGTACCTGAAGAAAATGTTGCTGTTTACGATGGGAATACAGAATGCAGCGATCCTGGTAGTAGAGAGGGACATAAACCAGATAACGGATCTGAGGTTGTGTAAGTATTTCTTTCCTTCAATTATCATTGGTGCTTGTGTATTAGTGTATTTACCCCAATACACTTACAGCCTACTTGGAGGAAAGATCTGCAGGTTATCCAATTAAGTCTTAGCTCCCTGGTTCAAGTAGTGCTATACTAAGCAAAATCATAATGATGTGCTAAAAAGTAAATTTGCCTTAATTGAATCTTTTTGGACCACAGAACTCTGTTTGACTTGGAAGAAATTTGACTAAGTAGATATTATCAACAACATACAGGTAACTCTGCCTAAGTCGACCTTCCATCAGTCAAATAATCACCTAAGTCAAAGCAATTTAGGCCCGCAACACAAAGCTTAGCAATGATCGTAGAACATTTTTCTATGATTGATTGCATTGACTACAATGTACAATTCATCGTGAAAATCAAGCGTATTATTAATTGCTAACCTTTGTGTTACGGGACCCAGGTCTGAAAAAATCACCTCAAATTGGGTGAAGATCGTTTCGTGGAAGGTCAGCTTACCGGTATCTGAGTTTACCTGTAAATGCGACATTAACCTATTGATACTGATTCCTTTGTACAGGAACCACCCAGTAGTGCCGTTACTCTCTGTTCAAGCTTGTCCGCATTCTTTTTCTAGGGTCGATCAAGCCAGTAGCAGCGGCCTGCAACCAGATAACGATGAAGGCCAGACTGGACCAGCCCCACCCAAGAGAACAACTAGCCAGACTGAATTCAGATCCAGAGGCCCATCAGAGACAGAGGCAGGGATCACCGATGAAGATGGTGGTATCAATATTGTCAAACGACCTAGGTTACCATCGGTCAATTGTCCAGAGAAAATTGTAAGTAACTAGCAGGGATGGTAGTGAGTTTTTGAACTTTGCTGTTGGTGTAAATAGCTTTCAATGGGCCGCTAACCTTATTTATACATGTAGAGCTCAGGATCAAATATTCAGAGGCAAATCAGTTCCACAATATATGGTCATCTTGTAGCAAATATTTATTTTCTGAGCACATTGTAATGATAAACAATATCAGATTTGTATGCAGGAGAAAGGAACTGAAAGGACTCGTTAAGAAATCTTTCAAGAATGTGATTTAATTGAAAAATGGTGCTACATAACTTTTTAGAAGCACTTGCCCAGTCGGGCAAGTAAATTTTCAAATAGTTGGAATATACTTGCCCAAAAATCTATTTCACTTGCCTGAAAAAATCCTTGAAGTTTTACCTCTTCAAAAGAAAATTTTGCGGTTTTATAAACCATTAACCTTTTTCTCTCTTTTGACATGTACTGATCTACCTGCCATGACCAAAATTAGGGTCGATATCATATCATATCGACCTTAATTTTGGTCATTCTACTGTGAGAATATTGCTTGCCCAATTCGGGCAAGTAGTTTTGGTCTTTACTTCAAAACGCTTGCCCGACTCTAACTTTTACTTGCCCTGGGCACTCGGGCAAGTGCTTATGTAGCACCTTGTACTGTATATATTTTTCATTTTTGTCATAGATTATCTGCTTAGACCTGGCCAGTGAGGTGAATAGAGTACCTTTCCTGCAAAGAGATGGGTGAGTCATTCAGGGTCCTGTCACGTAAAGCATTGTGAAATTCCATCTTATAATCAGATACACCCCTGTCACTTAAAGCATTGTGAAATTCCATCTTATGATCAGATACACCCCTGTCACTTAAAGCATTGTGAAATTCCATCTTATAATCAGATACACCCCTGTCACGTAAAGCATTGTGAAATTCCATCTTATAATCAGATACACACCTGTCACTTAAAAGCATTGTGAGATTCCATCTTATAATCAGATACACCCCTGTCACGTAAAGCATTGTGAAATTCCATCTTATAATCAGATACACCCCTGTCACTTAAAGCATTGTGAGATTCCATCTTATAATCAGATACACCCCTGTCACTTAAAGCATTGTGAAATTCCATCTTTTAATCAGATACACCCCTGTCACTTAAAAGCATTGTGAAATTCCATCTTTTAATCAGATACACCTCTGTTACTTAAAGCATTGTGAAATTCCATCTTTTAATCAGATACACTTTGTGTTAATATTGAGGTTCTCCTTTCAAGGTATCGTAAACTGCAAGCTTGTGAAAAGTGGAAAATTACCAAACCTCGAACTCCTGGGACTTAGTAGTTTAGACACGGGTGTTTAAATTTGGAAGATTTGGAAAATTTGGCCAGCTGTTAGTATAGCAGGCAAGGAAATATGAATTATTTCCTAGGGCAATATTTGAATGGGGGCAAATTCTTTCATTTCAAGGGCTACTTTTTCACAAGAAGCTATGATGTGGTAAATGTAAATGTTGATTTTCTAAAATGTTCTTTAATACTGTTTATAGGAGAGATTGTTTCCCCCAAATATGATAAATTTTAGGGGTGATTCTGGCCATGATGAGGGAGAAAATTGCTCATTATTTACTGTTTGTCAATTAATTTCCAGGTGATTATAAACCTGAAGTCAGCAGACAGAATGTAACATAATTCCTTCTTTTTTTACAGGACTAAACACCTACCCATAGAGTTGGTGAAAAGAGCATTGAGTATCTTTATAAGAACTAAGAGTAGCATTAACCCAAGACACCAGTTTGCATTAGTGGTGCTCCAGGAAAGTGCTGTGTGGGTAAGTGAATTCAATATGCCCCTTACCAACAACATTTTTAGGGGTAAATGCATCAGCAAATAGTTGGATTAAATGAATCCAAGTGTGTTCGATCATTGAAAAATGATCATAGGAAATTAGTTATTGATTGTAAACCTTTGACGAAGTCCTAGACGCCGTAACACAAATGTTAGCGATTAATCGCTAAATGAAATTACCAATCAAGATCCTTGTTGCATGTGCATTTTGCTAAATAGACTGACTATGAACCAATCAGAACTATTCTTTGAAATTAGCGATCAATTGCTAACCTTTGTGTTACGGGACCCAGGACTCGTATTTGAGAACTGTGACAATGGTAAAGAAAAATTAACCATAGTTCTATAGTTTTATCATCATTATTACATAATTATTATTTTGTTGTAATCATTATTATCATCATCTTCATCATCATCCTCATCTTCATCATCACCATCATCATAGTTACCATCGTCAATATCATCATCAATGTCATCTTCATCGTCATCTTCATCATCAACATCATTATCATCGCCATCATCATCATCGTAGTCACCATTGTCAATATCATCATCACCATCTTCAACACCATCACCTTCATCACCATTATCTTCATTATCACTATTATAATACTATTATTCTTTCTGATTTTTAAAGCTGCAAGACTTTACTTCTGATGTGGAGGAGTTTCTCAATGTAATGTTTGATCTGACCAGTGAGACACAGGATTGCGAGTCATGTGACCTTACATCACTCTTTGAAACCATGTAAGTAAAGCGTCAGGATTGAACATAATACCCTAACAAGGCCGGTCTTATAATTCATAGGATGGTTCTGCTGACTGCAGAATTGCCCTGAAAATCATGTTGCCTCTGTTATTATCTAAAAATTTCAACTTTTGTTATCATTTTAAAGCCAAGTGAGCAATCTTTCATGAGGAAGAGTCCTAAAATTCATGCTAAATTAACATATTTATACTTTGGTTGTAGATCCAGGAAGTTCTGATAGAGTATGAGCAAGCCCTCATTATGAAATGTTGAAAGTCAGATGGAAACAGTGTCAGGGCCATGGATGGGGAGGTGACGATTTTACCTGATAATGTGATAAGAATATACATGAATAGTAACATTATGTTATATTGATTGAGAACACAGGGAATGCTGTAGATATCTAATTCTCCAAGAAAGCTAATTTCATGAAAAAATTCTTCTCCATACGTCATAGTGTATTCCTTTATTTTTAATAGTTTTCTGTTTTCGGATATAACCATTTTAACCATGCATTTCATATCAATGTACTTCACTTACATTGCCAAAATGCCATTTTTCCTCTGTGGTAATTGTCAAATTCTGAGTAGGATAAACTTCCAGGTTATATTTCCTTGTTTCTGACAGCGCAAATAAAGTAGATCTACCAGTGATTGATGATATTGAAGTCTTGCCTCCTCCATACGTCATTAGAACTCTGTTTTTCTATGGAAGGTCAGCTCTCATTCCAGAGTTTATCAGCGGTCGAGAAGTGAGTACCAGATAACATATTTATAATTGTTTGGCTGAAACTATTTCTTAAAGCCTTTAAAAAACCTTGGCAATTCAATGTAACCGCTTTATTAAGAAAATAGTTTTGAAAAATATCACTAAAAACCCCTTTAAAATTGTCTTAATATTTCCCTAGTTCATATCATGCTATTTAATTTTAATTGGAAGAGTGTTAGGTTAGATTTTGGCTTGATACTGTATCAGATAGATTTAAAATTTCTCCATAGATGAATTGCAATCCATATGTCTCTCCTTATCTTATGGCTTGTATTTGATCTATTTATTTTCATTGATATTGCCAAATAAAATTGTGATAATCCATTAGTCCATATTGATGTTTTATGTTATCATTTTCTCTCCCTTATATAGGCTCAAGTAGCCCTATCAAATTCACCATATTTCTTCTTTGATGTCTTCTATCTCCACGAATCACCATCGGAAGAAAACTATTGCAAGGTATGTGAGACAGAATGATTTTAAAGGGGATTGTAATAGATAAAAGCAGAAGAAAAAAATAAAGAAAATATTGGTGAAGGTTCGTCAAAAATCTTTCAAAGAATTAAAGAGTTATGAATTTTCAAAATTTGAATTTGTGATATCATATGCGAGTAGCAGCCCCATGTGACATGTAATATAAATTCTCTAAATTCTCATTTTTTAATGGTTCATGATAGTACTTCAAAATTAAGGATTGAAGATTTTTCAGTTATGACATTCTTTTGCCTCGAGAGAGTTTTCTTCAGGAATCAGGAGTCTGTTTTTCATACAATATGAAGTTGCTAAAATAAAGCTTTTTATGAGCTACCCTCATATTTATACATTTATGAATTTTGAGATGTGGTTTAACAGTCCAACAACGAATTTCATCCCTTTTTACTACCGGTATTCATCTTTATTTTTTTGTCTTGTATGCCCATGCAGGACATCTATGATGTTTTCCTAGACCTTGACAAGAACAATACGTCATACATCCATGAGGTTGGACGGATGATACCACACCTTTACAACAAAATGGCTTCATTAGTGGCTCATCCATTACAGAGACCTGAACAAGTGTTTGCTTCATACTCGCTGGAGATAGAACAATGAGGACATTCCAATGAAGGAATGACAAATTGGAATCTTGAGGAATCGTTCATTGGCTATGATCATCCACTATATGACAATGACAATATTCCAAAGATGAGTTAAAACATGAACAATTGTTTGCCTCATACTTGCTAGACAAAACAGTGAGAACATTCCAATGAGGAGTGGACAACGTGTAATCTTCGGGATCAGTTCTTCATTAGTGGCGCACCAGTGCAGAGACCTGAACTAGTGTTTGCTTCATACTCGCTGGAGATAGAACAATGAGGACATTCCAATGAGGAGTTAACAACATGGAATCTTGAGGAACTGTTCATTGCCTTTGATCATCCACAGAAATTGTTAACCTTTACTGTTCGCCTTTGCAAGATAGCTTCATTGGTGATTCATCTATTATACAGACCTGAAGAGGGGTTGTTAGTGTTGGATCATCTATCTGAATAAGTTATAAGGTGATCATTGTATGTATCCTGGATCTGGAACAGAGGCAGGTCATTCTTTTATTTGAGGATTGTACCCATTTCTTTTGTCACTGATCTCCAGAAGAAGTCATTTCAAGTCAGTCTGATATTTTCAGTACATAGTACAGTCATCCAGTTTACATCTGGGTTAATACTGGAAAAAGACATATTAGCATCTTGCCAAAAGATAATACTACTGCAGTGTGATTGAAGCCTTTTTTTATTATGTTCACAATCCGGCAACTCACCTACTGATACAGCACATCCTTCAGTGATTTCCTACCTTATTGGCATATACTGTCAAGGTATTGTTACAAATCACAAAGTACTGTTTTTCACTTTTCTAGTGAAAGCAGGATCAGTGTTTTTATGTGTCCCATGATCTGTTTTTATCATTGATTTTGAATACAGTACTCAATATTTCATATATTGCATCTTTAGTTTGTTTTTCATGCCTACTGTATGTGATTGGTGGAGGCATTATATTTTGCTAATACATTGCTAAATTTCAGACTCATGAAATACATACGTGTATGAGGAAACATTATTTTGAATTTCACATTATGTTTGCAGTTGATAAATAGGAACCATCGGGGGTCCGTTGCAGAAAGAGTTGCGTTTAACACAAGTCTAAAAATCAATCGCAAGTCCCAAATGCGTGCTGTTGATTGGTTGAAAATCAAGTTGCGATTTTTATGATTTTTAGAGTTGCGATTGATTGCAACTCTTTATGCAACGGGCCCCTGGTCAAACATTGTAAATTAGGGTAGCAAACAACAGCTTTCATTTCAGATAAAAGGGCGAATAGAGTTGGATAAAATTTTGACTTTTTGAAGGTGAATGTCAAAGTTACTTAAGTTACAGTATTAGACCCCTGTTACATCTGAAAGTTTCCTACCCGAGACCCGACCGAGTCCACTTGCAACCTTGACTGGATTATTGGTGGATTAGCTTCGGGAACGGACCGAGTCCGAAATGTGGTCTGTTTACATCACAGCGTTCATTCCCTCCCCTATCGGTACGGTTTCGAGCGGTATCCGATTGCTGACATCAAAGGGCGCTCTCGATCTAGGCTCTGAATAATTTGCGCGCTAATTGAAGTTGTTTACATGTGCCGATCATTTCCAGAGAGAGTCGAAACGACTCTTTACCTTAACCCCAGATTCTGGAAGAATGCTGATAATCCCAGCAGTCGTTGAAGATATGATCGACTTGAAAAGGATACATTTAAAATGCTTCCTTCTTTCCACTCAAATCAAAGACTTTATCAATCACATGTCGCATGCCACAAAACATTCGAAGAACGACGGGGCTGGGGAGGGGATAGGGCGCGCTATGACGTAATTTGACAGCTGGCGAATGGACCGAGATAGGTTAGAAAGCTTGTGTGCGTTTACATCTACAAATCGGTGGACCGGGGCCGGCCCGATACCTTCCCGAGACTACCTCTGGATGTGGTCTCGGGTAGGTTCGCTAAAAGGTGGCCCGAGGTAGGTTTGGGATGTTTACATCTGATTTCTTTCCGACCCGAGGTAGGCCCCGGGCCGGCCCGAGGTAGGGAATCTCTCAGATGTAACAGGGGTCTTAGACCTTATGCATCATGATCTCATTACTCCCTTCCCCGAAGGTTATAGTGTAGGAATATGCGTAAGCGGAGTTGTCAGAGATGCGCCAGCTGCAGAACACCAATGCACACAAGGCAATGGCACTAACCGCTTACTAGATGGCAGCACAATCACGTCAATGCATAAGGTCTATAGGCGAGGAGGATGAAGACTGTAGACATGGAGGAGCTAAATGGAGCTTTAAAAAACGGATTATGTTCATTCTTGATATGTGCGGGGAAGAGAACCTTTGCTTGGGTAGTGCCAAGGGCGGTGTCCAAAAATATTGCTGCTGTTGTTTATAGAGAAATACCGAGAGTGATCATGGTCAGAATTCTCTTTGATACATCATATGAACGAGTCATTTATTTAGACTCCCCAATGTATATTTACTTTATATATGTATGTGTTTGTTTTATATTCAATAAAATTGAATTTAAGAAAAGAAATTGATTTTTTGGCTCTTCGAACTTCATCTACATCATACAAAAACATTCCAGTTAAAAGAGCGATTTGTATCTAAGCTAGTCCTTGTTAATTACCCCCTGTAAATCAATATTGTGCTCAATACTAGACTAGGCTTTGGGAATGAATAAAGTTTATCGCACATATGAAAAAAATATATTCAGTATTCATTGTCCAAAAAAACTTGGAGGACAGTGTTTCACCAGGATTTAAGTGCGACTAAAAAATCACTTGAATTTCAGTTGCATTCTGTATAGTGCGTTTCAGAAAAAAGGTAATCCAAATCTAGAGGGATGGTATTCGAATTATATTCAATTTTGTGAAATTATTCTGCATGGATGTGAAAGAGAAACTTGTCAGCTTTCCATTGATACCCTATTCGTACAATTTGTGCCACACATGACCGAATTAAGTGATGTTGAAGACAACAGGTGCAGATACCACTTTCTCCAAGTTTTCGAAAACTTGATGAAAGGGCAGATGACGATGTGAATACTTTCATCCATGCCTGAGCGTGAAAACAATCTTGATTGGACCTTTTTCTTCCAAAGGAGTGTAAATGGGCGAAAGTAATTGCAAATGATTAACGAGGAGATTGTACCACAGTCGTTGGACTAACATTTTGAGAGGCAGGTTCGAGGAGTGTACCTGCATCTTTAGTGGATTCAGGACTAGCACTCCTGTCCTTCGATCCAACATCGTTCGAGATAGACTCAAAGAAGTTGAAAGAACTCTTTGGACATCAAGTTGTTGCCCTCAACCATGACGTAGAATGGCCACCAAGATCCCCTGATCTCGCACCCTGTGATTATTTTCTTTGGAGACACTTAAAATAAGTTATTTGTAATTCCTCCTCAAGATCTTGATGATTTGCAGGGCCGAATTCGACATGAGGTGGATGCTTTTTTTGTGCAATGATCGGGCAATGGTAAGACGAGCTGTCCAAGATATCCTTAATTCCTCCACGCTACCGGTTTTGTGTGCAAAGGAAGAGGACATGTTGAAGGTGTGGGTGAATAAGACAATTACCTTTCAATCGTTTCAGATTTTTTACCCACTTTACCAAAACTTGTCTTCAACATCAATTAATTCGGTCGTGCGTGGCGCAAATGGTACAAATAGGGTATCGATGGAAAGCTGAAAAGTTTCTCTTTCAAATCCATGCAAAGTAATTCCACAAAATTAAATATGATTCGAATATCAGCCCTCTAGATTTGGATTACCTTTTTTCTGAAACGCACTGTATAATGCATCATGGCATTGATCAGATCATGTGCACTTTGGTGTGTAATACCTCAGTCACAATTGCTCTACGACGAGTCGAAAACAAACGTTTTAACATTTTTTGTACCAGCTACATATAGGTGGTTTGAATAAAATGAATATAATGGCTGTTTTCGAACTGCCGCCATAGAGCAAATATGACCGAGGTATTAGCACAATCTTTGTAAAACGCCCCCCCCCCGAGGACTTACACTGTATGGGGAGGGGGGTATTGATACCTAAACTTTCGTTTAGACTTGAAAATTTAACGTTTATGGTTTTACTCAAACCCATTCCCCTTTAACTGTTTAATGAAGTCCAAGCTTTGTGAAAAACTTGACTTCTGTGATCAGCTCATATTATTAATCTACATGAGTCTGAAGGATGGAATGTGACCTCAAAAGAGGGGTAAATGACAGAGACAAAATATTCAGAACACCTCAAACTTTGAAATGCTGCATCATCACATACAATTTATTATGAAAACAAAGAAACATTTCATATATTTTCTCTTTTCAGACCAGAAGCCTACCCCAAAGTAGTCGCCCCATTTCACATAGAAGTTTTAACCCCAACATACTCTGTAAATTAATATAAAGATTAATTCTTCTGAATGAAATGGGGTGACTATTTTGAGAGGTTCCCAGCCTTATAAACATAAAACTATTTTTGACTGAATCAGAACAATGCAGCTTGTTCAATAGATAACCTATCTGAAGGTGGTAGACAAGATTACAACCAAAATGGGAAAAAAATGAAAAAATAAAGTGACATAAATAGAGACATGAATGCTTCTCTTGCTATCATCACCATCATATACAAAAGAAACTGAATATTGGTTGAGATCTAAAAAAAAATAATAAATTACCACGAATTACCAGAAATCATGATAATAAAATACATGAAAATCATGTATCGAATTTAGTTTGATTTTGAAAAAGTAAAAACTATT
Source organism: Lytechinus pictus (assembly GCF_037042905.1). NCBI lineage: Eukaryota > Metazoa > Echinodermata > Echinoidea > Temnopleuroida > Toxopneustidae > Lytechinus > Lytechinus pictus. Next base: position 31,576,671 of record NC_087255.1, on the reverse strand, counting down.
CACTAAAAAGTATGCAGTATGCCTGTGGTGAAAACATTAAATGGACACGGATAATTCTATCAAGGAAAGTCAACATTCACAGTAAAAAACTGTGGAATTGAAGAACATCGAAAAATATGAAGTGGCTGCATTAAGCAAGGTAAAGCATTCATATAATTCATTTCCTTAATGTAAAACAATACATTGTATACCAGCAAGAGTTGCAATAATCCCAATTAAAATAAAAACCATAATTTAACATCCCAACAAATGCATCAAATGGAACACTGTAAAGAAACAAGTGACTAAAATTACATGATTCATATTAATGGACACAGTGCCATGATAAAAATACAATAATAAATCATTAAGTATTGCTCTTTTAGAAAAACAAAGTTTGTAGAAATGGACTTTGACATCTTACAGTCACTTTGGTATGAATGTTTCTATCTCCCCGACATCCCATGAACCAATATTTCACACCAAAATCTGAATTTTGAAATCTGCATCAGAGAAAAAATGTCTGAGATTGTTTTTTGCCTTGGTAACAAATTATACATCCCTGCTTCACTCTCTAAGCCGGTCACAACGCAGGAAAAATATACCATCTCAAACAAAAACATTACAAAATTCACAAATCCATTTCCAGCAGCATTGACATTACATAACTATCAATACCACTCCTTCATAAAAATATGAAGATATCATTGAATTTTAGTACTTGGTACATGTGTGATAAGGAAAAAATAATTTTTTGAAATGTGATTACACACGCAGGTTGAATGGAAATGAAGTATAGTTTTCATCGCCTCAAAACAGTCTTGCCCACTCTTTGAAGTATTAAATCCCAATAACCCAGCAGATCCCAATTTTAATCATGATAACCCAGCAGATGATTTTAAGTACAGTCCAGGGGCACGTAACACAAAGCTTAGCGATTAATCATTCAGTTGATTTGTATGCTTGATTTCACATAACGATCAATGTATTCAATCATAAACATCAGCCCTACAGTCAAGCACAAAGCTTTGTGTTACCTGTCCCTGGTGTTGGTATTGATCAGATCAAGCTTCTCCCAAACAGGTTTGGGTTTAGAAACATTATACCAATCAACATCAAATGGAGCCTATCATACCACAACCCTGGTTGGGTGATGTGGATGTTCTTTCACCCCAACACCGTACTTTCAATCCCCCGATATATGAATAATAAAGTCTCTGATCCAAGGATTATTTTACAATTCATCCTTAGGAAGATCAACATCATCTTCGTCATCCTCAGGTAGCTCTTCGTCATCCTCTTCAAAATCTCCCATATCCAAATCTAAATCATCCATATCTAAATCTTCTTCTTCTTCATCTTCATCATATTCGCCTTCCTCTTCTTTCCTCTTGGCCTCTTCCTCCTCTCGTACTTTCCTTTCCTCTTCGTCTTGTTCATCTTTCATTTTCTTTTCACCTGCCTGCAATGTCAATCATAACACATTAGAGGGTTACTGGAATAACATCATGCAAATCTTTTCATGTACTACATACTTTTTTTAACTACATTTGTTAATCCCTGTACTTAAAGAATGTCCATGTTCAATAAAAACATTCAAAAGAATAATAAAATTATATCACAAATGATGGGGATGTCATGAGCAATCATCAGGATGCTGAACTGGGGTGTTTCATCAACACTTAATAGTCTGACATGTCGGATCTAAAAACTTTTCTTGATTTAAATTGTCTAAGAAGCAGTTGTCTGACTGTATTATGGAAAGACAGATTTTGTTTGTTTGAAACATGTGACAAGTCCTTTCATGAAACACCACCCTGGGCTCCAAAAAGGGCTTTGAGATGATGTGAAAATGATACCATTGCATAATCAACACCAGGGTCATGAAGGTTAGTCATTAATCATATGCTTGATTTACACGATTGAATGTACATGGTAGTCAATACAATCCATCGCAGAAAAATGATCTACAATCAAAGCTAAGCTGTGTGTTAAGGGCCCCAGGTGATGTTAACTTGTGCAGACTCTTTTCTTTTTGTTCAAGATCAGTCGTCAATTTACACACGTTTACAGCTCAGTGTGCAAAAGTGAGAAGCCGTCATCGTCAAGATTAGCTGTTCCAAAACGTATCAACAGATGAAATCAGTAAGCATTTTTCTCAGCAGGACTTGCTCAGCCCCGAAAGATGGTTTGGTTTAATGCCATTTCATCATTTCACATCTGTCACAAAATTGTTTATGTTATGTAAATTACCATATTAGCAAGTGTCGAGGTTACACAAATGAATAATGTTCACTTAATGAAAATAACCACTTACCTTTGTTTTTTCAAATAATTCTTTTGCTTGTGTCTCTGCTTCTTCAAGATCATCTGTTATAAGTACATTGTCGAAAATTGTTCCTGATTTTACCTGTGGGACAAAACAAACAATTATCAGCTCTTGACATTCTTATTTTATTATTTCCCCCAAGATCTCTCCTGTGACTCAATATTCCCCAAGATATTCCAATAGTCACCTTTTTTAGGACTTGCATCTTTTTATAAGCAGATACTTGACACCATAATATACTGTTAATAATAATCACATTTGCTTGCCTGTATACTTTGATACAAAATATCTTGATAAAAATTGTGAAGAAAAAAAAATGTGTGCACCTCAATGAACGGATGTGGTTGAGAATTATTCTACGTGAGCTATTACTCTGAGGGTGTGCCCCCCTCCCATTTTTGTTTTCAATAATTATGTGATTCATCAATATACTGACTGAAATGGACTTTTACTTCTGGTTCAAGAACAACCCACCAGGGAGGAGGATTCCTCTGTGACCATCTTTGAAGATGATATCTTTTAGGTGGTCTCCAAAGTCATTATCATAGGCCAAACCAGTTTCATAAGAGGCCCCTGGTATTTCATGAAATAAAGTTTCCTCTGAGCCAATCAGATGCAAAGATTTCAGTAGCTTATAATGATAGTAGCTTATAACAATAGATAGTAAAAATCACTACATGTATTTGTTTCATGAAATGCTTCCCAGGAGTCTTGACCTCAAGGGAGCTCTCCACTAACAGAATGTTTTATGTGGGAAACCAACTAAGGGAATAGTCTGTTACACTTTAAGGGGTACTCATGATGTTTTTGCATTAAAAAAAAAAATTCTTAGTATCGAAATTAGATATGCCAGCTGATGGAAAGGCATCAGTAGGAACTACTCACAATTCCACTTTGTTATAACTAACAATAGGACCATTCCATAATATAACCACTTTTTTGTACACCGACCCTCACACTTTGAACTAGTAGGGCAATTCCATAAAATAATCACTTTACTTTTTGTAAACCTGACCCTCTATATCTCCTCTTATGAATTGCTCAAGCCCAGAAAGGTCCCACCTACGAGGGGTCGGAGGTCAACATTTTGAGGGCATTGCTCAATATCAAAACGAAGCCTGGCTGAATGAATGCATTGAACTGTTTGGATAGATACGTCTTCATTTTGTCTACTTACCTGCCATAAATCAAAACCAATAGCACCAAAGCTTTCATAGCTGTAAAGGTTTTCATCTGCTTCATATTCAGGGTTCTCAATCTCGGGATGTACCCATTTTCCTTTGTAGTTGGGGTTGTCAATTTTCTTGGGTGACCATTCTCCCTGAAATAGGAAAAAAAAAAATTGTTATAATAATCAAGAATAGGTCAAAATACATCAAGGATTGAAAAGCAGAAGGATGTTACCAACTTATGAGCCAATATTTGGAGAGTTTGGATAGCTGCAGAAGGGGATAGCTCTTAACCCCGAAAAGACTCATGAAGCCAGTTAACCTGGACCCATCTCACAGCCGGGATCTCGGTCGCCGATCTTGCGAGCACCACAAAAAATTGAACAGTGGTGGTGTGCAATGTAATCTACAAGGCTGTATGGTTAATTATTCCAGAAATGATAAAGAATTTACATGTGAATTAATTATGCTAATTTATGCATTAAAAAACATGGCATAAATTCAACAATTAAATTCCATGATATACCGTCCAGCCCCAATACATGAGAGCAACACCAGCACAACTATATTTCTATGAAAAATCAGGTATAAAAATGTTACAATCCATTGTAAATATCATGCATTATATCTTTATCAGGGGGTGAGTGGTCACAAATAAAAAGATCTGTAAAAAGCAGAAGAGTGTTGAAAAAGTCTGAAATAGAAAGAGCTCCCATACTTTTTGTACAGAGGAAGGCCAAAAATAAGCTGAAATTAAGCTGAAAATCAAAACAAAAAAATCTGAAATCAGATAAAAATCTGAACTCTCACACCCCTGCTTTATGTACACCCTATGGAGGGTATTAGGCATGCCTTGAGAGAGGTAATACTGACCTGGTAATCTGGATTGTTAATCATTGGTGGTTCCCATTCTCCATCCATCTCATCATCCCAATCTTCTGGCTTCTGGGCATCAGGGTCAGCAATGAATTCTGGCTTTTCCCAATCCTATGCAAGCAGAAAGCAATATATTGGTTATTTGTATAAAATACAATGAATTCCAGCTTGTCCCAATCCTACCGAGGTAAATATATTTGTTTTTTATTTATTCTTTTTTTTTTTGGGGGGGGGTCTTGCCTTGCTGCCATCTTTCAGTCAAAAGTTTATAGGGGAAATGTTGCTGTTGTGGCAAAACTTTAAAGGGAGTAAATAACTTTGTAGACTTTTGCAAAAATCTGAGCTGTGCTGCTCTACATGCTGTCCATGCATGCATTAATGTTTCAAGAGGAGACCCAGAAAATTAAATTTCATAAGCATCATGCATGCTTCACAAGAAGTTGAAGAGTTACCATTTTCTCTCCATAGCCCATACATGGAGACCATGGAGACCTTCAGAAATTATGTCAGTTGGTCTTCTTCTCAAATTGGCGAATAAAGTTAACTATTCACCTTATAAAGTATCAACAGATGAAATCAGAAAGCATTTTTCTCAGCAGGACTTGCTCAGCCCCGAAAGATGGTTTGGTTTAATGCCATTTCATCATATCACATCCGATAAAATACAAGCAACTATGTGGACGATTGTGATTTTAGTCATGATTATCACAGCAATTCAGTGACGGATCAGCTTCAAAATCTCTGGTGATCCATGTTTGACCTGAAGGTTCGGAATTACAATTACAGTATAAGCTGTAAGAGAAAAAAAACATTTTAAAATCCTGCAAGATGTTAAAGAATCCTACCTCTGGCTTTGTGTCTTCAGGATCATCAAGTTTCTCATTATCATCCCAGTCTTCTGGTTTTGTTGCATCAGGATCCTTGATCATCTTAGGTGGAAGGAAGTCCCAATCATCCTCAAGGTTACCTGACTGAGCCTTCTGGTTGTCAATACGCACCTCATAGGTATTATCTGGCTTGACAATCAGGGTGTACAGATGGGTGAATTCATCATCCTGTAAGCAAAGATGAATGACGATTAGAACTATGATTAATATTTACTTGGTCTTCAAGCAGCCAGTTTAGACAATTTACAAGGCACTCTACATACGGCACCCTGATAAGAGTATAAAAAGCTTGCTTTTCCAAAATTTGCCTCATTTTCCTGAAGACGACAGGAACATTCTTGTTGAAACATTGAACTTGGGTGGTCCTTTTCAGGACCAACACATGCCCACAAAAGAAGACATGGTGAAACCTCTATGATGATTTATTCTTCACCATGGAGACCTTCAGAAATTATGTCAGTTGGTCTTCTTCTCAAATTAGCGAATAAAGTTAACTAACACCTTATAAAGTATCAACAGATGAAATCAGAAAGCATTTTTCTCAGCAGGACTTGCTCAGCCCCGAAAGATGGTTTGGTTTAATGCCATTTCATCATATCACATCCGATAAAATACCAGAGGTAGACTGTACCCAACAGCAATGTAAATTACCATACTGATGAACAATAAGGCTATAAAAATTACATCTTTATCTTCTGACCCAATTAGTCCACTTAAGCTGATTACAGTACTTTTGAAACACATGGGGTCAATGGTGTTGGTACACACAAAAAAAAAACTTTATACACCATGGGATCTTTAAGCTGAAAACAAAATTCATATTTTCATTTTTAGCACTTTAATAAAAAAATTAACCAGGGGCCTGTAACACAATGCTTAGCAATGATCATAGAACATTTTCTACAATTGATTACATTGACTACAATGTACAATCAATCGTCAAAATCCAGCTTACGATTAATTGCTAACCTTTGTGTTACGGGACCCAGGAGTGTTTCACAAAGGTTTAAGTGTGACTAGAGTCATACTTTATCCAACTCATAACCTCAGTTATGACTACGCAGCTATGTACATTCTCTGTGCATGATCTGTACTAACGAGTTTATGTGTATATACCACACACCTGGGAATTAAAGTGTGATTTATATGGTCACATTTAAATCTTTGCGAAACACCACCCAGATGAATGTCTGATCATTTACCTTGCATCGAATATCCTTCTTAATAAGAAGATTTTTGCCCTTGTAGCTGAAGATGACATGAACCTTCTTGGTACCAGGTCCACAGATGTCAGGTCCTGTTTAATCAAAATCAAGAGATACATTCAATTAATTCATTCACTTTCCACATAAAAACACATCATGAAACTTCAAAATTCAATTGTTAAACATTAGTCATCATTAAAAACCAGATGCTTGACAAGGATAACCACGCATGCTAACAGATGGTAAGGATGCAGTAATGTTCTCTTATAACTCACTGCACATTAATGAGAACATCTTTGAGGAAAGTCACATTTGTTTCATTTATCTATGCAGTAAAAACAAATTGTGGTTTGAAACATAGTATTATGTGAAGAGTAGGTGCATTGTTCTAAACATTAATTAAGGAATTTTGTGTACTGCTCCATCCTTGAAATGCCCAGTAATTATTTTAGCAGCTGGGGAGTCAAGACATAGTAAAATTTCTGAATTCAACATTATTACCAACCAACTTCAACCAAACAATCTAGAAAATGAACATCATTGAGAATATACATGTGTAGCAGAAGAGGAAATGAGAGATAACCAAGGCCTAACCAACCTCCATCATTTCCACAACACTAACTGGGAATTAAATAATGGAATCCATGAGGAAGAATGAATTGTTCAGAAATAAATGACATTGCTTCTTTTGTCAGTTACCTAATATTTTTCTACAATTTGGTTTGACGCATTGCTTTTACGTTATTTCTCTCTGCGTGTTCCTCATGAACACAAGATTCAAGATTTTAAAAAAAAATTATGGGAAATGGTAAGAATGCTCTGTAGATTTTTTTTCAAAGAATCACAGAAAACATGAAAATATTAGATAACACAGCACAGTCTGATAAAAGCGAAGTCAGATTTCGCTTCCAAGTATGATTCCTGAAAAGTGGAGTTTCCTTCAACTGCACATCAAATTGATAACTGTAATCATCATAGCATACATGTATTTATTGTATTTTTTTTGTTTTTAATAAAAGTGGAGAAAAAAATAAAATGAATCGAAGAGAAATGTCCTTACCAAACATGATGTTGTAGGGAGAATCACCGTGCATATCTTTCTGTTCCAAGTCCGATGCAAAGAGTTTGACGTATCCACCACCACAATCAATCTTCTGCTCGTGCTTTACAGTGAACTGAATGACAAGATCCTTGCCCTCATTGCTGAACTCGTTCTCAAACTTTGCAGAGAGGCCATAGAACTTGGCATCCTGGCTAGTTTGGATACCTGTAAAGTTGAAGTCAAATCAAACAATACAGCATAGGATAAGATTCTTTACTTTTTGAGTGTAAAGTGATCAGGAAATTAGTTTAAAAGGAGGGGAAATATATTTTATAACAGATCTACTTTGTGTAAAATAAATAGATAGGCATGGATGGCAGCATCATATTTAGAAATCTGGAACTAGACACAAATACGTAAAATCAATATCTGACTGGTCCCAGCTAATTCAGTTCCTTCTTGTTACATTTTGTACACTCTGGCTTTTTTAAGGCCTCCCAGACCCTACCTACATTGCATGTTGCTTTCATTAAAATCTATACAATAGAACTGAAGATGTGTCAAGTACATTTTAGTTAAGAAAAGCCGATCTGAAAAAAAGATCAAGACGAAAGTCTTACCCTTATCTTTCTCAGCATCACCGTAGAATTTTCCCGCAGTCCACTTGAACTTGCCAGCATCACTGCCTTTGCTTGTGGATTCAACCCAACGAGACTCCCAATCTTCTGGAAGGTAAGAAACAAAAAAATTGTTTTGCAACTTGCATCAACTAGCAGTCCATGACTAAGCAGTTGGGAGTATAAAATGATCATTTGAAACATAGTATAGTAAGAAAGCACTGTCATCTTGTGAATATTTTTCACCGTATTGCGCAATGGCGTATGCAATGATGAACACTGCTTGCCACTGGCAACAAGAAAAGAGCAAAAACTCGCATCATGCCCAATTTGTAAACACTATTCTCTTACTAATGATAGGAGAACAACAGCAGTTACTGTAGTCTAGCATTTGATCACGGTGTGACTCAATTTCAATATTGTTGTTATAAATCAATATGAAAAGATAAGATTTAAGACCAATGCATTCACAACATATAGATTCCCTATTATACCAATATATTGGACTGAGTGATCTGCCCATTGAAACAGTGCAACTGTTTTCCATGATTAAAGCCAAGATGGTGGCAGAACCATTAAAAAATTTTCCTTGCAGTTCTGAAGTAAAACAAAACTTTTGGTTGAATTGTTAGGATTACAGAAGGTCCAGAATTCTGCCGCATGACTCGTGAAGCGTTCAGAGCTATTTGAGCATATCACTCCAGTTCTCAAGGAATTATACTGGCTGCCTGTTAGGCAAAAACTAAAATACAAAGATCTACTCTTGGTTTTATTAAGCTTCTAACAAACCACATGCCAGTGTATCAATCTTCTGGAGGTGAAGAGATAATGAAGACCTTGTCTTCAGGGAATGTTCACCAACTAAAGAAGTTTGAGTGAAGAGGTCCTTGGGCGACAGAACTGTTTATGTTGCAACCCCTCATTTATGGAATTCACTTCCAGTGAAAATCAAATCTTGCAAGTCACCAGAAGTCAGAACTCTCTTACAACAAATTAATGACTTTTTAATACCTTATGAAGTAAGCGTTTGCTTAACTCATACTGTTGTGGACTTGCTTGTTACTTTGACTTACAACTTGGTTACAGATAACTGATTGTGTAATTTTTCTTGTCAATTTGTTCAATTTCTATGTAGGGGATCTGGAAATTAGGGGATCAAATTTGCGATGCCCAGTTACGTGGTTACAAAATTACGCAACATTATGTAAGTGCATGTCAGACCCAAAATTGCTCAAAAACGTGAATTCATGTACAAATCCAATGCAAATTGTGTACTTAGCCAAAATTCATAAATGTATCACTTTTTCGACTTTTACTGATTATTTAAACTTAATTTTGTCTTGTTTATGATAAAAATTAGGTCTGCAGCAATTTCCATCGAAAAAAAAATTAAAAAAAATTGAAAAACAAAGAAAGACGTGTATAGTCAAAAGTTCATTAAACCCTACTTCAATCATCATTTAACATAGCCATATGATAGATCATTCATCATGATCATCATTCAACAACTTGAACAAGCACCAGTTTGGTTGACCGGGCCAGATCGGGGAGCAAGGAGTGGGATGGGCACCTACCGGTTCCGTAGGCGATAGCCGAACATGCAGGACCTGGCCCCAGGGGCAGGCCAGTAAGAACTTACCGTCGTCGAATCGTTCCTCAAAATATGTATCTGCATTCGTGTATGCAGCAAGCATCAAGCAAAAACATGCCAAAATTATCCTCATCTTGAAGCTATAACTTTAAACAAGTATGGAATACGTGTGCCACTGGGAAAGTACAGACAAAATCTGCACTATTTGATGGTGATTTGCAACCCTACGAGATGTTGTGGTGGTAGACGTACACGTGAAGTCTGCAGCCAAATGTCGAGCTGTGATTGGTCAACTAAGAAGGAGGGTCAAGTATTGGCCAATCACAGCGGACCACGCGGCGACGAACTTCGTGACCCAGATGCGGAAGTTACGAAGTCGTTTCTTCAATCCAATGAAATCGCTACAGCAAAAAATCATTGAGAAAGATGCTGCGTACATGTGGCAAACTTATGAATATAATTTGACAAGATTACTAGTATAGTATCTGCCCTTGTTTTCTTAGAGCAATATATTTGTTAACACTATATTCTACCATAATTATCGTAGTTTCCTTTGTTTTAATATTAATATTAAACATGTATGATAGCACATATTTTTCGGTATAGAGGGGTCTAAATAATGTCATGTTTTATGTAACGTTATTTGTTATGGACTCAAAAATTCGCTGTACTCTGGAGTTTGTTTGTTTTTGTTTTTAGGAGGAGCTTTTTTCAAGAATTTTCTGATTTTTTTTTATTCCTCCTAGTATATATGGAGGGAGTGGATGCCTCGCGGGATGCCTCGAAGCCAGTCTCAGCGAGATATACGCCCTTCTTTTGACCTTTGGACATATTGATTATAGGTGATGAATTTCATCATCTATTATGATATGCCCGTTTTTCAGTAAGGAATGAAGCCAAGAAAACTGATTCACAGATCAGTTGAATAAGCTATTTACTATAGAGAAAAATTGCCTTCTGAAAAAATGCCCGATTTGTGATTATGCTTCACTTCGCATGCACACAAACCCATGCATGCAAGCAGAAGGGATGCATATTTGGACAAAACAACAACTTTAGGAGTGCTGTTACCCGAAGACATGGGTGTCGATCCCATGGGGATAGAGGGTTATATAATAAAAATTATTATAATAATGATAATGATAATAATAGGCCTAATAATAAAATAACAATAGTATCATGATGATTGCTGCAGGGACTTGGGAACGATTTTTTCAGTGGGGGTGCTGAAATCTCTCCTCAAAGGTGAGGGGGGGGCAGACACAATTGAGTTTTCCATAATTACACACACATATATACATATATATATATATATATATATATATATATGTATATATATACATAAATATGACAGTCACTTCTTAGCTTTCTTCTTATAAAAGAACATAAATATATAATTAGACAATTTGAGCGCGACGCGCGAGCTATTTTTTGTGGAAATTTCATGTATTTTGTCCTGAAAATTGAACATTTTGAGCAATGTTTGTGGTCCAAGATGCGTATGTAACAAATAATCATTGTGAGCGCGATCAGCGCGAACAGATATTTTTTATATACGCTCTGGCCTGATCGAAAGGGACGTGTTATGGACTGTTTTGCAGTTACCCATGAAGACGCGTACATATATCAACAATCAAATAATGCGAGCGCGAAGTGCGAGCTTGAAAATTTGACATTCTGACCTAAATACTGGACATTCTAAGCACGTTTTGTAAATACGAACAGGTGATAGGTATATAACTATACAATTGATGCGAGCGCGAAGCGCGAGCGGAAACAAAATTGAGATTTCAGCCAAAAAAAACCGAGAGATTTGAAGCACTTTTCTAATCATAATGAGGATAGGTATAAAACTATACAATTGATGCGAGCGCGAAGCGCAAGCGGAAATAAAAAATTTGGGGGTGCTTCACCCCCAGCACCCCCACTTCGAAAAAGAAAACAGAAAAAGACTGAAATTTGATTTTTATTGTCTGACTTGCAATTTGTGTATACAATACACGGGCGGTCGGGCGCGCGCTCACTTGATTCGACATAAAACCTGGAAGTTTCAAGTCCAACCACCCCCATGTCCCTCCCTGCTATTGAAGAGTGTGTATGGTTATCACGTATTGCGCGCGACCACGTCTGTATCGGAGTGCTGCCCCGCTGGAGCTTGATTGAGTCGCGTTATAAGAGGGATGTTATTGGAATATGTGAAAGACTATATGTAAATGATTTGCGATTGTCGGATGTGATAATTATGTAGATTAAAACATATTTAAAAAAATACAGGGGGGAACCCGGTTTCGTGGGGGTGCTGCCTATGGAAAATAATACACGCAGGTGACGCAGCACCCCATGCACCCCCGCTTCCCAGGTCCCTGGATGGTTGGCACTTTACGCATGGTGATCATTGATGGTCGTTTTTTTTTTTTCTTCATTATTTTATGTTTACTGCTACGTATAAATTAAACCATTCCTTACGGAAACTAGATAAGTTGAGAAAGAACCAAATTCCAGGAGAAATCGAAAAAAAATGGCATTCTCTTTTTACTCCTCCCCGAAAGCGCATGGAATGTGCCCCTTTTAATTTTAACACCCGTTTGAATGTCCGACTTATTTTTGTTTTAAGTTTTCTTTCTTCGGGTTCATAATGTAAAATAAATGGAGTACATACAAAAGTAATGAGAATTTAAATTTAAAGGGAATTAAAGGGAAATGAAAACCGATACGAGTCATCAAAATGGTTAATTTTCTGGCAATTTTATCCAACTAAAATTAACTTCAGCTCACGCTTCGCGCTCGTCGAAGCTAACATAGCCTACTAAAAAAACACCATCGGTCTGATTAAGGACTAACCCCCCCCCCCCTGATGCACTGAGACGTGGGGCTTATAGAGCCTTGTACCCACTGACCAGTAGCGTACCGTGACTCGGAGGAGACAAAGCATTGGGGGGGGCAAAGCATTGTTCACAGACAATGCACTGCCCCCCCAATGCTTTGTCTCCTGCGGTTCACGGTACGCTACTGCCACTGACCAACCAAGAAAGAATAGAAAATGAAAAAAAAGTCCCATATAGTATAAACCTGTATGTCAAAATCTATCACAGATTTCTTTTGTATATATAAAAGTCAAAATTGTTCCTCTCTCACTCACTCACTCGCAGCTTTTTGGGAATAAATTTTACCTTTTATGCCATTTCTGGAACCCGTCAAATTTTGGGGCCATGGCCAAAAAAGTTTCACAACCAAGAAAGAAGGAGAAAATACTTAAAGATGGGAAAATAAAAGGGTGAATGACACATCTATCACAAAATTTGATTTTGTATCCAAAAGGTCAACATTTTTGCTCGTAGACAGGCTTTTAAAAAAATCTGCCCTTTTAATCATTACGCCATGTCTGGTCCCCAAAAATATTAGACGCCTAAAGCCAAAGACAGTTAAGACACCCCCCTCTTAAACTAAAAGGGGAAAAATCCCTTATAGAGTCCTGTGATAAAAAAACAATATTTATGTCAGTCCTTCCCAACTTGAACACCAATCGACACCCATAGCCCCTGGCAGGTTGATTAAATATCCTGTACTTTTGACTTTTTAAAGGCATAATTACAGTTTACTATATTATTATTGCTTATTCAGAAAGTTTATGTAAAAAAAAGCAAGTTTGGACATTTGAAGAAAAAAAATGCTATTTTCAAAAAAATTATTGCATTTTTTAATTGAATTGATTTTTTTATTGTTTGTATATTATGTACATGTTATTGTGAATAAAGATCAAGAGGATAAAAGAAAAAAGGGCATTATTATTATTATAGTCATGTAACTATAATAATCCCAATTATTGTCCCAATGTACATTTTTCTATGCTTTGTATGTTCAATGTTGTCACGTATTCATTGCAAATATCACTATACTCTCATACCCATAGAATATGTCTTTATGGAGTTTTATCTTATATCTTACCATATTCATTGAAATGATCCCCGTTGTTCATCATCATCATCATCATCATCATTATCATCATCATCATCATCATCAAGATTATATTACATGTATGAAGAGTGGAAAAATTGACAATATCCATGATATTGGTGATGATGATAATGGTGGTGGTGGTGGTGCATGGTGGCGGTGCATGATGATGATGGTTGTAGAGTGGTGTTGGTGGTTATGATAGTGGTGATGCTGGGTGGATGTGGTGGTGGTGGCGGCGATGGTGGTGATGAAGATGATGATTGAATTGAATTGCATTGAATTTGATTTTTTAAATACCAAATCTCACTGTCAGGTACAATTACTTGGAACATCACATATGAACAAAACATTTGGTAATTGGAGATAACATATTAATATCAAGATGCTAATCGAGGTTAGCCCCAAATAATGTCATTATCATAGTTCAAGTAATAATTTTAACTAAATCACAACATTGTACATCAAATTTAGTACGAATCCTACTTTTTACTGATAATATACAATTTCGATCATTTTAGTGAACATATTTACGCAATGATGATGATGATGGTGGTTATGATGGTGATGATGATTATGATGATGATGATGATGATATACGATGATGATGGTGATGATAAGTATGTTATATTTGATATCGCGGTGAGGGGAAAGGTATTTTATGCCAATTTTGAAGAAAAAAATAATAATTTCACAAAAATTGAAGAGTGTCCCCACGTGTCACAATCAGTATTTCAAAATCGAGGCTTCCATATTTTAAAGTGATCTCATTTTTTAAACAGTTATTTCGTCCAACTTCTTTCAAACTTTCTGCAGTCTTACTTTCTTTCACACAAATCATTTTAAAAATGATTTGTGTGATTTGTGTGAAAGGAGAAAATAAGCAATATTTGGCTCACTTTATACGTATTTCATATAAAAGAAAGAAACATATCAAATGGTTGTATGCACTCATGCACTCTTACACGATTCTCCTTACTCTCTCTTTTTCTGCAAATCTATTGGCCTGTATTGACTAACGACCCCCGATGTCCGCAATCAAAAATATGTATTTTGACAGAATATAAGAAAACCCAGTAATAAAAAGAAAAAAGATAGATGACGGCATCCACTCACTCTTTACATTCCATGTAGCATCACTTCCCCGAAATATCTAAAATTTCTATTTATTCCTCATTTTATTTCGATTTTGATGAAATTTTCTGTCTTGCTTGTTTTAATATCCATTCATATATACTTTTAGCTTGGAATAGTCGTTCAGTATTAAAGTTCTTGAACTTCTCCTTCATATAAGACACCTTCTATATTCTCTCTCTCTCCCTATCTCTCTTCCCATAATTCCGTCTCACCCTGGGGTCTCACCTCCCTCCCCCTCTTCCCCCCTCTCTATTCCTCCCTCCACTATCTTACCTCCCTACCCCACCCCTACTTCTCTCTCTATCATTTCCTCCAGCTCCCCCATGCACATGCTGGCATTATTTTACTAAAATACATGCATTTTCTGCCTTCCCTTTTCACATTTTCTCTTCTCTTATTTCTCCTCTCCTTAATATAACTTCATTATCTTCTCCCCACCTTTCCTTCTTCACCTACTTTTCTCCTCCATCTACATGCATATTCTTTGTTATCCTTCTCTGATTTCATAAGATAATTTTTTTTAAACTGAACTCGTATTATTATACTTCTAAATTGTGTTCAAAATGTATTCCCTTTTTATGAAATTACGAATATATGATTATGTGATATATTTTTGAACGAATATTTCAATTTCCTTTTTCGTATTTTGATGTTTATGCAATGCCTCTGTGCCTCTGTAAACTCATCGCAATTCGGCTTTATCGCAACATAGGCGGATCCAGGGGGGGAGGGCCCCCCCCCCCCCCCTATTGGCGGAGCAAAAAAGGGGGGAAAGAAAGAAAAAAAAAGAGAAAGAAGGGAAAAGAGAGGAGAAAAAAAGAAGGGGAAACATAAAAGGAAAAAGACGAGTGAATAAAATAAGATGAGGGGAAGACTTGGAAAATGATTTTAGAAATATTTCAAGTCACTATACAGTATAAAATTTTTGCTTGCGCTTCGCGCTCGCATTGCCTTATAGGTGATTTATATATCTTGCTCAATAAGGAGCTTAAATATCAAATTTTGTAGTCAATATATAAAACATATTTCAGCTCGGAAATCGAACTTTCATTATTTTGTTTGATTTACAAATTGATTTTTAAAAGTGCTCTTTAAAAATTTACGTTTTACCTTTTGAATGTTAATATTTTCTGCTCGCGCTGCGCGCTCGCAAAATTTGATTTGTCAGGTACCTATTATTTTCCTGTATCATTCCATAAAGTTCTCAAATATCCCTATTCAGGTCAAATTGTAAAAACGTAACAGCTGCACGCTCGCATTTTGATTGGTGATTCGATATGTATATCCCAATATTAATTCTATAACAAACTACTTTAAATCCCAATTTCATGACAGTTATGAAAATATATTAACTCGTGCATCTTATTCATAATTACAAACGTGCTTTAAATGTCCAGTTTTCAGGCCATAATAAATTAACAGATTTCTCGTTCTCACTAGGCTTATTAGATTCATAAATAAGATATTAATTTAATAATCAAATTGACCCTTTTTCAGAATGGAATATCGACAAGTTTCATCTCTTAGGAAGAGAAATAGGAAGATATTCCTCATTTTCATGTGGTGACATAATCTTCTTAGAATGTCCCTGTCCTATGTCAAAACTCAAAGTAATAATAATGAAACATATCAGATCTTTTTTCAACTGTGATTGATATCCACCTCACAATTTTCCTACAAAGTGCTTGAAATACAGAGCTTTTTTAGATCGGAATATCAAATATTTTAAGCTCGCGCTTCGCGCTCGCTTTATTGATTTTCATGATGAAAAAAGATATTTAGAATGCCCAGATTCTAGGTCAAAATCTGAAACACGCGCACGCATGTTTATTCAGTTACGCAGCTTGTTCTCTATTTAAATCATTATAAGCCTATATATCCAGTTTCAGATCAGAATATCAAAAATGTTCTGCTCATGCTTTGCGCTCGCATTATTAATGTAATAAGATACCAAATTATACCCAAAGTTTTTAATGATTTACAAAACGTGAAGAGAGTGTCCCGTTTTTAGGTTTGAAATCTCAATTTTTTCTGCTCGCTTCGCGCTTGCATCAATTGTTTGGTTATATATAACTTATACCGTTCATGATTACAAAATTGCATATTATAGAACGTTAATTTTTTAGGCCGGAACTTCAACAAATTTTCAGCTCGCGCTTCGCGCTCGCATTATTTTTATAAATCGTCTTAATGGCTAACTGCAAAACGTCCTTAACAGGTCCCTTTTCGACAAGGCTAGAACACATTATAAAAAGTTCTGCTCGCGCTTCGCGCTCGCAGTAATTATCTAGTTACATACGCATCTTGTTCAGGTTCACAAACATTGACCAGAATGTTCAATTTTCAGGACAAAATAAATGAAATTTCAAAATTGTTTAGCTCGCACTTCGCGCTCACATTATTTAAATAGGGCTTATGAAATTATTACACATTTATGTTGTTTATAAGAATAAAGCTGTTAAAACTGTTAGGACATGGGCGTTTTGCCCACCCCCCTCCAAAAAAATCACGATCAAGAAAGAAAAAAGAGAAAAGGAAAGGGATAAGGGTGAAATATGATATTATTTTCCAAATATTATGTCAAAATCTATCACGAACTTGCATTTTTGTAATAAAAATGTCAAAATTTTTGCTTGCTTCGCTCGCTCTAAACTTCTTATTAATTTTACGCGATACGCCATATCAAGCCCCCTCCAAATTTTTGGGCTCATTACGCCACTGGGACAACCCCTTCAAAGAAACAAACAAAAATCAACTTTGAGCGGCCGATCTGGGAAAATATGGGTGAAAAAAAAATTCGGCCCCCCCCCTATTGGCGGAGGCTGGATCCGCCCCTGCGCAATGATGTTTTTTATCAATAAACCAGCTAATATACCTTTCCTTTTTTTTAAAGTTTTTATTGGGTTTTCATAATTTTGTATAACAAATCACAAATAATTAATACAAGTAATTTAAAATATAACAGAATAAATAAATAAGAAAAGAAAAAAGCAACATACACATTATTAGTTTACATTATAAAAAGTACAGCTTATCAACAGATAATACTTGATAAACATGTAGTAAAAGCAGTCACTATGTCTCTTCTAAGTATTCCTCATCCCCTACAGTATAGTAAAGGCAAGAATGTAATAACAGAGGGATAAAAATCAGGTGATTCACCTATTAATATTATTAAAGATTAACAAAATTCAATCCTCAGAAGGTATATTAAGATTTTCTTCAGTTACGAAAATTGATGATAGAATACTGTATCTTACAACTTAAATCTCCATTTCCGAAAATGGCTTGTAGGTTTATTATTTATCTTGGCAATACGATATTCAATATCCTTGTTAGAGGTCAAATATGCTTTATGACCGTCAAAAGTTGGTGGTTTGTTCTGAAATTTACAAATATGAATATGATACTTAAGCAAAAGAAACAAATATGTAAGGAATTTATCATCAATATAACCGAACACCTTTTCAAATTTTGAAACATTCTGTAATTCATGCTTTTTGGTTTCCTTAATAATAGCTTTCATAATTTCATTCCAAATAGGTTTCACAACAGGACATTCAATAAAAATATGTAAATAGGTTTCCGGGTCACTGTTACAAAAAAAAAACAATTAGGGGAATCCTTCCTTTTAATTTTATACAAGAAATCATTGAAACTTATTGCTTTATGAAATAACTTGAAATAAAAAGAGCGCACACGTGTCATTATAGTGGACTTAAAGTTATTTACATGAACTTTCTCCCAATTGACCTCATCTGTATTATGGAGATCATTCCAAAAAACTATACGTTTTTCTGGAACACATGGTTTAAGTAAAATACTATATGCATACTTTGGGATTTTCTGAGTTCTCAGCAGTGTTACTCTGATTTCATCAAAAATTTCATGTGGGGATAAGTCAAAGGTAACTAAATAATCAGCTGGTATATTTTTCATTAAAAAGTTGTATTTCCTCCTATCCCGAACATATACCAAAGTCTAGAATAAGCTCTTCAAATAATTTATTACCAGGGTGAGGAGGATTCAGTAAATCACCAATATATATAATACCCTTATCTAACCAATCCGGGTATATGAAATATTGTTTTGACTTTGAACGAATGTTTCTATTAAACCAAATATACACTGACAAGAACCAATTGAGGAAAAGGGAGTATCATATTCAGCTTCAGAGAATTTTTCCCTAAATATATACCATGTTCGGATAGACTCAGCCAATTGAATTGAGCTTATACCCCTTTCATAAACCTATCCTCCAATTAGCCGCCTAATAATGCGGATAATTCAATAAAAATTGCGTTCACAAACTCCGAAAATTATCCGCATTATTTTTACGAGCGCCCGTCCTGAAAAAGGCGGATAATCGTCATGACAACTGGACACGCCCCCTCCGATGCAGTTGTGTTGGAAAAGGGTGACCTTGTGACCGCACCATGGCAATTATCCGCATTATTTGGAAATACGTTCATAAACTCAAAATCTTGTCCCGATGCTGCTATTATGCGGATAATTGCAGCATCAAAATAATGCGGATAACTCTGGTCCTCCTCCGATTTTACGACCAAATTATGCTGCTATTAGCCGCATAATTGGGTTTATGAAAGGGGTATAGTTTATTCAAAATACTTTCCGGAGCATATGTTTTCCATAAAATATCCTGTATATTACTAAAATCATTCAATACAGAAATTTCAATAGACTTCCACATACCTTTATAATCCTCATCAAAAAGCATTTTAACCCATGACATTTTTGTGCAAGACAAAAAGTATAGGGATCAACCATTCTTAGAGAGGGGTTGTTTGGTTTCATCAATATAATTAGCGCTGCAACCTGTCTCTTGGCACTGGATAGCATAGACAATGTTGTTTTTCCTGTCTTTGGGAACTTTATCCTTCGGGTGAACCAATTTCTGCCTAACGTGTTAGTCGGTTTGAAGTACACCGGGATGCGGTAAGAAGACAAATTTTCATTGACCCTAAATGACCTTTGACCTTAATCATGTGACCTGAAACTTGCACAGGATGTTCAGTGATACTTGATTACTATTATGTCCAAGTTTCATGAATCAGATCCATAAACTTTCAAAGTCATGATGGTAATTCAACAGATACCCCCATTTGGCCAAAGTTCATTGACCCTAAATGACCTTTGACCTTGGTCATGCGACGTGAACTTAATCATATTGTGATGTCACCTCCTAAGCCATGCAATGGTACTTTATGGATGGTACATTTTGGATGGTACATGTGCAACGGTACAAATGTTGCACATTCAGTCTACCATTTGCTTGCTAACAAGCTATCAAGTAGGCATCATACAATATTTCAAGGCTGACATACTCACATTTTTAGTTGCAACTGTATTCTGCCCGTAACTCAAAACGTCATTGCATAGACAGGATTTTATCAAAGAAAACACCATACAGAATAAAAAAGCATATGTGTGTTTGTTTCTTTGTCATTTTTATATTGGGGGTAACAAACAAGCACAAAGTCATTAAAATAACGAACAAACACAAATTTCTAATGTGGGCATTGGTCTTTATTCCAAGAAAATATATGCACATTTCCATATATCTGGGCACACCTTTGTGAAATACCACTGCAGTTAGAAATGAAATGAAACATTTTGTAACTGCAACATATCCAGATCTTTTGAGAGAACACATTCCTTAACACCAGTCCTACATATAGGCCTATCATATATTTTCTTCTTATAAAAAACATTAATTTTGTAAGCCAAAAGATATATCCAAAATCCATAGCAATTTGTACTTTTTTTTTTACTTGCACATCACATTACACTAAATATCAATATCAAAATACACCCAATAAATAATAATGGTAGTCGCCTTCACCACTCATATAGGTTTATAATTATATACATATTATATATATATATCCATGAATCAATTCTTTATTTGCAATTACAATTCAATAAATATATAATAAAAAACAATGACATACAGGCAAAAATCATATTATTTTGCAAGCCTTCATGATACCAGGTCAAATATCTTGGATTTACCCCAGATAATTTTCATTTGGTATACTCAGGAACAAGCAAAATAAAATCATACACCATATGGTTATAACATATGATTACAATTGTACATGAGTGGATCTATTCATTAGTATCACCTATTCATCAATCTCACCAGTAGTATAGTGAGTAGAGATCCATTAATTGTCTACCATCAAACACTGCAAAATCAAAGTCTCTCATGCTAGTTTAATAATGTAACAAAGAACCATCCAAGAATTAACCAATAACAGGCCACCAAATCAAACACTTCATCATTTTGTACATGTGGGACCACACAAATTAAAGACAGCCCCCCCCCTCCCCCCTGAGTATACAATCACAGGCTACCAAATCAAACACTTTATCATTTTGTACATGTGGGACCACACAAATTAAAGACAGCCCCCCCCCCCCCCCCCGAGTATACAAAAACAGGCTGCCAAATCAAACACTTCATCATTTTGTACATGTGGGACCAGACAAATTAAAGACAGCCCCCCCCCCCATCCGAAAATTAAACAATAACAGGCAACCAAATCAAACACTTCATCATTTTGTATATGTGGGACAACACAAATTAAAGACAGGACCCCCCCCCCCTCTCCTCTTTCCATGTTCAAATTGCAAATTTGCAGAAAGATTAAACACAAACAAGTCCATTGACCTTTAACTGATAGATTGGTATCTTTCTGAATGAATCACAATATATTGATATTTTCTCTAAGGTATTATGTAAAGGCCACCGCACACCTTACGACCCGACTGGTCTACGACTGGCTTGCGACTGAGTGGGGGAGATGTGACGTCACAGATCTTGTCAGCTTGATAGTTGCAGACCGGTCAGAGACAAGTCGCAAGGAAAATCGGAAGGATTTGACTTGTCGAATGCTTATGACTGGATCGCAAGCTCAATCCAACTTCCAGCCAATCACACAGCAGAGTTGCACGATGCGTATTATGATAAACAACGCGCATACGCAGTAGTAAGCGCACTTTCTCAGTTGCTATGCCAAAAAGCAAAAAGCGCATGCGTGAGTCGCAGATCGGATCGCAAGGTGTGCGGTGTCGAGGCTTATGAATGCCTTGCGATTGATCTTCCCTCTCTCAGTCGCAAGCCAGTCTCGGGTCGTAAGGTGTGCGGTGGCCTTAAGATGTGACAAATTTTTCTTGTAAAGATAATACAAATGACGGCATACTGTATTGAAAAGTTTCCTTAATTGCGACTAGCAATGTAATTCAGTCCTGACCTATGAGCAAGAAAAGTTTCAATGTTTACAATATGCACAGTCCCACAGTATATACATAAGGAGAGTACCGGTATTCTATCTTGACAAAAAGCACCTTTCTTAATACTTTCTAACCCCATTACCATTTGGAAAAATTCCCATCATAGGTTCTTGTTCACTACCCAAAATTTCAAATCAACACTAAACCTTGTATCACACAGCACAGAGAAAGACCACATTCTTCTCACAACTATAAGATAAATAAATTGGTATAACAAAGTAGTACTACTGCATTGAATAAAAATAAATATGGTTCATACACTTATAAATAATGTGTCATAGAACAAAAGGTTAATTATAAAATTCCATTTGTCCCTGTAATTGCATAATTCTAATTTCATGAATGTCCATATTTTGGTAGTCATACATTAGCAAATTCTGCCAACCTCGTACCAAGCCACAGAACTTAACTATAAGCAAATAAAATAGCAGATACTTAAATTAAATGAGTATAATATGATTAGAGAAAAAACATGAGTTGAGTATATTGTGATTTGTTTGGGTCAGTTTGAGTGAGACCCTGTTACAACTATTTACCAACTTGTCTGTTTCAAGTAAAATATAAATTCTTGAAAATCGCAATTTCCTTTATCTTTGATTATTTTGGGGCATTCAAATCAGAAAGGAAATAATATTTATCATTTTGTAATAAACAAATTAGAAAACTGTCAGTTACCATGATGCTATCTCATGAATGCACTATTTTGGTGGGATATTAAAGGCGTCATTAAAGATCCTTAGGAAAATGTAATAATGTACATGATCATCAAAAAAAAGAAAAAAAAGATGGAGGCTATATAAGGAGAATAACCGGATCAATATGTCAACCAGTAAAAACCTTTCAGGCAATGTTCAGAAAATGATCAATAGAAGATGATGTCAAAATGTATTGTCATGTTCACTTTTTTTACTGCAATTACAAGCAAACATCGAATTTGGCCACTAAATGAGGTAAAATTTTGCAGGGCTTACAAATTGATCTAGTCATCACACAAATGAATAAAATAGTAATGTTAAATAATCCATAGACCCGTTCTTCATAAACACATTTTTAAATGAATTTGCAACCAAAATTTATCAATCTACAGAGGTGTACATGAAATTGGTTTACTTTATGGAACAGAATGTAATCTGTTTTGCCTGATCTATTAATTGCAAATTTATGCAATTGATGACAATTGTTTCTTAGCAACACCACCTAAAGCCAATCTACCCTGATAAAACACTGATCAGGTTTAATGTTTCGATTCTGATTTAATTTTCTCAACATCATTGATTTCCATTTAAAATGCTAGTACAAGAATTGTCCAGTTGTAGTTACATCTAAACACAGCTGACAAGGAATCCCTCTCTTGAAGATACCACACCATTTTGGTGGACAAAGTTTAAGCAAAATAATTTGTTTAAGAGTCCTGATTTTTTTTTCCCTCATTGACAAGCTTCTGTGTAACTACGCATGTCTTGATGGACCAATCACATTTCTCCTTCCAAGCAACAAGCTGATTAAAAAGTAACTTTCAAGGAAGTTAGCATTGCACATTGCAGTAGTGTTTCCATAGAAACAATTTGAATACTTTCTTGATTTTCAAATGATTTTCACACAAGTTGGATGCTGGAACAAATTATGTTGTTCAAACCACTTTGCCAAAAAGTGATGGTATTTGAAAAATAAGAATCGTGCATTTGCTTTACATCTATCCTCTTTTGTCAAAATTGAGGCTCAATCAATAAGTGACCCTTCATTTTGAAAATACTCGTAGAGAATATACATATATGTAAACTTAGGCCATAAAATGACTTTAAAAGGGAACTTGGCAAGAAATTGCTCAATTTAAACAGGAGTTGATAATAACATGATAAATATTGGAGAAAACATTGGGCAATTTCAGGTATATTATTAACCTTATGGTGTTGGTGTTCAGTTGATTTTTGAATCAGCATGGCACAAAGCTTAAAATATAGCTGGTCCTGAGACATTTCTCACAAGGTGTTATCAATGTGAAGTTGATCATATTTTTAAGAGGGAGCACCAGGCAAACAAAAATCATCACAAAAAGAACAGATAATCCTTATCTTAACGCTCAAGATAAATGGCAGTTGTGGTAGCGACCTCAAAATAAGTTCAAACAAAATCAAATGAAATGACTACCAATGGGTCTGTATGTATGATTAGCAATTTCCACATGTTTATGAAAGAAAATGTGTAATTGTTGAGAAATCAAAAAAATAAGCATGTTGATGTCAGGTCTGTTTCCAAGCAATAATAATCCACTGTCCCACCTGTGCTTATCTGTGTAAGTGATATTAGTGTGGTTATTTTGCGGTTTGTATTTCATGATTACACACAGGGTTCAGTTTATGTAAATAAACCAGGGGCCCATTTTATAACTCTTGTTATAGTAACAAATTTACAACAGTTAAAAGCTACTGAAATCCATGAATCTTCATGAAACAGGAGTCAGGACCCTGATATCTACATCTATCATGTCGTGAAAAATTAACCTTGATTTTAAAGACTTAACCATGAAATAACTGTTTACTACAACAACATGCTTTTACCTTTAAGATCAACATCAACACTAGAAAAGTTACCCTGTACATTGACGAGCAGAAATACTCATCAATAAGAAATAATTATAACAAACAATAAACTTCACAATTTACAATATACAATAATACAACAAAAATACAATACTCCAGGGCATCGATGAAAAACGTTGATAAGAATTTGTCAAAGAATAAGATCTAGATTTCTAGATTCCATTGTATGTACAGTTTACATACAACAGCTGGACAGATATCTTGACTTTAAAAATACCTCTACAACTTATTAGTCCTAGATAAAAGTCTTCATTTCATTTATAAAATTTACATTAGGGGAAACCCCCTTGTCAACCAGAGTTCCCTGAATTCATTGTAACAATTACACCTCCATTCAACTAAGCTGTAATATATACTTCAGTACTGACTCTCAAAATAACATAACCTGGCCCCGATTACACAAAGCTTATTGACTGATCGCACACTTAGTTGTACAATTGATTGCTCATCAATGCAACCAAATGTGCATGTCAGCCCTATGGTCAATCGCTATAAGATGACCCTGAGGTAAAAAAAAGAGCTATCAACTGAAAGAGAATATCTATCTAAACAAATAAGGAGCCTAAGCAACTGGGTCTGGTTTCACAAACATTGTCTTACATGGAAAGTCACAAACTTCTGTTACCAGCTACTGAAAGGGTGCATTTTGATTGGTTGGAGCCAATTTATCATACATTTTCATCAATCATTGAATGTTTAATGAAATGAGGCCCTGGCTTATGAAAACAAATCCCATTTGCGACTTTGAAACGCTCCCTTTGGAAGTGCCTGTGGTGACAATGACCAAATCAAGGCCCTGTCTCACAAAGAGGTGTGATTGATCCAATCCATCTCAACTGTGGAAATCCATCAATGTCACAATTCCTCATACAGGAAATATACACAATGTGCACAGTCAGTATACAGATTGCGGGAAAGTCGCTGTCAACGACCCAGAGGACCTTCATAGTGAAATTCCTGATAAAAAAGCAGTACAAACTTTTGTTGCAGTAATTAATCATGCATTCTCATGAATTTTCTTTCTATAATATATTTAGGTAAAAGAGAATATGAAATTTAGTTGTATCAAGCAAACAAAAAAACTAAGCTCTTTGTATATTTTGTTAGATATCCCTCAATTCTACATTTACAACATAAACACACTAAGATCTAAGCAAGAAGTACGCATAGGAAGAAATCTCAAATTGCATATAGAATCATTGTTTACTAATGAGCATGGTCACATGCCATGCTCAGCTTACATAGACTTTTGCACAAAACAAGATGCAGCAAAATAGAAAAGGAATTCTTTAGGAGAAACAAGCAATTTCCTTCTTAAATTTCTATGACTTTCTAAGCTTTTTATTCCTTGAATGTTTTTATCAAAACCAGCAATTAAGTCAAGTGTACTGCTTTTAAAGAAGGGTATAAGAGTTTTAATTTGCTGAATTCCAAACTTAGCGAAGTTTCTGTTCTATTCAGAATCGGAAGGCCCACTACAATGTTGCTCTTTTATTAATTAATGGCTTTCCAATAGTGTTGGCTTATGAAACAAAAGTGCACATTGCCTCGGAAGAGCAGTAGACAAAAAGCAAAGAATACATTAAGGTTTGATCCCTGAAGGCCATCGCATAACTTACAACTGGTCTATGATCCCATTTTGGAACAAATAGCACCTTTGCTCATTTCCTGAAAATATAATTTAAACAAATTCAAAGTAACTGTAAGAATACTAATATAAAAACTTTGAGTAATTTTAAGTTTTCAATTGAGATTTAAGTCCAAATTGGTTTCATATCATAGCAGATTATATGGTTGCTATGATGTCATTACCATCAGATATCAATTTTTTTCATTCTAATAAGGGTAGCAATACCATGTATTGAACCTCAGTATTCATATTATGATTTCAAAAACTTGGCAAAGTAAGATGTTCCACATTATTCCAAAATCTTGTCACAAACCATTGTAAGCTCTGAGGCAGCCTTTAGGTGCCTTGCTAATACTCAGTGTAATGTCTTTCGAGCAAGAATCCCACCCACATCTTTTTATTGCCAATCCTAACATTCATCATAGACAATAAATAAAAATCAAGGCAAGTTGTCAGATCTGACAACTTATGAAACAAAAATTGTTGATGAAACATTCTCCCGATCAGGCCTGAATCATCAATAGACTGGAACATGCCACTGTGAAGTCCTACAGAAATAGGACTTAAGTGAGGATACGATTCTACTCATGACCATTGGCTTATCAGACACAAAGGTCTGCCCTCTTCTACCAAGTAGTACACAAGTGATCCAGAAATTTATGAAGGCAAGATCATGTGTTTTCCACTGGACACAGAAGTGTCACCTGACCCCAGAAAAAAATTAACATTGCTATTGGTTCTGCATGAAATGACAACAAATACATAAACATTCTCAGAAAATGTATACCGATATACCTAATTCATGACATTTCATACAAATTCAGATAACTACTACAAAAAATGCATGATTCAGAGGCATATTCACTTTAAATTAAGAAAATCCATGACGTAGAGTGAATCCTTCTGTTCCTCATTTCCGTAGCTCAAAAGTGAAATGATTGACTTGGGGTGTAGCAAGTGTCACACTGGAATATCAGCACTGACTTTGCCTTCATTGCACAAGGGTTCTTCTGTTCTTTCGTGGGAATGGCGCCGCTCACAAAACTTTGTAGTACTTGCCAGCTAGTTTTAATACTTTTTTTCCCTTCGGAAGAGCACCGTCTTACTCCACTCATTCAGAGTCTTGACTGTTATTTCTGAGTCTGATATCAGCATGCCTCTAAGTATCCACCCCATCGTAAGCGATACGTCCCGGTCCTCCACCGGACTGTCTGGCTGACAGCGCCCTCTAAGAAGAAGAATATGGTC
Source organism: Lytechinus pictus (assembly GCF_037042905.1). NCBI lineage: Eukaryota > Metazoa > Echinodermata > Echinoidea > Temnopleuroida > Toxopneustidae > Lytechinus > Lytechinus pictus. Next base: position 31,549,090 of record NC_087255.1, on the reverse strand, counting down.
ATTATTTCCCGGTAGAACCACGCTAATGCATAATCAACCTTGGTGAAGTTGAGTGGTCCTCGCTGTGGAAGAGAAGAAAGAAAGAGAATAATCAGAACGCATGTCTAATATGATTGTTATGATGATGATGATGACGATGATGATTATGATGATGAAGATGGTGGTGGTGATGGTGATGGTTGTGGTGATGGTGATGATAATGATGATGAAGGTGATGATAATGATGGTGGTGATGATGATGATGAGGATAATGATGACAATGAGGACGAAGATGACGCAGAGGATACTGGCCAGCTCACACACAATTCTCCACTTCCTAGTGGAGTATTTCAACCAGGGGCATATGAACTAACACTAACAAGCAAACTAAGAGTACTTTCACATCATACAGAGTAACCATTTAAAACCTGAATAGAGAGTGACAAATGTAGATTAATGTTTTGCCAAAAGAATGTGATCGCTCTTCTGCAGGCAAAGACCCTAAATGACATATTAATCAACAAATGAGTTTTGAGACAAGTCTAGCATATATTCCAAACTGCTTGGAGAAGCTTCAGGACAGAATTTCCACCCAGCTTCAGCAGTCCAAAAATTCAGACTCCTGTAGCATGTTTCTGCAGACAAGCTATGCCATGACCAGATATGAACCCCAACCCCTTAGAATTCTCCAAAGAAAAAAATAGGGGAGGAAAAGGAGGAGAGGGGAAGAAAAGAGATCAAACCTCCTAATTGTAAACCCTGGCCCACCCTTGATACAGGCCTGAAGCCCCTGAATACCAACTAGATATCTTTCCCCTGAACCTCATGGCAAGGAGTCAGATGATGAAATTTCTAGTTCCTGGTGACAACTTTGTTTACTATAATGCCAAAGTTAACCATTTATAATCAAAAGTTCTTTATGAAGTGGGGGTGAGGCAACAAAAAAATCCATATTTTCGGGGCTACTTTTCACAACCTTCTGCCTAAATCTGCAACATTGGATAAGCTTTACCAAAAGTCTCTTTTGAGCATTTTTTGGGGGGGAATTGCTGAGACCCCCCCCCCCCCATGTATTTTTCTCTTGGGTATGCCCCCTGAGTTTACCTGAAGTACTTTGAGTTGGAAGTAATCCAAGATGAACCAAACAAGGGTATGGCAGATGAAGGCTATGCAAGGATCCCAGCTGACTAGGTAGTAGAGGGCCCATGATACGGCCACGCCGAGCATTAAGCACTCTGTTATAGGTTCCATGATGATGGTTAAGGGAACTGTGCTAATTCTCACCATGGTCCATCTGTAAACAACCATAAAAATTATATTTCTCCGTTTAGTATTATTTCAATCCTGTGTATGATTTTTATTTCTTCATTAATTAATACGGTTTTATTTTATAAAACTTAAAACATATGAATTAAAGAAAAAATATTAAGATAAGAATGAAATCCTGTTTCATCATCACCTGTCATATTTAAAGTTGTGAGATCTGACAATTTTTACTTGATTTTGATTGGCTCATCATGTAACTTTAAATGAGCTTTTGAAGGAAATATAAACTTGTTGGAGCTTTTGAGACCTTTAGTTTTAAAATGTGCTTGTGAATAAAGCATGAAAATTAAAGCGAATGATTGGATAAATATTAATCATCAAGAAAATATGAAAATGTAAAATGTTTAATTTCTTAATTGGATAGCACACCATCTAAATGTGTGTGTTGGCCTTTATGGCATTACTTATACTCAGGGCAATGTCTTCCAGGCAGGCTCCCAAAAATTATGAGAGTAAATAAGAAATAAAATGTTTTTGAAATTATTTTTAAATGAAATCTTACCTGACCATTCGTTTCCTAAACGAATTTAATGTACAACAGCCAGAATTCTGCATCGCAGGAAATAAACTCAGTCTCTGCTTAAAACCACTGCACATGAAAAAAAAGAGGAAGAAAACATTTGAGAATATTAGCCTAAATAAATCAAGTGAAATAAATATTTTTTTAAATGTTATCAAACAATGGTTGAAAATTAACTAAATCCAATATTTCAAAATGATTTGCAGGAAATGGTTTTTAAAAAAATACAGGGAAATGAATCTATCCCTAAAAATTGAAGAAACAAAATCAGATACAAAGTAAAAAATCTGAGAGAAAGGTCATGGATGGCAAACTAATTTCAGTCAGGTGACCACCTGAACTCAAGTTTCCCATAATTCTTGCAATTTCCTGCGCAAGGTATTGTCTGAGAAAATGTGATTGATTCCCCCATTACAATAGGCTCATCAATCACTTTTCTTTCCTTATAAGGATTTTTCTCCACAAGGCAATTCATAAAAAAGGCAAGAGTGACAGGATGATTTATATTCGTAATTCACATTTTTTTTGGAGATTTCGACAGTAGAAGATTAACTCATAAATCACAAAGTTTTCCAATCTGCATTATACTGGATTTTGCACCTGATCCACTTGTACAGTGGTAGGATACATGCTCAAATGGCACTAAATACCTGCCCAAAGTCAAAGTAAGGTGTGACAGGAAAATGTCAACATTTGAAAAAATACAAAATATTTTTGACATGATTATAATGCACAGTCTTACAATGAGTTATGATTGATCCAAGCAAGCCCCACTCCAGAAATCCAATATATCATAATTCCTTATATAAAAGGAAATGCACACAATGTCTAATTTGGAAACAAATAACACACGGATAGATACGCTTGGAACGATTACGCAAGCTGTATGAGTAATTGTCACATTTAGACAACATTTTGAATAAAGACATAATTTCCAGCTGTTGGGGTAACTTAAAGGGCCTGGCAACTGACAAATCATGTGGAAATTGAATCAATACAAAATTTGCAAAAGGCCAATTGACTTGCATAATATAATCCGTCCGTCATGAGTGCTCGTCGGACTAATGCGATAAAATTCGGACAGCACACGAATTTAACCGATGGTTATTTACTTCGGGTCGTCGCAGTTCTAGCTTCCAACAATCCCAATTCCTAGACTCATAGCAGGTCTCTTGATTGCTAAAGCAAAATAAATAACCTCTGTGGAGTCACATGTTTCAAAGTGAAAACATGCAGTTTACTTCTGGTTCGTTAGTTTACTAACTATTGCTCTCCTAAGATTAGACCTCCCAGACACGCCGGCGTCTATTACGTAACACCCCAGGCATGCAGCCAAAGACTTGAATCCCTTCTGTTTTTTTTTTATTAGCCTTGATTTCCCCATGATTTGTCAATGTAAAGTCGCTTTAATTTTTCATACTTGCAATTGATCCAATCAATCATAACTCTTTGTATGACAGAGTCCAAGTGTAACATACCAAGTCTGGCAGTCCAATGTAACATAACTTTTTCATAAAGCAGTCTGTAAATTACTTTCCGAACAAATGGAACATGTTCTTGGGTGCTAGATAAAGTTCTCAACTATTTTTATTTCCATCAGCTTAAGTTGAAAGATAATCTTTGCAAATTAAGCTTATTGTTGTGCACAAGCTTATGATTTTAAAGTCTCTCTTATTTCTCAAAATTTTGATTTTCATTATTGAAAATTCAGTCCTACTTTGTTGATGACTCATTGAATTCTCTATTACTGTACTTATCATTCCTTCATAGTTTTCTATAGTTTTAGAATCAAATTTCTGATACATGAAACACATTTATTGTCAAAGATCTGTCATGGTTGACTGCCAAGAGTTACTAAAATGTTCCCTCCCCCCTCCCAAAAAAAAAAAAAAAAACCTATTCATTGTATCCACCTACCTTTTAAAAACAGCTATACCCATATAATAGTCTTCTGAAATGTACTTCGCAAATTCTTTTAAGCCACCAGCTTCTTCCAAGATTGATTTCCTGACAATGTTAAGCATTCCTGAGACACAATTCACTCCAAAAACACATGCTGATATGTACATTCTCGCATGTGCTCCACCAAAATAAACCTATAAAAAAAAATTAAACAGTATTTATCATGAGTTTAATATTTCAGTGAGACATCACAAGGTTATAATATATACATCTTTTATTGCCATGATTCATTATAGAAACCACAATAAATCAATTATTTAAAAAAACACAATAAGTTTAATTGAAATAAAAATGAAATACATTATATACAATATGTTGCGAACAAAAAGTGGTGTTCCACAAGTGTCTGACTTGAACCCAATTCTCTTCTTATGCAACATGACTAATATTGCACAAGTCACTTTGCAAAATGAATTACCTTATCTAACGTTGACGAGAAACCAGCTTTGTCATGGACAAAAGGCAGCCCATGGACCATACCAACGTTCGGTGACATTCTTGAAACCATATTGGTTAAAGTATCAGGCGAAACTGAAAAATAAAATGTAGAAATGACAAGCTTGCTTTAATTGCCTATTTATTATCAAATAAACTTCAAGCAGTAAGTCGTCAACAAAAATATATGAGTAATAAATAAATTATCATACCAAATAATACAAATATTGACTCTTCTACATCTGATAAAGGAAAGGCCATCAGGTATAGCGTCCTTGTGCATGTGTGTATGTACAGAGCAATATCCAGTCAAATAAACATGTACTAAACAACACATAATCAAGAACTACATGCAGTTTGATTCAAACCCAACCCTACACATATTTTTCAAATCTTGAATGAATTGTAAATTAAAATATAAATTGTAATCAGAGCTGTCAACCTATATATAAAGTACAAGATACAGATATGAATGACCAGATTATTGTTTTTTTTTCTGAACATAAAAGACATGTAAAGGTGTAGTTGGACATGTTTAACATGCCCTTTTCTTTAAAGGGATGGTCCAGGCTGGAGATATTTATGTCTCAATAAATAGAGTAAAATTCAAAAAGCAAAATGCTGAAAATTTGATCAAAATCGGATAACAAATAACAAAGTTATTGAATTTTAAAGATTTGCATTATTCCGGTGAAACAGTTCTAGGCATGTCTTTCTGAATATTCATTAGGTGGGCTGATGATGTCATATCTCCACTTGTTCTTTTGTATTTTATTATATATGAAATTAGCTTTATTCAAAACTTTTCTACCAAGAACTAAAACAATTGGATTGACAACTGATTAAGTGCATAAGTTATTTATTGCCGCAACTTATTTCATCATAATGGAGACTCATCATTTACACATGTATGAAATAATGAAACATTTATGATTTCATGTAATAACATAAGAAAAAGGAAAGTGGGGATGTGACATCATCAGTCCACCTAATGAATATTCATGACGATGTGCATATAACTGTTTAAAAAAAAATATTGATAAACTTTAAAATTCAATAACTTTGTTATTTGTTTTCCAATTTTGATGAAAATTTTCAGCATTTTGCTCTGTGAATTTTACTCTATTTATTTAGATATAAATATTTTCAGCCCGGACCATCCCTTTAATATAAAAGGTACATGCTTGCCACCTTCACACAAGAGTTCATCACTTGTCTTTTGTGTGTGGTGTATACTACAAGTATGCATACTGGCTATTCACACTTAAAGTTGGTTTAATTGTTGAGGATGCATTCGTAATTGTAATGTACAGTGTAATCTTATATTTGAAACAATTTTGGCTTTTTCATGCATGTTGCAGTTGTATAATCAAGAAGAAGAAGAAGAGGAAGAAGAAGATGTTATATGAAAAAAAAAATCCATGGAAAATAGTAACTGTATTTTCAACAACAACAAAATATTTTCAAGTGGGAATTGTTTATTAATTTTTTTTTACAATTAAAAACTGGGTCAAATTGGTCATTAAAATATTTGTAAAATTAAAGTTGACCAGGGTCCCGTAACACAAAGGTTAGCAAGTACGCTTGATTTTTCACAATTAACTGCACATTGTTCTACGATCATTGCTAACCTTTGTGTTAGGGGTCCCAGGTGATAACAGTAATTTAACTGCACATTGTAAATATTGTAAATTCTTAATAAATGTTGCATAATAGGTAATGAGTTCATACTGTAGGTGAAAAATGTGAAGAGCACTTATTATCATTCACACATTACAAAAATCAATCAATTTACATTTTACATGCAGTTCATCAATATGAATAAAATGCTCAGTTGGTTTAATTTTATCATTTACTTTGATAGTAATTATTAAAAGATAGTAGTGGAAATTACTACAAATATAATCTTGTCGCGATTCTCAGTCATTAAAAGTAGGCCTAAATGGGACAAAAGGGCAATTCATCCAAGATCGTTACCCTTGCTAAAGAGCACTCCTACAGAAGGTGCTGCTATTGGTTTCAGGAAAAAAAATATTTCTGAATGAAGAGAAATTGGGAAAATATTACCAATGAATACAAAACAAAGATTTTTCCCTTTATCACAAGGTGTATTCTACGGAGCCTTTAAAGTGCCATCGACTTGATGACTTGGCGAGATACTTTATCTTGCCATGTCGACATAATAACCTTATTATGTCGACATGGCGAGATACGTTTTCTCGCCAATTCGACTTATAAAAAGTTATGTGTCGACATGGCGAGATACGGTATCTTGCCATGTTGACTTATAAAACGTTATATGTCAACATAGCGAGATATTTTATCTTGCCAAGTCGACTTATAAAACATATGTCGACATGGCAAGATATGAAGTGTCCAAGGCCCGGCGAGAGTCCAAATATCTCGCCAAGTTGACATATAACTTTTTGTAAGTCGACTTGGCAAGATAACATATCTCGCCATGTCGACATATAACTTTAAATAAGTCGACTTGGTGCGATAACATATCTCGCCATGTCGACATAATAAGGTTATTATGTCGACATGGCAAGGTAAAGTATCTCGCCAAGCCGTCAAGTCAATGGCACTTTAAAGGCTCCGTAGTATTCAGACCATCTTGATCACCAGAATATATCTGTTTAATTACGAGTTCTAACTTATTCAGGCATTAAAATATCTGATAATTGGTTTCCTCGCATGGTATTAAAGTTCTCAATATTACAAGCATGCACAGGATGGTCTAATTAGCATGCAAGATTTATGCGGATGATGCCCAACTGCTTGCTGTGTTGAGAGGGTTCCTGTAAATTGCTTTCACACTGCAAAAAAACTTGTGACCTTGGAAAAATACCTGCGAATGTTCTTGTAATTTTGACAAACACCTACAGGCATTTTCTTTCTGGAATAATACAAGTATTTTGCTGTAACTAGTATTTTCTGATTGGGGGAGATCAGGGTAACTCACAATAAATTTCCTGATCCGAGAATATCTAGTATTCTTCAACTTCAAGCGGGTCTGTATAAGCCTACAGAAGGTGGTTTCAAACCGCCTCGATTTCGATCACAAGAATCCCTGTTAAATTATCATTATTATTATTATTATTATTAAATTATTATTTATTTATTATTAATTTATTATCGCATTCACACCACCCGAAACATAACCTCTTCTGGATAAGTTCATAAAGTTACAAGCATGCGCAGTATGGTCTAATAGGCAAGCAAGGCACGAGATTCAAAATCGCTAGCACAGCAGCCAACAAAGGCGCCCACGCCCAACTACATGCTGGGATAAAAGTTCCTGTAATTTGCTTTCACACTGCCAAGATACATGTGACCTTGGAAAAATCCCTGCGAAAGTTCTAGTAATTTTGACAAGTACATGTACTATTTAGCAGGTAATATCTTTCAGGGTGATTACGCATAATTTGCCTTCACACTGGCAAAATAACCTGGTATTTGCTGATCGGGGTAAATTTTCTGATCAGAAAATACCTAGAACTGACTTTGAGGCGGTCTGAAACCACCAAGAGACACCAATTAACCAATTAATATACAAAGTGTACATAAACAACAATGTAAACAGAGGAAATCCCAATGACCTCAAGCTGGTTTTCACATGAGCAGAAAAATGACAAGAATGGTTTGGCTAAAAGCCAACAAGGACCTTCATGTTTGATTTTGGAAACCACAATGTAAGCTTGCTTCATGTACATGTAGTCTGCTGTGCAAACCCTTCACTCGAATTAAGGGTCTGAATGTGCAGCCTACTCATGCCTTGTGTACAGAAGACCCTGTGCTAGTCTTTGCATGGAGACACACTTGTTGATCAGAGTTTCAATCAGGGTCTGTGCCTGCAGACTATGCTTCACCAATGCTGTGAATCATAAAGCGCATACATGTGGGTTTTCTTTCATTTGCAAATGTTAAAGTAGTAATTTGAAATTTCTGAAAATGCATGAAATTTTTAAAACAGGACACATGGGAAAACAGCTGGCAAAGGTCATTTCAAACTTTGAAAAATATAGGTAACCCTCTCAGTTTTGGAATATACAGGGATGCCATTTGCACAGTCTTGAAATCACAGAGAAAGACCCATGCAAAAGATGTTTTCTATGGTTCCATTATGATTTGCTCCGGTGACAATTGCTCTGCTCTAAATTTCACACATTATCCTGGGTTTAAGACTATTCTCTGCCCTAAACCTAACATAAAACCCCACTGTATGTCTTTAATACACAAAATTAAGCTCGGATCAATAGTTGCAGGAGCAAATGTCGTGTCAGCATTTTCTATGGACAATAATATGTTAAAAAAGCCCGAGTTCAGACTTGTCTGAAAAGTGCCATCCCTGATTATGATTAAGGCTTTTTATTTTTTTCATATATGACATGTTCCTCTCTTCTAGACTTCTCCCTTTTAATAATGGTAGACTGTAATACATGTATAGAATGTTTTTTTTTATCAATATCTCTAAAAAATCAACTATTAAAATGATCTCTTTGCAACTGATAGGCCCACATTACAGAAAGAATTAAAGTAATATTAATTAATAATGTGTGGCCAAATCCTAGCAAATTACTATGATTACCCTGGTACTGATCATTCCAATAGAAATTAAAAGCAATGTTACCAGCTACATGTACTATTACCAGCACGTCATTTGTATTGGTCTACAACTCTGGTATTTGAATAATTTTACCATTTGCTGTACTCTTCAATGAAATCATCATTACGCCCACAGCCCAAAATCATGTTTGTCTTTCAATATCGCAATACAAAGAGCAAGGTCGAAAGTAGTGGGAGTTCTCCTATTAGAACCATCACAGGACATACGTGTATGACTATGACATCACAATATTCTCTTGTGATACTATGAGCATGCTCACAACAAAATACACCAAGTATTGCTGGAACCAGTCAAACTTTTACATTGGCAATATCCCAACATCCCAATTAAAGGTCAAGTCCACTACAGGAAAATTTTGATTTGAATAAATAGAGAAAAATCAAACTAGCATAACGCTGAAAATTTCATCAAAATCGGATGGAAAATAAGAAAGTTATGACATTTCAAAGTTTCGCTTATTTTTCAAAAAACGGTGATACAATGTATGCACAACTCAGTGACATGCAAATGAGACAGTCGATGATGTCCCTCACTCACTATTTCTTTTGTTTTTTATTGTTTGAATTATACAATATTTCATTTTTTACAAATTTGACAAAATGGACCAATTGATTGAACCATACAGTATTAAACAATGCTAATTCCATATGTTCAGGGAGGAATTATTGTTGTTTCACTTGACAATGAGGAGAAAATTAGAATATTTTATATTTCATGTAATAAAATACAAAAGAAATAGTGAGTGGATGATGTCATCAGTTTCCTCATTTGCATACCGACCAGGATGTGCATATAACTGTTTTGTGAAATTAAGCAAAACTTTAAAATGTCATAACTTTCTTATTTTACATCCGATTTTGATGAATTTTTCAGTGTTATGTTTGATGGATTTTTCTCTTTTTATTCAAATAAACTTTTGTTGGGGTGGACTTGTCCTTAAAAGCATTTATACCATGGACCCTACCACAAAGGTCCATGTTTATACCAAGTTCCTTATCCTGTTGACAAAACTACTCAATCTTGATATCACAAGACCATCCTGATTCTTTAGGCATTCGGGCATTGTGGTATGAATTCATCTTTAATACAGTAGGTATACCATTAGCCAGATTTTTTTGCAGTTGTTTTTCCTCAAGTTCACATTCACACTCCTGTATCTAGCTACATGACTTGACACATACGTTCCATGCCTTAAAAAACAAGTGGAATGCCTCTGGCCGTCTCACCTGCATCACGCGATTCAATATAGCAGCAGTGCTGATTTTGAAAACTACTATAACTCGCACAAGATGTTCAGTGATACTTGGTTACTCTTATTTCCACGTTTTATGAACTAGACCAATACACTTATAGAGATATGATGGCAATTCAACAAATACCCCCAACGTGGCCAAAGTTCTTTGACCTTACATGACCTTTGACCTTGATCATGTGACCTGAAACTCGCACAGGATGTTCAGTGATACTTGATTACTATTATGTCCAAGTTTTATGAACTAGACCAACACACTTTCAAATTTATGGCTGTAATTCAACAAATACCCCAATTTGGCCAAAGTTCATTGACCCTAAATGACCTTTGACCTTGATCATGTGACCTGAAACTTGCACAGGATGTTCAGTAATACTTGATTACTATTATGTCCAAGTTTCATGAATCAGATCCATAAACTTTCAAAGTTATGATGGTAATTCAACAGATACCCCCATTCGGCCAAAGTTCATTGACCCTAAATGACCTTTGACCTTGGTCATGTGACGTGAAACTCATGCAGGATGTTCAGTGATACTTGATTAACCTTATGTATAAGTTTCATGAACTAGGTCCATATATTTTCTAAGTTATGATGACATTTCAAAAACTTAACCTTAGGTTAAGATTTTGATGTTGATTCCCCTAACATGGTCTAAGTTCATTGACCCTAAATGACCTTTGACCTTGATCATGTGACATGAAACTCAGGCAGGATGTTCAGTAATACTTGATTAACCTTATGGCCAAGTTTCATGAACTAGGTCCATATACTTTCTAAGTTATGCTGTCATTTCAAAAACTTAACCTCAGGTTAAGATTTGGTGTTGACGCCGCCGCCGCCGCCGCCGTCGCCGCCGCCGTCGGAAAAGCGGCGCCTATAGTCTCACTCTGCTATGCAGGTGAGACAAAAACCAGTACTTAGTGTTAAGTTAAGAAAACAGTTTAAATCAAGGGAGCAAGTTACAAATTGTGGCCTCAGTTTAAGTCCGAGTAAACTAGGCAGTTGATCTACTTCTCAGATAGTCTAATATCACATGGGCTATTAACCCATTTGGTCTAAATATCAATTTGGTCTTATTGCTGTTTGGTCCAACCATGGACTTTCAAGGTCCATGGTCCAACCATACTACATTTACAATAGGCTAATACCTATTATCGTCAATTAAAATTTAGTCTTATTTTCATTTTCTTTAATACCTACTTATCATTTTTTACTTTGTAGACTTGGTTCAAACCACTTTTAAATCATAGTGTATAAGACAATAAACTAGTGTTAGACCAGGGACTCCCAATTCCCTGTTTAGACCATGTGGATATGAATAGGCCGACTGGAAATTAGACAAAATGGTAAATAGGCTTTAATGGCAATTACATCAAATGATATTTATAGCAGATAAACTTCCCCATTCAACAAACTAGACTCACATACTTTGCAGGAAGTGAAGCATGTTATACCCCTTTCATAAACCTATCCTCCAATTAGCCGCCTAATAGTAATGCGGATAATTCAATAAAAATTGCGTTCACAAACCCCGAAAATTATCCGCATTCTTTTTACGAGCGCCCGTCCTGAAAAAGGCGGATAATCGTCATGACAACTGGACACGCCCCCTCCGATGCGGTTGTGTTGGAAAAGGGTGACCTTGTGACCGCACCATGGCAATTATCCGCATTATTTGGAAATACGTTCATAAACTCAAAATCTTGTCCCGATGCTGCTATTATGCGGATAATTGCAGCATCAAAATAATGCGGATAACTCTGGTCCTCCTCCGATTTTACGACCAAATTATGCTGCTATTAGCCGCATAATTGGGTTTATGAAAGGGGTATGAGAAGTGGCTAGGAGATTAATGTCTGACCAATGCCTATGTAAAAAGTACTTCAAAGCGATTGGACGTTTTGCTTTCAGAAAGTCATACAAAGCTTAATACTTAAATAACACCAGTTTGATTGATTGATATCACAGGTAAAAAAGAAAGTATTTGCAGCAAACAATTATTTCATGAGAATAAATCAAGGCTAAATATCACCATATTTAATATCCATATATCATATGTCTACATGGAAATCTGGTATATTAAACCTCTCTTTGTAAATTCATGAAATCTTAGCTCACAACTAAAAATTCTGATGATCACTAACACAGAAAAACATATGTGGGACAGTGCATTAATATTGCTTGGAAAAATACCAGACATTTGATGGAATACCGTGCTTATTTTGTTAATTTCTCAGCAATTCGCATTTTCTTCCAGCAGATATTTATTTATTCATGCACACAATTTTGGGTGGTAAGTTTGGATTCCATCCGAACTCATTTTGAGATCGTTACCACTACTGGTATTTATCTTTAAACTAAATGTGGCAAAAAGTTGATTTGGTACCTTAAAACCAATGATTTTTCACTGACAAACCAATTGATTGATTGATGGATTGATTCATTCATTTATTTACTTACTCATTTCTGAACGCTATGTCAATATACACAGTGTGACCATAATAAAAGTAAATGTAATACATTTTTACATAAAAAGAGGTAAATGAATATAAATATTTTGACTAATGAAGAAACTTTGCATTCAAATTCTTGATTGCTACCTGTACAAGCATTTGAATGAACAAAGGAAGAATTCCAAAATTTACCTCTGATCAATGCAAATTAAATAATTGGGAATCTGATTCAGTTCAATCAAATCATTTGTAAAATACTCCATGGCTACAGAGTCAAAAGCTTTAGGGTGTGTTTATGTGCCATATTTCTACCCTAGAATCATGATTTCAATCATGATTTAAAAAACTATTCTGCAGAATCACGAAATTTTGTGTTTAGTCAAAAGTAAAAGTAATCATGTTTCAAATTATGAGGAACGTGATACATGGAAAAGGGGTGTTTGGAAAGACATTTTTGCAGAATCACTATCGAAAAAGGTCGAATATAAATTGTAACAGTCATTTGAATCATGATTCTATAACATCATTGTGTCGGTCCTACTTCCATGTTCATGATATACAGCAGGCTGCCAGTGGTATTCTTTGCTTTCGCTTCACACAGTAGCCTTGCACATGTATTAAAAATCAATGTTGTGTATCATTTGCGATTAAACCACTTTGAAGTTGATCTATAATTCCTGGGTCAAACTGAACACGACGATGCGCACTGGCTAGGCCTGAAGTGATGGAGAAACAGCGTAGGAGAGAGAGTCGACTAAACCCTAATTCTGCAGTTACCGTGATTTATGTTTGTGTTTTGAATCATGATTCAAATCAAGATTCTGGCTTAGGTCACTTAAACGCAGCCATAATGAAACTGTCTCTTGGTTGTACACAAAATTTAGGTCCCTCGGAGAGGACCTTAAGCCGTTGGTCCCCTGGTTGCTTGCTCACAGGCATTCGTGCTTTCTTAGCACTCAGGTAAAACAACCTCGGTATAACAAAATTGGAATAGATTTCATTTGGAAGAGACAAACATGTTAATACTTCAGCAACAAAAAAAGCAGGTGAGATTCCTACCTGATATACGACTATCGCTGATCATTATGATGTCATACTTTGAAGCCTTGTATCCTGGAAGCATGTTTTTTACCTTTGGATTGATCCCAAATTCCGACCCACCTGTGAGAAAAGAAAACAAATAATCAATCAATGACCTACATCTCATAAGTAAAATAACTGGTATCACTCAGGTCTCACTGCTACTATATGACCTTTCCATGGATCCAAAATTCTGACCCACCTCAATGATAAAGAGTGTACCAAAGCTAGATATAAAAAAAAAGGTAAAATAAGCTATGCCAGTATAATTATCTTAAGTATTAACTGGTATACATTGTTGGATTGACCCCGATTCAGACCCACCTACATGTATAAATGTTGAAATGTGTAAATATACCAGAACGAGAGAAACAAATTCAAAATGATCAAAATAATCAATGACATCATGCATAGCAATGATATATCTTATCTTTTGATTGAGCTTTAGCATTTGAGCCACCTAGAGATGATGGAGAATGGTACACACATGTACAAGGGTGAGAGAAAACGATATAGCACAATACATTATCAGTATCACACGTGCAGTATTATGAATCATGCCCGTGTTGACTCGGAACTCTTCAGTAAATAAAAAATGCAGTTGCAATGATAACTGTATGGCAGAACCATCTCCTCATTGATTACTGTGGTAATACTTTATAATAAATATCACATGTCTGGCATCAAAATGTCCACCAGTTTCTTTAATATATGAAAATTTATATTTTACATGTATACAGGGCTTTTGGAAAAATCATACTAGTATAACTGAGGTCATATATTGGTTCGACAGTCACCATCTTTATAATGAATATATGTATCGGGGTATCATGTGACAATGATGTCATACTAGACTTGTGATGCTGTATGATAAACGTTCCCTCCTTTTTAACCCCTGTCTATAGACAATCGATGTTTAAAAAAAAAAAAGGATGAGCTATACCAGGCCTAGTGTTCCAAAGTTCCAAATTGTATGAAAATTGTGAAAATTCAATAAATGCTGTCCTAGCAACAGGACAGACAGCAAACTTTTTTCCAACGATCCCATCAAGTACATGAGATCAGTACCATGCTATATTGCTATGTTTACATTGTATAGCAATCTCATAAATTACACTTCATAGTCAACTGTATTTTAAAACAGTTGAAGAAAACAGAAAAAGAAAGTTGGTAACACTAAATTTATCACTATCATGAGACCATCCATGTGACAAAGTGACTTTGCATTATAGTCTGCAGGCACAGACCCTGGTTTTCGCAATTTGCATAGTGCATAATGCAGAGTCTGAAGTAGTGAGACTAGATTCAGTATGTACTGTGGCTGGCTCTACTTATTTGACTATGACACCGTTCTCACTACCGTCCTAAAACTAGTTTTATGGAAACTAGTTTAACGTGTAATGTGAACGGTCAAAGCGGTCTTGGAAGCGATCTTCCAATCTGGTTCAGAAAACCACCTCGCAATGTACATGTAGTTTTGAAGATCGCATTACCTCATTAAACTGGGTTTAGCATATTAAAAGTGAGGACACAACCATTCTTCGGGAAGCGATCTTCTGACATTTTGAGCGTGCTACTCCACACACTGTATGTGGCATGCCTACGCTGCGGTTTCAAATTTTGCGCAAAACACGTCACCCCATTGAGAGTGTTCCCATAGCAACAAGACCGCTTTACGTGAAGTGGTTTTGAAAACCACTTTCGGGTGATCAAATGGGAAGTTGGGAACGCTAGCATAGCAATCTTCCAAACTGGTTTCCTGAAGCAATTTCCAGCAAACTAGTTTTACTTTTAGGTAGTATAATGAGAACGGTGTCACAGAGTCTTTAGAGTCTAGTCTTCACCCTAGACCTGTTATTGGTCAGTATCAAATATGAGACTGTGCTTGTAGACTAATTATTATTGAGCATAGGAAAACATTCATTTTACCAGTACTGCACTATGATAGATACATACATAGTTCATAATTTTAACAAAAGTTTTGATTTATCACAAAACTAGGTTTTAATGTACAGAATTTACATTGTACAATATCTTTCTTAAAGGCTAACCCCCCCAAAAAAAAAATATATAGGCCTATATATATATATATATATATATATATATATATATATATATATATATATATATATATATATATAATGTAATATAATATGAATAAAAGAACATCAACCAAGCATAACACTAAAAATTTAATCAAAATCTGAAGTTGTAGAATCAAGGTGGTTTTAACAATTCAACCTTGCAACCGAAATTCATCTTGGCAACTTGCTGGAAACAGTCTAATGTGTGGCAATTACAATGTATAAAACTTTCTACATGTAGGTACCGGTACTACAGGACTACAGGTTCAAATGGATTATATTGAAATATTGCATCTTACAATTTAAGTATAGTAATTTTTGAATATTTTCCAATTAACAGTTTCAGCCACTTTGCTCTCACTTTATTTTATTTTTTCTTCTAAACAATGACTATTCAAACACTTGTGAAATACAAAAGTGATTGCATATGAGAAAGCTACATGAATGAATTCAAATTTTGAATGTGAATGATCTATAACAATTTTTTTTAAACAGGCACTTGATGTCTTGATCAAACTGCACAGTGTATGGTACAGATGGGTACCTCGAATACAGATCAAACACAGCATTTTACATCATAATATATGCATTGTAAACATAGTACCAGGCAGCAACAAGCATGCCCTGTAGGCCCTTTCAATCAACCATATCATTTTTCACCTATGAATAAAAAAATAAAAAAAGAACGTTCAATACGGTTCAAAGTTGATGCTATAGCCAAATAGTTTGTAAGCTGGAATCTAAAAATACTCTCCTGGTAACAGTATATTATTAAGTATTAAAATAACATTGAGAGTTATGAAAATTTGTTACAAAATAGAAAGATCCTTCGCATGGATCCTTTCTTTCATGCATGTAGATGTTGGATGCTAAAAGACCATTTCCAATGCTTCATGCTAATTTCCTTTCAGCTTTTATTGAACCTCCATGTATTTTTATTGCAGTCAAAGTTTACACATACTCAATATCCATGTACATGTAGTTTATTAATATTATAAATATCCCCATTAATATTATCTTCCCCTTTCACCTGTGCATTGTTCAGATATATTATTTTCATGAATGTTTTCAAATACAAAAATATGAAATAAAGAAATTCATCATAAGCCATAGAAATGCATAATACAATAAATTTATGATACTGGTTAGATTGAGGTAGAAGTTCACATCACAAATACAAGTATCAATTTTAATTACTCTGCTGTCCATTGGAATATGAAGGCCTTGCACACTTTTACCACAATAATAGTATATAAAATTATTATCGGGCTATATGCTGCGGCATGTACGGTTGTGTCACAAATCTAAAGCAATTATTAAAGGGACAAGTCCACCCCAACAAAAAGTTAAATTGAATAAAAGAAAAAAAAATCCATCAAGCATAATACTGTATATTTAAAGCTGTTATTTTCGCGGATTGCCGATCGGCCGCATATCTAACTACACGCAAAAATATTGACACATAATAGTAATTGGTGCCAATAACAAACTTTGCTATTGCAAACATCCTGTGAGGTGAAAATGTGGAGATAAGCACCTACATATGTACAAAAAATAAGGTTGAAAATGTATGGTTAGTAATTCAAAAAGGTAACTAGAAAGCCTAGAATTTCACTTTTTTTTAATTTCTCAAACAAGATTAGAGCCTAAATTAATTCCTGACATATGTTTGTCAATATCTATTCACTCACTGCAATATTACAATGTATTTTCCATAAAACAATTTGATTTTATTGTCATCTGATTGACTCTATACACATGTATATTGGCAGCTATTTGCATACTCATTAATATTCATAGTTCACATGACCTGAGGTTTTGAAGGTGTAAGATTTTGTTTTCATAAAATTCAACATTTTTGCACTGAAAACAACTTTTAAAAAATGAATCTAACAAAACACAACTTCCAAAGATTACTCTTACAGATCAAACAGTGACATGATGAATTTTCAGATCTAAAGGTACAAAAAAGATTCAAGCACTTTTTCCACACTTTATAAAAGTGGGACATATACATGTATGTACAAAAGATATGTCAGCATGAGGGTTGTGAGGAGCATATGTTTGCACATGATTTGCACTATTTTTGCTTCTGAGATGCTGTCAAAGTGTTTGTTTGGTACATCTTTTGATCGCGAATTAAAAAACCTGCGAAAATGTCAGGACCCCACGATTCGCGAAAAATTCTGTCAGCGAAAAAAACAGCTTTTTCACCTGTGATCAATATTAGAATTTCCAATACATTAAAGGTCAAGTTCATTAAAATATTTAGTGTTTCATGATTTCATCTCATGAAATACAAAAGAAATAGTGAGTGAGTAATAATGTCATCAGTTCCCTCATTCGCAATGCCAACCAGGATGTGTATACAACTGTTTTGCGAAACTTTAGAATGTCAAAATTTTCTTATTTTACATCCGATTTTGATGAAATTTTCAGCACTTAATATTAACGACCATAAAAATCTTAATAATTGTTTCAATAATGGACACTTACCTATAAAAACGGTTGCATCTACATGAGGATATTTCTCCACAAGGGGAGTTACAACTTTTATTGCCTCATCGTCTTCATCTTGTATACAGATAAGCAGTTCAAACTGTAAAATAAAAAGAAAATATGAGGATATTTATCTTTAGAACATAAAGTTCATATTGATATTTTCTTCATTTTACAGGCAAATACTGTAGAAACCCATCCATCAAAATGTCAACAAAATTGAATTACCGGTATATCTTGAAGGGATTTATGACATTTCAACGTTTTCAAATACATGCAAGTTGCTCAAGACTGTCTTTTGTTTGATAAATTACATTGGGGCCCTTTGGGGGACTACCATACAAGTTCCACAATGAACTACATGTATGTTTGACAATGCTGCAAAGGCCTGTTACTATGGTATTATAATACCTGGGGTCCGTTGCAGAAAGAGTTGCGTTTAAACGCAAGTCAAAAAATCAATCGCAAGTCCCAAATGCGCGTTGTTGATTGGTTGAAAATCAAGTTACGCATGATTTTTAGAGTTGTGATTGATTGCAACTCTTTCTGCAACAGGCTCCTGGGCAGACAATAATAACAATATATTTCTGAGCATAGGCTCCAGAGGTTTGAAGAATACAGTACTATTAAAAACTAAACTAAATCTCATTTGCTTTGATGTTAGAGAACTAGGAATTAATCATTTTCTTTTCGATCTTGTTATCTTTTAACATCTTCAGTAATTGGGAATATTCTTTCTCTCTTGGGGTTACATGTACTCTTTTTTTAATTTAAATTTCTGTACAAATATGTTCATTAAGTCTATACATGTACTACAGATTATAAATAGGGGATATTAGAACTTATTATAGAAGAAACATTCTTTAAAATTCCCATGACAGATTTTTACAGCAACAATTTTGAAGAAAATGGTAGCCCCTAGGAATATGTTTTGAGAATTGGTATAATACTGTTCTTGTATTGCATTGCATCATAAGACCAAATTATATGTAGTACATGTACAGTATGCAGCAGTTATGAATACAGTGTTTAAAGGTAAAAGATAGAATACAGCAAACAATTATTTCATGAGAAAGTCTTTTAAATCAAGGTTACAGTAATTGTCAAAATATTATACATCTAGATCTGGTGTACATTTATCAGGGCGCGACAAACCCGCTTGCCCGGGGCAAGTGAAAATGACGTGCGGGCAAGCATTTCTCAAAGTCAATTGCCCGATCGGGCAAGTGGTTATTTTGGAAATAAAATATCAGTAGACCCTCTAAATTTCAATACCTTTTGGATAATCACAACTATCTCTCATATTTTGTCAAACCAGTAAAAAAAAACAGTGGAAACTAATGTAAAATCAGTGCCAATTACCAATAATTTATCGCCAGGTACCTTCTTCGAAAAACCGTGCCATCGCATCTTACGTTCTATGTTTGCAATGACTGCGCATGCGCTACTATCTTGCGCAATTTGCTGATGCAAACCAACAACAACAAAAAACACCAAAAGTGGCTAAAATTTCACATTTGCAAAAATCCATGAAATGGCCATCTATTTTCCATATTACCTTGAAATTGTTTTGATTTAGTTGGAAACTACCGAAAAATGAAGAATATTCAGCTCTTTCTTGACTCAGATTTATGATGATGTTACACTCGGTAAATGTTCTTTATTATTGTGGTCCCACATGTAGACTTTCATGGTGTTGACCCAAAACCCATGAAAGTCTACCTGCGGGACTACAATAAAAAAATATTGACCGAGTGTAACATCATAAAATGATGAAGAAAAGACAAGAGAGAGGTGAATATTCTGAATTGTCTTGATAGTTTCCAACTAATTTTTTAAAAAATTCAAGGAAATACGGAAAATATATGACCATTTCATGGATTTAAAGATGCAAAATGTGAAATTTTAGCCACTCCACTTTTGATTTTTTTTTTTTACATCATAAAAAGTTCTTTTTCAGAGTCAATAAAGAGCTGAATATTTTTTCACTGGCTTTCTTTATAGTTTCCAACTAAATCAAAACAATTCTAAGGAAATATGGCAAACAGATAACCATTTCGTGGATTTAAAATGCAAAATATAAAATTTTAGCAACTTTTGGTGAAGGTAAAGTTTTTTTTTTTACAACCTTAAACGCCCATTTATAAATAGTGAAAAGTTTTTTTCAAAATAAACATAATGACTCTGGCCTACGTTGCTGGAAATAAACTTTTAAATGTGTGTTCTTTTATACTGTACATGATTCTCAATCGTTATTTTGTGCTGTCATAATAAAACAAGTGGAATTCCTCTGGCCGTCTCACCTGCATCACGCGATTCAATAGAGCAGCAGTGCTGATTTTGAAAACTACTATAACTCGCACAAGATGTTCAGTGATACTTGGTTACTCTTATTTCCACGTTTTATGAACTAGACCAATACACTTATAGAGATATGATGGCAATTCAACAAATACCCCCAACGTGGCCAAAGTTCTTTGACCTTACATGACCTTTGACCTTGATCATGTGACCTGAAACTCGCACAGGATGTTCAGTGATACTTGATTACTATTATGTCCAAGTTTTATGAACTAGACCAACACACTTTCAAATTTATGGCTGTAATTCAACAAATACCCCAATTTGGCCAAAGTTCATTGACCCTAAATGACCTTTGACCTTGATCATGTGACCTGAAACTTGCACAGGATGTTCAGTAATAATTGATTACTATTATGTCCAAGTTTCATGAATCAGATCCATAAACTTTCAAAGTTATGATGGTAATTCAACAGATACCCCCAATTCGGCCAAAGTTCATTGACCCTAAATGACCTTTGACCTTGGTCATGTGACGTGAAACTCATGCAGGATGTTCAGTGATACTTGATTAACCTTATGTATAAGTTTCATGAACTAGGTCCATATATTTTCTAAGTTATGATGACATTTCAAAAACTTAACCTTAGGTTAAGATTTTGATGTTGATTCCCCCAACATGGTCTAAGTTCATTGACCCTAAATGACCTTTGACCTTGGTCATGTGACATGAAACTCAGGCAGGATGTTCAGTAATACTTGATTAACCTTATGGCCAAGTTTCATGAACTAGGTCCATATACTTTCTAAGTTATGCTGTCATTTCAAAAACTTAACCTCAGGTTAAGATTTGGTGTTGACGCCGCCGCCGCCGTCGCCGTCGGAAAAGCGGCGCCTATAGTCTCACTCTGCTATGCAGGTGAGACAAAAATGATAAAACAAATTGGGCAAGCAGTTTTATCTATGGGGCAAGCAAATTTTTTCATGAAATTTTTTTTTGTAGAGGCCTGCATTTATGTAAACATATCTTTGTAAAATCATGAAATCTTAGCTCAAAGTCGATAATTCTGATGATCACTAACACAGAAAGTAAATGTGGGACACTCCAGGGAATAATTTTGCTTTACAAATTTGAATAGCATTTTTCATCATAAGAGAAAAGCTCTCAACTAATGAACAGTCATACATGTATGTAAAAATATGCTATACAAAAGACTTTATGCATAGCAGTCTTTCAAAAAATGTGGAGCAAATTGCGATGCAATACCAGGAAAATTATTCCCTGCACTGTATTAATATTGCTTCGAAAAATACCTTACATTTGATGAAATTCCATGCTTATTTTACTCATTTCTCAGCAATTACGCATTTTCTTCCAGACCTTTTTGCCTTTTGGTACATATTTTTTATTTATACATACAAACACTTTGGTGGTAATTTCATTGGAATCTGTTCAAACTCATTTTGAGATCGTTACCACAACTGGTTTTTATCTTTAACATCACATTTATTATAATTGTTTTGATCAATTTACACCATTTTTTTATTTGATTATACAATTCTTGTTGGAAATAGATCAAATATTTTTTTTCTTTTTTTGTACTCTTGATTATGATTGATATACATGTACATAAGAGTGCAATAATAAGTAAAAGTATGAGATCATTTCCTATATTAAAAGATCTGCACATTTTATCATTGTTTCATCACCTATGAGAATATACAGGTGTAAATAATCAAATCAAAAACTTGCATAAATTGATCAAAACAATGTTCAAGTGTTTTGTTTATCAGTATTCCAAGGCAATGATTGTAGCTAGTTACTACCACACTAGAATTCTCACCCATGATGCACTGTGATATACGAACCATAAATGCACATATTTGGGCTGCATGTCTCCCTGAGATATTTTCTCACAGTAATAATAAGCCTAGAAGTATAGATATTTGGTTTAAGGCTCAAGTCTTGGTACATTTGGTACAAATAGGGAAAATACCTTAAAGGAGAATGAAACCCTTGAAACCAGCTGAATCCATATCAAAGAGAAAAATCAAAGAAACATATTGTTGAAAGTTTGAGGAAGATTGAATGAATAATAAGAAAGTTATGAGCATTCGAATATTGAGATCACTAGTGCCATGTAGATCCTCCCAACGGCAATGCGACCAAGATCTGTGATATCACACACGTACAACTCCCTCATTACTTTAGTACTTATTTCACTTATATTCTCACTTTTATAGAGTCTATCACAAGGTGAGGTGTTCTCTTTATGAGATGACAAGTACAGAGGTTTCACAACATTATATCATTGATGA
Organism: Lytechinus pictus; assembly: GCF_037042905.1. Lineage (NCBI taxonomy): Eukaryota > Metazoa > Echinodermata > Echinoidea > Temnopleuroida > Toxopneustidae > Lytechinus > Lytechinus pictus. The sequence goes on along the minus strand of NC_087255.1, from coordinate 31,526,246 downwards.
ATCGTTTGTCATATGATTAGAATGAGCAAAAACAGATGTTTTGGGGTATATTTTCAGTGTCCAAATGGGAGAGTTGTACGTGTGTGACATCACAGATCTTGGTCGCATTGCCAATGGGAGGATCTCCATAGCATTAGTGATCTCGACATTCAAATGCTCATAATTCTTTTATTGCTAGTCCTATTTTTCTCAAAGTTTTGTTGATCTTATTCTTTGATTTTTCTGCTTTCACAAAAGCTAACTTGCTCCAAGAGTTTCATTCTCCTTTAATACATTTGCTCAATAATGTATCCTGGTTTTGAGACACTGTAGCTAAACCTGATGGCGTCTTTAGGATTGCAATCTTCTTGAAGGGGTGTGCATGTAGGCCCAAAGCACACACTGAACAGTCATAACATAGACCCCGTTCTCAATATGCTTTCTAAAATTACATGTAGTTTACTGGGAACTGGTTCAGGAAACCAGTTTGGAAGATCGCTTTGCTAGTGTTCCCATTTGATCACCCAAAAGTGGTTTTCAAACTCACTTCAAACAAAATGATTTTGTTGCTATGGGAACGCTCTCAGTGGGGAGACACGATTCGTGCAAAATTTGAAACCGCATCATAGGCATTCTACACAGTGTGTAGAGTAGTGCGCTCAAAATGTGCAAAGAACAGTTGAGTCCTCACGCTATTAAAAACCAGTTTAACGAGGCAAGGCGATCTTGAAAACTACATCGCGAGGTGGTTTTATGAACCAGTTTGGAAGATCGCTTTGACTGTTTTAGTTTTAGTTTTAGGAGCGTAGTGAGAACGGTGTCATACAGTCTATGAGCTTCTTCACACTCATAAAACATTGTACATGCACTTTTGCTTGAAATGAAGCCCGTTTTACATTTCATCTACAATCTGCTTTTACATAGTGCTTAATACATTGGAACGACTTGTCTCAGCGCTCTACAGATATATTATTACCCCGGTCATCGGATTCAATCGGTCATTCCCGCACACAATGTGTGCACATCCTCCACTCCCTGGGGAGTATTCCAGTCAGTCACCGGTGAGGCGAAAACAGTACTGGACAAGCTAAAATGACTTTCACATCCTACCGGGTACCTATTTAGCACGTCGATCAAAAGCTTTGGGGGTTGGGACCCATTTTTTCTGTATTAAATCATCACGTTTAATAGCAGTAATAAAGACCAAACATCTTGTAATGGTGACAACACAAAAAGCAGATCTAGGGCCAACTTAACTGCATGAATATTTTATTGTTTCAAATAGAATGTAATTTTCTAGTTCTTTGTTTGGTTTATTTCAAACACAGTGCAGATGCTAGGCCTTCATGATTGTAGGTTTGCTTCTCTAATTTTGCTGCGTTTTATTTTAGTACCCTTTTAAGACTGGATTTCCTCTTAGAGGCGTTAGCAAGGACAGGGTCTTGTACAGGTTTATAATAGTTAAAGATTAACAATGATCAAAGTTTGAATTAACCACAAACCATCATAATCAATAGCAGGCAAAGTACTTCGACATACACTGTATAATACACTATTAACAATTAATTAAAGGGTGGTTCCTCTTTGTGGGAAAATTAAAAAAATCTTTTTTAAAATTTAGAATGGGCGGGGGCGGAGTGACGTCACATCCAATAACGACAACAGCACTGACCTTTTCGCGATGAAAACAAAGTACATGTATAAGAAACACAATGAAATAATGTCAGAAACAGCACTGAAAATTTCAGAAAGATTCATGAACTTTCAGATAACGAAATGGGTAATTAAACTCAATTATCACTACGTTCAGCGCAAAGTATGAATGCAATGTTTGTGTATTATGCATTGTAGGCATGCCAAAATGCTGCGCTGCTGTATGGGTTGCTAGTGCATTGTTTTCCTTGGCCGGTCGGTTGCTAAGGCTCGAGATTTAAAATGCCCGGATGTTCGCCCCGGACTATAAGACCAATGATAGGGTTAATATCAGATGCCCTTTAATATGACAAACACCTGAAAAGCAAGGGGAGACCAGTGTAGTCCCATTTATTTATATTTTAGTGTACATGTACTGTACACAGTCCATGTGACTCAAAGCACATCAAACTTTCAGATCATTTGGGTGATTCACAAACCTTAATAGGACATACATGTAGATCCTTTATGATCAATTTCCTATTAAATTGCATTGATGAAGTTTCTATTAGGAATTAAAAATCATGACCATTCAACTACATGTAATGTAAGGTTGAAACTGGAATGTGACTTGGAATTTAATTCATTGTAATCACGTTCGAATGAGCAGACTGATGATTTACACAATCAAAACCCTCAAAAAAAGTGAATGCAATGAAATTTAATCTTCTTTTTGTCACAGTGTGCTGTTTGATAATCACTTTATAAACAAAAGTTACAAGTATCACCATGTATCTCTGTTAAAGTGTGATAAAAAATAAATACATGTATACAAGAAAAAAAGTTAAGTGCCCCAGGACTCGCCTTTCATATATATGTAGTACGCCAATGATTTATACTCCACTTAAACTTCTGTGTGGAGTATTAAAGCTTTTACTTAAACCTGTATATTTGCAAATATGTTTTTTTTTTAAAGTTACCCCCCCCCCCCCCCCGGAGTAAGTCCTGTGAAAGGACAAGTTGGGCATACTATACGTCAAATAGCTTGGACCAGAAATCAGTGCACCTTTAATTGCTGAAAATTGGCTTCTAAGAAACAAATCACACATGCTTTGCATAAAAATCAGATCTGAAAATTGTTTTAGCTTTAAAAGCAATAATTAGACTTCTAAAAAGTCAAATAAATGTATGCAGACAAGTACATGCAACTGTAAATTTTATTGATATTGAAACACAGTGCAACTTACCCTTGGATAGCTGAGTTGGAAGTATGATTCTAGATTAGACGGAAGGTTAGCATCCACTCCACATAGTGGTTTGAGAATTGATACACCAGGCATCTCCTCTCGCAAGACATTTGAGGGTTTATGGTACATACATAGTTTCCTGTAAAGGTGAGACAAAAATCATAGAGTTGATAAAATGATAGAAATCAAATAATAATTGAACGGTGCTTTATGCAGATGTTTCTTTCAAAGCACACGGTGGGCTGACTAAATAATAACAAATATTTATTCAAAAGTACAGTCCGACCTCTACATGTATTATCCGGCCTCTCCTTATCAGGATCTTTCTATTATCCGGCCGCACTCTTGCCAAGATTTTTCTTTTTCAATCTAGTACATGGGGGAAATGAGATTTCAATCTAAAATAAAAAATTCCTTACACAAACTCACTTAGATTACATTTTCCAATTTAGTCTACCTACAACTACATTACTTCTTATGAAAACATCTTACCCAAATCACCGAAAGAACTTGAATGTAAGACAGGATAATTTTCCAGTAAATCAGGGCAAAGCGCAACCATTTTATCACATTTTTTTTTGCAGGGGAAAAAAACAACAAGTCTCGCTAGCTAGCGCTAGGCCTTGATACGGACAGTGCCATCTATCATGTTTGAGCCTACAGTCTAACAATGGCTGACTTTGCGAAGCTGCGATGATCCAATTTTCAAACTTAATTTGATGGAGTCATTCTCTTTCTTTTGAGGTGTGCTTGATGTACATGTATTCCTCAATCATTGCAGCAGGTAAATCATCTAAGAGTTTTGGCAACCAATCAATTTCATTTTCGTAAAAAAAAACGCTTATACTTAGCACTGACACTGCAGTGAATACGGTACTGTCTGAGTATGCGCGCTACAGTAGATTATGTGTTGCTACCATTGGGGAGGCGCAGCTGCGTGTATTTAATATTGGGTCTCCCAGATCCGGATAAATCCTTAAACTGGACAGATCCCTTATCCAGATTGGTGCTGGTCCCAACTTGTCCGGAAAAGAGAGGTCGGACTGTTTACATATGAAATATAAATTTTGGGTCCCCAAGAAGGAGGGGATGAACATAATCGCACACACCCATAATAGGTAAATTACCCAGTTTTGTTAGCCATGATTGGTCCATGCTGCGATTCAGGTGTTGATAAATGTACAAAATACTACAAATGAAGAAGTTAATATTTCATCAGACTTGATCAATGGGTTCTGCATAATACCGTACTTGAACCACACCTGACTTGACCCTACATGTACATGTCACGAACTGTTAAAGACATTGGGAGATGAATTTGACCAATTATGGATAACTGATTTAAAAAAAATTATCATTCCAAATTTATGCTGCAGCCTTTTTCATGCTCTCCAGACCAACAGATCCCACCTTGAATTACCACATGTTTAGAAAATTCAACATGATATTGGGTAATAATTTCTAATAAATGATCTGCTATGACAGAGTTTCTACTGCTGTGAATTCTAGCTTAATCTGAAAGTTGAACTAAAGTTGAATCACAGTTGAATGGGTCATTGGGACAATATCTAAAAACCCAAAATGATCTCTTTAGACTTGAAAAGATATATCTCCAATACAAAAGTTAGAGGTCACAAGAGAGTGAAAAGGAATTTTTCGTCTGGCTTTATTCCCTCATTTTTCAAAGCTCTCAGTCAAATTATAGGAATAATACCTCAATCACATTTGCTCTACGGCGGCCCTACTGCGAGTCGAAAACAGCCCTTTTATTCATTTTCATTCAAACTATCTATAGGTAGCTGGTACAAAAAAATGTTAAAATGGCTGTTTTTGACTCGCCGTACGGCTGCCGTAGAGCAAATGTGACCGAGGTACATGTATAAAGGTTTACAATGTCATCACACTGACTACTAGTGACTAGAGAATCAAGGCTGACAAAGCTCAAACTATGTGAACTGAAAAAAAATCACTAATACCATTTTCGAACAATTTATGGGTAAGCTCTCCAGGCTGAAAATCATATGATTTGAACAGATGAAGTATCATGTCTTCATGAATATGCATATTAAAGGCAATGAGCAAGCTGATTATAATATATCCCCACTTATTCTTTTGTATTTCATTATATCACAATTTTCCCCTTTCAAGGATGAAAAAAATGATTACGCACATACTGTACACACAGTACATAATATACATATATATGGGAAATTTTGAAATAAAAACAATTTCATGTAAATACATGTAACATAAGAAAAGGGAGAGTGAGGACATGACATCGTCGACCAACCATTACATATTCATGAAGGCGTGTACAAAGTACATACCGGTATGCATAAACTATTTTCACAAAATATTGCTGAACATTATTTGCTATCAGATTTTGATGAAATCTGAATGAATTTTACTCTCTCTATTTAAATTTCCAGCCCAGAGTCTCCCTTTAAACCCACCCAGACACACAAACTTTTGACTGCAGTGATAGCAGTGAGAATTCCTTTGTACTGTCATACATGTACATCATTACATGTACAGTACAATATGAGGAATCATTGGCCTGAATTCACAACTTGAACCCATGGTTTATGCAGATTTCCTGTATAAATTACGCCTATTTACTGCGTATATTAAAAAATGTCCAATGCTGATGCGCGCTTTTGTCACAGTGCGCCGAATTGATGCCTGCTGCCGTGGTTATCCACGCTGTTTTACTCAGAAGTCCACTGTTTGAAGAGAGGACTCATTACTTCAAAACAGTGGACTCGTGTATAAAATAGCGTGCATAACCACGACAACAGGCGTCAATTTGGCGCACTGTGACAAAAGCGCGCATCAGCATTGGACATTTTTTTAATATACGCGGTAAATAAATAAGCGTAATTTATACATAAAATCTGCATAAACCATGGGTTCAACTGATGGTTTTAAAAACCACCTTTGTGAATTCGGGCCATAAAAAGGGGAAAAAACACATTTCTTTTCAAAGTGTCTCCATTGGACCCATTTCAAATTTACATCATCTCGTCTTTACATAGTGTATACTACATTTCCATGTTTACATCCACTGTACATTTTGAGATGTACATGGAGTGTGGCCTTATTGTTGTTAAAGTCAACACATTTAATATGTAGGGCCTACATGTAGGTATCATAGTGATGCATTTGCCTGTTTGTTATCTGCCTTGTTTATACTGTAGAAGCTACACATGTTTATTGAGTGGTTTCTCAGACAAATAGAATTTGCATATTTGAAAGTCACTGAAGTCTCTTTCAGAAATTTGTGCATCAAAAATGTGGACAGGGCAGCAAAAGCAGAAGAAGAAGAAGAAGCAGAAGAAGAAGAAGAAGAAGAAGACGAAGAAGAAGAAGAAGAAGCAGAAGAAGAAGTAAAAGAAGAAGAAGCAGAAGAAGAAGAAGTAGAAGAGGAGGAAGGAGACGAGGAGGAAAGAGACGAGAAAGGAGAAGAGGAAGGAGAAGAAGAAGAGGAAGAGGAAAAAGAAGGAGGAGGAAGAGGAAGGAGAAGAGGAAGGAGAAGAGGAAGGAAAAGAGGAAGGAGAAGAAGAAGCAGCAGCAGCAGTAGCAGCAGAAGTAGTAGTATGGTAGTACTGGTAGTACATGTATAGTAATAGTAGGAGGAGGTAGTTGTAGGAGGAGGTGGTAGTAGAAGTAGGAGGAGGAGGTAGTAGTAGCAGTAGAAGTAGTAGTAGCAGTAGTACTAGTAGTACATGTATAGTAATAGTAGGAGGAGGTAGTTGTAGGAGGAGGTGGTAGTAGAAGTAGGAGGAGGAGGTGGTAGTATCAGTAGAAGTAGTAGTAGCAGTAGTACTAGTAGTACATGTATAGTAATAGTAGGAGGAGGTAGTTGTAGGAGGAGGTGGTAGTAGAAGTAGGAGGAGGAGGTGGTAGTAGCAGTAGAAGTAGTAGTAGCAGTAGTACTAGTAGTACATGTATAGTACTAGTAGTACATGTATAGTAATAGTAGTAGGAGGAGGTGGTAGTAGAAGTAGGAGGAGGAGGTAGTAGTAGCAGTAGAAGTAGTAGTAGCAGTAGTACTAGTAGTACATGTATAGTAATAGTAGGAGGAGGTAGTTGTAGGAGGAGGTGGTAGTAGAAGTAGGAGGAGGAGGTGGTAGTAGCAGTAGAAGTAGTAGTAGCAGTAGTACTAGTAGTACATGTATAGTAATAGTAGGAGGAGGTAGTTGTAGGAGGAGGTGGTAGTAGAAGTAGGAGGAGGAGGTGGTAGTATCAGTAGAAGTAGTAGTAGCAGTAGTACTAGTAGTACATGTATAGTAATAGTAGGAGGAGGTAGTTGTAGGAGGAGGTGGTAGTAGAAGTAGGAGGAGGAGGTGGTAGTAGCAGTAGAAGTAGTAGTAGCAGTAGTACTAGTAGTACATGTATAGTAATAGTAGGAGGAGGTAGTTGTAGGAGGAGGTGGTAGTAGAAGTAGGAGGAGGAGGTGGTAGTAGCAGTAGAAGTAGTAGTAGCAGTAGTACTAGTAGTACATGTATAGTAATAGTAGGAGGAGGTAGTAGTTGTAGGAGGAGGTGGTAGTAGAAGTAGGAGGAGGAGGTGGTAGTAACAGTAGAAGTAGTAGTAGCAGTAGTACTAGTAGTACATGTATAGTAATAGTAGGAGGAGGTAGTTGTAGGAGGAGGTGGTAGTAGAAGTAGGAGGAGGAGGTAGTAGTAGCAGTAGAAGTAGTAGTAGCAGTAGTACTAGTAGTACATGTATAGTAATAGTAGGAGGAGGTAGTTGTAGGAGGAGGTGGTAGTAGAAGTAGGAGGAGGAGGTGGTAGTAGAAGTAGAAGTAGTAGTAGCAGTAGTACTAGTAGTACATGTATAGTAATAGTAGGAGGAGGAGGTGGTAGTAGAAGTAGGAGGAGGAGGTGGTAGTAGAAGTAGAAGTAGTAGTAGCAGTAGTACTAGTAGTACATGTATAGTAATAGTAGGAGGAGGTAGTTGTAGGAGGTGGTAGTAGAAGTAGGAGGAGGAGGTGGTAGTATCAGTAGAAGTAGTAGTAGCAGTAGTACTAGTAGTACATGTATAGTAATAGTAGGAGGAGGTAGTTGTAGGAGGAGGTGGTAGTAGAAGTAGGAGGAGGAGGTAGTAGTAGCAGTAGAAGTAGTAGTAGCAGTAGTACTAGTAGTACATGTATAGTAATAGTAGGAGGAGGTAGTTGTAGGAGGAGGTGGTAGTAGAAGTAGGAGGAGGAGGTGGTAGTATCAGTAGAAGTAGTAGTAGCAGTAGTACTAGTAGTACATGTATAGTAATAGTAGTAGGAGGAGGTGGTAGTAGAAGTAGGAGGAGGAGGTAGTAGTAGCAGTAGAAGTAGTAGTAGCAGTAGTACTAGTAGTACATGTATAGTAATAGTAGGAGGAGGTAGTTGTAGGAGGAGGTGGTAGTAGAAGTAGGAGGAGGAGGTAGTAGTAGCAGTAGAAGTAGTAGTAGCAGTAGTAGCAGCAGCAGCAGCAGCAGTAGCGGCGGCAGTAGTAGCGGCGGCAGCGGCAGCAGCAGTAGTACAGTCCGACCTCTCTTATCTGGACACGTTGGGACCAGCACCAATCCGGATAATACCTCGGTCACATTTGCTCTACGGCGGCCGTACGGCGAGTCGAAAACAGCCGTTTTATTAATTTTATTTCAAACCACCTATAATGTGGCTGGTACAAAAAATGTTAAAACGGCTGTTTTCGACTCGCCGTACGGCCGCCATTGAGCAAATGTGACCGAGGTTTAAGGGATATATCTGGATCTGGGAGACTCCATAAATATACGCAGCTGCCTATCCCCAATGGTAGCTACACGTACACGTAATCTATTGTAGTGGGCGTGGGCGCACACAGACAGTATTTCCCTGCTGTCAGTGCAAATCATTGGCGTTGTGTTATGGAAATGTTAATCAAAAAAAAAAATAAAAAAAATAAAAAAATAATCTGGTTGTAGGTAGACTATATTGGAAAATGTATGGAATCAAAGTGAGTTTGCGTAGAAATTTTAGATTTTAGATTGAAACCTCATTTCCCCATGGACTAGATTGAAAAAAAATTCTCGGCAAGTGTGTGTCCGGATAATAGAGAGATACTGATAAGGGGAGGCCGGATAAGAGAGGTCGGGTATAGTAGTATAGTATTAGGCCTAGTGTTGGTATACAGCAGCCCTCCAATTCCCTCAGAATGACCTTGACCAATTACTGCCTTTTATGACTGAGACCATGGTGCCCTGTGGTAATCCAGTGCACACTATTTCCCATTCAAAAGTAAATTTTACCATTGATGCCCTTTTTAAAGGTCAAGTCCACCCCAGAAAATTGTTGATTTGAATCGATAGAGAAAAATCAAACAAACATAACGCTGCAATTTTCATCGAAATCGGATGTAAAATAAGAAAGTTATGACATTTTCAAGTTTCGCTTATTTTTCACAAAACAGTTAAATGCACAACTCAGCGATATGCAAATGAGAGAGTCGATGATGTCCATCACTCACTATTTCTTTTGTTTTTTATTGTTTGAATAATACAATATTTCAATTTTTAAAGATTTGACAATAAGGACCAACTTAACTTAACCATAAACTGTTAAAATAATGGTAATTCCACATGTTCAGGGAGAAATAAAACTTTGTTTCACTTGAGAAAGAGGAGAAAATTAGGATATTTCATATTTCATATAATAAAATACAAAAGAAATAGTGAGTGGGTGATGTCATCAGTCTGCCAATTTGCATACCGACCAGGATGTGCATATAACTGTTTTGTGAAATTAAGCGAAACTTTAAAATGTCATAACTTTCTTATTTTACATCCGATTTTGATGAAATTTTCAGTGTTTTGCTTGTTGGATTTTTCTCCTTTTTTTCAAATCAACTTTTTGTTGGGGTGGACTTGTCCTTTAATGGCCTTAGTGAGCAGCGCCTTCTCTATAGGGCCGTCTGCACCATCCCGAGTTTTCAAATTAGCGCGCTATTTCTGATCCGGCAAATTATCCCGATCTGAAAAATCTCGAGATAGTTGGCGGTGGAGACGCAATTATCGCGCTAGTTCGTAGGATTAATCTCGAGATTGCAATCCCAAGTCAACTCGGGTTTATTTGCAAAATAGCGCGCTATTTTACGAATTATCCCGCTAATTCGTCGGTGCAGACGCACTCGAGATTGGACTCGGGGTAATTTATTCATGACGTCAGTCCATAATGCAATTCGCGTTCCACTTCCGCGCGCCTTGGTCAAAACATAAACACGTGCGAAAGTCAACTTTATACATGCGAACAGCGTTCATCAATTGCCTAATAAGCAACGATGGTGTCCCACCAGTGAATGGATTTTGGGAGAGACGAGACCGAAGGGGGAGGCGCTCATCGACGATGGTCATATTCAATAACAACACTGACAGCAGTGTTGTCTTATTCCTTCGCAAAATGTGAACAAATAGCATTTCTTTCCTCCTTCTCTCCCTCTCTCTCTTTCTCTGTCGTTGCCTCCTACTCCGCCATCATATTTAACGAAGAATACATCACTTCTTCACTCGCTGAGCTGAGAGGATTGTTGCATAACACCGGTCGAATTCGGCGAAAGTGCTAGTGAAAGGAGTACATTGCTTGCATATCGCGGGAAGTTATTCAAAAGCGCGGGCCGTTGAAACTCCAAGATCCGAAAGTGCGCATGCTCTGAATATCGGGTTTGTTGCCTCGCTCGAGCAGGAATCGCTGTATTGCGATGGTGCAGACGGGGTTTCTTGAATCTCGAGATTAATCGCGAAGTGGGCCGATCGGGCTAAAATCTCGAGATTGAGCAAACTCGGGATGGTGCAGCACCGCCTTTTTATTCAAGTGCCCTATCATTCTTAATTCGATCCCTGTGGGGGGTGATGTTGATTAATGGGGAAATTACACAGAGATAATCAACATCAGCTGTATTGCTAGGTTTACATTAAACACCAATACAAAGTGCCAATACTCATATTTTCCAAGGTAAATCCCAACACCAGTCTAATTTCAAGCATGGTGTTGAAGGTTGAATGCAAGTAGCCATCCACAGACAAATTATCTTCAGGTTTCCTCCCATGATGTACCTGACTTTAAGAACTTTACTCCTCTTTCAGAACATGATGTTAAGAAACTTATAACCAAGTTCAGCAAAAAGTCTTGTGCATCGGACCCAATGCCCACAAAGATTCTTTTAGTGTATGGACACACTGATTCCCACCAACACATCTCTAATTAATCTCTCATTGTCATCTGGTAATTTTCATTCGCTATGGAAAACTGCTATAGTTAAACCATTATTGAAAAAACCTGGTTTGGAAACAAAATTGTGTAATCTTCGGCCTGTAAGTAATCTGAAGTATGTATCAAAGCTTGTGGAAGGTGCTGCATATACGCAAATAATGAATCACCTTGACCGCAACTCTCTTCTTCCAATTAATCAGTCAGCCTACAGACAGTATCACAGTACTGAAACCACACTGTTACGAATTAAGAGTGACATTCTCATGGCTATAGATGATAAGAAAGTCACCTTATTACTTTTATTAGATCTTAGTAGCGCATTCGATACCATTGAGCATACTAACCTATTGCATACACTAAACAAATACTTTGGTATTATTAAGGGTGTAGTACTTGACTGGATAGAATCATATTTAACTGACAGATGTCAGCGGATCCAAATTGATGAAACCGTTTCTGAAATTTTCTCAGTACCTTTCGGAGTCCCGCAAGGGTCCCGTCTCGGCCCTCTACTGTTCACTTTATACACAAGTCAACCCATTACAAATATACATAGTATATTTCCTAAAGTATCTTGTCACTGCTACGCAGATGACACACAAGTCTATCTGTCTTTTACACCAGACTTACTTGCTTGCTCAGCACCAGAGCATCTCTCTTCTAGAAGATTGTGTTGATTACATACGTGAATGGATGCTGCATAACAAACTTATGCTAAATGACAGTAAAACAGAATTGCTATCGGTACATCTAAACAACTGAATAAGCTAGATTTTGACGGGATATCAGTTGGCAGTTCAGTCATTGAACCAAATTCTAAATCTAATGTAAGAAATCTTGGAGTATTTTTTGACTCGCAATTGAATATGGAAGCACATTACCAATGTGTGTAAATCTTCATTTCATATGATATACAACCTCAGACGTACAATGTATACGAAAATACTTTGACGATGAAAGCATGAAAACAATTGTCCATGCATGCATTATTAGTAAGCCATCACTAGCGTACCTACGGGGGGGGGGGGGCAGGGGGGGCACTCTGCCCCCCTGATGAGCCACAACCCATACAAAAGACATATACCTGCCCCCCCTGACGAGCATAAAAGACCTCTTTTGCCCCCCCTGATGAGCTTGAAGCTTGAAGACCTTTTTTTTTAAGCCATGCATGCATTATTAGTAAGGTAGATTATTGTAACAGTTTGCTGTATGGGCTCCCCTTGTCTCAAATCGGTCGTCTTCAGAGAGTACAGAACGCATGTGCACGGCTGATTTGTAGTCAATCTTGATTTTCAAGGATCACCCCTGTCTTTAGATCTGCACTGGCTTCCAGTTCGCCAACGAATATCTTTCAAGATTTTGTGAATCGTATACAAGGCACTAAGTGGCCAAGCCCCCAGTTATATTTCTACAGAGGAAAGTTCACAGACACTCTCACAACCTGCATAGTTCTCATGATAATTTGCTCCTTCACATCCCCAGTCATAATACAAGATAACTTTGGGAGATCGTGCTTTTGCCTGTGCAGCCCCAAAATTATGGAATGGTTTGCCGTATGTAATAAGATCCTGTCCATCAGTAGAAACGTTCAAACTTAAACTAAAAACCTATCTGTTCAAATAATTGCCATACATTTTCTAAATCTGTTCTCAAGCATTTCATTAGCTCTTAATTGCAGTGCAGTAGAATATATACACATAATTTCTGCGCTATATAAATCAGTATATATTATTATCATTGCATTTTTGTGGCCAGTGTTTCTGTTTGCAAACATCAGATTTGAACACCATATAGGCCTACATGTAGGCATGTATGTTCTTGAAATCACCTACTGTGTACATGTACCCTAAACAGTTTAGGGTACATGTATGGTATAGTTTTAAACCCAGGGTTGAAGACTTGAAGTTGATCAACCTAAACAGAAAACCCTATTGCAACCCTAACCCTACATCTAAAAAAAAAAGCCCGGAGCAATTGTCGCAGGAGCGATTGTTGTGTTACCATACATACTCTACATTTGAAAATATGGAAAAGTCATACATGAACATATTGTATTTGAAAAGGCTACACGTACATGTATATTATTATTTGTGTGTCCATGATTTGCATGACTGCATGGACATCCAACTGCACAAGTTCTCTGTATGAACACAAAGTTGAATCAGAGGCATTTTGTCAGGGTCAACAAACTTTCTCCTTCCACAGTGATAAGCACAACTCTTCACGTTCATGTCTGCCTACTACCTGTATGCATGTTCATAGGCCTTTAATATGGGTGACAGATACAAGTGAACTTAAGAACTGACATATGTCAGTGAATTGGGAAATGAATGGATTAATTTATAAGTCGATGTATATGTCTATGAATTACTTATTTTACTGATCATACCTTGATGTGTTATTTACGAAGATATTATGATGTATCATTTATGAAGTTTATGAAGTCAGTTTATGTTTGTATTCACTGGAAGAAGCAATAAAGAATACTTAAAAACAAAAAACAATGGGTGCTGCTCAAAATACATGTAGATCTAAGCAAGGAAGCTCCTTGATCTAAGCCAGGGCCCTGCAATACAGTGATCATAAAAACTTGACAAAAGATAAACCGCAGGGCAAGGCTATGGGTGTACATGCAAAGGCAGAATTTCAACCATGCATGAAGAGTCTATTCACTATTAAAAGGAGAAATTCTAGTAGAATCCATGATCATTATACGAACCTTCAAACAAGTTTTGTGCATGTTATGTGAGTGAAGGCCTTTTTGCAATCACTTTTCTCAGTGAATTGCCAATGTATCGCTTCAATTGGATTCATTCCCAGTTTTCCAAACCTGTAGGTTGTGATCGAGAGATTTATGTTTCATACCCAAATTGTGTAAGGGGGGGGTAGGGAGTTAAAATTCAAATAAGTGGCCCTTTCGTGGAATGAAGATCAGCGCAAAAAAGTGCAGAGATGAATATGCATGCCCGGGGGGGGGGGGGGGGGGGGGGGCCACTTACATTGATGAGTGGATACCATGCGCGACCAAAAAAAACATGTGAAAAGGATGTCTTTTTCAAGATAGGGAATGTTACGTACGTAACATAATAAGGGTGTCAAAACACTAAAATAATTAAAAAAGGGTATCTATTTTCGCTAGGAAGGCTACGTGTTTAGGGTCGAATTTGCGAGGGTATAAAAAATTAAGACTAAAATGTTTTATAAAGGATGTAATTTTTGCCCTGAGTCAACGCTACGTGTTTAGAGTACGATTGGCGCGAGGTGTGGGAGGTGGGGCTGTACGAAACCTAATGATGTACATGTAGGTAAAGGTAAAACCGACGAACAACGTACGTCCATATATATCGCTGTACTTGTTAGGGTTCAATTCAGGGATACTTGCCAATAGTATTGTTTCGTTTCCAATACTTGTTAAGGGTAGGGTTTCACACGCCAATACTCGTTAAGGAGTGCATTTTCAGAATATGGAAAATACATTTAGGGTGCTTTTCGAGACCCCTTGGTCGCGCAAGGTATCCACTCGTCAATGGAAGTGGCCCCCCGGGTATGCATGTTACAAATCTTGATTTAAATGAACTCAAAACAACATGAATGCAAAGCCTGAAACGTGGCACGCATTGTACATTCACTGAACATACATGTAACGTCTGCATTCAGCCAGAAGAGATATTTTGTGTCCTATGTAATTTTTCCCATTTGTGCTGAAACTTAAAATGTGCCCTTTTAAAAATGGCATGGCCATTGCTCTAAAATACAAAATAATACATAAAGCTTCTTATAAAATTCCATTCCAATTCTTAAAGATAAATATCAGTTGTTGAATTGAATTGAATTTATTTTCATACTTCACAAAATAAAGATTTATATGAGAAATACATTTGATTACATACTGAATACAGAATATGACAATGGTAGTATCAAAAGTGAAATATGAAGAACCTGCATAAAAAACAGAGCTTGTAATGTCTGCAGGTTCCTTAAATTAACTAGAGATGCTCAGCGGGTCGCGCAGCCGAGCACATGTATCCCCCGAACCCACCGCGTCATCCGTCATTGCAATATATAGAGCTCACACAGAAATTTGACAAATAAATACAATCATCATGGCGACAATGACCCTGCCCACATTTTGCCTGTGGGTACCAAATTTGATGACAATATGACGTAGCAGCGTGACTCTGCAGAACCTAAAGTATTGTCCAGTATCACCTGATGGGGAATAAAATTATAGAGTAATCTGGATCTATTTTGTAAACCTAACCCTAAGACCCCCCACCAAAAATGATAGGCATCTTCGCTTCACCTTCTAATATTGCTTCTGTGTGCCAACTGTTATGACAAACTGGAAAAAAAGCAGATGTTACAGGTTTTACCAAATTTTCCACAAAAATATGGTTACCATGGCAACCATGTCTCCACCCACTCCAAAATCGTTAGGCGGCTTTGCTTTACCATAATGGACCTTCATGACAAATTTAGAGATAATTGGAGAAGAAATGCAGCCAGTAGAGCACTCACAAGGAAATCTCTTCTATTTCCACAAAACCTCTTGTTACCATGGCAACGATGTCTCCGCCCACACCAAAATCAATAGGCGGCTTTGCTTAATGGACCTTCATGCCACATTTGAAGATGATCGGAGAAGAAATGCAGCTGGTAGACCGCTCACAAGGACATCTCTGCTATTTCCACAAAAACTCTTGTTACCATTGCAACGATGTCTCCGCCGAAACCAAAATCGATAGGCGGCTTCGCTATACCATACTTTAACTTCATGCCAAGTTTGAAGATGATCGGAGAAGAAATGCAGCTGATAGAGCGCTCACAAGAAAATCTCTGCGGCGGCGGACGCGGCACGACGAGGCCAAATCCATAGTATCCTCCGAACTCTGTTCGGGGGATACAATTAGAAATTAGCAATACATGTAGTTGTTGTAATGAACGAAAAATGAGTTCGAACAGAATCCAATAAAATTACCACCCAAGTGTCAATAAAAAATACATCAAATGACTCTGGAAGAAAATGCGTTATTGCTGAGAAATGAGCAAAATAAGCATGGAATTCCATTAAATGTCAGGTATTTTTCCTAGTAATATTAATACAATGTTCCACATAATTTTTCTGTGTTAATGATCATCAGAATGATCAGTTTTTAGTTTAGATTTCATGATTTCTGGAAGATAAGTTTACATTTATGTATCAGATCTAGATATATAATATGGTGACAATAAACCTTGATTTAAAAGACTTTTCCCCTAAACAATTGTTTAAGATACAAATCAAATGATAAATGCAGAAAATAAATCGTAAAGCTAGCAATATAAAATGTGTAGATCAAAGCAACAGAGATGCTAAACATCTGTCAAAAAGACCAATACCAACTTATTACCACCTCAGAAAAATGTTGATTTAAATCAATAAAGAAAAATAAGGCAAGCATAATACTGAAAATTTCATCAAAATTGGATGTAAAATAAGAAAGTTATAACATTTTAAAGTTTCGCTTATTATTAAACAAGTGGAACGCCTCTAGCAGTCTTGCCTGCATTACGCGATTTAATATAGCAGCAGTGCTAACTTTGAAAACTACTATAAAATAATCATTCACAAAAACACCATTCATATAATGACATAATACCACGTTCATTGACCATAGATGACATTTGAATGGTGACTTAAGACTTGTCAACTACACCCATGTCCACATTTCATTCACTCTATCCATAAACTTTCAAAGTTATGATGGCAATTCAACAATTACCCCAACATGGCCTAAGTTTATTGACCTTAACTGACCTTTGACCTTGGTTTTGTGACCTGAAACTCACAGGGGATGTTCAGTGATACTTGATTACTCTTATATCCCAAGTTTTATGAAAAAGATCCATAAACTTCATAGTTAGGATGGTAATTCAACAAATACCCCCAACACGGCCAAAGTTCATTGACCTTAAATGACCTTTGACCATGGTCATGTGACCTGAATCTCATACAGGATGTTCAGTGATACTCGATTACTCTTATGTCCAAGTTTTATGAACTAGATCCATAAACCTTCAGAGTTAGGATGGTAATTTAACAAAGACCCCCAACCCGGCCAAAGTTCATTGACCTTAAATGACCATTGACCATGGTCATGTGACCTGAAACTCGCACAGAATATTCAGTGGTACTTGATTAACCTAATGTCCAAGTTTCATGAACTAGATCCATAACTTTTCAAAGTTATGATAGTAATTCAACAAATACCCCCAACTTGACCAAAGTTCATTGACCCTAAATGACCTTTGACCTTTTTTAGTCATGTGACTTGAGACTCAGGCAGGATGTTCACTAATACTTGATTAAACTTATGCCCAAGTTTCATGAACTAGGTCCATATACTTTCTAAGTTATGATGTAATTTCAAAAACTTAACCTTCGGTTAAGATTTTGAAAATAATTCTCCCAACATGGTCTAAGTTCATTGACCCTAAATGACCTTTGACCTTAGTCATGTGACCTGAAACTCGGGCAGAATGTTCAGTAATACTTGATTAACCTTATGTCCAAGTTTCATGAACTAGGTCCATATACTTTCTAAGTTATGATGTCATTTCAAAAACTTAACCTTAGGTTAAGATTTGATGTTGACGCCGCCGCCGCCGCCGACATCGGAAAAGCGGCGCCTATAGTCTCGCTCTACTATGCAGGCGAGACAAAAAATAGTTATATGCACATTGCACAATTTAGTCACATGCAATTGTGAGAATCGATGATGTCCCTCACTCACTATTTCTTTTGTTTTTATGTTTGAATTATTTATTTCAATTTTTAGAGCTTTGACAATAAGGACCAACCTGACTGAACCATAAATTGTTAAACGATGGTAATTCTACATGTTCAGGAAGAAATAAAATTTTGTTTCACAGGACAATGAGAAAATTAGAATATTTCATGTAATAAAGTACAAAAGAAATAGTGAGTGATGTCATCAGTTCCCTCATTAGCATACCGACCGGGATGTGCATATAACTGTTTTGGGATTAAGCGAAACTTTAAAATGTCATAACTTTCTTATTTTACATCCAATTTTGATGAAATTTTCAGTGTTATGCTTGTTGGATTTTTCTCCTTTTCTTCAAATCGACTTTTTATTGGGGTGGACTTGCCCTTTAAAGATAAATTCCAGTTTTGGTAACGATCTCAAAATGACTTTTTACAGAATCTCATATAATGACCACCCAAGTGTCTGTTTGTATGAATAAAAAATATGTGCCAAAGGATTCTGGAAGAAATTGTGTAATTGCTGAGAAATAAGCAAAATAAGCGCGGATTCGGTCACTTCCGTCGGGTCTTTATTCCAGCAATAATAATACACTGTCCCACGTGTGCCTATCTGTGTTGGTGATCTTCAGTGTGAACATTTTTCAGCGTAGATTTCAGGATTTCACAAAGTTCAGTTTATGTAACTGTACCAGATCTAGATCCTCGATGATATACTGCCAATTAAGCCTTGTTTTACAGACTTTCTCATGAAATCAGTGTTTACTGCAACTACTGGAATTTCTCTTTAACAAAGGCAAAGTACCTGTTAATTTCTTCTTTTTTTTCATCAAGTCTAGCCCCGGCAGAAAAGGAGTTTTACCAATTATACGTAATGCACGCTTTTGCAACAGATATAATCGATTTAACAGTGTGTATGATGCATTCATCCAAAGCATATTCCCATATAAAATAAGGTAGAACCAAGGTATTGTATAACAAGAGTAATACATTATTGGTATAACAAATTTCTGCTTTGACTTAACACCAACTATTCTTGATATCTTCAATGTGACATCGTCAACATGTATGTTAACTCCCAAAAAGCGGGTACTACTCACTTGTTTAAAGGGTTCTGACGAGTTTGCAAACTGTATAAGTAAATAATTATTATAATAATTATTATTATTCATAATCACGTCTTAATTTTAGTATTTGTTAAATAATAATTTTCATCTATAAATAGTTCTTCAAAACGGCATTTGTAACATCGCTAATCGAAGGTACCTCATAACGAAGCGGTTCAAGGGTCAGACCTATTGTATTTGCTTTATTGACAAACGGATCAAGGGATCTACACGAGATTGATCTGGTAAGAAACCTTCAATTTTTACGCCTTTTCATTAACCAATTTTGGAAACCTTCATACGTATTAGGTGTATGAAGGCAGGGACTCGATTTTAAGGCGCGCGTGAGCGATCGCGCGCTACATGCGCGCCTTAATCCATTTTTGGTAGCGCGATTAATAGCGCGCCTCGCGATAGCTGACCTGCGCGAAAATGCCTAAAGTCGCCCTCGAAATCACCCAAAATCATGCTTTCGGGGGCGACATAAAATCTGAATGTCGCCCCCGAAATTATTGCCGAGTGATAACAACTCAATGGCCCACTAGTGCCATATGCTTGAGCTCCGCTTACCATTTAAAAACCATCCAAAATCCACACTCAAAATCACGAATAAGCCTTAAAAGTAGCGAGTAGCGCAGTTTCAAATTCCGGAGTTGCGTTATTTTTTCTGTACCACGTATTTCCATACACATGGTACCAGGTATGGAAAAAAAAATCAACGCAACGGTCGGGAAAGAGTTGCATGTATAGGGGTCCATTATGACTACCACCGTGTGCCATTTCGAATGCACATGTTTCCCCTACAGATATCACAATTCTGTGATAAAATAATTCGAGTTACACAGGAAAGAAATCCCAGAGTCTAGTAACCTAGCATTGGAGAGTTGTCATTCGGCTTTGCTTTTCAAAACGGCTTATTAACTTCCAAAATAAGTTATCTAATTTATCAATTATAACTAAAAAATCATTTGTTTTCTTTTTCTAGGGGATGAGGTATTATATCAGACAATAAATCATAAAACAAAGCTCCATCTTTTTTACAAGGACGGCGGCAGGCTCACGCATTGGCGCTTTTACTAGCTAGCCAGTTGGAGCTCTGTCTCTCTGCCAGAGCTCTGGGGGACAATTCGCTCAGTAAAGGCCTCAATGATGGTGATTTTCTGTTTCAGACAGAGTTTACATTTCAGGAATATTATTCAAAACTGCCAATAAAGTTTGATGATTTCTTCATTGTCATGTATATTTAAGTTCTTAATGAATACATTCTCACCAAATTTAGACTTCCCCATAGAGAAATTAAATTTTCATGGAGATCTGCGTTTTCAAAGAACTTCAGGAAAAGTTAGGGTAAGTGGGCCTTTATTACATGTACATGGCTGACTAGGGTATTGTACTGGAATAAATGGAGTAGAAATTAGATATTGAATTCATTTATATCCAAGTCCAACTCACAGTCACACACACACGCACACACCCTCACACACACACCCATCCACACACACCCACCCATCCACACACACCCACATCCAAGATTCTAAACATGATAAATAACTTTAAAAATCATACAATATTAAACAAAAAGTAATAATTCCTTAATAAGTGAACAGGTATTCCTCAAAATACAAAAAAGTAGCATTTAAAAAGAGCCCCCGAAATTTGACAAAAAAAATAAAATGGAGCCCCCGAAAAAAAAAAATTGTCAGTGACTTAACTTTTAGCCAAAGTCAAAATCTAACTAAAACAGGTTTTACAACACACAATCTAATTACAATACATTGTAAAACAATTATAAATACTTCCTTTGGTTGTTGATTGTAATTTTATAGTACATACATTTCCTCCATCCATTTTGTTAATTGGGCAAAAAGCTCCCCTTGTATGTTGAAGAAGAGCTTTTTGAAGTGCTCCTCTACCGCTCTCCTTAAAAGTTCTAGGAGAGCTTTTTATTGCTCCCCTTATAATTATAAAACCGAGTCCCTGATGAAGGTGTAAAAATATATAAAATAAAATTTTATACGTGATTTTATCTTAAAAGATGGATTTTGTAGGGAAATCCATCTTTGTTTACAAGTGTCTCTAATAGATCTACATATATGGCAGACGGTTCAAGGCTCCAAGATGAGTAACTACCACCCAAGGGTTCTTTAAATGCCGCCGCGCACAAAAAAATCAAGCCATAGAAGTCGTGTGTTGTTGACACCAGAAGTGGGATCACAGCACGCGCAATCCACTAGTTAGAAATCCACTGCCAAACGGGGTTCATGGTGCAAGGTTAGTATTCTAATACTAACCTCGCAATACGTGTGAGTGGTATAATACTATTAATTATTTATAATCACGTATTAAATTTCAGTATTGGTGAAAAATAATTTTTTTTCATAACGAAGCGGTTCAAGGATCAGGTCTATTGTATTTGCTTTGTTGACAAACAAAGGGAGGCAGTGTAGCTCAGTCAGTTAGAGCGCCTGTTCCGGATAAGATCGTAGATCTCAACGTGCGTGGGTTCGAGTCCCGCAGCATACCGGAAGACGTCTAACAAAAAAACTGATGCTAGCGTTGTGTGTTAACGTGCCTCACCGCTGTGTTCAGTGCGGGTGTGAATGCAGTTGGAAAACACTCCGTCCATCGGAAAGGACGCAAATGTTGGTCCCATGTATAGGAGAGTCACAACCTATGCACGTTAAAACCAATACACTATTCGTCAAAGAGTAGGGTGTTCACCCGGTGTATTGCACCTGCCGGTCCCCGGTACTACAATACTGCAATAATCTTCAGGATTGAAGGAGGCAGTGTAGCTTGAAGAAGAAGAAGAAGGATCGGGGGATCTACACGAGATCGGTCTGGTAAGAAACGTCTAATTTTTACCATTTATAATGAAATAATTCTTATTCCTTTATATGCATTAGGCACATGAAGGTTCATAGATAAATAAAATTCACCCCTAAAAACCGATTTCACCCTCTAACTATGGATTTCCTAGGGAAATCCATCCGGGTGTGTAGGTCTCGCTGCAGCGTCTATGGAAAGAATGTCAATCAAGGCTCCATGTCTGAAGAAGTATAGTGAGTGATTGTATTACCGACAGGCCTTGTATTACCGAATGTCAGAAAATAATTTCATACGCTCAAAACTTTGCAACATTCTTCCAAAGAGAAACTGAATAGAATTTAGAAAGATGAAAAATGGTCAAAAACACATTTTCAAAGTCTTAATATTCTAAAAATAACAAGATATGGTAAAAAAAACCTCATCAGTGATTTTGTTGTTTTCTCAATTTTTCCCATAGAAAACACACGTTCGGTAATACAATACCTTTTTCAAGTGACCAAAATATTTCACCTGCGAAGAGGGGTTCGATTGGAAGCTAATATCGTATTTGTAAAACAGAAAAACGATTTCGGCAAAATTTTTACATACCGGTATTTATATTTTGTAGGTACCGGTACCGTAATTGTGTATTTATGGTGAAAGTTTGATGAATTTGATGAGAATAATGTGTTTGATATGATTGAATTCATGAAAAGTGTTTGGTAATACGATCCACTACCATACATATGATATGTCAAAATATTTTAAAATATCAATATTATCATTATCAGACATCCTCAAAAAGCTCAATCAAGGCTACACTTTCACCTCATATAAACTGCAAACCGTGTCTCCAAATCAGTCTCAAACTATTGGAAAAGGCTAAATCACTCAACTCAAACTAATGTGATGAATATCAAATGTCAGAAAATCATGAGCTTACGAATACTCACACATAGAATATTCCAATGAAATGAAATACAACTTGGGCCGCTGCTATTACAAGGAACACCATAGCAAATCCCACGGCCAGGTAGTCCCCGTACGTCGCATCGGGAAAATACACCATCATAGTCGGCGAATAAATTGCTATATTTGAAGAAGATGTCCGCAACAACACGGGTAATCCCAGTCGACTACCACTAGAACAATCACCACTCAACAACATGACGATACTCCCCACATTTTATAGGGGAAAATTAAGGAAAATGAAGGGGTTGGAAATTCACTCTTGATCTTGTCACTGATCGACGTTTGACCTGGCATACTATACTACTACGAGTACGAGTGCGCGCGCACGTCGCACGTAGCTCGCATCGTCATCAGCAATCAGTCAGCAATACATGCAGTGCATGCTCTGCGTCGGGTCACTACCCGCAAGCACAAGCGTGCTTGGATGGATGGCAACCACGGAGAGATCGAGAACGGGTGCACTCGACTCGCAAAGGACCGTTAACCGTGCCGCCTAACAGGGTAAAAAGAAATATTGATGGGCGGGGCTCCTATTCTCGGAATTATTTGATATACATTATTGAAATCACAATAAAGGAAATAAATTTACAAAGTCAATACAAATCATGATAAAGATTAAAATAGGCCCAGTTCATGACGCATTACTGTCAATGCAGGGCAGTAGTATAAAACTTAATGTACAGTTTCGATGTAAGTAACAGGTACATAATTTTCAGTCATGAATACATTCTCACAAAACGGGAATCTAGAAAACTTACAAAATAAGGAAGGGCCATTGCACGAAGAGGGGCTGCTATTTTAGCACCCCCAGAAAAAAAATGTATGGGTGCTGCGTATGTTTTATGCCTTAGACGGCACCCCTGGACTCCATTGGTAAGGTAAAATGTACAAATTTTGCAAAAATTATCTTTACTTTAGAGCAAAAAATTGATTGATTGATTAATTGATTAATTTTCAGTGGAAGTAACAGGCGGGGGGCAGACTCCCCCCCCCCCCCCCGGCAGATATCACCGGGGGACGGGAA
Organism: Lytechinus pictus; assembly: GCF_037042905.1. Classification (NCBI taxonomy): domain Eukaryota; kingdom Metazoa; phylum Echinodermata; class Echinoidea; order Temnopleuroida; family Toxopneustidae; genus Lytechinus; species Lytechinus pictus. The sequence goes on along the minus strand of NC_087255.1, from coordinate 31,502,488 downwards.
AAAGAAAAAAAGGAGAAAGGGAAACGGAAAGAAAGAGAGGAAAGGGAGAGAAGCGGGAAAGAGGGAAAGGGAAAAACTGAAGAAACTAATAAAAAACCAGAAAGAGGGAAAACGGAAAGAAAGAGGGAAAAGGAAGGAAAGAAGAACATACATGAGAAAGAACAAATCATTCCGAAATACTGATACTGGCATGATTAGTAAGAATTGGATATAACTAAAAGATGACAAAATAGCAGACAAAAACGGGAAATGAAGATAAAATGGAATGAGCCAAAAGCTCATGATTGAAAAATGAAGAAAGGGACGTACAATTAAAAAAAAAAGAAGAACTTAAAAAAAAAGACCGGGCTGAAAATAAAGAACGGGAAGAATACATGAAGTCTATTATAAGTTTGCTAAATTTTATACTTTAACGGTCGCAATCAGGATCAAAAAAATTTCGCAAAGGGCTAGCCGCATACATGTATCCCCCTATATTATATCCCTACGGTTACTGCCCCAGACACCATGCAGTAGGGGCTCTTCATCTGTAACCTTCAAAGGGTCCACTGTATGGACCCTTGCTGCATTAAGTTTTACGTTATATTAATTGAAGCACTTGCGTACAGTGTTGCATGCATGGCCCATGCATGCAACCCCCCCCCCCCTGTACGCCAAGGGGAAATAAAAGAACACAAATGAGGCAACGAAGAATGAAATGAATGGAAAGCAATTAAATATGCTATTTGCTGAATAAAATGAGAAATCTATCACATAATCAGATTTTCATTTCAAACGCTCAATTTTTTTCTGGTTAGCTTCGCTCGCAGCGAATTTTTACAAATTTTCCCACATTTGCCCTGTTGTGCCCCCTCAAATTATTTGGTTTACTATAAGCAACTGCATGCGTTGAATTATTGTGTTGTGTAAAAACTATAGTATACCCGCAATTTGATTTAAAAACAGCGGTCATCTGTAAGGTATAAAATGGCTTTAGAATCAAGAGGTTCCTGGGACTCTGCCACGGACCCCACCCGAATAGCAGTGGCGTAGAGATGGAAAGATTTTTGCCATGGCCCCCAAAAACAAAAAAGAAAAGGAGGAAAGAAAAGCAAAGGAAAAGTATGATGTTATTTTTTGAATATCTTGTCAAAAACTGTCTCAAAGGTAGATTCTCATGAAAAGATGATTTTTTTCTCGTTCGCTTCGCTCGATCGGAACTTATAGTGACCAACTTTTTGCCAAATGCGCCATACCGTGTCCCCCTTTTTTAATTCACTTACGCGACTGCCGCATAGCTTCGCCCTAATGCTCGCGAACATAAACAAAAATCTATTTACAGTGGCGTATATAGACCAAGAAAAAAAAGAGAAAAGGAAAAATATTATTTTCTATATAATTATCTATCACAAAATTGAATTTTTGTTTAAAAAAAATGTCGAAATTTTTTGCTCGCTTGCAATATGTATGTATATTAAATACATATTTCCACGACATTAACTAAACCTTTTGTGATTACTTTATTCCATATGCCGAAGCAGACTATATATATATATATATATATATATATATAGGCCTATATATATATATACTGCAAGAAATGAAATGCTAATTTAGCACTTACAGAGCTTGTATAGTGACTGCACTATACGAGTGCTGATTTTCTAGTTCAAATTTAAACTAGAAAATCAGCACTCGTAATGCAGTCACTATAAGTGCTAAATTAGCACTTCATTTTTTACAGTGTATATATATATATATCTGGCCCCCTCAAAATGTTTGCCTCATTACGCCACTGCTTATCATGACCGGGAAAATGTTGGCTCTTGCGCCCCCCCCCCCCCCCCCGGTAACCGACCCCTGCTACGCCCCTATTAATTTTATTTGGCAAGTCACCAGAAACATAATACCTGTAAATAAAAAAAAACAGGCTCGCACAAGATAAACCAGATTTTCCAAGATTTCCAGTGGGGTCCTCGATCGACGTGCATAGAATTACAAAAATAAAATGCGGGAAGAAGAAGAAGAAGAAGAAGAGAGGGGAAAAGAATAAGAAAAGAAGAAGAAAAAGAAGAAAGACGTCGATCAAATATGTTCAATCAATAATAAATAACTGACAGAATAGAAAAGAACATGGTCTGCATGTAGGCTAAACAGCCGTCACGTATATCGCATGCTAAACTGTGTGCTTCTTCCTTTTGATTTTCAAGTGAAAGATATATCCTTTCAATTTCCTCTTAAAGGTCAAGTCCACCCCAGAAAATTGCTGATTTGAATTGATAGAGAAAATTCAGACAAACATAATGCGGCAAATTTCATCGAAATCGGATGTAAAATAAGAAAGTTATGACATTTTTAAGTTTCGCTTATTTTTCACAAAACAGTTAAATGCACGACTCAGCGATATGCAAATGAGAGAGTTGATGATATCCATCACTCACTATTTCTTTTGTTTTTTATTGTTTGAATAATACAAAAATCATGATAATACAATATTTCAATTTGACAGATTTGACAATAAGGACCAACTTAACTTAACCATAAACTGTTAAAATGATGGTAATTCCACATGTTCAGGGAGAAATAAAACTTCTTTTCACTTGACAAAGAGGAGAAATTTAGAATATTTCATATTTCATAAAATAAAATACAAAAGAAACAGTGAGTGGGTGACGTCATCAGTCTGCCAATTTGCATACCGACCAGGATGTGCATATTACTGTTTTGTGAAATTAAGCAAAACTTTAAAATGTCATAACTTTCTTATTTTACATCCGATTTTGATGAAATTTTCTGTGTTTTGCTTGTTGGATTTTTCTCCTTTTTTTCAAATCAACGTTTTGTTGGGGTGGACTTGTCCTTTAAAACGGACAAAATTTAATTTCCTTTAGGTCACTAAGAAGACAATTCCAATGTGTTCTTGTTTTGCATAATATGACAGGAAACTTAAATTCGGAATACACGACGGGGTTTAGTTAAGACGAGTCTGTTACCTTGTAATTTTCAAAGTTTCATAACATCTGGAAAGTGGATCGATGGGTGGAGTTGCCGCCCTCGTCTGGTGCATGGAGCTATCATAGCTCCATGTCTGGAGTATAATACCTTGGTCACATTTGTTCTACGGCGGCCGTACGGCGAGTCGAAAACAGCCGTTTTAACATTTTTTTGTACCAGCTACATATATAATAAAAATGAATAAAACGGCTGTTTTCGACTCGCCGTAGAACAAATGTGACCAAGGTATTAATGCCACCGCACACATGGATTTTGGTCATTTTCTAAAAATGTGAATGAAAAGTTTCTTTTTATAATTTGAGGTTCAAATTAACTGAAAGAATACTAACATAACAATTTTGAAAGACCGCAAGCCTCTAGTTTGGAGAAAAGGCTAAGTTAGTTTCAAATATAGGAGCCAATTGTACAACTGCTATGACGTAATTGCGACTAAGTATTAAATTCGCTTTTTATATGGAAGGATGGGAATGAGGGATACTCCGAGTTGAAGATATTTATATCTATAAACAGAGTGAAATTCACAGAACAAAATGCTAAAAATTTCATCAAAATTGGATAACAAGATGATGTCACATCCCAACTTTCCTTTTTCTTACGTTATTACATGAAATCATAATTGTTTCATTTTTTCATAAATGTGTAAATGATATGTCTCCATTATGAAAAAATAAGTTGCAGCAAGAAATATATTTAGTCAGTTGTCAATCCAATTGTTTTAGTTCTTGGTAGAAACATTTTTACTAAACCTAATTTCATATACAGTAATAAAATACAAAAGAACAAGAGGGGATATGCCATCATCAGCCCACATAATGAATATATTCATGAAGACATGCCTAGAACTGTTTTACCTGAATAATGCAAATCTTTAAAATTCGCTTTTTATATGGAAGGCTGGGAATGAGGGATACTCCGAGTTGAAGATATTTATATCTAAACATTTTGCCTCCGACGAAGATTCTGCTAGGATCGAAAGCTTAGGCCCCTTTTGACTTTCTAATCTTTAAAATTCAATAACTTCGTTTTAGTTCGTTATTAGTTATCCGATTTTGATTTAAAAAAAATCAGAATTTTGTTCTGTGAATTTCACTCTATTTACTGAGATATAAATATCTTCAGCCGGAGCATCCCTTTAATATCCACGTAGCTTGGCCTGCGTATCACTATTTTTTCAATCTCCTAGGCGGCAAAATGGGCGATCTATAATTATTATGTAATAGATTCTTGGTAAATGAATCACCCTCACAAAAGCGAGCCAACAATGGATTTTGTCGTCAAAGAAACCTCTACTAGCGATGCGTACCCTCGCATTGTGTCGTTGAATGAAACGAATATTCTCAAATGAGCATCGGGAGTCGACGAAACGTTCTATAGTCGGTGATTTGAAGCCCCCACTTGACACATCAAAATTGATATATTCAATTGAGGTGCACTGGTGTATAATAGCCTATGACGTCCTTTGACTATCTGCCTTCTTCTGTCTCTTAAATGAATCCTCTTATCTGTCAGCCACTCCCACCCAGTCATATACCAACAGATATACCGAGCCTACTCATGTTACAAAATCCAGATTCACAGCGCCGTATGGAAAATTGTATCTTTAAGGGGGGGGGGGGGCTAGAAAGAACGTAGGGCAGGGTGGCGCCATGGGGGAGGGGCAGTGTAAAACGGAGGGAGAAAGGGAAGAAAGAAAAAGGAAGAAAGAAGGAGAAGGTATGAAAAGGAGAGGTCTGGGCAATGCAACTCGAAAATATATTTTTACTTCAGTTGAAAAAAATTACATCATGATCACCTTCAGTCATGTTGCCCCTTCTTATTAAAATATCCTGGTGCTGACCCCGTATAGGATCCCGCACGATCTCATTTGGTTGTCAGACCTTTTTTTATATTTTACATCGTATTTTTGTCAAAAGCCAACTGGTCTATTGAAATGAATACAAGGAAAGTGATGAATTAATTTATGACACAATAAAACCAGTGTACAGACCAACAAATGGAGAAAGGAAAATTTGTGGTCTTTAGGGACAAGTTTTTGTCTTACACTTCCAATATGGCATCCTATGCAAGATAAATCAAACATGTGGTCTATCTAAGGAGGTGATCCTTAAATAAAGCTTGTCATTGTAGTGACTTAGTTTAGCAGGCTTGTCTGTATATGCACAAATTAATTACTATAAATTAATGAATGATTCAAGAACAAAAATTCGATTTGAAGAAAAATTCAACAAGCATAACACTGAAAATTTCATCAAAATTGGATGTAAAAAAAGAGTTGACATTTTAAAGTTTCACTTTATTTCACAAAACAGTATGTGCACATCCTGGTCGGTATGCAAATGAGGGAACTGATGACATCACTCACTATTTCTTTTGTATTTTATTATATGAAACATTAAATATTCTAATTTTCTCATTTTCCTATGAAACAAATTTTTATTTCTCCCTGAACATGTGGTATTACCATTGTTATATAACATTTTATGGTTCGGTTAAGTTGGTCCTTAATGTCAAATTGGTAAAAAATGAAATTTTGTATGATTCAAACAATAAAAAACAAAAGAAATAGTGAGTGATGGACATCATCGACTCTCATTTGCAGGTCACTGAATTGTTTTTTGAAGAATAAGCAAAACTTTAAAATGTCATAACTTTCTTATTTTACATCCGATTTCGATCAAATTTTTAGCATTATGCTAGTTTGATTGTTCTCTTGATTGAAATTAACATTCATCTGGGGTGGACTTATTGGAACCACACACATCTTTTTGACTAGGAAGAAACTCAACTTACAAGAGGTATACCACACCATTTGCATAATGGTAAAAGTTTTGCTTCGACTTTGGTGAATATTAATTAAACTTTAAAGTTAAGTTTACCAGTAAATGTAATCAAGTGGAATTATAAAGAAAGAAAAAAAAGACAAGATCAATCAATAAAAGGCAAAACTCAACATTTAACAAACTTTCTTTTCATTTATTGAGACACTTCTCATCATAAACAGCAGAGAATCATTACATTGTGCACAAACTGCTTCATGTGTCACCAAGTAATTCTCAATCTCTCAATAATATTCATCTACGTGGATTTCCACTCGTATTTATTCTCTTTAACTTCTTTGCAATCGTATAAAAAACCAACATCTCTTACGCTTCAGTTATTTTGTTCAGTGATAAGTAAGATTGATGTCTGTGCCACCGTTATTTTCACGTTGGGCACCCAACACAACCAAAGATCTTTCTTAAAAATCCTCACATATAGCTTTAAACAAAAAAATATGTTGAACTATACAGGCTATCACACTTCCAAGTATTTTCATTCATTTGAAGGAGAAAAAAATATATATAAATTCACTTCCATCATCAATGATATACTTTTCAACCTTTACACAATTCCTCAAAATATTGTTGTTAGGATTCCTGGAGAAATCGTACCATAAAAAAAAACATGTTGATTAAAAACTATGTCAACATGGCTTTGTCCAAATTTATACCAACAAATAAAGGGAAACAAATCCTGTAATAGTGTTTGTAAAACAATCAAGGCATATGGGAGTTGCCTAAAAGGCTAAATTGAACTGTCAGTATTATTTTACAACAGAAGACACACAAAAAATAGAAATTTGAAAACAAGGAATTAAACAGAATAAAACAAAAACAGCTTTGAACTGAACAATGACAAAATGGTGAAAGCATTCATTATTTTTCTCTTGTTTTTCATTTTCCTTATAATATCAAATACCAGCTATGCTTTAAGATCAAAATAAAATTTCTTGAATAACATTTTAAACTCTGCATATAGTCAATTATCAAGGGATGTGTTCAAGATATGCTATGCCAAGAAATGCTGTTAGGAAACACATTTTGCATAAAACACAAATGAATTCAAGTGTTCAATTGTTAGTCACATTTAGAAATACAATGCTCAAATGCTGACACAGGTTCCCTTAGATATGTGTGATGGTATCAGAACTGCAGCTGCTAGAATCATCTGAACGCAACAAGTACTCAAACATATTGGTAATGATAGTCACGTTCCACTGCAATGCAGAGTCAGTCTTCCATGAAGTTGATTTACAATCATGGTGCCAAACTGCAGGGCATACAGTTGAGAAACTTGTATGAACACTCCCTCCTAGAAAGATGTAATGATTTGAAAACATGAGTGATTGCAATTTTCTTCTAAATATCTGCTTGGACAAACTTTTCTCAAATATTTTATTTGTTGTTGTTATAATAAAGTAAATAAAATGTCAATAATGCTAAGATAAATAAATGAACTGATGAGGCGAATGATGAGTGGGCTCAATACAAAACTTACAAATTAAAGAGGTTATATTAAATGATAATCGGAAACAAAATTATCAAAAACTCATGAGATTGTGAAGAAAGTTTTTGCAATGTCACATTTTCTATGTCCAGCAAAACATACCTTTGTCTAAGCCTGTGACACAAACCATTGCCATTGGATTTTATGATTAATAGCATTGATTATTATGTACAATGAATCAAGCATACACACCAACTGAATGATTAATCACTTTGCTTTGTGAAACAAGGGTCATGTCACTTATGAGTGTTACATGGTTCTGAGGTTAAATAAAACCTATCATTAAAAAAAAACAAGATGAAAATGACTAGTTTCCTGACAATGAAAGAGAAGACATCCAAGTTGAGCAGGTAAGAAAAAAGAAATAAACACAACACCAATGTCTCACATTTTCCCGGATAAACTCTTCACAATCACATTCAAAGGAACAAAAAAAATATACATTTGATTTATCTTTTTTTGGAATATAAAATCATATCAGGTCAACTTGACCATTTCATTCAATTAAAAATGCTCTATTTGTAAATCTTTGCAGGTGAAATTTTACCAGTTTAATGTCAATCCAGGTGTACTGTTATGTCTATTAGACTCAAAATGACCAGCTCCTTTTTTTCTCGCATTGTGAATAAATGAAAAGTTGTTACAAACAATCGAGCACAATCCAGATATCATCATTGAGACACAGTTACAGAAGTCATTCAAAAATAAATTAATGATATAATCCTCTTTAAATTGCTTCAGATTTAAACCTTGACTGCCATTTCTCCTCATAATCCTTCATAATTTGATGCAAAATCTCTTGAACTCTTCTTAGTCTCAAGAACGTTTTCATATCCCTTTAATATTTGTCATATTTTGTCTTCAATGAGAAGCATATATTCTAAGGAAAGACACTCAAGTTTGTTTTGTGTTAGCTTTCAACAAGTTATTGCCACACAAATATATCCAACATGAAAAGAAAACACATTGCTCTTAATTATATGAAACTGTAAATTGCCTGCGCTTAATTTATTATCAAGGTGCATTAGTTTAATCACACAGGCAATATGCATTATAAATCGATCAAAGAAAATTTTAGAAAATCAGGATAGGGGACAATACAGGTGCAATTTGATCATCATAAAATGATTTCATGTCTTAACAAGCAATTAAGTGACCTAATCTGTGTTATAGACATTTCTACCATGTGAACGGAGGGTTTTAACCCTAAACCTAAGTTACGAATATCTTTCATGAAAAATGCAAGAAAAGGAGCATAAAAATCATCTGTATCTTCAATGATGTTTAACTATACAAAAATGCCCAACTGAACCTAGTTTTAGCTATGGCTTTATGATGAATGATATTAAAGGTAATCCAAAGGCTTGAAGGCACTGGCTATGCAGGTCTTAATAGACCACCAAGGATCAATGCTTAGTTTGTTCTCATTAGATGCTAAGAATTCTCAACAAAGCCTCCATAAAAAGTCACCATAACAAAATCATCAGCACGACATGCAAGACAGTTCTCATAATTTGCTTAAGACTTTTGTTTATTTTCACAAATCTGCTTCATCTTGAATTTACTAGTATCTTAAGTTGAATCACATTTCATTTGCTGAATATTTAAAAACTCAAATTTGAAAGAATCTACGCACAGCTGCTGCTACTGACAGTTTCTTACTCGTAATATTTTAAAGTCTATATATTATCAATAGAGCTGTGAGAATGTTAAATTCTATGAGGATTATCAAACAAACAAAAATAAATGCTTGAAAACAGTCAACATGAAAGCTTCATCAACTATAAATGGAAGGGTCATTTCACAAAACAGATTTTTCTTGTTCCTCAAATACTACAATTGTTGCAATTTAATGAGACCAATAACCAAAATAACCTGATGAAATGTGAACAGTGAGATATTTTAACTAATGAGCTGCTGAAGAAAAAAAATCAGAATATGATCTTTGTATGATAACATGAGAAAATGGAACACAGTCCAGTGCAAAATCAATTTGTTGTAAAAAAAAAATTGTTCATCTTACAAACTGCAATAAAAATGTTTGTTTCAGTACAAAAAAAAGACACACAAGACTGGAAGTACAGTTATGATATATATAATATATATAGATCTTTTTCTAGGAAGATAATACATGATTCCTTTCAAACATTTTCCTTTCACTCCCGTTTTTTTTCTTTCTTCATTCCTTTTTTAAACTTTTCGTTATGGAATCATCAGTGAATGATCACGGCATAGGTCAAACATAAGAAAATAAGCACTTGGGAATAACATGTTACAAAACTAGAAATTACCATCCATTTCCTGACTCTGCTAAAACCATATCTTATATAGATTTTTTTTATTGTTGATCTCTTCATATAAATGCACATATGTGTAGTTCCAGATATGTATATCTATGTGAGTGATATAATTGCAGTGAAGTTGTTTTATATTCGTTCAGTGTTCCCCTCATGAACATTTTCATTAAGTAGGGTGTATAGTGTGCAGGGTTGTATAAACCTGGAAGATAGGCGTTGAAGAACAAGTTACATCCCAAGGTTCTGAATGGTACACAACCATAATGCGGGTGACTTGAGGCAAGAATACCCGTCTAGGGTTCCCCCAAATAGGAACAATAACCATCCAAGTCACATGACAAATTCACAAGTCACATGACAATATGTCATGTCACCTGACTGCAAAACTTTGTACATTAACACCCCTGGTATGCCTCTACAGGGTCAATATTACAAAAGGCACAATATCATTACTTCTTTTACTGTTTTTAATGTTGAATCCACTGAAAATAACAAGTTTGTAATACAGAGATTTTATTTACCATCTTGGAGATGAAAAAACCCTTAAATAAATCATCGGTGTATATGTAAAGCTTTCTCTTATATCAAGTTGCATCTTATTGAATCAACATCCTCCTATTCTTTCAACCATCATTTCCTGTGTAGCAGAAACGATGATCACATTCACAGGAAAGAAACATGGAGAGCTCATGTCTCACCATCACCCCAAATATTAATACCCAGAAGAAAATACAAACACGCAGGATACTTGAACACAAAATACTGTTGCATTCTTGAGGCACGGTCATTTATCATGGATGTATTGCGAGGGTTTGCATTGAAGAGAAGCACTGATTCGATGAGGACAACTCCGGGCAAAGTGTGTTCCACAAGGTTAGAAAGACCAACGATCAATTTGTTTTGATTACCGAAGCAGAGGCCAGCCGCTACTATAATTCGTCGTCTGATGACTCATCGGAGGAAGAGCTGAGTTCTGCGTCTTCGATGGTCATGGTTGTGATGGCATTCATGACAGGGTGCGGGACGAGGTTGAGGATGATAGGCTGTGTTGGTCGACTTAAACCATTCTTCCCCATCTGTATTGAGAGTGGGAAAAGGAAAGATCATAGTAAACAGATTCTCCAGGTGAAAGGACCATGTTAAATTTAGCGCTCTGTTACACCAACCTTAACAACTAATTCTCTTTCTGGAGTCTGATGGTGTCTTATCGTCCAGAATCCAGTCTTCTGACTAATGGATGTTTGGAACTTGAACACATGAAATAATAGATCTCAACACCTAAAATTCATTATCGATATTTTGAATAGCAAAAAAGAAAAGAAAAAAAAAGTATAAATATATATATATATATATATATCTTCCTACATCTGCGTTTAACCCTAAACAGGCCGGGGGTGGGGGTTGATTCAACCCCCCCTCAACATTTTCTGCGATCATTCCGCCGCGCGAAATTTTTTGACCGCACCACTTGCAGAGTTTATACTTTTAAGTCTCGCGCATCTTTTGAGACCAAATTTACGACGCCCGGGTACACGGTTCCGAAATTACGCAACATTTTGTAAGTGCATGTCAGAACAAAAATAGTTCCAAAACGTGATTTTATGTACAAAGTCAATGCAAATTGAGTTTTCTCATCTTATTCTTAAAGATATGATTATTTTTACTTTAAACAGCTGAAATCAATTGATTTTAGCATAATTATGCTTAAAAAAGGTTGTGCAATAAATCTGCTGAAAAAAACAAAGAAATACAAAAGGTTGAAAAACAAAGAAATTCATAAAACATTAAAATACATAAGAAATTGATTTCCAAACCGAAGTTTTTTTCAATTGCGATTGTTAAGAATGCTACAAAGAATATTTTTACCAAATATTAGCATTCTAGGAGCTTTATTAAGTGAATTAGAGCAAAAAGTATGATTTATGCATAAATTAGCATAATTAATTCATATAAAATAAAATCTCATTATATTGGAAAATTTTACCATACAGCCTTGTAGATTACATCGCACACTACCAGCGTGCAAATTTTTGCGGCGCTCGCGCGATCGGCGGCCGAGATCTCAGGGAGGGTTGAATCAACCCCCCCCCCCCCCCCCCCGGCCACAGAACAGCCAAAAAAGCCGGGCCTAGTTAGGGTTAAGGCGAATTTCTGTCTTTTTTTAATGTCCTAAATGCGCCTTAACGCCCTCTACCTTCGACTTAGCGTCTAAATGTGTATTATGACTAAATAAACCCATTCATAGACTTCGCCCTTTCGCGGGATGTATGCATATTTATAGTAGACCACCACGTCATGCAGTACTTATGCCGCAGGTGGCACTCTGCAATCTCTTCCGTGCAAATCAGATCACAATTGACTGCATGGCTAACATGTGCGCTCGCTGCAGCGAAAAAACATATAAAAATTGTGATCTTGGTCCAAAGAAGACATCAAAAACACCACACCAATGAATCCAGACCAAAATCAATGAAGAAAGTGCCTACCTCCATGATTTAATGAATTTAAATGTCAACATTGTGAGAAAGCTAGGATGAAAAAAAATATTGAATGGTTTATTATCAGCTACAATTTATTAGCTTTAGTTGTGCTGCTGTCTACTGTTTGATCGCGACACTGGAATGCGAAGAACGTCACCGCATTCCAGGCTGCCGCAATCCAATCAAATCAGACACATTCCAGCGTTCCAACATGATGGACTCAGTCCTTTATTAACAGAATCCTAAACTTTCACCGACTTCCCTGTTAGCTCCGGGGGAAAAAAAAAAACAGCCTTCGGTTTTTTCAAGGCCGATATGAACTGTGAAGGTTAACAGGGATGTTTTCTAGTGCTGTAGCCGAACCGCCGAACCGAACGGTAGTTCGCCGAACATGGCACTTCCGAACCGAACAGAACCGAACCGAACACTAAGACTTGGTTCGGAAGTTCGGCAAAAAAAAAAAAAACGGCTTTCAGCTAATAAATTTATAAGTTTACACCCTTTCTAATCATTATATTTGCGCATTCTCTATTTAATCTTCTTTGCAATTGTATGTTGGAAGTATGCGCTTATTTTGCGGTTACTAGATTTTGTTTTCATTTTCATGTTGACATTGTGGTTTTTACGGCCCTGATTAAGAAAGGAGATCCGATGAATGATGTTGCGCGAGCTTGCGCTATAATCATTTTACTGGCTTTCATCATCTCTCGCTCTGTGGCCGAATCGCCAAAACTGTATGAGTGTTCATTGGTTAAATCTAATTATCTAAAATATTGTTGTTTTTAGGTGGCGAACAAGATTCTTGTTTGAAAATCTTTAAAGTATTTTGAATGAACGAGCTCAATAAACTGAAAGTGAAAGATGAAGTACCATTAATATCACGAATTACGATACGATGTGATTAAGATCGTAACTCGTGTATTGTTGCGGCGGAGAATAAAGATCTGATTGAGGTGATTGACATTATTATTGAGGTGTCGGCTCGCTACTGTCTAGTTTTCATGATTTTAGAGAGAAGTAAAGAGTTTTGAAAACGAGAGATCCAGTGAAAGTGGGAAATAAAGTGAGTGACTGTTAGAGATGGAAAGGAGAGACGCAAAACAAATAATATAGAAATGAGATGAGGTGAAGTTATCTTTTTTATTATTAACAATCAGATGAAAATAAAAATCAAACACTCATGAATGATTACGGTATAGCGTATAGCAAGTTCCCCTTCCCCTCGTTGACAAGTTGAATGAAGATAAAGCCATGCGGAAACATTCATCTCTTGGGGGAAAATGACCCCCAATCTTTACTTTTTTTCCCCTTTCTTATCAACTTCTCAAATTAACCATAAACAATTCGATGATCACTCTACTCCCCCTGTCCCATTACAGTCGTAAAACTTTGCATCCCACTTGGTCTGTATGTTCATGGTCGAATGAAATCTGACCAATGAAATCATAGAAATCTCGGGAATTGCTCTTCAATCAGTGAGCTGAGTTTCGCGAGCAGACAAAGCACGTGGCTGTATGTACCGATGCGACAATCAGCGACATGCGATTGGTGGTTTAGTTCACCCATCGAGCCAATTAGCGAAAGGCGCATTACATAAGCACGCTTTCTTCGACACGCCCCTGGCCCTACTATGCCTACAGTTCAGTACACTGGCGCTGGCCGCCTCGTATGTGATGCAATTGCCAATCACGTTTGGCCGGACTGTATATATAAATATTCATGAGCTCAGAGTCCCGCTACAATGCAAGGGGACTGCATGCGCTGGCCTAGCTGGTACGAGTGCGAGCGTAGTTAATTTGGCAAGTATCCAAAGTGTGGTCCAGGTATGGACGACTAGGAAGAGTCGCCATTTTAGAACTGTGAGTTACCCAATAAATCTGTCATCAGATAATCAAATTCGAGATAACAGTTGATTCGTTGAGCGCTATAACTTTCATAGTTTCATGTCAACAAGATAGAGATAAAATGGTTTGATGTGACAGAGGTACACGCGAGCACATGCAGTCAATCAAGTACAAATTGTCTACCGGTACGCTACGTATACCTGAATGAACTATAGCTTTATCAGTCTATCATTACCGAACCCCGAACCGAACCAATGTTCGGCAAATTTCTGCCGAACCTTGCCGAACCGAACCGAACCCGAACATGGCGCCTGACTTGCAGCACTAATGTTTTCGAGGCGGGTACTGCAGTCAAGACGCTGCTGGATAAAAGCTTGGCCAACTGACTTTGTACACATGACTCGGCCTAAGGCTACAGCAAGCAAAATGTGACCTCGAGGCCAAATTCCACTACATGCCCTTAGGTTAACAATTATATCTCTTACCTGCTGCGATCTAATCTTGAACTCGTTCAGTTCGTCTTCTGTGATCGGTGCATAACCTTCTTCATTGTCACTGTGCTCATGCCAACCCATCTCTTGGAGTAACCTGGTAAAAAAAATCACAAACCAATGGAATTCATTAACCTGGGGTTTCACAAGTGGCTTAGAGTTGACATTCTGCCCCTCGGATAGGACGTTAAATGGAGGCCCTGTACAGGCTAGTGATTAACCACCTTTGCATGTTATGAATTCACTGAATTATTTGTGTAAGGGGTGATACCCCTAGCGTAGTGGTCCATCTGCACACTCAAATTGTTTATACCAGAAGAGACCTGGTGGTCAGTAAGTCAGCCCCCAGAAGCAGTTATTTGGTTGTACAAAATATGCACGCATCACACCAATACTGAGAAACCGACATTGGTTACCAATACGGCAGAGAATAGCATTCAAAGTCTTACTCATTGTATACAAAGCACTTCTTGTTCAAGCTCCTGGCTACATTACAGAATTATTGAGGTATAAAACCAGTAATCATGGTCGCAATTTGCGCAGTTTAACAGATCCTTTGCTTTTACAGATTCCATCCTTCAAAACAAATGTAACGATAGGTGATCAAGCATTTGCTTGTGTAGCCCCCAAGCTCCGG
This sequence comes from Lytechinus pictus, assembly GCF_037042905.1. Classification (NCBI taxonomy): domain Eukaryota; kingdom Metazoa; phylum Echinodermata; class Echinoidea; order Temnopleuroida; family Toxopneustidae; genus Lytechinus; species Lytechinus pictus. The sequence goes on along the minus strand of NC_087255.1, from coordinate 31,487,419 downwards.
AATAGCTTACCCCTGAAAGTTAGGAAAGCACCATCCGTAAACAACTTAAAATCAAAGCTGTTTAACTAATAACAAGCATTTTAGGAGTCCCATAAAGTGCAGTAGAATAGATACTTTATGTAATAGTTTCTGCACTCTATAAATTCATATATTATTATTATTATTTAAGCAGGATTGTTACTTACCTCTTTTCTGCTTCTAAGCTACTGGAAAGCTCCATTGGCTGACAGTCTAAGAGACTCTGCTCATCGAGGGCCATGTCCATTTCGCCATTTTCGGTGACCTGATCAATGTTGTCGACGTCCGCGTTCTCGCCTTCATTGTCAAAATGGCCATTGCACTTGGTGATGGGTAGATGGGTGTTGATTATACTATCTTGTCTAGCTTCGGCTATATCTAAATCTTCAAAGGGATCTGGTTGCTGTGGAATAAAATAACAACAACTAAATTATATTATAAACAAGAATGAACAAACACTGATGGAAATCCTAAAGAGTTTCCATACCAAAATGGAGTTTTATTTGTTGGTTTATGGCAAAATTCTGATAAAATGCGTGAAGTAATAATAAGCATAATAATTTGCTCTAATAAAAATATTTTTTAATAATTTAGTAACAATTGCTGTACAATTTTGTAGATAATGTTGTGGGTGACCTTGCGTGTCAATATTTAGCACGATTGTGTGATCAACAGCGGAGATCTAAGGGGGCAAAAAAGCCCCCCCCCCCCCCTCCCATAAACCAGTTTAGATTTTATTATTATTTCTTTCAGGAAACCTGGTCCTGCCAACCCAGCCCATAATCATCATTGTCATTTAGGAAGATAAGGAACCACTATCATTATCATCAACACCACCATAACCATCATCAATACCATCATTATCATCGTCAACATCACCATTGTCGTCACAATCATTGTCATCATCATCATAATCAATATCATTACCATCATCATAATCATGAAGACCATCATCATAATCATGAAGACCGTCATCAGTATCATCATTCCGAATGTGGAAACAAATGATAAGTAACCTCGTACCTGATAAATGGTAGTTGAGTTTGTCTTTTCGTACTGCTTTGTGGAAGACTTATGGTAATTGTGATATTGACCGGATTGGTCATTGTGGTTGCTAGTGTAGTGATCAGTGCCATTAACCAAGGGCTCGCTGCTGAAGGGTAATCTCGGCGAGTCAACGCTCCCGGTGCGACGAAGCTCCTTCAGAAAATCCACCTTGTCCGTCCGCTTGACCTTTGACCCCGTCACCATGCGAGGGGTAGGAATGTCTATGGCAGAGGTCGAGCGCGGAGAGCCCTGCTGTAGGGTAAAAAAAAAAAGCAAGATGGAAAGTTTGAAACAATGTCTTGATTGTAACACTGGATGATCTTGGGCATAGAAGAGTGGGAGAAATAAAGAAATTAAAACAAAGCATAAAAGCCCATTTCAATGATCACTGATCAAGAATAAAAGAAAGATCTTTTCATGTACACACACTTTACCAGGGCCAATCAGTGAGGAAACCAGATATTGAAAGAAACAGGGGCGGTATTCTGAGGTCATTTTATCTTTAAAATATTTTATTTTATCTCTGAAAATAAAATTGGTATTCTGAGATGACATTTTATCTTTCAGATAAATTTAGAATTTGATCTTGCGTATAAATTTGATCTCGCGTATCTATAGATGATACGCGACCGAGCAGTGCCTGCGTAGACTTACCAATCGCGTATTTTACCATTGCAACGCGGATGATGTGTTTGCGCCCATGTAGGGACAGTGATTTTCCGTTTAAAAAAATTGCCTTTTCCGTTTCAGAAAATCTCAAATTCCGTTTCAGCATGTCAGAAAACGGAAATTCCGTTTCCCCCATAGACTTTGTACACACGGAAAAGTGACAATTCCGTTTACACATTGAATACCGTACACTCGCACTGGTCAAAATTTGTATCTGCTACTGTACCAACAACACAATAGAATCCGTTCTAATCGGATCTATGCGGGTGCATAAAATATTTTTCCAACCCCATTTAGCATGCATACATCCTCACCTTTCACATTATTAGCATTATTTCACGGTGAAATGATATTTCATCGATAATTTTGGGTTTTTTTGGGCATCGTTATCATCAGTCAACGGCTTTTGCCAATCCGCCATCTTGGATTTTAAGACCACGATATCGTGCTGTTACATCTTCAAACGTAGAGGGCAGCAACACACGACCGTGCAGTGAACGATATGTGTGTGCATGTGAAGCCCAACCCGGCGCCGGCAGGGTACGGGTACGGTGCGCGGGGTACAATCAAGTGTGCTGATGTCGAGTGCAGTCACGATGTGTGAATTGTCATGAAAGTAGCGAAGTGAGATCGTGTTTTCTGGGGTTTTGTGGCCATTTAATATTCTCATTTTGTTGTGATTTTGGAGTAATTTCTGTTGCTATTCTGTGTATTTTGAGGGAAAATACGTTTTCCGTGATTTTCCGTTTCAAAACACCCTTTCCGTGAATTCCGTCCGTTTTCCGCGATCGCGGAAAATCACTGTCCCTACCCATGTTACTTTGAAGAGAAATAAAATAAACTTAAAAGAGGGTAGGGGCTGTTTTATCTCTGCGACGTTGATTTCATCAGTATTTCAACTCCAAATGTTGACATGAAAATGAAGAAAAATTATATATTTATTGAGAATTACACCTTAACGTTATTCCTGTACAATCAGGAATTCTTTCATAAGACTTTTCTTGACTAAAATTGTCTTTGAAATGATGCTTGAAAAGATGCGATATAAACTTTGAAAAAGACGATAGTATTGTCATTTGTTAAAAAGAAATCTCTGTAAAGACGCGCAAGCGTATAGTGCAAGCCTAATTGAAGTCAATAAAGTGACGCAATCTCACTCCTTTGCCACACCTCCTGGCGGAATGGATTTCCATTGGTTGAGTGAGATGAGAGAGCTATAAAAATGTGTTTCTCATTGGATATTGCTTGAAAAATAGGTGTGTCTTACAGAGATAAAATGAAGATAAAATTGTTCTCAGAATACCAATTCGGAGAGATTTAAAGGGTGTTTTATTTCACTGATTTTAACGGAGATAAAATATTTCATTTCATCTGAGATAAAATGGATCTCAGAATACCACCCCAGGTGTTTGTTTTAAATTCTGACAGAGAAATCTCTCTCAGTGAACAGTTAGACATCAATACCTTCCAAATTCAAGACAACAGTATTACCTGATTTCATTCGTCTAATGCCAATTTGACAAATTGCCAAATCATCTACTATCATTTCGTCCACTATCCACATGGTCTAATTGCCAATTCGTCCACTCACTATTTCGTTTAATAAGCAGTTGGTCCAATAGCCATTTGGTCTAATTGGACTGTTACATTGGAGTGATAATTGTTCAAAATGAATGAAAATAAAATGGATATTAGACCAACTGGTTATGGACGAAATGGTCATAGACGAAGTGATGATTGGACTAAGTGGGTATTGGACCAAATGGTTGTTAGACGAAGTGTTGATGGACGGAATGGCAATAGACTAAATGAAAATAAACCATGTGGTGAGTGGTTGAGTTGGCAGTAGACGAATTAGCAATTTACCGTAGAAAGTATGTGTGTGCTATGAATGGATTTTACTTTTTATTCTATTATTTTACTCTTTTTTTACTACAATTTAAAAGAAAAAAAAATACCTCTTTCACTAATGGATTTGAAGAGGGTTGTGATGAAACTGCGTTGCTCGAGGGAGATGGCAAAGATGTTGATGATGAAGTGGATGACGAGGATGATGACGATGAGGACATCGAAGATGACAGTGATGGTGAAGAAGATGACGATGACGTAGGAGGAAGTGCTGATTTGTCTTTATTACTGATGACCGGTGCTGGGCGGATAACAACTTCTTTAGCAATGGCTTTCCTGGGTGTGGTGGCCTGCACAAAAACAATTCATTACAAATTACGACAACTGTAAAAAAAAAAAAGCAATCCTCCTTTGAATTTCATCTCAGAAAAGTAACCAAGGTCATTGCATGGCAAAAAATAAACAAGTGGAACTTATGCCCAAGTTTCATGAACTAGGTCCATATACTTTCTAAGTTATGATGTCATTTCTAAAACTTAACCTTCGGTTAAGATTTTGAAAATAATTCTCCCAACATGGTCAAAGTTCATTGACCCTAAATGACCTTTGACCTTGGTCATGTGACCTGAAACTCAGGCAGGATGTTCAGTAATACTTGATAAACCTTATGTCCAAGTTTCATGAACTAGGACCATAGACTTTCTAAGTTATGATGTCATTTCAAAAACTTAACCTTAGGTTAAGATTTGATGTTGACGCCGCTGCCGTCGCAAAAGCGGCGCCTATAGTCTCGCTCTGCTATGCAGGCGAGACAAAAAGAAAAAAAGAAATGGAAAGCAAGGGAAGTGTGACAATCTAATCCTTCATGTACTTCTCATGTCAATTATTATGTTTCAGAAATTATTTTTGTTATATACATATATTTAGCTGTTGGGAAAATGGAAATCCATATTCTTTTTCCCGTTTTTAATGTGTTCATGTTCTCAATATTGGTCTATCAGAATACTGGATTCTCACATGAATCTGTTCTCATGAATGATATCCAACCTTGGGTAAACCATATATGTATACATGAATAAATAGAGTGAAAATATTGTAAAGGTATCATATCTATGGTATAGCAAAACATTACAAATTAACAATGCAAACATCGGTAGTAAGAAGAAATCTTTATTGTGGTATTGAAAACTTTTGGCAGTTTAAACCAGACCTCATATCATCTCTGACTTCTAAAAAGAGTGGTTAGAAACAGTATCTGCTAGAGTGCATGTAGTAAAACTAAAGAAAAAGAGGAAAATTACATCAAAATACAATTTCAGAATCATCAAATTCAGATTCTTTCTTCCAAATTTGGAATGACTGGGAGGTCTGTAAATCTATGAATTAAATGTAGACTTGTCATACCTTGGTTGGAGCCGAAGACTTTGGAACAAGCGACTTGTACACACTGGAGCTAACAGAGGAGAGAGGCACTGCCCCACGCCCAGTCTTAGCACCCTTGTTCTGCACAGCCTGCTGAACCCCGCTAGTCTTGCTACCTGAAGTCAGGTTGCTCACACCATTGACACCAGAGGGCGACATTTTGCTTGCAGCGGGTTGAGAGCCATTGGTGGTTGGCAAGTCGCTAATCGTCGATGACTTCTGGACCAGCTGCAGTTTCTTTCCACCTATGCTGATGTTCGAGGTGCCTGGCCGTTTCTCTGTAAAACAATAACAGAAATGTAATTAACTTCTTATGATTTTTGATCTGTGGAGCATGAAACTATAAGACTTGGCATCATAAAAAAGTGTTGCGAGTTCATAATAAATTTTCAGTTCCTTTCTAACACTTGGTGCTTTAATCTATTATTCTATTGGAAATATCTGAAGTGAACACTATTACTAAGGTTTAAAAATTAAGATTCATATACAAATAATACACATCATCATGGGAATTTAATAGTAAGAATAACAATGTAGTACCTTTGGAACTGTTCTAATATACCCGATGCATAGCTGAGGGCATTTGGTCTGTTTCAAAGGTTACAAATGTGTGTAATTGTTCTCATGCCAGAGCAAAGTGATCTTATCATATGTTTTATACGAAAGTGATGTGAGTCCTTGTTAATTAATAAACCATCTTCATCTTAAACCCATGACCAGTCAATGGAGCTAGTCATTACAACCAGTCAATGGCAAATTTTCCCATTACATTAGTTGAAATAAATGAATGGTCACATGATGGATTTCAACCAATTATATCTATTAGGATACATATTATGAAAGAGAATAATGTTCATCATTGAATACATCCAAAGATCCAAGTCTTATGCTATCAAATCAATAACCTGTACATATATGAACCTTCTGTTATGAATGAACTTACCCCATGCTCCAGCAGGTTTCGAGGATTCATTTTTGACGTCATGGTCAGCATCACCAGATAATGAAGGCTGAAGGCAAAAAAAAAATAATAGTGATAACAATCTTTATTTAACACTGTATTATGTTCTCATTGAATGCTACTCGAGTTAGCAAGGTACTAAAAGGAATACACCCAAATATATTTTGGTTAATTGCATGAGAATCCCTGAAATTCCAGTTACAATGAATACAAAATGCTATTTTAAATTTAGCACACAGATTTAACTTGTAATCTACATGTATTTTCTATGCTCTTACATGATGCTGTTAAGCAAGACGTAAGCGATATGTCTAATGCAGAGAGATAACTAATAATTGTGGCAGTGTAGCCACCACCTATACAATCCCGTCATTCTTTAGATGTTTTCTTTTTTAAAGCTGTCCAGTGGCAGTTTTCGTATAAAACACCCTGCACTGCTTCATCGTTAACTAGAAATTTGACGTGTCCATAGGACAGATGCCCCTGATTAACGCAATCAGAAATTCATTTAATATGATTGAACTTAATATCGTGCAGGACCCAATAGGCATATATATTATGAACAAATTTAGACCTTTCAACCAACTCGCATATATAATGAGCTGTGACCTTTGACCTTTGGACTCTGAATTCGAACTTAGCCTGTATTTTGGTGTCATCTACCTACACATCAAATTTTTTTTAAATCCATTAAATATTTTTCGAGTTATCATGCCGAAACGAACTCGCATATTTAATGACCTGCCGACTCCGAATTCAAACTCAGCCTGTATTTTGGTGTCATCTACCTACACACCAAATTTTTTTAATCCATTAAATATTTTTCGAACTTAGCCTGTATTTTGATGTCATCTACCTACACACCCAAAGTTTTTTTAATCTGTTGAATATTTCATAAGTTATCATGCCGAAACGAACTCGCATATTTAATGAGCTGTGACCTTTGACCTGTAGACTCCGAATTCAAACTCAGCCTGTATTTTGGTGTCATCTACCTACACACCAAATTTTTTTAATCCATTAAATATTTTTCGAGTTATTGCGCGGAAACCAAGTGGGGGGGACGGACGGACAGGGGCAACGCTTAATGCCCCCTCCAAACCTCGTCTGCGGGGGCATAATAAAATGAGAACACCAAAGATATCCAAAAGTGCATAGAAGATGGTTGCTTGGTACTCTCTGGAGTCTTGCTGCATCAGACGAATCACTTACGTTTAACGTTACCCCAAATACAGTTGCAGCTCCGCCTAGATCATAGGCTAATACAGATTAGGAAAAAGTCGCATTATAGACATCTTTTTTTCATCTGCAGATTCTCCAGAGTCTTTTCTAATTGCTTACTTGTTCCATATTTTAAACTTAGAAAAAACTTAAGCAAAAAGCTGACTACTCACGAAGTCATGACTTGATAAGGCACTTTTGTCTCCATTGGTTTTCCCTTCGTCTCCTTTGACACTGGCTGCATCGCTTTTTCTTCCTCCACCACTTCCTCCTCCAGCTCCACTTCCACTTCCAGCTCCTCCTCCATTCTCCACACTGTTAGATTCCCCATTTTCAGGACCAGCCTTGTTATTCACACCTCCACCGCGCCCATGTCTACCACCACCACCACTACCATAGCGACCACGCCCCCCATCACCACCTCCATAGCCCCTTCCTCCATGGTGGTAGCCATGGGGGTCGAGCCGGTTGAGGTTGTGATGGAGGGGCAGTGGTCCGCCACGCTTGGGGTGGAAACCATAGTCGAGTGAAGAGGGAAAGTAGCCCATCGCAGGGGGTGGGGGAAGGAAGCCGTTATGTTGGTTGAGGGGTGCGTAGGCGCTGGGAAGCTCAGAGTGGCGTAGAGGGTCATCTAGTGAGTGATAGCGGGGTCCGGGTCGATATCTCTTCTCTGTCAAACAAAACATTTGAATTCTTAGTAAAGATACACATACATGTATTACAAGTGTATTTGAGAAAGATTTGTGCCATAAAATTATCACAATTAGGTTAATATATGTGTAGATACAGAAAATAAAAACAAATGCTATACCTGTAACCTCTACAAGAATGTTTATCTGATAACTAATAGGCCTTCCCTGTCAATCGGTAGTATTGGTACTTACCATCTCGGCTGCGGTATCCATGAATGTTGGGGGGTTGCGGGGGATGACGGGGTGGAAAGCCAGGGAACGACTCGTTAGAGGGGTGTCTGCTACGCTGGCGACCCACATCAGAATGGTGGTGTGACGGGTACTTAGAGCCTGCTCTTTGGTCTGAATGAGGTTTCGCTATAAGCTGTTAACACCAAGAGAACAAAAATAAAGAGTTCAATTACATCCCAAGTTGATAACTTGTTCTGTCACCTAAAGATAAAGGCATGATAACTTGCTTTATATAACATGTACACATTTAACACCATTTACTGAGAAAGAAACCAATAAACATCTACTTCTCTGCATGAAAGGATTTTTTTAATCAAAATTAAATTGTTGAAATGATAAAACATGAAAATTTACCATTTTACATAATAAATACCATTACATGTAGCCATCCCCCCTTGTTGAAATGATAAACATGAAAATTTACCATTACATAATAAATACCATTACATGTTTGTTATGTTATAATTACTTGTAAATAGTTTGTATTTGATTTGTTATTTTTGGTTATACTTGGTCTGTGTTGACCCAATAAAACATTTAAAAAAAAAATACCATTACATGTAGCCACCCCCCCCCCCCTGTTGAATGACTTATTCTTACCTGGTTGTCATTGGGGATTTTGAGCCAAGATGGAGCAAAGTCGTGCTCAGGAGGGTTGGCCATGGTAGCCACTGGCATACCATACTGGTCCTATGAATCAAAACATGAATCAAAACATGATAGTCACTGTAATCTTACAGATAAAAACCACATCAAAACATGGTTCACTGGCATACCATGCTGGTCCCATGAATCAAAACATGATCAAAACTTGGTAGTCAAAAAACAACTGGCGATCCTTTCTTGTGGCAAATGACACAACCAGATTTTCATTGGTAGTGATACACTTCCTTTGAGTAACTAGTAGTAATATAGTTCCTAAAAAAGAATCACTACATGTACATGTAGTTGTTTAATCCATCGTGAGACAACTGATTAATTTCTTCAATTTCATCCATTTCCACGATAAACCTCAATCACATCATTGATCACCATTTGTTATAAAGTCAATTGTAACGTACAAACAGCTTTACAACCACCTGGCCCTGGATTTCTGGTTCATCAAAAACATAAATCTGGGTGGGCATTTAACATAGCTGCCCATCAAGTTACAAACAGCACAAAAAACTGCCACAAGTCATGCTCAAAGTCATTTGCAACTTACGAGTAGCCTTTATATGAAACACCACCAAGATAACCTAACAATACTTTGCATACTATCATGGTGTGGGAAGCATTTAAACGGAAATGGAAAAACATGCAAACAACACTATTTTGCTCTGTATGAAAAATATTGCATACCAAAATGGAATATGACATACAATTGCAATGTCACCTTTAAAAAAATGTACTATGTGTTACATAACGTAATCAACCATAGAAGTTGAATAGACTCCCACCATGCAACCAACCAACCATGCATAGTGTACATGTAGTTAGAATTTCACTAATTGATTAAAAACAAGAAAATGTAAACAGAATTTGTTGGGGAAAAGGTCTTACCTCCTGGCCTAAGAACGAATCAGCAGAAGGGCACAGGAAAAATCAGTTATCACCTTGGGCTTGTAGGCTAAACAATCAGTCTTTCAGGAACAATACTTCTTTCTCACTCGCACAGGAGAAGGAATCGTTCTGGAAACACACCCAGCTACACAATGTAACCAACTTCTTCCTTGGTTACCTCCCCATCTTTATTTCGGACGACAGACCAGTTTGTAGGGAAAAAAGTGGAAGACTGGATTTTGTCGCAGTATTGAAGTTGAGAGAATGCAGAACGGTGCTTAGATCGACGTCAGCTCACATTGAATAGTAGAAGGGTTACTACACTTTGAAGATAACTAGCTATTTCCTTTACAAGCATTTCATCTCTACTGGTTCTGGACTTCAGCGTTTCGTCATCCTGCATTCAATCTTCCCACTGTGGCGATATATCTGATTCCTACCAAACGATAACTAATCTGATTTGTAGAAGAGCACTTTCAATTCATTTTGTGCAAGCCAGTGTAATATAATCAACTTAAAAATATAACTTTCGGATTAATCACCAAAACAGAGATTTATTATTGCTTTGATCTTCTTTAGAGAAAGGAGGGCCTATATATTTTCTTCCATATCTACAACAATATACACCCGTTTATTTTGAAAATGACTAAGTGTGGAGTAATCTGATGGCCTAATTTGGATGGCGATACTGCAGATGTACTGTTATCACGCAGACATTATTCCTCATCCAATTGACATCAAAGTGAAGATGGCTTTATTTGCTTGCTCTCTTTAGCCACGGTGATGCACTTTTACGGCTCTATGTTGACTCCTGGGTTAGCAGTGGCTGGTTAAATTCATTCATCAAAATAGAGGTTCTGTTTGAACAAGAAAAGATATAAAAATCCATGTAAACAAGGGTCGTACACTCGTACAGTCCATATAATTCTTCATATGACAATACTGAAATATTATGAACTGAAACTGCAACAAATAAACGATGGGTTTTACAATTACAGGAGACATCGCCTCTCAAGACACTAAAAAAAACTGAGTTTTTAATACATTGTACCGGTATGTTTCAGAAAAGAAAACTCCATTAAAATTTCTTAAATCAGTCATACCACAAAGAGCAATAAAACCAAAGTTCCCCTTATCCGAATCCGAGTCTTTCCTTCCCATTCTGCCTTTGTATTGAATATTTACCATCTTTATCAAATCCATATCATGAAATGTGACACACAAATTATTAATATTATGTATATTTCCACTTGTTCTTATTTACTGTGAGTCTTAGTGGAAAGTACTGAATGCATCTGGCCAATAGTGCCATTAGCGAAAGAGATTTATAGATATCACATGAGAAGATTGCAGGCAAACTATTCTCTAAATGTGAATTTCTTTTGTCCAAAGCAATGGCATGTGGCGTTTGATCTGAGGCCAAAGGTTCCCAAATTTGTTTATTCTGTGTGTTATACTTGTGGAAGCAGATACTTATAATAACAGTTGCGAGTAAAATGACTTAAAATGACTGTTTGTGGCCTTACATGCAGACTTTCATGGTGTTATAGGAGTAGTTTTACACTACATCTAAGGAAACATGTTTGCACCAGTGTATACTCATTAATATTCATAAGTCACATGACCAGAGCTTTTAAAGGTGTAAGATTCTGTTCACAAAATTCAAAATTTTTGCACTTTTACCAACTTTTTGAAAAATGAATCTAACAAAACACAAATTCCAAAGATTGCTTAACCCTATGGATTACAGATCAAACTGTGACATGGTGAATTTTCAGATTTAAAGGTTAAAAAAAAGTGAAATTTAAGCCACCCTTTTCCACATTTTGTAACTGTTTTTACAGGGACATATTTATGTACAAAATACACATCAGCATGATGACTTTCAGGAGCATAGATTTGCACATAATTTGCACTAGTTTTGCTTCTTTTAAATGCTGTGGAAGTGTTTTGTACATCTTCCGATCGCGAATTTAACAACCCACGTAAATGTCGGAACCCCCGTGAAAAATTCTGTTCGCGAAAATACATATATAGATACATGTAAATACATGTAGTTCAAAGTACAGTTAAAGGTGTGTGTTCCTACATGTATAATCATCCCCAACTTTGCCCCTACCTAATGAGTAATAAGATTTTGGCATCATACATTTGTCATGAAATCCACTTCATATATATATATATAGAGTGTCAGCCTCCATATCCATTTTAGTACTGAGTAACAATTAAAATTTTAATGAAACAAGTGGAATGCCTCTGGCGGTCTCACCTGCATCACGCGATTCAATATAGCAGCAGTGCTGACTTTGAAAACTACTATAACTCGCACAAGATGTTCAGTGATAATTGGTTACTCTTATGTCCACGTTTTATGAACTACGTGTAGACCAATACACTTACAGACAACGTTCTCGCTACCACGCGTCACGGTTGGCGGGCGCCGCCAAGCCTGAAAATTTTCAGGGCAAATCCGCCAACCGTGAACTTCCCCGACAACCGTGGCCGACAACTGTAAAGCAGGCCTAGATCTACACAAAAACTGAATAATATATAAAAAAAATAATCTGCTTTTCAGATCCTAAAATAAACTTGTGGATTATTTCGTCCACGATTTCTTCCCGGGATTTCTTTGACTCACTCACTCCTACTAGTGCGCAATATACGATACGACCTCGACTCGAGGCCCAATCTCTTTTGTGGGAATAGAAGCGCGAAGATGTTTACCTCGCACATTTACGTCTTTAAAATGGTAGTAAATACGCTCAAAAACAAGTGAGGGGAGAGGGGTATCGTGGGTTACTGGCTTGGGCAATGTAATTTAGATTATTACGAATTTCAGTTGATATTGTCACTTATTATGTCAAAAATAAAGTGTGTCAAAATTACTATCAAAATTCAACCGAAACACAGTTTCATCTCGTCCCAGGCCCCAGCCTTTATAGCTATGTACATCTACATTAATTCATTGAATGCATTTCTGATGACACTGCCGTAGAGTGAATTGAGAAAAACTATTCAAAGATCACGTTAATAATGACAAAGCCAATGGAATGGATTGATATAATGTCCAACTCATTTACTTACATCAAAATGATTTATTCACATTTAAATTCCGATTTTACTCCATTATTTCCAAAGTCTTGATCTCTACATCGATCTTTTGAAACTGTTGATTAATTTCGCGACGGCGTGTCTACCAAGTTCTGTGCCACTGCACTCGCACTCGCAACGGTCACATTCATAATACAAATCGCACATGGCATCAAAATCCTTGATCCGGGGATCCGATAGTCTTCCAAAATTAGATGGGATCCAAAACTAATTTAATTTGATTTTTTCATATATTCATTGAATCTGTTATAATTTTCATAATTAATAATCTTTATTAATATTATTCACATTTTTTATCATTACGACTATTTTTTTTTATGTGAGTTATACGTACAGTGTATTTTCATTTGTATTGTTCTTTATTACTCTTTGCCTGCCAATTAAATAATGAGCACACCTGTCACGGGCCTGAGAAATGTTTTTAGTCATCACAGTGAATGCTTTATGAATTTGTTGTACAATTGCTTAACTACGATTTAAAATAAAATATCATTTGAAATTAATTTGTGTAAAGGAAAAAAAGAGAATGGGGGGTGGCCGTGGGCAATGTAGATGAAAATGATGGGATGTTTGTGACTTTGTGGGGAGGGGATTAAGTTCGTAGCGAATGAAATTAATATTCATTTATGGATGTGTCTACTGTGATTGTGGCTGCATAATCTTTATGGCGATTGGAAAATCCATCTTGGGTCGGGAGAGGTACGTGATTCAATAGATTTCGATAGAAGTACACATTTAACAAAGTGGAATTGGCAATTCAATCACAGATATTCGTTTCAAGTACGAATTATTGAAGTTGATATGTGTGAACGTTTTAGAGAATATCGGATATGTATATCGTTTTTTCACGCCCACAATTAATTGCTAATATAACTTGAATATCGTTGGATGAATTTTTCAAGTTCACTTATGTCTTTATGTTTTATATCGGAATTGTGCTTTTAATATATGAGTTATATCTTGGCAACGTCGTTAGCCTAATTATACTGCGAGTGGATGATATTTATGAAATGAGTTGGAATGTGAACGAGACGCCCCAAAGCCGATGGCACGTGATCTAATTAGTATTCACTTTCTGGGTTGAGCCAATCATTGTGCTTGAAAACGGGTTTCCCCGAATTCCCGCCCTTGGAATGTGTCCCACGTGTGTGACCTGTTAACCTGTTGTTTGAGTGCGAATCAGCTGATTTCGTGACCTCAAAAACTCTTCATGGTGTTTACGCTGGATGGGGGCTATAAAATTAAGAAGATCTTTCTCTTTTATTCATTTTTAATAAACTGTTCGTGATTTTCAAACTACACCTATAGTGATATTGTGATGCAATTTATTGAATCACGTACCTCGATCATCCCACTCATGGTGCAAGAAAATATTTTTTAAATTCACCTAAATATACATGTAAGAAAGATTATTCGGCCGTCATCATCGGTAGAAGTATAGACACGTCTATAAAAATGTATTCGCTTCGAATATTGACTTCTTCACCAATCCCACACACACGATCTCAACATCCCCTTGTCATTGTCCACGCCACGACCCCTCCCATATCGCTCTCTCCCTTCGACCATCCTACAACCCCACCCCTCTTCCTCTCTTTCACACACGCTGTATTTGTAGGCCTACATAATGTATTATGTAAAAATAGAAATCTTATTTCCTGTCAATTAACCTATACTTTCAAAACATTTTAAATCCCAGTTAAGAAAAACAAATTCGTAATATTAGAGTATAATGAATGACTTAAAATATTTCTCACGCTCGTGATGAGCACAGCACATTATTTTATAGGTGAGTAACGAACAATACAAAGGAACACAGCAATAATTGACAGTGATAAAAGAATCTCGATTGGAAATTATTAGTATAAACATCATCAACAGAAGTCTTATGAGAGTTATAGTTTCAGTGAGTATCATAAACCAAACAAAAAACCATGCAAATTATATAAGTTGGGGACCCCGTCTTATGAATACCGATGCCCATTATTTGGAAGCCTCGGAAGAAAACTTCCGAGGCTTCCAAATAATACCTCGGTCACATTTGCTCTAAGGCGAGTCGAAAACAGCTGTTTTATTCATTTTTATTCAAACCACGGTAACCACCTATATTCAGCTGGTACAAAAAATGTTAAAACGGCTGTTTTCGACTCGCCGTAGAACGAATGTGACCGAGGTATAAAGTCGGAACATCTTTGGATTCAGTAAGGGCGTGACGCAGCGCAAGCTCAAAGGGCTACGCATGCGGTCCGTAGATGCAGTGGGTCATTGACATAAGAAACAACACGCATTCACAAAATTAATCGCACTTTCTATTAAAGGATGTAGCGATATCGATCTGAACATTGGAAAGTATGGAGTTAATTTATCGATGTAAATAGTCTATAAACTGTAAGTATAAAATGAGATTGACTTCAATTTTTAAGTTATCAGTAATTGCCTTTCTGCTTCAATCGCAATTCGCGCAACCGTTACGGCTGTGTGGCCGGAGAAGCATTAAATCGACATAAAATGTGGTGCATTTAGCAGCAATCTAAGCTCGTCGGTATTGATATTTTCGATAGCTACCGCGCCGCACCGAGGCCGCTGCGCGGCTTGCGTCGCTCCGCCAAGCGTCAGAGTGAACCTGGCGAGAACGTTGCTTACAGAGATGTGATGGTAATTCAACAAATACCCCCAACATGGCCAAAGTTCATTGACCTTAAATGACCTTGAACATGTGACCTAAAACTCGCACAGGATGTTCAGTGATACTTGATTACTCTTATGTCCAAGTTTCATGAGTCAGATCCATAAACTTTCAAAGTTATGATGGTAATTCAACAGATACCCCCATTATGGCCAAAGTTCATTGACCTTTGACCTTGGTCATGTGACCTGAAATGTGCACAGGATGTTCAAGTGATACTTGATTACTCTTATGTCCAAGTTTTATGAACTAGACCAATATACTTTCAAAGTTATGATGGTAATTCAACAAATACCCCCAATTTGGCCAAAGTTCATTGACCCTAAATGACCTTTGACCTTAATAATGTGACCTGAAACTTGCACAGGATATTCAGTGATACTTGATTACTATTATGTCCAAGTTTCATGAATCAGATCCATAAACTTTCAAAGTTATGATGGTAATTCAACAGATACCACCATTCGACCAAAGTTCATTGACCCTAAATGACCTTTGACCTTGGTCATGTGATGTGAAACTCATGCAGGATGTTCAGTGATACTTGATTAACCTTATGTCCAAGTTTCATGAACTAGGTCCATATATTTTCTAAGTTATGATGACATTTCAAAAACTTAACCTTAGGTTAAGATTTTGATGTTGATTCCCCCAACATGGTCTACATGTAAGTTCATTGACCCTAAATGACCTCTGACCTTGGTCATGTGACATGAAACTCAGGCAGGATATTCAGTAATACTTGATTAACCTTATGGCCAAGTTTCATGAACTAGGTCCATATACTTTCTAAGTTATGCTGTCATTTCAAAAACTGAACCTTCGGTTAAGATTTGGTAATGACGCCGCCGCCGTCGGAAAAGCGGCACCTATAGTCTCACTCTGCTATGCAGGTGAGACAAAAACTACATTGTATAAATAATTATCCGATCAATGTCACATAAATTTGGTGCAGAAGTACATGAAATTGTAGACCAAAAGCTTCAGTCTCTGTATTTTGGTTGTTCCGCTGAACTACGTTGGCTCCACTCACCATACATAGACTGAAGGGGATGGGGCCCCGTACCTACAGCCAACGTATAGTGAACTAGCGTTTTATAGATCGCGATTTAAAACTGTTTTTTTACGCAAAATTGAAAGTTTCATGGTTTCCATTATCAGGGAAATATAAATAAATTAAGTAATTGCATACCTTGGGCCGGAGTTATTGAAAAAAATCCTCTGGATGATTGAGAAATCTGTCATCTAAGACATTTTCACCTGACCTGACGGTTTTTCTTGCAAGTTGCCATCTTGAATGACGTCATTATCGTTATTAACTTAATGTCTCGAATCGATATATCGCGATTATAACTAGT
The DNA here is from genome assembly GCF_037042905.1 of Lytechinus pictus. Taxonomy (NCBI): domain Eukaryota; kingdom Metazoa; phylum Echinodermata; class Echinoidea; order Temnopleuroida; family Toxopneustidae; genus Lytechinus; species Lytechinus pictus. The sequence goes on along the minus strand of NC_087255.1, from coordinate 31,470,613 downwards.
ACTAGTACTAGTATAACTAGTATCGTTTATCTTCGGTTTCGTTCGCATATGGAGCAGATCGTATAATATCGAAAGCAATATCGATATCACATTCGTGATTGTTGACGTTCGTTTGTAAATATTTTATAGTTTGGCTGCCATTTTGACCATTTTTATCGTGTTCAACCCAATTAAACATCGGTAAAGTATATTTTTCATGCCTTTTTCATCTATATCGTTTAAAGTATTTAAATGTTGGAATATAAATAATTAAAAGTTTGTTGTTTATACATCCTTAGATTGTAAATTCGATGTGTAAAATTACATCAAACTTTGGACTGTGAATTGACAAAAGGGAGGGAATGAGAACACATGCGAGCCCACACGTACACCCTACCGTCGGTAAATGGGGATTACAGTAAAATGTCAGAAATTGTTGAATAAATCCCCAGAAACGACGGTTATTCCTGTCTAATGAAATTGCTGATACACTTAATGGCTTGTAAAATTAAACGCACACAAAATAATATGCAATATTCTACTACAGTCAGCTTGCGTGAGTGGCTGTAGCAACATAAAGTTCAACAAATCAGAATACACACCTACATGTAGACCTATTTGGACTTTACAGCCATTTTTGTCAAAAATGTATATTCCAACCCCAATTCCAAATCTCCCCTAAGCTAAAAAAAAAAAGAGTTGAAATTGAGTTTTGGAAAAAGTGGATATTGTCATCAATCAGAAAATCTTTTAAAAAGCAGATTTCCGCTAAATTTAAGCAGATTCCATTCTCATATGAAGTCTCGCTCGGCTCAACTCACCATGCTCACTCATGCCAGATCATGTATCCTTACATTACAAGTCTACGACATTTTCAACATTAAATTCATTGATATTTGTCATTGATTCACAGTCATGACAGTCAGTCAATCATGTCAACACATTGCATGTCAAACAAAAAATTCTCACTTCTTTTAACTTTTTAAGTATGGTGAGACCACCACATATCGACCACCTCTTTTGAAACCGACCACCTTGTGCGCATTAAAATTATTGCGTATTACTCACGATACGCGCGGGAAAGTATGCGCAGTGTCCATAGAAACGGTAAGAATCAATTTTACGAGAAAGAAAGCAACAAAATGTAAAATTTAGTAAAATTAATCAAAATTGTATTGACCAGACCCAAACCCCGCTGAAAAACCAAGAAATCCGATAGGAAACGGCTTTAGAACAAATATCCGTCGTCAATCGTCGAATCATGTGCCGGAGCTCGCAGTGGAAGTAGTGAGACGATAATTTAGCATGTTGACATCATAGAACTGATTTTGAAGAGTAAAAATATTTCACCACCACGACAAGAATCGGCCGTAAACTTAGCGTAACGCGGGTGGTCGGTTTCAAAAGACGGGTGCAAATGAGCAAATGTAAAATCGTCGTATTCGTTGTTCGTCGATATATACGCGGATTGAATCGAAGTCGCCGAGCAAAACCTGGGAATCTGATCTGCTCAATCTTCTGCACAAATGAGACGAAAACTGGGTAAAATTGATGAATATTTTCGCAGATACGATGCTTAGAAGATTAGGTGGTCGATAAGGGGTAGTTCCAACCATACAGTATTTTTTACTTTAGTTTTACTTCTTAACTTCTTTAATCTTAGGCTAATTTTAATTGAACTGAATTGAGTTGATCTTTGATTGAAGAATTCAGAACTGACTTGATTTTTCTCATGTTAGTCACTCACTCAGCTCATACAATTCATAACTTCGAAGTTTTCTTCAACTTGACAAAACTTGAAAAGTCAAAACAAGTCGTTGTTCTCACTCTCAACAAATGAAAAAAATCAAAGTCAAAACATATTAAAAAGACAAAAAAGTGACTGTAATTTGGAAAGAATCCAGTATTGTCGATAAACAATAAACATTAACAATTTAGTTAGGTAAGACGAGTAATTAGATAGGATGAGACATCAAATTCACAACATCTTCAGCAGCAGTAGCCGCGCCGTCTCTGTGACTGATGAATTGTAATTTGTACATGAATGTGCACTGCCGTAGCCGTAGCTAACGCGTCCCGCGAAAAAAATCAGCATGGACAGGAACAAAATTATCAGAAGAATGGTGCTTGGTTTACCTCTGAAAAACTTCCAAATGATTACTTTCACCTCAACTGGCTATGAAAGTTATATAGAATTAGCGGCTGGTGACTTCGTGATACATATAAAAGTGCTCGACTGCAATCGTTCGTGGAATAAAAATGGTCGAATCAATTCCGCGTTTTTGTTGTTGTGTAGTTTTCCCTATTTCGAACAGCATGCATTAGCAGTATACTAGCAATATGGAGGACGTAAAATCTCGTTGTCTTTTATTTTGGGTTCGTAATCTCGACTAAATCGCAAATATCGTAAATGACGAGATTTATCTAAGTGGTTTCTGATCATATAGAGATGATCCTTGGGGAGAAAGACTTATACAAATGGAAAGCCAATAAAGTCAACTTTCAAAATGACACCAAAAAGTTGGAAAACTATCATGCTTGAGCGAGCACTGCCCATTGAAGGGTATAAAAATTAGGCTGGGCCTGATTTAGCCTTCCAATTTTTTCAGATTTTTTTTTCTTTTTTTGGAACTTGCAAATTAAGTTGAAGGTTCAGTTGTGATGAATTAATGATCAATTGTGATCAGTTTGTTCTTTGAGAAAATTTCATGAGTTATTAAATTGAAATTTAATGCGTGAGTGATCATGAATTTAGTGCAGCATTTTTACTTTATCATGTGGAGTCAGGAGAACAAGCTAGGGGTAAGATAGGACTTGAGTATAGGTGAAGTACGATGATAAAGATCAACAGAACATAGCAATCCCTCGATCCCACCATTTCTATATACCCCCCCCCCCCACTTTTCTCCACCTGCATGAGTGACTAAGCTTGGCTATAGGCTGGGCAGGAATTAGCCTTACAGTTTTTTTAGAGGTTATTCCTTTGGAATTTGTAAAGCTAAGGGTGATATGCTATATTAATGAGTACGTGTCTAATGAGTGAGATAAGGTTTGGTTTTTCTTATATAGGCAAATTTCATAAGTTACTAAATTGGAATTTAATGGACCTCAGCAGTGTGTTCGTGAGAGACAGAATAACGTGATGGTAACGTTACAAGCAAGAAGGCGATCGAGTCATCAAGATATGGTTGGTTAAAAGGACATTTCTCTTCTTTGTGTCCTTTTACAAATTAAAAGTCATTATGTACCCCTCCACCTCCATTTCCCCCGACCCCCCCCCCCGTCTCTCTCCCTCCCTCTCTCACTTCCTGGAATGTAGACTATATATACCGCTATTCAAAACTTAACTGTCAAGTGGCCGGTCAGTTGTTTTTTAAATTGAATGATTACAAAGAAATTGATGATTATGATCATTTATGAAATAATTCATTGAAAAAAACTGAATGTTTGATTGATCACATTGCACATTAAATGGGTTGATTTATATTGATAAAATTATTGTTGACTTATAACTATAATGATTGATAGGAAAAAGTTGGTGCCCCGGTTCAGAATTTATCACTAAATTAACATTCTGCTCTGGACTTCACGCGTATACATGACAATAGCAATCAGTCTCTCAACAGGAGGGGAGGGTGGGAGAGAGGGAGAGGGGGGGGGGCTACGTACGTTGACCCTTACCTACGTACTTCTGTCCTATCTCACCCCCTAAGATCGATCTCGACTCCCATGGACACATTGCTGAGATTCCACATGATAAAGTTGAAATGCTGCCCAAAAAGTGTCATTTGTGGGGTTCACTCATGCATAAGTTCAATTTGATAATTTATGAAATTTGCTTAAACAACCAAAACTGGTCACGGTTGATAAGTCCACTCCAACAAAAAGTTGATTTGAATAAAAAGAGAAAAATATATCCAACAAGCATAACACTGAAAATTTAATCAAAATCGGATGAAGAGAGTTAACATTTTAAAGTTTTGCTTAATTTCACAAAACAGTTATATGCACATCCTGGCTGGTATGCAAATGAGCATGACGTCATCCACTCACTGTTTCTTTGGTACTCTATGAAATATGATCATTGTCAAGTGATACAAATATTAATTCCTCCCTGAACATGTAGAATTAGCAATGTTCAAACTATATGGTTCAGTCAAGTTGGTCCTTATTGTCAAATATTGTATAATTCAAATAACGAAAAACAAAAGAAATAGTGAGTGGTAATTCCGGCCCAGCCTAATTTTTATACCCTGGCTTTGTTTCAATGAATAGTTTTCCAACTTTTTGATGTCATTTGAAAGTTGACTTTATTGGCTTGAATTCCATTTTCCCCCAAAAGTGACAGCTAGGGGCCGCGGAACTGTTTTCAAAGGGGGGGGGGGCTGACCATTCCAAAAAATCACAATCCTATATACCCGGGGGGGGGGCACTCAGTATATAATGCATAGTGGGTATGTGCCGCGGAGGGGACCCCCATTTTTACACTCAAATTTCCGTTCCGAGGCATAGCATTTTTGTCTTGTTGAGAAAAAGAACAAAGAAAGCCGCTCCAGAGCATAGCATTTTCTTCTTCTCGAGAAAAAAGAAAAAAAAAAATCCGCTCCAGGGCTTCGCATATTTTCCGTTACGCCGTTCCGGTCGCAATTTTGGTGAAAAGCGGCCGCAGCTCGCTGTCCGACCATCGCCTCTGCGCTAGCGCGCCCGTCAGTCGTGCCGCCGGGCTAGCTGCAAGTACGTTCCATAGGGATGCATACGCACTCGCACGCAGGCGACCCGTTCCAAGGACCCCCGTTTTCACAAACATTTTTAGTTCCGAAGCCCGTTCCGAGGACCCTCCTTTTTACAATGAGCCCGCTCCAAGGCCCCCGTTTTTTGTCTCGCCCGCGGCACACCCCTACCACTTTTTTGGTCGAGTGCCCCCCCCGGGCCTATATATGGTCATTTTTACGTTTTTGTACACGGTTTTGGAAAAATGTGGGGGGGCTGAAGCCCCCGGTCCCTGCCCCCCCCCCCCCCCCCCCCCGCTTCCGCTGCCCCTGAATGATATATTTTTTCTATATATGTGACAGCTTACTTTACTTTACTTTACTTTACTTTAAGTCCACGATGCTGTAGGCTTGAGTTGAGTGCCTGTTCATCGATCGTAGTATCTCCTCTGGTGGAAGTACAGTATCCATGTTATTAAAACAAAATATATATACCGGTACTTAACACGAGAAAGGACTATCAGAAGTTTGTACATGTGTGCTAAAAACCTTGGGAAAACAAAGACAATACTGCCTACACTGGCTTATAGAGCAAATCATAATTCTTTGACCAGTGCCTATCTAGACAAATTTTGAAGGAGTTGACTGAAGAGGCTGAAACAACACTGTCAGGAAGACTATTCCACATATCTACGACTCTGTTACTGAAAAAGTACTTTCTAATATCAAGCCTAGAAAATTTCTTTTCCAACTTCAACCTATGACCTCTAGACCTCCTTTGCGACTTAGTGAAAAGGTTTCGTTGTGTGTAATATATTCCAGTCATGTACTTGTAGACATCAATCATGTCACCTCTCCTTCGCCTATGAGCAAGACTCGGTAATTTTAGTTTCATGAGACGTTCCATATAAGACAGATTTCTAAAACCTGGAATCATTTTTGTGGCTCGCCTCTGTACACTTTCTAACTTTCTTTGTTCACTCAATTTATATGGTGACCATGCGGCTTGTCCATACTCTAATAGGGGTCTGATAAGACCTTTAAACAAATATGACATTGTAACTGCATCCAGACAAACAAAAGATCTTCTAATGATTCCTAAGACTCTGTTTCCCTTTAATGCTGCTTGTGACACTTGGTCTTTAAAAGACAGCTTTGAATCAATTAATATCCCTAGGTCTTTTTCTGCTTGTACCTCCTTAAGAGTACTAGTAATTAGATTAGACTCTCCTTTCATGTAATACTGGGTCTGCTCTTCTGTACTGTTTTTTCCTAGCTTTAAGACGGTGCATTTATCCGGATGGAATCGTAGCTGCCATTTTTTAGCCCACTCTTCTAAAAGGGAGATATCTTTTTGGAGTTGTCGACACCAACAACACTATCAGAACGTACATACATCTTTGTATCATCTGCAAACATTACAATATTAGACTTAACAACACTTGGCAGATCAGTGACAAAAACCAAAAAGAGGGTCGGACCCAACACACTACCTTGCGGTACGCCGCTCAGTACTTCTCCCCAAGATGACGATTTTCCACCAACAACTACACGCTGCCGTCTTCCCGTTAAAAAAGACATAATTAAGCCATACGTGGAGTTTACCACAGATACCGAAGGATTCCAACTTTAGAAGGAGACGCCGATGAGGCACCGTATCGAACGCTTTCATGAGGTCCATGTATATGGCATCAATTGTACCACCCTCATCCAGTACCTGTGTCCACTCATCAAGCACCTCTAAAAGATTAGTGACAGTTGATCTTCCATCAACAAAGCCATGTTGACACATAGAAATTAAATCATTCTCTACCAAATATACACACAATTTATCACAGATTAACTTCTCCATAATTTTACAAACAATGCTTGTTAGACTCACTGGTCTATAGTTTTTACAATCAGCCTTACTGCCTTTCTTGAATATAGGTGAAATATTAGCAGACTTCCAATCCAATGGTAACAAGCCACAATTCATACTCTTGTTAAACAGTAAGGACAACGGCAGCGCCAATACATCAGCCAATTCTCTCAATGGAAAAGGATGAAGACCATCAGGTCCAGGAGATTTATTAGTCTTCAAATTTGACAACAACTTAAAAACATCGCCTGAAGTTATTTCAACATCACTAAGAGGGGAATCATAATGCATTTCCTGTGAGAGGGGAGGAATATCATGAACATTCTCCTTTGTGAAAACAGACGAAAAAAAGGCCTGCAAAATCTCTGCCTTGTCCTGGTCAGTAAGAGGTAACACTTCCGTCTTCCTTTGTAAGATTTGCTACATTTTCGGGAGTTGTTGTACGTCTTTGATTTGACATACGACCAAAAACCTTTTGCATTTCGTTTGACACCTGAAGCAATTGAGCGCTCAAAATCACTTGCAGCTTTCCGACAATACCACCTCGCCTGATTACTTGCCCTCTTATAGCGTTCTTCCTGTTTTTTGAGCTCTGAGGGAGTATATTTTCCATAACTTTTCTGACTATGCATGTAGCGCCACTTTCTGAACTGCCTAGAGCTGTGTTTCTCTCGAACAAGATCAAGTGTTTTTCCTTTGACCCATGACTTATTTCGTGTATGTTCTCTATATTTTTTCTTAGGTATGTAGCGATCAAATACATCAAGCAACGTTTTCTTGAAAAAGATCCATGAGTCCTCCATTGACTTAATTTACAGAGAATTCATCAGCCCATTCAATATCAACTAACTTATCATGCATGGCATCATAGCCATTTCATGCAAAAGTGTATTAGGGGGACGCACTGTAGAAGAGAATTACAATTTATGGAAGACTGGAGAAAAGAAAATTCCAGGATATTTTGTAAAAATCCAGGAACTTTCAGAGGAAATTTCAAGAAGTTCCGCCTTTTGAAAAGTGGAGCACTGCCCCCGCCCCGCCCCCGCGCCCTCACACCGTTAAACCTGGGTAACGTAATCAGAGACAGAATACCTCACACCGTACCCACTACTTTTAGAGATAAGCTGCGGTTACATTACCATTCTATTGTTTTCTTATGACGTATTGCGTCCGTAAGTATGTTTTGTGGAAGATATAAAGGACGTGAAAGTGTATTTGTCTTCATTTTTTTTAGTGATAGAGGGAAATCGTGTGAAGCTTCAAAGACCTCGGCAAAAGTGGGAGCCACTCACCGAGTCACTTAGTAAATGCGAACATACCAGCTCAGGGGATGTGAGATGTAGCTCCTGTGAAATGCAAATACATTTATCACATAATTGTGGTGTTTCTATTGGTTATGTTCGTATAGGCATCGCAATGCGCCAGTAATGGCAAAGACCTCGTGCGTGAGAACAAGTAGCAAATGGCCATGACTTAGGCTTAGCCTTAGCCAACTTTGTACAGAGGACTTACATGAATTTCTTTATTTATAGTTGGTTCTACTGTCTGAATTGGTATGTTCCAGAGCTAGTCTAGTAGAGTGTTTGCCTGAAATTATTTTCTAATCATTTACAAATACAAGACCAGAGTAGAAAAGTTAGAATAATAATAAGATAGGCCCTAACGCCTAACTAAGGCTAAGTAAGGGCCTAACTACATATATAGGCCTAACCAGTAACTTTGACTTTGTTACTGTTACTATTGTTGGTTACTTTTAGTGTTAGTAAGTTAGGCCTGATGCCCCCCCTCAATGCTTCGCGCGATGTTTCTGAAACGTAAAAAGTTAGCACCGCAAAATTTGATGACTTTTTTCTTTGAAGTCTCGCGCAACTTTTGAGACCAAATTCGTGACGGGTATAGCATCGCGACGTCATGTGACTTTACGAGATAATGGTCAATGTCAATCATGCTGAAAATGGCTCATTTTTCATAACTTTGTGTACAAAGTCTATGGGAGATGAAATTCATGAAAGGGTGATTATTTTTCATTCTCATAGGTCTGCTTCATAAATTTAGGGTTTTATCTAATTGTTAAATGGTCTAATAATTTCAAAAACAAAAGATGAAAAAAGTTCTAAAAACAACGAAATGCATAAGCCTTTATAAGGAAAAAATTGACTTTCGCAATTTTTATTTGTGAAAACCTTTAGAATAGATTAAAAAGATGAGATCTGCAAAAAAAGAAGAAAATTTGATGTGAAATTGGGTGTTAAAATATGCAAATGTTTTTCATGAATAAATTTGCATATTTGAATAATAAATTTTTTAATACTATCTTTCAGTTTGTGTGGTAAGGAATGTGTGTGCCAAATTGCGGCGTGAACAGCGGCCGTGATCAGAAGGGGGGCCATCATGGCCCCCCCTCAATAGATCTAAATAGCCCAGTCGTTTTAGGGTTAAACAGAGGATAGGTCAAGCACATAACATTTCAGTTGATAATGGGTTACATGTAAGCTTCCACCATATGAGTAGCACTTGATATCATATAGATCTAACTTGGTTAGTTTGTTTCTTTTTTATTTCTTTCAGGCTTCTCTAAAATCTTGAGACGGAGCTATATGCTGTTAGTGTGCTAATCAGCCTTTCTGCAGTCTCTTCTAGAATAAAAGTACAGATGCTGAATACTTGCATACTTGTGATAATATGCTGCCACACAAGATAAAACTCTTAAGCAGTGGGAGAAATATCCTGTCAAGAATTTCCTCAGAGCCAGTTTCAATTAAAATCCAGGTTAGTTTACACTTTATCATAGAAAGGAAGGTCTTTTCATGTTGTTTATATTCAGTATTCACATACAAGTACAAGTATTTGGTCTACATCTCAATCTCAGATTGTCTAATATATGTACCTTAACTTAAGGACAAGTCCGCTCCAACAAAAGTTGATTTGAATTAAAAAATCAAACAAGCATAGCACTGAAAGCGTCATCAAAATGTGTAAATTAAGAGTTATGTTTTTAGGTTTCGCTTGATTTCACAAAACAATTATATATGCTCATCCTGGTTTGTGTGCAAATGAGGGGACTGATGACGTCATCCACTCACTAATGTCACTGAGTTGTGCATATAACTGTTTTGTGAAAAATAAGCGAAACTTTAAAATATAACTTATGTTACATCAGATTTTGATGAATTTTCAGCGTTAGGCACTTATGCTTTTTTTTCCTCTATTGATCCAAATCATCACTTTCCTTGTTGGAATTGACCTGTAAAGTAATCTTGCTGTACCAGGGGCCACACTAAAGATGCTTGGGTAGGGCTATGGTGACCCCCAAAGATCTTTCAGATGATGAAGAAAAATAGATTTTAAAAAAATTGACTTGTTATTTTTATGAACATGTCAGTTATGGACCTACCCCCCCCCTAAAAACACAGGCACAACCCACGTATGGTACCTCTTAAGTTTCAGTGTAATAATCAGCATCAATGATGAGAGTAAATCTCTGAGAGACAATGGTTTATACTTCTCTTATTGACTTTCTCCCCTTTTTATGAACAGAGAAACTTAGAAGGATCTTGTTCCACAAGTCACAGGATTCAGAAGATCCTGGTACCTGCTGTCAGAAGCTACACCACCTCTACACAAACTCCATCTTTAAAATCTTGTCACTATGATAAATCAAGCAGGGTTGTACTGGACAGGTTGCAGGGACAGAGAAGTGAAGTTTTGCAACAAAGGGTGAACAATATCCATTCTCAAAGTGGTATTTCAAGGACAACAAGTTCTGTAACATCATGCAAACCTTGTATCCATCATTACCACACATCAGCTCGAAGACAGGTTATCAATGATGAAGACGGGTCAGCTAGCAAGGAGAGCTGGTTGAGGAAACACAAGATGCAGTTAAAGTCTGCTCCACCAGCAGCACTTGTCCTGGGATTCTCTGGGTTGATACCATTCATCGCTCCTGCAGCTTACTCCATCATCACTTTCTCCTGTGGACCTCAAGTGGCCTTTGCGCAGGTTGCCTACGGTGCCTGCATCCTCTCCTTCCTAGGAGGTGTCCGCTGGGGATTTGCCATTTCTCCTCCAGAGACCCCAACCTCCCTGAGCCTGGTAATGAGTGTACTGCCCTCGCTTGTTGCTTGGACAGGTCTCAGTATGCCCATCCAGCCTGGTCTTGTCTGCATCATCACAGGCCTTGCGCTGGCAGGGATCGTGGACTCTCGCTTCAAGTCCTTCCCGTCATGGTTCCGCTCCCTAAGGTTTCTCCTCACAACCTTTGCTATCCTGTCTGTCTCAGTGACCTTTGGATTCAGTGTATTATACCCTCCTCCTGAGCCAGAGCATGGTTATAACTTCAAGAAGCTTATCAAAATTGCCCAAATAATTGTGCAAGATTAAGGAGAAAGAATTTTCAAATTCAGATTATGCAAAGAAAAAATATTCAGATTCTTGAATATCTGTTTTATTTTTCCCCCTTTTTTATCTTCTCTGACTCCATAGAGACACTTTTACCTGTGCTAAATCCTGGCTACAGTACTTATGCCCCTGAAAAAAAAAAGTTTCATTTATGAGTACATTGATTTTTAACTCCCGTTGGATGGTGATGTAAAAGATTGATCTCCAATGTTAAAACAAATTCATACCCGATTAGTAGACATCTGTAAAAAAATCAGATAACTTATCATCTTGGCAGACTGGCAGGCTAGCCTAACAGCAAGGACCAGACCAAATAATGTTTTTTATGTCTAGAACAATATTGCTGCAATACAAGATTTTGTTGTCTGAAATTATTAATGCTGAATATCTTCTAGATACGTATTTATCATGGTTTTAACATCACATTTTCTCATATTGTTATAGTTTTCTTACACTTTTGGTGTGATCAAAAGTTAACATTTACTTTGTCTTCCTATAGCATGTATCACCAAACTGCATGAGGAAAATTGTTACAGGGTGTGCTATTTATTTACTCTTGTTATTTTCAACATTGTTCTTGGGCTGATATAGCTGTACATGTACATAAGAGTGATGTTTGAAATCCATATATTTCAGATTGATAAACAAAAAGAAAAGTTAGCTAATGATTACAATGAATGAAGTACTAGTACATCCAATAAACAATTGAAAACCTGATTTGATATTGTAGCGATTTTGTAAATGTCAATTTTTGAACTGTTTTTTTTTTCATAACTCAAGAATGCCATACATGTAGATGCTGCCCAAGAGATTAAGGGATTATACTCCATTATTTGTTGAACAGTAGGCCTATATTATACAGTGCGTATCAAAAAAAAGTTTACACTTAGAAAAAATCCTGTAAAATTATACATTTGTAACATCCTGAAGATTTTTCCACATTTTAACATTGGTACAGATCCATTTGACGAAAAATATTTCCGCTTGAGTGAGCACCACTTACTTTTGAAAAGTTAGTGAAAAATGATTTGCGCAGAACTTTGAAATAGTTATGCGAATAAAAGTAGACCTTTATCATGAAGAACCCATGGAATTTAGTTAGTAAAATTGATTTGAAGATATCTTTTTTTAACTTGTTTCCTTGCCCAAAACGCTTTGAAGAGTGCATTGCGCCACACCCCACACACCGAGGCCATCGTGATGATATTTGCTTTACACTGAGCTGTGATTTACATGAAATTGCTTAGGCTTGATTTTCATTTTGTTAATCATTGTCAAGCTTGGGAAAGTGTGGAGAAACAAGTATTAAATGAAAAATAAAATGTAAACCCACTTTAAATGATAAAAGCTTAATGATAAAATGCTAGAAATGTCTGATATAAACTTTTGTTCAGATTCAGTTATGTCCTCAGATCCAGCTTGCACAAAAAGGGTAAAGGTTGTGCTTTATACCAAGTGTTGAAATTTCAATTTTGGTGGCAAAATTGTTACAAAATGCTTGAATATATCCTTCTTATTTCAAATGACTAAAAGTGCAAGGGAAATGTATGAGAAATGTTTCGCAGGGTAAGTTTGATTTCGCCCTTCCCCCTTGACATAGCGTGAAAACAAGCATTTCTGCGCAAACAGATTTCTACGATCTTTACAAAAATGGACAATACTCAAGTGTAACATTCTGTCAAAAATTTTACTCTCATTGGATAGATGAGACGCAAATCCAATATGTGAAAAAATTACCCACATGTTGTTTTATTTTTAATTCCCAGGGCTTTTTCAAAGTGTAAACTTTTTTGATACGCACTGTATACCATCACTTGTACCTAGTTTCATGGGGATATTTGTAAGTTATGAGTGATGTTACAAATGAGTGGTGATCCTTTCTTGTGGTAAATGGTATACACCTAATGTCCCTGCCAAATGCTCTTGGTGATTATTTGACGAGTATAAAGAGAGGATCACCAGTCATTCTTAAAATCACTTGTAACTTACACATGACTTTCTGAAATGCCCACACCAGGGTAACCCAGGTATCTGTGTGTGTGTGGGGGGGGGGGGGGGGGGTCTTTAAGAGCTATATGCTTGCACCACACATTTTGCGAAAGAAAAATGTGTATTTTTCATTTTCTTCCGTGAACGAGCAGTTTGGAAAAAATTTCAAATCTGAAGTTGTGAAACTCGAAAAGTAGTTGGTATGGAAGCATCTGGACCTGAGATACTGTATGTATACTAGTATTAAATCATTTTTTTTTTTTTTTGGTTGCTCCACTACACTAAGCCAACTTCATTAAATGGTGAATGAGAGGGGAAAAATAAGAAAAACAGAATGGTGAAAGATTTGATGACATTGTACAAGGACTAAGAACGTATAGCTGTTTGAAAAATGAGATCACTAAGACTATAAATTTGATATTATGACAAGTGATAGGCAGGGGCAGATCCAGGATTTTCCAAAGAGGGGGGGGGGGCACATTTTCCCAAGTTTCCCCAGGAAAATTTGACAAGCAGGAAAAAAAAACGTCCTTGCTTTCAAAAGGGGGGGGGGACATGGGCCGGATGTTGTTTCTTGACTTACCTATCCGCTTGTAATCTTTTTCTTTTACCTCTATTAAAAAGAAACTTCCATTTTTGATTAGATTTAAAATTTATTGTAGATTGTTGCAAAATTGTTGATTGTGATTGTTGCAATATTGTTGCAAGATTATGTAATTGGCCCCCTTCTTACTGCAGGATTGAAGCTAAACTCAGTAAAAGCAGTAAGCAATAAAACAAGAGAAACACTTCTAATTTATGCTTAATTGTTATTAGCAATAGCATATACATAAAAAGATGTAATTCAACATACTGTAGTTTATATGAACTGAATGCTGTGAAACATTGATACATACATACTCTCACACAGTTAATTCAGTATTCAATCTATTGCCACAGAAACTGAAACAGTCTGATTTTGCTCAGAATTTTGTCTTTGGAAGTAATTATTCCAATTCTGTAAATCATGCTCGGATAATCATACTCAAAACTGCTATCTTATCAATTAAAACTAGATTAAAATCATGACAGTGATGACACAAATAGATAAAAAAAATTCAGACATTGAAAATGAAACTACCTTTCAGTGAAACAGCTCTGGCAAAAAACCGCAGTTGAATGAATTGGCAATTTCAATCAAATTAAATTTATGTAAATACCATTCTATTTTTGTTCATTATTGCTGTTAATTTTCAATCTAGTTTTCATGAATTGATAACAATCAGTTTGAGATAAGATCCTGAAATAATTTGCAGAATATTATAATGAATTCTAAATTGAATATTCTTTAAAAGAAAATCCAACAGTTGGGTTAGTTCCCAGCTAGTACAGTGGTACTGAACTGCTGCTGCTTGATAATAGCAACACAAATTACTATGTGGTGTGGTTCAAGCTTAGAAACTGTTCAAACTTCTGTGAGTTTTGATATTTGCTCTTGTCCTGCTCAGCGTTGAATTAATAAAAATAAAAAATACAGATATTTTTATGTTTTTCAGTACTGGTAATCAAAATAGCAATCAGAACTTAAGATAATCTTAGGTTTAATAACAGAAGGTGATAACCATCATTCAAATATAGGGAGACTTGCTAATAAACACCATCTCTTATACATGTACATGTAGGTCAATGCCAGTACCAAGTCCAATTTGACATGGTTCCAGTTAATAACTAGCACATTAATTATGTGGAGCTCATCTGGCATCTGCACCGAAATTTAACACAATTTTTAATTTCAGCCCAGTTGACACTAGCGAATTATATCAGTGACATAAATTGAGGAAACAATTAAAATTGATGAAGAAATGACAGAGAAGAAGCATTTTTTTTGGTGATTTATGAATAGATTTCAATAAATTGGCATAAATATTCTCTAGTAAAAAATTCTGAATTCTGAGCAGAACCTTGGTGAACCTCATGAAGCTCTCAGATGGAACAAAAAAATTTATATCAGTCAACAAATACGAAGCGTTTTTTGTGAGTTTTGAAAAATATGCATAAGTTAGCATATTTAATGAATTTCAAAATTCTGTGTAGAAATTTTGAATCCCCCACCTAGTGCTATCATATCAAGCAAACAGAACTGAAATCGGACTTGAAATGATGAAGAAGCATTTTGAAATTGTTGACAGACGACGGACGCCACGGCATAAGCTCATCTGGCCCTTCCGGCCGGATGAGCTAAAAATAACCAGACTATGATCAAAGTAACTCGGAACACTGAATTCATATACACAACATTATATGACCTACAAGTTATAACCTACAGCAATTGAACAGGGGACCTTTCGATTTAGACTTAAGTTACCATATGGTCACTTTGTCATAATGATTACTACCACAAAAAATCCTTGATTTTGATTGGCTACTGAACTCTGTTGTCATGGTAGTAACCAAAAAGACAAATCATACCACAATCTTCATACTTCCATAAATGTTCACATTTATTTATGAATACAAGCCCTAATTCTTTAAGAAAATAAACTGCCACCTTAAAACCAGAAATGGGCCATCTGAAGGTAATTATGGGATCCAAATATCTATCTAAACTTGGGATACTATACGTAACAGGGTTTCCACAGAAATTTAAAAACAGAATTCCATGACTTTTCCATGACTTCCTGTGACGTCCCAGGAGTTCTGTAGAATTTGGGATGTCACAAAACTGGGAAAATTGATATTCATGAACACTAATTATAATAGCAGAGTATGATCACAGAGTGAGAGTTGCGAGACACGGCAAACTGGAAAGCTGCCATAGCCAAGAGGTAAATGCAATTCCATGACTTTTCAAAATTTTTCCATGACTGGGAACCCTGACATAAAGAAAAGGGATTGATTGTTCACTAGGTTGTTAACATATGCTGGATTTTCAAAATTGATTATTGCATTATGTGATCACTGCAATCAATAAAAAAATTGTTCCTACAATCATTGCTAAGCTTTGTGTTATGTGGTCTTGGTCAATTTTCTCCATTAATATTAAAATAATTTTTCGAGTTCTAACTAGAATAATAAGAGTTCTCACAGGTCCAAATCTTCATCATATCTCACATGAACTTCAGGCTTTTTATTGCCCTTTACAACAATGGTAACAATCTTTGCTATGTTGGTTCCACTCTTTCCTTTCTTCTTCTCTTCTACTTCTGTCTGCTTGGACTTTTTCACTCTGCGGGTCTTTAATCTGACATCACTCGAGATTTCATCAGTGTTCTCCCTCTTGAGGCAAGGGCTGTCCGAGGCAAGAGGCACTGTTAAGTGTTTGTGCAATGCTGGAGAAACAAAGTTAGGGTTTGGCACTTTAGACTTTAATATAGGAGTCCCAGGAGCAAGCTCTGGATGCCTCTTCAGGAAAAGATTAAACCATTTTTCGCCTGGCTGATTGTTCTTGAAAGGAGTCTCACGGCCATCGTCGTCAAGAATCCTCTTTACCACCTGAAACAAATTTTACAAACATAGAGAATATATCAGTAAACTTTTCTACAAAGAAGACTTGTGTACTTTATTGTGGTACAGAGATGAATTTATATTGCTTGACTTTCTCCCTGAAATGTTTTGAGAATGACAGCACATATATTTTTTCTTAGTGTATAATCAACTGTCTAAAAAAGAAATATAATGATTGAGGTCTGCTGAACATAGTGCCTAAGGCAACACATGGGTGTGGGCAGAAGTAGCAATGTGTGTCACATGAAGAACAACATATGCCTACCACGATTCTTGATGTAAGGTGGTATGCTATTCTAAATATTTCTTTATCACGTGACTGATTCGTCTGTAAATTTCAGGTGATTCCAGTCTGACCTAACGGTTTGCAATAACGAATACAATAGCTGAAAATTGCTTTATTTTTAATCCTGGACAAAGTTACTGCCAGTGATATTGCATTTGCAGCTAGACAATGGCTACATGTCATCACATTTTTTTTAAATATCCCTTTTTACCTCGCAAAATCATTCCCAACCCTTGACCCCTAGGTTTGGCTAGATATGCATTTTGTTTTTCATCTGAGCTATCATTAACAAATGTTACATAATTGCTTATTTTAGACAAGAATTACAATAGGCAACACACAGTACTCTGAATATTTATTTTGTGACATAGTGTTGGGTGTCTTGATCTGTAGACATGTCTTTACAAGGCAACTGTGTGTTTTGTGTCTTGTCTGGTCTCTGATGCTGCCTTGGTATCAGTCTCTGTGTCGAAGGGAAATGTCTCATGTCTCAGCATGACACTGAAAAAGAGCCAATTTTGATAAATTAATCTCACTGTACTACAATCTGTTGGGTGTCTTCAGACATTTCTCTTGAAAGTTTTTCTTTGAATTAATTGTATCTCATCTCAGAATTGGCTTATTCTGGACACAAGTGTCTCTGTCTATGTTTCATCTTGGGAATCATTGTCTATGTCTCTGTATCTGTCATGTCTGAGACTGCCTTGGACCGAACACAAGCATGACACTCCTGTACCGTCCAAACAACAACAAAAAATTCCACCATGCTTCAAACCATCTTCAAGAGTAATAAGGAGGAAAAACTCACGACATTATATATTGATATCTTGAAGGGAAAACAAGGCCTTACCTGAATAATGTCCTTCTTGGATGGACATTGACTGACGCGGGACATCTGCAGAACCCAATTTGAAAGCAGGGCTTCTTCTGCAGCTGTAAGGAAGGATGCCCTCCCGAACTTACACTTAACAGCAGTACGTCCAAAAACCTGCAATAATAATGGAAATACAAGCAAAATCAATCATAGTGGAAGTGGTTTATGGTACACTATGTGGAAACTCCAAGAAAGGACTCTTAAAATAAAGAAAAGTGGATAGAGGAAGTTAAATGGATAGGCAAGAGAGTGGAGGTTAGAAAGTAGAGTATCTTTCAGAACCAAGTGTCATCCTTAAAAGGATTGCAAACCAGAAAGACTTGAGAAGCTTGAGTAGTTTCTAGAGATGAGAGGCTTTAGTACTTGGATGGATGAGAGAAGATTGGCTTGAGTAGGAGAGACAAAAAGAGGCTTGAGTATTTGAGAAGAGGATGGCAAGATTTGGAGAGATGAGATATAAGGCTGGCTTGAGTCAGTGAGTGGAGTTGTAGAGAAGGAGAGAAGAATCTATCCACTCCTTTCTAGGACTTTCCAGAGAGTGTACCATACATGTAAACCACTACCGCAGTTGTATTTACCAGCTACAAACCTTCAAACAAATTATCATCATTATATTGTAAATACTATATCAACCCAGTAAATAAGATCGCATTGATCGATCTATTCAGAAAAAATATAGGATCCAGCAGGATTTGAACCTCTCATCTGATTGCCGGTCAGCAACTTTACCACTAGGCCATAAGAACAAAGCCCTCAGTTCCCCTGATTTTATTTGACATGCATTCTTATCTTAATCTGCCATGGACAATTTTTTTTGACTTGTCAAATAGATCGATCAATGCAATCTTTTTTACTGGGTTGAACACCATAAGTATTTACAATATAATGAAACTTCCCCAGCAAGCCTTTAACATTCCAAATTATCATAGTTGCTACCTTTATCTTAACTATCATTACCATTACCAGTATAATCACAAGTAATAGCCAGGGATTATAATGAATGCCATTTTAGTTGATCTCTAGGCCTCTCTTATCGTTGTGTGCCCTTTATGCAAAAATAGCGAGCGGGTGATATCATCATTTCCCTCATTTGCATAATAAACAGGATATGTGCAGTATTTGTGAGTTAAGTAAACTTGAATGACATAACCTTCTAATACCTTACACCCAAATTTTGAAGAAACATTCGGCATTGTGCTTCATTTAATTTTTCTCTGATCAATAGTGTCCACTTTTTTTTAAGCTGACTAGGCCTTTCAAGCAGAAACGAACCTGCAGCCTTAAAGAGCGCCACCACAAATCCTGAAGTACTCACATCTGCTAAGTGTTGGTCATTTCACTCCCCCTTTAATACTTAACAATTCCAGGTTACCTTGTCATGAAGTGTACTTCTGGGAACATTAAATTTCTTCGCAGCCGCCCTTAAAGTCATCTCTTTCTTCTTGACCATTCTGACAGCTAACTCCATATCTTCCTGTGAATAGCCTACACGGCGCTTCTTGACCCTTTTTTCATCAACTGCTATTGGGTTTTCTTCTTTATCGTTTGGGTTGATGGGTGGTGGTGACGGCGTGTCCTTGTCGGACATCTGCAGAGCCCAATTTGAAAGCTGGGCTTCTTCTGTAGCTATAACGAAGGAGGCCCTCCCGAGTTTACACTTAACAGCAGTACGTCCCAAAACCTGCAATAATAATGGCAATCAAAGCAAAAGATAATATCAATTGTAGTACGATAGGAATTGGTAAAATCATAATATGATCGTAATATGAATTTTCATAAAGAATCGTGAAAGATATAAATACGAGTTACGATTATCATATTACCTATAGCTTCACTGTCACTATTTTAATTACCATTACGATCCAAAGCAATAGCCATGGATAATACTAAATGCCCCATTTGCATACCGACGAGGATATTTTTTTTTTTTGAAACTTGAAATGTCATACATTCTTATACCTTACATCCACATTTGATGAATTTGTCAATATTGTGCTCGTTTTATTTTTCTCTCTTTAATCATTTCCATATTTTGATGAGGTTGACTTTAGGCCCGTTTCGGGTACACGTGTACACGCACGGTCAAGTCAGTGCACGTGTACTAAATTCCATCACCGTGTACACGGTAGCATCTGCATAAAGCTTGCATGGGACTGTAAAGTCAGTGAACAAGCTCACAGCCTCACATTAAATCTTAGTTCTCAGACACTGCACATGTTTTAATCACTAATATGTCAATATATTTCAATTAACCAAGAGTGAGTTTACTTCCAAAATCGCCGATTTAATCCACATTTATTCTGGAGACTCAAGTTTTTGTACCACGAAATGGGTCTGCTCCGGTCTCGAAAGCGTTGCTCAATCACACTCAGAGCCAATTTGAGAATCAACAATTGCGACAGCAATCATTGCTACAACTTACGTGTTATACGCTCGTACACATGTGCTACAAGCCTATGATCAAACGCTCCTCAAATTGGCAATAAAATAATGAAAATCAATCGATAACTTCAGTTCACTTAATTCTGCAGCGATCTGTGCATGCACGTACGGTACAGTATACAAAATGCGCATCCAACGAACGTCGGCGCTAGCTAGGGCCCTGCACTGATTTTCTTTTGCATTCTTTACTAATTTAATGCGCTGCTAAGCTGAGTAAACTTATTAATTGCACCAATTTTTGTGGATTGATACTTCTAACTTCTCAGGTAAGCTTTAAAATTGCGACTTAGGCTATATAGACCCCTTTTTATTACATTGACATGTTGATGCGGGTCCGTGTCGACTTGAAAACATAACTCACTCTCACAGTGTTTACAACGTGTACACATGTACACGACCGAAAAACACGCCGTGTACACGTGCATCAAAAATGGACTTTCAAAACGGGCCTAGTTGACTTGGCCTTTAATACTTAACAATTCCACACTACCTTGTCATGAAGTGTGCTTCTGGGAATGTTAAATTTCTTCGCAGCCGCCCTTAATGCCATCTCTTTCTGCTTGACCAATCTGACAGCTTCCTCAATATCTTCCTGTGAATAGGCTACACAGCGCTTTTTGACCCTTTGTGGTTTCTCATCACCTTCTTCTTTAACGTTTTGGTTGGTGGATGGTGACAGTGTGTCCTTGTCTGTGTCCTTCTTGATGCCTTCCTTGGAATAACATCCAGAAACCTATTGCAATCATGTAATGATGAAATAATTAATCATATGTGTATCATAGAGATACAAGTCATGCAGTGTGTCCACAGTAGGGCTTTCATCATTGAGAAAATTCTGTCGATATCATGCTAAAAATATCTTGCCGATATCGATAACTATCGACAAAAAAACATAATCAATATGCATTTTTTATGCATTATACTCACATACACGCATTGGTCAAAACTTTTATCTGCCACTGTACCATGAACGATTTAAAATCTGTGTTCATCAGATGTAAATGATTATCTTTAAACAAACATATTTCGCATAAATACATCCTCACCTTTCCGTTATTAGCATTATTTTAGGGTTGGATGAAGTTTAATTAAGCCGTAACAAAATCACTCCCTCGCTCGTTTTGGCAATTTCACAAGGCAGACAAACATGATTTTCAAAGGTCAATTCAATCGATTCCCTAGGATTTGTTTATCGATGAAAATGATATAGACACCACTTGGGATAACTTTACTATGCTATTGCATGCGGCCGTCAAAGATGTTGTTCCCTCTGCCCAAGCAAAAGGTCGGCGACGCAAGCCATGGATCACCGCAGATATCGTCCATCTCTCCCAAAAAAAGAAACGTGCATACCGCAAAGCCATTTCTAACAAACACAATAGCACATTGTGGGAGAAGTTTCAAAAACTGAACAAGGATATTATTAGACTTACTAAACTATCCTATAATGACTATTTGCAATCTCTAGCTTTGAATTCGGCTCGTGATCCTAAAAGATTCTGGGTCATTTGTAAATGCTCAAAGAAAGAAATCTCATGTGTCATGCTTCACATACAATAATGATTCGGTTGAATCTATTTCAATGATTGCACAGGCTTTCAATAATCATTTCGTAGGAAACTTCTCCACGCCACAGTTAGAAACGTGGAATGATGATTACGATTCTTGTACGTCCCACTTTGGAATGACTCCTTTGAAAGATTTTGAAATAGACGAGTGTGATGTTTTTAAAGAAATAGTACAATTGAAAGTTAATAAGCCCCCTGGCCCTGATGGCATTTCCCCCAACTTTCTTAAAATTGGTGATACTGCTATCACTCCAATCCTTACAAAAGTTTTTAATTTAAGCCTGAAGCTTGGATGTGTACCCAGGTCATGGAAGCAAGCTTATATGACTCCGCTCCACAAGAGTGGTGACCGTAAGAAGATCTAAAACTATCGACCAATTTCACTTTGCTCTGTTCCATGTAAGATACTTGAACGGCTTATTGTGGCCAAGCTTCTAAATCACTCACAAACTTACAAGATTATTCCTGATTCCCAGCATGGTTTCCTCCCAAAGCGCTCATCCTCAACACAAGCTGTTACCCTCCATACTAATTGGGCAAAGGCTTTGGACCAGTCTAAAGCCCATAGAATTGATGCAATTTTTTTGGACTGGTCCAAAGCTTTCGACAAGGTTAACCATTTCAAACTAGTCCAAAAGTTGCATAACTATGGAATTTGTGGAAAATTGCTTTGTTGGATACGTTCTTTCCTCTCAGATCGGCAACAGTGTGTATTGTTTGAAGGGATAAAATCGGAGTGGATAACAGTTCTCTCCGGTGTACCACAAGGCTCCGTTATAGGACCGATCCTATTTAATTACTTTACTGCTGAATTACCGAACACTGTCTCCTCCCCCCTCCCCCAATATGCAGATGACACGGTCTTGTATCGGGAAATCTATACCCCCGATGACTCTAAATTGTTGCAAACAGACCTGAACAACATACTTTTATGGTGCATTAACAATGACATGGTCCTGAATTCATCCAAATGTAAAGTTATGCATATAACTAGGTCCCGTAAACCAGTGACCACTGTTTACTTCCTTGGAGAAAAGCAGTTAGACAAAGTTGAGTCCTATAGATATCTTGGACTCAAACTCGCACGAGATCTGAGTTGGAAAGACCACATTCAACATGTTGTTCACAGATGTTCCATACTTTGTGGTTTTATTCGCCGTACAGTGAAATCTAGAAATGCCACAGTTCTCACAAAACTATTCTGCTCATTATGCAGACCTGTGATTGAGTATGGTATTCCAACATGGCTCCCCCATCAGAACAACCATATCAGAGCCATTGAAAGTGTGCAAAGGCGTTTCACTAGATTTTGTTTCCCGTACGAAGTTGCCAATTCCTTATCTTACACGGAACGCCTATCCCTCCTAAACATACCCCCTCTCTATAATAGACTCGTTTACCTGTCAATGTCTTTTGTAATAAAGTGCCTGCATAGACATTATGACATGCCTACTTCTCTGTTACCAATCCCAAGCCATAGACGAACTCACACGCTCGTCTTCAATCATCAACTTGCACAATCAAATTGTTTAAGATTTACTTGTTTCCATGTTTTTCCCAGATTCTGGGAGCATCTATCAGAGGCAGACAAAGACTTGTGTGTAGGAACCAACGTTGTCCCCTTCCTCAATGTGTTACGAAATTTCCTCTTTGAATTACCTCCCCTCGTAGAAGCATTTTAATTTGTTAGCACCCATACCCTAATAAAGCTAGAACCATTTTTAATTTGTAGTCTCACGCAGTATCAAAATTGTGATCCCTTCTAAAGTCTTCCTAGCATGTCTTAGATATTTTTAAACATTTTTTTTTTTACATTTAATATGTCACACTCTTGTTTGTACTTTGATCAATTATTTGGTTTTCTAATAATTTGCCATACATGTATTTCAATCAACTGAAATTCTATTACACCTTCATATAATTAATTAATTACCCTTTTCGTGTAAAGCTCTCAACTTAGTTCTTGTCACATCAGACCAATGCTTTGAATGTGTGTTTCATTTATGATTGATTATTTGATTTTCTAATGCTTTGCCATACTTTCCCATTCTTCATATTGTTTAATTTTTTCTGTTACACATAAATTTATTTACTTTCTTTAAGTGGTAGCTTAAATTCAGTTGATAATCTAAGAAGTCGTTTACTTTGCTGTTTTTTTTTTTTTTTTTTTTTTTTAGTAAACCTGCACATAACCGTGACAGATGTCATATACAACAATTCATTTCAGACTCTCAAAATTCAATAAATTGACCTACCATCTCTGTCTCTAATTTGATAAATTACTAATTTCTGATTTGACCCAATCTACATTTTTTTCTTGAAGTATGAATTTGATAACCTTGTTTTTTTTCCATTCATATTACGATGAAGGTTAATTCATATAGAAGTATTGTAATTACATGTTTGAATTTATTGCTATTTTGTGTTATTCCATGTAGACACCAGCCAATGTGGAGAACCTCTCGACAGAATTTTCTATTCTTTTAGGTGATCCCCAGGCATTGGCTGGTGCTCAATTTTACATTTCTTTTGTAGTATTTCTATTGGTGTCATGTTTTCTTGCCTGGAAATGAAATAAATAAATAAATAATTGAAAATTTTTGGCTTTTTGGACATCGTTCTGAGCAGTCAACGTCTTTCGCCTATCCGCCATTTTGATATCGTGCTGTACATCTTTGAACGTAGAGAGCAGCAACACATGGCTGTGTGCTAGCTGCCTGTATTTTGTATTCGTATTTTGTTGAGATTTTGGAGTAATTTCTGTTGCTGTTCTGTGCAGTTTGGGGAAAAGTACGTTTTCAGTGATTTTCTGTTTGAAAAGCCAATTTCAAAGGGCCGTTTCCGTAAATTCCGTGAAATCGCAGAAAATCACTGTGTCCCTACATAATAGCGGGTAATATTGATGACGAATGAAAGGTTATCGATATCGCTAAGTGGCAAAAAACAAGTGATTATCGACAGGACTAGCGATAACAACGTTATCGATAACAGCCCTAGTCCACAGATATAATCAAATGCCTCCGAGGGGTGATGTTTCATAAAATTGATTGCAAAATATTATGCATGACTCTTTTTTTATACCCTCGCAAATTTGACCCTGTACAGGTAGCTTTCCTAGAGAAACAGATATCCTTTTTCATTATTTGAGGGTTTTTGACACCCTTATTACTAGTGACTTAAAGTGCCCTATCTTGAAAAATACATCCTTTTTTATGTGTTTTTTTGCTATAAGTCTCTTCCCCCCCCCCCCCCCCCCCCCGGGTCTATGCCAATAAAACTTTTAAGGTGGGTAGCAACTGCCAAGGCTTACAAACAATAGCGAGAATGTTAAAAGCAACAAACTTGGTCCTTTCACAGTAACCTCTTAAAGATTCCAAAGCAAAATGATACTACTATCTAATCTTTCCATCTTTTCTCTCACAATTGAAACTTTCAAAGAACATACAGTCCATCCTCTCTTATCCAGACATGTTGGGACCAGCACCAATTCAGATGACAGATTTATCCGGATCTGGGAGACTAAATATTAAATATACGCAGGTGCCTCCCCAATTGTAAAGCGCGTAGAGAAACTTTCAGTTTATTATGCGCTATATAAGAAAAGTATTATTATTATTATTATTATTGTAGCTACACGTAATCTATTGTAGTGGATGTAGACAAACAGTATTCACTGCATTGTCAGTGCAAATTATGGGCGTTTTTATTTAATGAACATGAAATCGATTGGTTGCCAAAACTCTTGGATAATTTACCTGCTAAAATGACAGGAATATATCGAGCATACCTCAAAAGAAAGAGAATGACCCAATGAAACTAAGTTTTAAAATTGGATCATGATTCATCGCAGCTTTGCAAAGTCAGCCATTGTTATACTGACTGAAGGCTCAAACATGATAGATGGCGCTGTCCGTAATGCAAGACAAGCCTAGTTAGCGAGATGTGTTGTTTTTTCCACAAAAAAAAGAGAACATGATAAAATGGTTGCACTGTGCACTGATTTACTGGAAAATTATCCTGTCTAACTTTTGGTAATTTGGGTAAAATATTTTCATTAAAAATGATGTGGTTGTAGGCAGACCAGACCTGTCAACCTCTGGGAATGAAAAATTGTATTCTGTGATAACAAAAACTGTATTTCCCCCCAAAAAACTGTATTTTATTTAAAAAAATGTGCGGAATGCGCAACGGGGGGGGGGGGGGTC
This sequence comes from Lytechinus pictus, assembly GCF_037042905.1. Taxonomy (NCBI): domain Eukaryota; kingdom Metazoa; phylum Echinodermata; class Echinoidea; order Temnopleuroida; family Toxopneustidae; genus Lytechinus; species Lytechinus pictus. The sequence continues at coordinate 31,444,816 of NC_087255.1, read as the reverse complement.
CTCCCCTCCCACAGTAGGGACCTAAAGCTGGAAATAGGGCCATTTCCTGCATGTTTTGTCATTTTTTTCCACACGTCAATAAAAAACTAATAATAATATCATACAATAAAAATACTAAGTTCATTGACCTTAATCAGATGGCCTGAAACTCGTGCAAAATTATAATTGATTACTCTAATGTCCAAGTTTCATGAACCAATATAGAACTAACTTTTTTTACATTCAAAGTTATGACATTTCAAAAACTTAAGATCTGTGAAAATTGTTCAGATATTCTGAAGAGTCAATCAAGTACTGCCTTAGCTTACGCTAGACTCCATTATGCAGAACACAGCCGCGGAGCCAGTGCAAAGCAGCAGCCCAGTGCGATCATCAGGACAGGCCGCGGCCGGCCTGGCACTAGCAGGTACATCCCCTTGCCTAATCCGCTAGTCCGGGAATTTGCATTTTGACAAACTAACTTATCACCGCTACTCATTCTCCACCTTTTAGATGGCCAAGAGCGAGAATCGTCTCTGTTACTCTCCCTTTTCTTTGGTTTGAATCCATTATCCGGGATGAAAATATTGAGAGTTCGAGCAAACACTGCGGCAATGAAATGCACCACACACACACGAACCTCGAACAACGTAAACACGAAGCGCCAGGCCAGCGCTCTCCGCGCTTGCTAGCGCTAGGCCACCGGGCACCAGCACTCACCCTTCGCCCGTTCAACCACCGAAGTCTAATCTAATTGAATGGATATTGTGCTCATCTCGATCACTATTATCCGCCATCTTGCTACCCCATAATACATCGCCGTATAGGCCTACACATCATAATGTTGGAACAATTACAGCAGCCGTGTGTTTTTATATGACACAAAATGGCGGCAGATCGTTTATTTACGGCGTCAGGGACTGTGGGGTGTTTAGCATGTCAGTTTGCGGAAGTGCCGATCTCAGCCAGTGCCACTGAGCTTCGAAATCGCTTTATAGTATGGAATGCCAAAATCGCAAAAAATTTTTGGAAATGTAAAAAACATATATTTTTTAACTTGAAAAATCGTATTAAAATACAGAAAAATCGTATGCCCGTATTTTAATTCGAAAGTCGTACTGGTTGACAGGTCTGGTAGACTATATTGGAAAACGTATGCAATCACCTTGGGAATCATTGTCTATGTCTCTGTATCTGTCATGTCTGAGACTGCCTTGGATTGAACACCGGCATGACACGCCTGTGCCGTCCAAAGCAACAACAAAAAAATCCCACCATGTTTCAAACCGTCTTCTAGAGTAATAATGAGGAAAAACTCATGACGTTATATATTGATATCTTGAAGGGAAAACAAGGCCTTACCTGAATAATGTCCTTCTTGGCTGGACTTTGACTGATGTGGGACTTCTGCAGAACCCAATTTGAAAGCAGGGCTTCTTCTGCAGCTGTAAGGAAGGAGGCCCTCCCGGTGTTACACTTAACAGGAGTACGTCCCAAAACCTGCAATAATAATGGAAATCATATGGTACACCATGTGGAAAATCCGAGAAAGGACTCTTAAAAATAAAGACAAGGCAAAAGCGATTTTGTGTTTAGCCCACTTATGACAATAACCAGAAATATTGTGATTTGCGAGGGCACGCAACAGGACAATATCAAAACTTCATTGTGAAATGACTGGGATGGAGTAACACTTGTCATAAGAGCCTTGCATGTAAACTTTAATGTTTACCTGAAAATGACCTTTGACCTTACCATGTGACCTCCGACTGCAGCATAACATGCAGGTCCCCCAAGTCCATCTACCATCCAAGTTTGGTTGAAAAGTGACTTACGGTTGCGGAGTTAGGTGCCACAAGAGAGTCTTGCATGTAAACTTAAACGTTGACCTGAAAATGACCTTTGACCTTATCATGTGACCTCTGACTGCAGCATAACATGCAGGTCCCCCAAGTCCATCTACCATCAAAGTTTGGTTGAAAAGCGACTTACGGTTGCGGAGTTAGGTGTAATAAGATAGTCTTGCATGTAAACTTTAACGTTGACCTAAAAATGACCTTTGACCTTACCATGTGACCTCCGACTGCAGGCTAACATGCAGGTCCCACAATTCCATCTACCATCCAAGTTTGGTTGAAAAGCGACGTATGGTTGCGGAGTTAGGTGTAATAAGAGAGTCTTGCATGTAAACTTTAACGTTGACCTGAAAATGACCTTTGACCTTACCATGTGATCTCCGACTGCAGGCTAACATGCAGGTCCCACAAGTCCATCTACCATCCAAGTTTGGTTGAAAAGCGACTTATGGTTGTGGAGTTATGTGTCATTAGGTTTGTGACGGACGGACGAACGACGGACAGACGACATTTGGATCCCTAAGTCTCGCCTTCACCTCTGGTGAACGAGACAAAAAGTGGACAGAGGAAGTTATGGATAGGCACGAGAGTGGAGGTTAGAAAGTAGAGTATCTTTCAGAATCAAGTGTCATCGTTAAAAGGATTGCAAACCAAAAAGACTTGAGAAGCTTGAGTAGTTTCTAAAGATAAAACTTGAGTACTTGGATGGACGAGAGAAGATTGGCTTGAGTAGGAGAGACAAAAAGAGGCTTGAGTATTTGAGAAGGGGATGGCATGAGCTAGAGAGATGAGATAAGGCTGGCTTGAGTCAGTGAGCGGAGTTGTAGAGGAGAGAAGAATCTATCCACTCCTTTCTAGGACTTTCCAGACAGTGTATACCCTACATGTAACCAACTTTCGCAGTTTCTGCAGTTGTCTATACCAGCTACAAACCATCACCAATTTATCATCCTTATATTGTAAATACTTGTGGCTTTCAAGTTTCAACCCAGTAAATAAGATCACAATGATCGATCTATTTGATAAGTCAAAAAAATCTAGGAACCAGGAGAATTTGAATCTCTCGTCTGATTGCCGGTCAACGACTGTACCATCAGGCCATCACTGATCCATGGCACAGTCATGATGAAATAAGAAAAACGCCCTCAGTTCCCCTGATTTAATCTGACATGCATTCACATGTATTAGTTTGCCATGGACAATGAAATGGAATGTTAACGGCTTACTGGGAAACTTTTATTATATTGTAGATACTTATGACTTTCAACCCAGTAAAAAAAAAATTATGACTTATCAAACAGATCGATCAATCCCATCTTTTATACTGGGTTGAACACCATAAATATTTACAATATTTAAAAAAAGTATTTACAATATAGTGAGACTTCCCCAGCAAACCTTTAACAATCCAAATTATCATCATGTATATTAGGATTCATTGCTACCTCTATCCTTATTATTATCATTACCATTACCAGTATGATCAAAAGCAATAGCCATGGATAATGATGAATGCCATTTTAGTTGACCTCTAGGCCTCTCTTATTGTTATGTAATAGTGAGTGGGTGATATCATCAGTTCCCTCATTTGCAATAATAAACAGGATAAGTACTTCTGAATTAAGTAAAACTTGAATGACATTAACCTTCTAATACCTTACATACAAATTTTGAAGAAACATCCAGCATTGTGCTTCATTCGATTTTGTCCATATCAATAGAGTCCACTTTTTTTAGATTGACTAGGCCTTTAAAGCAAAATCGAACCTGCAACCTTAAAGGTCAAGTCCACCTCAGAAAAATGTTGATTTGAATCAATAGAGAAATATCAGACAAGCACAATGCTGAAAATTTCATCAAAATTGGATGTAAAATAAGAAAGTTATGACATTTCAAAGTTTTGCTTATTTTTAACAAAATAGTTATGTGAACGAGCCAGTTACATCCAAATGAGAGAGTCGATGATGTCACTCACTCACTATTTCTTTTGTTTTTTATTGTTTGAATTATACACTATTTTAATTTTTACGAATTTGACGATTAGGACCTCCTTGCCTGAACCACAAAATGTTAAATAATGGAATTCCACGTGTTCAGGGAGGAATGAAACTTCATTTCACATGACATGATGACAATGACGAGAAAATCAAAATATTTCATATTTCATAAAATAAAATACAAAAGAAATAGTGAGTGAGTGATGTCATTAGTTCCCTCATTTGCATACTGACCGAGATGTGCATATAACTGTTTTGTGAAATGAAGCGAAACTTTAAAATGTCATAACTTTCTTATTTTACATCCGATTTTGATGAATTTTTCAGTGTTATGCTTGTTGAATTTTTGAGCCGATCAATCATAACTCTATGGAAATCCATCGGTGCCATAATTTTTTCCTACGAAAAACTTGCACAATGTCCTCTGTATGCAAAGAAAAGCGCAGTGAATTTTTAAGAAAAAAAACAATGAATGTACATCATAGCTAAAAAATATTTTTAATAAACATGCATAATAGATGTTGACGTTACTGGCCGTCCATAGTTACGATTGATCAGATCAATCGTAATTCTTTGTAAGATGGGGCCCAGGTTACCTTGTCATGAAGTGTGCTTTTGGGAACGTTAAATTTCTTTGCAGCCGCCCTTAGAGTCATCTCTCTCTTTGTGACCGTTCTGACAGCTAACTCCATATCTTCCTGAGAATAGCGTACACAGTGCTTTCTCATCAACTTTTTCTCAACAACTGCTATAGAGTTTTCTTCTTTATCGTTTCGGTTGATGGGTGGTGGTGACGGCGTTTCCTTGTCAGACATCTGCAGAGCCCAATTTGAAAGCTGGGCTTCTTCGGCAGCTGTAAGGAAAGAGGCCCTCCCGAGGTTACACGTAGCAGCAGTACGTCCAAAAACCTGCAATAATAATGGCAATACAAGCAAAATATAATATCAATCATAGTAAGATTGGTAAGGAATTGGTAAAAAAGGAATTGGTAAAAATCATTACATTGTTCTTTAGTTGCAACATGTTATTCCGTCTTGAAATTATATCAATTCTTTATAAAAATACAAATTACGATTATCATTGTTATCTTTACCATCACTGTCAGTATCTTAATTACCATTATGATCCAAAGCTATAGCCATGGATAATACTGAATGCCCCATTTGCATACCGACGAGGAGGTTTTGTGAATTAAGTGAAACTTTCGAAATGTCATACATAATACCATACATCCAAATTTAATGAATTTTTCAATGTTGTGCTTGTTTTATTTTTCTCTCTTCAATCATTTTCATATTTTGATGAGGTTGAGTTGGCCTTTAATACTTCATAATTCCGGGTTACCTTGTTATCAAGTGTGGTTCTGGGAATATTAAATTTCTTCGCAGCCGCACTTAAAGTCATCTCTTCCTTCTTGACCAATCTCACAGCTTCCTCAATATCTTCCTGTGAATAGCCTACACTGCGCTTTTTGACAGTTTGGGGTTTCTCATCACCTTCTTCTTTAACGTGTTGGTTGGTGGATGGTGACGATGTGTCCTTGTTGGTGTCCTTCTTGATACCTTTCTTGAAATATCGTCCAGAAACCTATTGCAATATTATGAAATTGCAATATTATGAAATAATTAATCATATGTGTATCATAGAGATATAAGTCATGCAGTGAGTCCAAAGACATAATCAAATGCCCCTGCAGGATGATGTTTCATAAAATTGATCGCAAAATATTATGCATGACGCTACAAATGACTGAAACATGTTCTTAGATGCCAAGTCAGCTACATAGGGATATTCAGCACATGAAAGGGTCACCAGTTGCACGTAACATTGTACATGAAATTGAGCATTTAATAAATTACAAAACGCTTTATGAAATCCCCCCCCCAAGTATTTCACTTTTGTCAGCCAGGGCGGTCTTGGTGGTTCAGGTAGGAGTCTATGCCGGGGGGGGGGGGGGGGGGGGGGGGCACTTTCATTGACGAGTGGATACCATGCGTGACCTATGGGGTCTCGAAAAGCACCCTAAACAAGTAGGATCCTGAAAATGCACCCCTTAACAAGTAGACTATTGGCGTGTGAAACCCTACCCTTAACAAGTATTGGAAAAAAATGATACCCTTGACAAGTATTCCCTGAATTGAACCCCTACACAAGTACAGTGATATTTTACTTGTAATATGTCAAGAACGTCGGTTTTACCTTTACCTACATCAATGGGTTTAGGGTACGGCCCCCACCTCCACACCTTGCGCAAATCGGACTCTAATAAACACCTTGACTAACTGTTGGGGCAACAAGTACATCTTTTATAAAAATTTAGTCTTTTTTTATACCCTCACAAATTTGACCCTAAACACGTAGCTTTCCTAGCGAAATAATTTTGACACCCCTATACGTAACGTGCCCTATCTTGAAAAAGGCATCCTTTTTACGTGTTTTTTTGGTCATGCATGGTATCCACTCATCAATTTATATAAATGCCCCCCCCCCCCCACGGGTCTATGCCCATAGAACTTTTAGGGTAGGTAGCAACTACCAAGGCTTACAAAGATAGCGAGAATGTTCAAAGCAACGAACTGGGTCCTTTCACAGCAACCTCTTAAAGATTCCAAAGCAAAACGGTACTACTATCTAATGTATCCATCTATTCTCTCACGATTGAAACTTTCAAAGAACATAGTCCTATAGTCCATCCTCTCTTATCCAGACATGTTGGGACCAGCACCAATCCGGATGAGCGATTTATCCGGATCTGGGAGACCAAATATTAAATACAGGCAGGTGCCTCACCATTGGTAGCTACACGTAATCTATTGTAGTGGGTGTAGACAGACAGTAGTTAATTCAGTGTCAGTGCAAATTATAGGCGTTTTTTTTTTTTTTTATCGAATTGGTTGCCAAAAACTCTTGGATAATTTACCTGCTGAAATGATTGAGGAATATATCGAGTATACCTCGAAAGAGAATGACTCCATGAAACTAAGTTAGAAAATTGGATCATCGCAGCGGGCATTGTTATACTGACTGAAGGCTCAAACACGAGCCTAGTTAGCGAGATGTGTTGTTTATTCCACAAAAAAGGAGAATATGATAAAATGGTTGCACTGTGCCCTGATTTACTGGAAAATTATCCTTTCTTACTTTTGGTAATTTGGGTAAGATATTTTTATAAAAAATAATGTGGTTGTAGGTAGACTATATTGGAAAATGTATGCAATCAAAGTGAGTTAGCATAGGAATTTAGATTGAAATATCATTTCCCCACGTACCAGATTGAAAAAAAAAATCGGCAAGTGTCCATCCAGATAATAGAAAGATCCGCATAAGATAGGTCGGACTGTAGTCTGTTTAAAATCACTGATCAATATTTCCTGATTTTATCAGGTTTAAGCTAGTCTACCTTGTCACGAAGGGTTCTCTCAGGGATATTATATTTCCTTGCAGCAGCCGCCAAAGGCATCTTTTTCTTCTTCACCTTTTTGGCAGCCTTCTTCAGGTCCTCCTGGGAGTACGTTCTGCAACGCTTAGGGGGCGACTGGGATATCTCCATGCTGAGCAAGTACTGAAATAAATTAGAAATTAAACTATGAAATAATACAATTTCAAAACTTAAATTTAAACACAATATTGAAACAGATAAGACCATGTGTTTCAACTCGGTATCGTAATAAGTGGTTTTGTTAGGCTTTTCAGAATTTCAATTGGTTTAAAACTATTAAAAAAATTAATATTCATAAAAGACAAAAAATGTCAAATGTCATTTTCATTACATAAGAAAGTTTGGATCATTCGCCCAAAAGGTGCATACATGTATCTGACACAGGGAATACATGAGCATTCCAAAATATGATGGGCAAAAAAGGAACAATTGTTCTTTAAAAACAAGTATTGGTTCAGGGGTCCCGATCCTCATATAAAATATTCAGTTACATGTAAGTCGTACATTGTACTTCACCCTACCTCTACCTAATTCACAATGCCATTTATGGAAATACTGTAGGTCAGATAATTTCAGGGGAAAAAATAACCCAGGGGCTAGGGGCAATTTAGTCCATGAAATGCTCAAGACCCCTGGAAAATCTCAAATCATCACAATGTTACTAAGCTTACAGAAGTTGCAGATGTTGATCTTTTCATCCATTCTCGTCTTTCCATTTCAATTTTCCTTTCCCGTCTTCATATCACACATGATGAACCAAGGGTGACCAGACGTCCCGTATTTCAAGGGATCGTCCCGTATTTTGCTCCTTTGTCCCTGCGTCCCGACAAACCCTTACCGGGACACCTATTTGTCCCGTATTTCAGAATATTGAACAAAATGTAGTTAGTACATTTAAATGTGACGAATTTTCATCAAATAACCAACAGATGACGAAGCAGAGACAATAAAATCGACAACTGTAATTATCAAACTTTTGCAAGGAAATATAATATCTCTCAGGGATATTATATTTCCTTGCAGCAGCCGCCAAAGGCATCTTTTTCTTCTTCACCTTTCTGGCAGCCTTCTTCAGGTCCTCCTGGGAGTACGTTCTGCAACGCTTAGGGGGCGATTGGGATGTCTCCATGCTGAGCAAGTACTGAAATAGATTAGAAATTAAACTGTAAAATAATACAATTTCAAAATTTAAAGTTAAACACAAGAATGAAACAGATAAGACCATGTGTTTCAACTCGGTATCATAATAAGTGGTTTTGTTAGGCTTTTCAGAATTTCAATTAGTTTAAAACTATTAAAAAATTAATGTTCATAAAAGACAAAAAAATGTCAAATGTCATTTTTATTACATAAGAATGTTTGGATCATACGCCCACAAGGTGCTACATGTATCTGATACAGGGAATACATGAGCATTCCAAAATATGATGGGCAAAAAAGGAACAGTTGTTCTTTAAAAAACAAATATTGGTTCAGGGGTCCCGATCCTCATATCTAATATAAAATATTCAGTTACATGTAAGACGTACGTCACCGTACCTCTACTTAATTCACAATGCCATTTATGGAAATACTGTAGGTCAGATAATTTCAGGGGAAAAAATAACACAGGGGCTAGGGGCGATTTAGTCCATGAAATGCTCAAGACCCCTGGAAAATCTCCAATCATCACAATGTTAAAGCTTATCTGATGTTGCAGATTTTGATCTTTTCATCCTTTCTCATCTTTCCATTTCAATTTTTCTGCCTGTATTGCCTTTCCCTTCTTCACATTACACGTGGTGAACCATGAACCTTGCTCACAAATACAAAATATTAATTTCTCGATTGGATAGCTTCCAATCAGAAAAAATGTAGGGCCTAGCTTATAATTGATAAAGTTTATAGTTATGACCATGTTTATAATAGGACTTAGATGCACTTTTGGCAATACACAAGCATGGTGAATTTATTCCTTCCTCAAGTTTTTTTCCTTCTTCCATTTTATAAACATTAAACATATTTGAACATTTACAGAATATTCTACCAAATGAAAATATCATTCTTCAAAATCACAGCAATATTTTTTGTCAAGGCCCAAGTTACTAGACCTATTATATACAATGGAAAAGCCCCCCCCCCAAAAAAAAAAGGTGATATTTGGCTTTATTTAGCTCTTCAAATTTCCACTTTCATTTTTATACTTGGACTTTGTTACCATATGAATGATTTTTGATGAATGAGAAAAATGTGAGTTGATTTATATTTTTTAAGCCTCTCTAGGAGTCTACGCATTTCGAATAATTAATTATTAAGATTTAAAGATTTGTATTAAAATTGTTTTCCCCAATAATATTGTGATAAAGGTGGATTTCCTAGGGAAATCAATCTTCTTTTATCTTTCTCGCTACACAGCCTATGCGGGCCTAGATCTACCTCAAGACGTTCGTGCCCGAGGGGCCACTTACATTGACGAGTGGATACCATGCGCGACCAAGAAAACACGTAAAAAGGATGTCTTTTTCATGATAGGGCACGATACGTACGTAACGTGATAAGGGTGTCAAAAACACAAAAATAATGAAAAAAGGGTATCTATTTCGCTAGGAAAGCTACGTGTTTAGGGTCAAATTTGCGGGGATTATAAAACAAAATTAAAATGTTTTATAAAGGATGTCCTTTTTGCCCCAACACTACTTGTTTAGAGTCCGATTTGCGCGAGCTGTGGAAGGTGCAGGTGGGGCCGTACTAAACCAAATAAAGGTAAACCGACGACGGACGGACCCGTGACATAACAATAAAAAATCGCTGTACTTGTTTAGGGGTTCATTTCAGGGAATACTTGCCAAAAGTATCGTTTTGTTTCCAATACTTGTTAAGGGTAGGGTTTCACACGCCAATACTCGTTAAGGGGTGCATTTTCAGAATATGGTAAATACGTGTTTAGGGTGCTTTTCGGGACCCCATGGTCGCACATGGTATCCACTCGTCAATGGAAGTGGCCTCAAAGGTGGAAGTTTATGGGGAAAAAAAAAACTTGTGCAACAAAATGACCTTACAATTCATAACAACTCATCTAACATTTCACAAAGTTTCACTTTTTCCCACGCTTTTATCAGTCTCAAAATTGGTGATTTAGAGCCAGTATCAGTTTCCTTACACATGTTAATCCACTGCCGTTTCAAAAACATTGCAAACGCAAATTATTGTGCATGTGCATGCGCACGCGCGGAAATCACAGCTCAATTCATGAATATAGGACTAGATCTAGTATGATGGTGGTCCCCAAGCCTGCGCACCTAACGATTTGAGTTAAGATTTAACATGAATTTCTTTTTTCACAAAGCCTTTCCTTTAATAATGTTCCTTATTCATAAGTGTACAAAATATCTCATACAAATTTGAAATATAGATTTTTTTTGGAAAAAACCTCAGGCAGTCATTTTCAGATTGGAAAAAAAATGGCACCCCATGTCTGCGCACTCATTCACTTTGCACACGATTCAGATATTTTGATGAGAAAGGCTGCATTTTCAGGTCGTCACATGAAATGCCTGAACTTCATTATTTTTCCAACATTTTGAGTCTGATTTTTTAATGAATATCTGTCTATACGTTGTTGCATGTGTAAAGTTTGTGTTTGTTGCGTATCTTCTTTTATTAGAATCGCGCAGATACACGTGTGCAGACTTGGGGGAACTTGCCATATAGTTCGGCATCGTTTTGCATTTAACTATCGAGCTATCAGATTTCCTGCCCCCTAGCCAGGCGGCTTCTAGAGAGTAAAAATCATTTACTAACGTAGGCTTACTCTCAATGAAGCCAGGTCTTCGTTCTCATTGACCCACACGAAGGAAGACAAAACCTGAAACTTTCACCCCCAGAGATTAAGATTTCTACTTTCCTTCTAAAAGATCTAGCCCTAAATCATGTACATGGGATAAAACTTCATTTCCGACATTTCTGCGCTCTCATTGTTATTCTTGAACAAGAATTCATCAAAAAAATGACAAAAATATTGTGAAAAGACGGAAGAGACTTGCCTGATGTTTACGCCGCAATCTTGTTTCCTATTGTTCTTCGCCAACGATACCCGACGCACGCGTCTGTAACGTTGGCGAAGAACAATAGGAAACTCATTGAGACTGAGAGTAAGCCTACGTTAGTAAATGATTTTTACTCTCTAGAAGCCACCTGGCTACTGCCCCCCCCCCCCCCCCCCTTGGTGTCAAAAGTAAAAAATTAAAGAAAAGAAAAACTCCTTCAACTTCTGAAGTTGACAAGAACTTAATTATGAAAAACAAAAATTTCACTTCAGGAAGTTCAGCCATATTCAGCTCGGCTGTCTCAATTATTATTATTATTAACTAGGGCCTAGGCCTAAATTACGGTAACTTACTCAGTCTCAGTTACTGTCTTTTACTTGTTTTAATATTCTTTGAATCTTTCTCTGTCTGACAAGTGAAATTAGAATTGCTTCCAATGTTCATGATGTTGTGAAAGTGCCATACTTTCCAGACAAATGCAATCGCAGAGACGAGACTATAAAAACAAGTCAGTGTCCGATGTTTGGCAAGTTAACTCATATAACGTCAACGGCATGCTCTTCCCCACGCCTAACGTCGCGTTATCGCTAGCGCTCGGCTAGGCTCGGTCGTAGAGTCACGGCCGCTTAGTTGATGAATAATTACAGTGTAGTCCCACTCGCAAGAATATCAGTTAGTGATTTTCAAGATTTAACAAAACTAGCAAGACCACACATTTACCTTTCAAGTTTCAATTTTTTTCGACGCAATTCTTCTAAGAGAGAAGGAGTGGAAAATTTTGAACAAAACAAACTATTGCTTCTTTCCTTTCGTCTTCGTTTGCTAGCTTTTAGTTTTTTAGAATTTAGACCAGACGTGCGAATCCCGTGAAGCCAGAGATCGGACATCATCGTAGTCCTTTGCGTTGCGCTTGCCAGGCTGCAGGATCTAGACTGTTCTATAATTCAGTTGATCAATAACACAATCCTCGACCTCTATGCCCGAAATTAAAACAGCCACACGATTTCCTACCCTCATGGTGAGGGGCGTGAAAGAGGGGATAGCGAGATCACTGGAGATGGCGCGCATGGGAGAATAAAGCAAGGGGAGAGAAATAACGGGGAAATAACAAGTACACCGACGTCTAGAATCTAGACTAACATCATCGTGGAACTAATTGTGTTAGTCGGACCCATAGAGATATATAATAACGCGTAATTAGTATACATCTCTATGGTCGGACCCTTTGGTCGGACCCCATTGCGCGGGATAACGAAAATCCCCCCCCCCCCCAAAAAAAAAAAAAAAAAAAAAAAAAACCGGGACCAAAACGCTGCCTCAACGTTGATTGTCCCTTTTCACATGTTTGCTGATTGTGTTCTCAAATAAAAAAAAAATCATCTGGATCCATGCAGATCCAGCGGTTATGCATTTTGATTTTTCAAAGGAGCAGATCAGACTCGACGACACTAGGGGGCGAGTCCCGTGGGCGAGGGTAGGGCGACCGCGCCGCCCCTTTTTTTCTATTGATAATCAGGGCGATTGGGGATCGGGAGGGGTGAGGGAAAGGGGAGAAATAAGAGAAGATATACACTTGTTGTTTACGTGAAGAAGAAAATGAGGGGTGCGTGAATAGCGATGGCGATCGATACTCTCCCCGTCCTCAAAATCCTGACACCGACTGGGCCACGAGCGTAAGGGGGGGGGGGCAGGGGCCCCCCCCCCCCCGCGTGACGAGTCAAAACTCATGCAAGGGACGTACCCCTGCCCCACTCCCCCCTGACGAGTCACAACAGATCCCTGACGAGCCACAAGTGGTACGAAATCCTTTATTTGTGGTTGATGACCTTTTTTTTTTGTTTTTTTGCTTGTCAAACTTTTTGGCGGACGAATTTGCCCCCCCCCCCTTTGGAAAATCCTGGGTACGCCACTGCGACTGGCTCTGGGGCTGGCCATGCATGCAGGGGGGTGATAGCACGGGGGATTTCACAAGAAAAGATTTTAAGAAAAAGGGCATATTTTTAAAATTACTTTCTTTGTCATAGATCAGGACGCTATACATAGTGGCGTACCGTGGGTCAAGGCCATGGGGGGAGGACTAGCAAATTATTTTAGTCACTAGTGGGTGCGTGGAGCGCGCTTAAAAACCAGGCCCAGTGGCGTACCTAGGATTTTCCACAGGGGGGGGGGCAAAACCGGCCGAAAAATTTGACAAGCAAAAAAAAAAAAAAAAGCTCTTCAAGCTCGTCAGGGGGGGGGGCAAAATAGGTTTTCAAGCTCGTCAGGGGGGCAGGGATACGTCATTTGCATGGGTTGTGACTCGTCAGGGGGACAGACTGTCCCCCTGCCCCCCCCCCCCCGTAGGTACGCTAGTGACCAGGCCTAGATGACATAAGAGACACTTTAAGGACTGTGCCATTAAACAGATATGTATCTCATTGATCAAATAACGCGAGCGCGAAGCACCAGCTTATTTTTTTTTTGTTATAGGACCTAAAAAAGGGACATTTAAGCAACTTTTTGTAATTATGATATGTAGGCCTAATACCTGTCTCACTAATCAAACAATGCGAGTGCGAGCTGAAGTTTTTGTACATATTGACCCCAAACTGACACTTAAAGGACCAGCTCTCTTTTAGGAATTCGTGGAGAGCATACATATCTCACCATAGTCATCTAACGCGAGCGTCAAGCATTTGCCGGTTGTGATATAATTTTTGCATGAAGCACTTTTTGTAGTCATTTTAATCATGAACATCATGACTCTCTCACTAATCAAATATTGCGAGTGCGAAGTGTGAGCTGAACATTTTTGAAATTCAGATCTGAAGGGGGGCATTCTAAGGCTTGTTTGTAGGAATTCACTAATACCATATTTTAGTACGTATATCACAAACTAGATGGTGCGAGCTCGAAGCACGAGCTGATTTTATTTGGTTTTTCAGACCAGAAAATAAGACAGTTTTTAGGAAGCACGGACTTGAAATGTTTTACACTCATACTTTTAAAAGGGGCAATCACTTTGAGTAGGACTAGTCATAAAAAGGAAGCATAAATATTTCACTATATAAAAAAGCAACCATAACTCGAAGAGCGAGGAAATATATTTGGTGTAATATATGGATACTGGTGAAAGTTGAAAACATAAACCGGCATAAAGATGAATAGAATGGAGAGCGGAGAGAGTGTGATGGTGGGGGCGAGGGGCTGACCATGCAAAAAAGCAACAACAGAAAATCACATTCAAATTGTCATTTTTAGGTTTTTATACTCAGCTTTGGGACAAAACGGTGAGACTGAAGCCCCCCCCCCCTCCCTCCCCCCTTTCTGCAGCCCCTGACTTTTGCGTCGTCCATTTCCCACCTTCCCTTTCCACCATGAAAATAATTTTACAAAATGGTTACGAACAAAGATTATAAAATGTGGGATTGGACCAGTGCACTTTAAAAGTATACAAGTGATGGGGAGGATAGACCAATCACCAATCTGCAACATTTAGGAAACTTTTTATGGAACAACAACTTGGTATTAAAAAAAAATCACCAAAAATGAAAAAAACATTTGTAAAAAATAAAGGTACTTATGGGCTTTATGTGGGTAAGCGCCCTCTTTTGTCTAAAACCTGCAATAGCAATCGTTAATTTTTGTCGAGATGCCAGCCAAAGTTTTTGAATTTAGTAGCCAAATCTTTATAAAGGGTAAAGAGTTTAGTGAGATTCAGTGTCAAAGGGGACATGATTGAATATAGAAAGGGAGTAAACATTGGCGTAACACTGGCGGGGGCAGGGGGCAGTCTGCCCCCTTCCCCTGGCGGATCGAGCTCACCGGGAAAATTAAAAAAGGGGGAAAAGGGAGAAGGGAGAAAGAAAGAATGGAAGGAAGGAAGGAAGGAAGGAAGGAAGGAAGGAAGAAAGAAAGAAAGAAAGAAAGAAAGAAAGAAAGAAAGAAAGAAAGAAAGAAAGAAAGAAAGAAAGAAAGAAAGAAAGAAAGAAAGAAAGAAAGAAAGAAAGAAAGAAAGAAAGAAAGAAAGAAAGAAAGAAAGAAAGAAAGAAAGAAAGAAAGAAAGAAAGAAAGAAAGAAAGAAAGAAAGAAAGAAAGAAAGAAAGAAAGAAAGAAAGAAAGAAAGAAAGAAAGAAAGAAAGAACGAAAGAAAGAAAGAAAGAAAGAAAGAAAGAAAGAAGGGGAGGGATAGGAAGAAAAGGAGGAAAGCGGAAAAAAGAAAATGGGAAGAAAAGGGAAAGGAAGGAAAAGAGAAGAAAAGTGAAACGGAAGAAAAGACTTGGAAAAGGAAGAATAAGGCCGGGCTGCCGAGGATTAAGAAATAAAGATCGGGAAGAAAAAAAATGGATGACGTATAATTTCATCCAATAACGGTCGCAATCAAAAAGAACAAATCACCCTGAGATACTAAATGAATGAGTGAGAAAGGGGAAATGAATTAAGAGATGGCAAAATGAAACGGGAAATGAGGTAGAACTGATGGAATGAAACAGAGCTAAAATACTAGGGAAAAATAAGGTTGAATTGAAAAATGAGGAAAAAGAAAGAGAGATTTGAAGAACCAGGCCACGCTACCGAGGATTAGAAATAAAAATCAGGAGGAAAAATGGATGGCGTAGGTGTTTGAAGTGGTTTACCGATTTATTTTCATTTGGTCCAATGCCAATTCGCCCAATTGCAAACTCGTCTGCTATCATTTGGTCTCCCATCAGTTCGTTCAATATCCACAGGGTCTAATTGCTATTTCGTCCACTCACCATTTCGTCTAATAATCAGTTGGTCTGATAGCCATTTGTCCATATACCATTTGGTCTAATTAGAATAAGTGTTAATTTGGCAAAATGAATGAAAATAAAACGACTATTAGACCAACTGGTTATGAGACGAAATGGTTATAGACCAACTGGTGATTAGACGAAGTGATGATTAGACCAAATGGTTTTTGGACTAAATGGTTGTTAGACAATGGACGGAATGGCATGAGACTTAATGAAGGTAGACCATTATGGTAAGTGGACGAGTTTGCAGGGGACAGGCGTGTAGCCAGGGGGCGGTCGCCCCCCCCCAAAAAAAAGTCCCCAAAAAGAAAAAATAAGGAAAAAAAAGAGAGGAAAAAAGGAATAAGAAAGGGAGGAAAGGGAATAAACGTAGCTTTGTGTTTTTTTTTTTCTTTTTATTCTTTATTTTTTTATCAAAAGAGAAACTCCTTCACTCTTGCTCTAAATTTATATATGAATTTTGCTTCCGCGCTGCGCGCGGTTAAATGACAATATTGAAGATCTCCATTGTTACCCCCACCCTTTCTCTAACCCTGTTTTTCCACCTCAGCTATATGTGTTTCTTGCCAGTTAAAGTTCAAATGTATAAATTAGGGCATGGAGTAAGGTTAGGCCGAAGTATATGAAGTTATCTTTTTTTTAATGATCGCACAACTTCTGGTCGGGTCGGATCTTTATATCAATTTCTGCCGTCACCTCCATAAAGTCAACTTCTCCCGCTTTTCAGCTCATTACTAAACAACCATAATTTTGGGGCAAACAGGTTCCTAATTTAAAAAGAGGAAGGTATAAAATTTGTGTCGTATTGAATAAAAAAGTACAATATTTTTTTTATCAAATTCTATTAAACTTCATGTCATTTCCCTGCACATTCATCTCCTGTCCTGTTTTGCGCCCTCAGTTTGTAATTTTGAAAATGAAGCGCTTCAGGATAAGTCAAAGAAATTAGGCATCCTTTTTTTATATAATTTCAATAAATCACAGAAGTTTCAACTTTTTGCCCACTATTTTCCTTGTAATGAAGTTCAATAATCTTAGAAAATTAATTGAATTAGAGCCGATGGGGTATTGGAGATATCTGCATTTGATGAAACGTCCGCCGTTTGAAATTTCAGAGTTTCGTTGCTCTGCGCGGGGAGGAATACCTTCCTCCCCGTATAAACACTTATTCTCCTCTGTTTTGCGAGTTAAAGATATGCACTGTCGCTAAATTGTTTGTAATCAAATCTGATCTTTCCAAGGGAAGTATTAAATATGTTTGAGAATACCGTTTTCTCGGGACCCTTTTCATGGCAAAAAAATGATAAAACGTTTTAGCTTCCGCGCTTCGCGCAGGGTTATCATTATTTTAATTTCCTCCATTGTCTTCCTTTTTGTGCGTTCACAATCTTTTTTAAAAACAAGGTTAAAAATCACAATATAGTCAACTGAATTTGAGCTGATATAGGTACTAGAGACAAATTAAAGAGACGGCTCCTTTTCATTTTAATTTATGAAACACCAAAAGCTTCGCGCGGGAGGGGGAAACTCCCCCTCCCTGCACCCACCCCCTAGGGAGCGCGTCGCGCGCTCTGTAAGTGTTGGCACTCGCGTGCATTTACCGCCCCCTCCAAAATTAAATCCTAGCTACGCGGTTGATTTCTATAATGTCCCTATAGTTAAAAAAAATGTCATCTTGCCCGCCCCCATCACAAATATCCTGACGCCACCCTTGGATGTCCCGCTGAACTTTGTGGATATTTCTCTCCATGCAGCACTGGCGTAGAGATGGGGGGGGGCATGGATAAAAAAAATCCCAACAAATAAAAAAGGTGAAAAAAGAATGAAAAGGAGAGGAAAAGTATTAAAAAGGTCAAAATTATTGCTCGCTCGCCCGCAGCATTTTAGAAATTTCGCGCCATACACATTTTGGGCCCCCTTTTTTTTACTCATTACGCCACTGTAGTCATGCAAATCAGTGATAACTTCGAGTTCATTGGAGATGCAGTGGCCAAGTGGTGTAAGGACCAAGACGTCCGTTGGCTCTAACTCCATGCCCTGAGCAAATCTAACTATGGATCCTTCTAGCCAGGATGATTCATGATCTAACATTACTCTTCATTTATTGCGCACCCCTAAAAATGAAAGATTTTTTTTTGCTTGTAATTTTTTTCACACAACGTGAAAAGTCTGACTATAGTGGATCTGCGCCTGGTGACGGTCTGTCGGTTCCAGAGCATCATGTCGAGTCTCCCCTTATTTGATCATTCCAAAATATTAAATAAAGATATTGGTATTTATTAAGTTTAAACATTTTCAGGCCTTCAACTGGTCCACCCAACATGTCCAACAGCACATTTTGCATATTTTCATACAATCAAATCGATAATAAGGTAATTAGGATTGCTATGACGTCATACAATTATAATTCGATGTATGCTCATAGGGAGAAGTGCGAGAGCCATTGGCCTATGGTTCAGAACTTTTAGAATTATATCGGATGTTACATGTTCTGACGATTTCTTCCAAGTTGACCAGTTGTAATGTGCGGTTGCCTTAAAGAGTGTACTTGAAATTGGGAAAAGAGCGCCAAATTGAGGCACATGCAGCAAGATCACCATGATGAATGATGGTGATATTCGGTGCATCCGTGATGATCCGTCATCTCCTTTTCTGTGCCAACTCAACGAAATGTACATCCTGAGCTTTTTTTTATAGACTGAAAGACTTATACCCCATAACTTTCAATTTCAATTTTCAAGATGGAAATTTACTGATTAGAATGCGAAGCAACCATTTTTGAGAAAAAAAATAACAGATATAAATGAATGGCAGCGCGCGGTCGCGTATAGTGGCCGAAATCAGAAGGGGACGGGCTTTATGCACCCCAGGCCTATAACTCCCCATATATTTTCATATCGTTAATTCTTCCAAAAAGTCCGAGGCGCAGGCTATATAGGGTTAGGCACATGGGTAGGGGGCAGTTTGCCCCCCCCCCCCCCCACTGGCGCCTGGCGGAGCTCAACGGGAAAAGGGAAAAGGATGAAAGAAAAAACAGAGAAAAAAGGAAGAAATAAGAGGAAGGGGAGGGAAAGGGAAAAGAAAAGTGAAATAAAGAACATAAAGAGAAGAAAGGTAAAACGGAAGGGAAGAGGAAAAAGGAAGAAAATAAATGTAAAAAGGGAGTAGCCGAGATAGGCCAATGGCTTTTTGTTACTCCCTCACATCCCATTCATTACTTTAAGTTTTTCTTGTTATTTTTTGTCTAAATCGTACAACTGTCATTGTTATTTTTACTCTATTGCATAAAATGAATTTGAATGTGAGTATTAAGAAAAAAGATCATCCCGAAATACTGATAAATGGATGAGAAAGGGGATATAAATTAGGAGATGGCAAAGTGGAAGTGTGGAACAGTAATTTATGGAAGGAGCAGCAAAGAAAATATGCAAATAAAAAAGGGGATGAGGTACACTGTAAAAAAAAATTAGTAGAAATTACTTAATAAAATTGTGGCAAAAAAATTGCTTTAATTTTTTCAAGTATTTATGACTTTGGCAGTTTTAAGTAAAATTTACTTATTTTCTTTGCTTCCATTTTACTCAAAAGATTTAGTTACAATAACTTAATTCAATTAAGTAAAACAATCACTAAAATATTTGAAAATATCAAATGGGGGAGTGGATGGACTTTCGTGATTCGAAAGTCCGCTCCCCCATCGTCCCACTTTTGGTGGCATCATTTTCATTTTATACATGTTTTATCCAAATATTAGACTTTGCGAATTGTCACTTACCTGTACATGTATAGGTACTGACATTGATATTTATACGCGATCGTTTCATTCTTACAAATAAAACAGTGAGAATAATTTTCTGCTAAATGACTATTTAATGTTGCCTTTTCTTTTATTCAACAAAAGAATACAATAGTTAGCACACCCTTATCCAAAACAATTTCAAACACAAATAGAAATGACAGTTATTAAAAAAAAAAAACATTTACTTGCTCTAATGAATATTCATGCATTATTTAAATATGGCGTTAATTGAAAATATAAGTACATTCAACATGATTTTATAAGTAATAATCATCTTTGCCTAATTGAGTTAGATTTACTCAATCAAAGCAAGCTATCAATACGTGAATTTTCTTAAATGTATATTGAACCCAAATAAATCAAGTAAATCAAGTAAATTAAAAGACAAGTTGAAACTACTTAAAAACAACGAAAAATAATTACAAATTGTAAATTCTACTTAAATACATTAAGTGTTAACTACTGATTCAATGTTTTTTTTAGGTAAATGCTAAGGAAAAGATGGCTTGAAAAATGAAGAAAAGTGAAAAGAGGGAAAAAAAAAGAAAAGGAACACGGTCAGGCTGCCGGGGATTAAAAATAAAGAACGGTAATAGATGGGACGGCTTATATTAATGCAGTCTATATAATAGCTTGTTAAATTTCAAGCAATAATGGTCGTAATCGGGGCAAAAAATTACTGAATGGAGGTTCAATGCAGAGGTATATTCTGCCCAATCATTGCCAATGTCCTTAGCCAAGGTCTAGACATGTCCCTTTAATCACATAATAAAAATTTCATTTTCATAAGGCCAAAGAATTTCTCGCTCGCTTCGCTCGCTCGTGATGTTTTAGAAATTTCCCCCACATTTCCCATGTTGTGCCCTTTCAAAATGTTTGGTTTATTACGTCACTGCGTTGAAGTAGGCTAATGAGTTTTGCCCGCGTACAATCATGAAAAATCCTGTTCACTTCATGATGTGACCGGGAAATTTTTGACTTTTGCCCCCCCCCCCGGCCGCCGAACCCTGTTACGCCCCTGCAAAAAGAATCCATGTCTTTGGCCATTTGTAAATTCGTATTAAAAAAACAAATATATCTTTGTAATATGATATATTAAATAGCCAATATTTTTCTGATTTTCGTTTTTACCGTTTCGACAGGAAACAGAAAAGTAAAACTACAAAATTAAAATGGTCAATACAGAGGAGCATCCTTCCGTCTAATTCCTTTATCTTTTCAGGGAGTTTTCACACCGTGATGCAGAAAATGTACATGATGACAACCAAGAAGTCTTTGTTGAAAATTGGTAAATCTAAACAGCAGTTTCGTCCTGGGGAGATTTTCATCAACATTTTTTTCCCGACAAGTTGTCAGATCTGACATCTTTCCTTGATTCTGATTGGCTGAGAGACACTGTTACTATGGTAACTGTCGGATAAAACAAGACTTGTCGGATAAAATGTCCTTTCATGAAACGCTTCCCCACTGAGGACTCTGTCACTCTGGAAAAACGACCTATTTGCAATTTTTCGTCAGTTCCAAAACTTAGGACAATCTGTTGTTCTTCCAATTTTCAACAGAGAGCTCTCAGCTATATTTCAATTGTGATTTGACTTGCATTTTCAATCATTTACGACTTGACTTCGTTCTGCGTGGCGGTATGCAGGGGCGGAAATCTCTCCCAAAAGGTAGGGGGGACACAGGGGCAGATCCAGCCTTCGCCAATAGGGGGGGGGGGGGGAATTTGTTTCAGCCATATTTTCCGCGATCGGCAGCTCGAAGATGATTTGTGTTTTTTCTTTGAAGGTGTAGTCCTCATTAGTCACTTCTTATAGCTTTATTCTTATAAATTCATATATAATGTCATAATCCTTATGATGCGAGCGCAAAGCACGAGCTAAATTTTGGGAAATTTTATGTATTTTTTCCTAAAATTTGAACATTCTGGGCAATGTTTGTTATCCTGAAAAAAATGTGTATGCAACTTAATAATTACTACAAACGCAAAGCGCGAGCAAAAATGAACTGATGGAAAAGATACCTGGGTGCCGTTTCATAAAGCTGTTCGTAAGTTAAGAGCGACTTTAAGAGCGACTGATGAACCCTTCTTACGCGCTAAACCATCGCAAATTCAATATACTATTTACCACAAGAAAGGATTACCAGTCGTTCTTAAAGTCGCTCTTAACTTACGAACAGCTTTATGAAACACCCACCTGTTAAAGACTGCGCGCAGTTAGCATTTAACAATCAAATAATGCGAACGCGAAGCGCGAGCTGATTTTTTAAAAAACATTTTCACCTTAAGAATGGAAATTCTAAGCACTTTTTGTAACTCAAGCAGAATAGGTATATAAGTAGACAATTGATGCGAGCGCGAAGCGCGAGCGAAAAATTTCGAGATTTAGTAATATTTACTGAAAAGGACATATTCATGTTTTGTAAATCATGAAAAGGATGAGTATTAATAATGCGAGAGCAAAGCGCGAGCAGAAAATTTTTATATACGTTTTGAAGTGGTACCTGTTGAAAAGGTACCTGTTAAGGACTGCTTGCACTTAGCCATGAAGGCGTTACATATTTCAACAATGAAAAAATGCGAGCGCGAAGCGCGAGCTGAAAATTTTTGAAAATATCTAAAGAAAGAATGGAAAATTTTAATCAATTTTTGTAATCGTGAACAGGATAGTATATAATTCAACAATTGATGCGAGCGCAAAGCGCGAGCAGAAAAATAATCTAGATTTAGACCTAAAAATGGGCCACTCTGTTCATGTTTTGTAAACAGCCATAGGCTGATCGAGGGCTTTTTACCGTGTTTAAATAAATCAATCAAAATCAATGTTTTGTAAATCATGAAAAGGATGAGTAATAGGGGGTCTTCCTACATTAATAATGCGAGCACAAAATGCGAGCAGAAAAATTGTGATATTGTGATCTGAAACTGGATAATGATTTAAATAGAGAACAAGTTGAGTGTTTGAATAAACATGCGCGCGCGTTTCATATTTAGACCTAGAATCTAGGCATTCTAAATACATCTTTAATCATGAAAACCATGAAACTTTGATATTCCGATCTGAAAAAAAAATAAATTACAGCTTTATATTTCAAGCACTTTGTAGGAAAACTGTAAGGTGGATATGGATCGCACTTAAAAAAAAAGAGCTAAAATTGTCATTATTATTACTTTCAAGTTTTGACATAGGACCGGGACATCCTTACGACATGTCATGAAAATGATGAATATCTTCCTATTCCTCTTGCTAAGCGCGAGATGAAACAAAAGGGATGGAACAAAAATTTAATTATTAAATTAATATCATGTTTATTAATGCCTAATGAGGGCGCGAAATCTGATGATATTATGGTATAAAAACTGGACATTTCACTTTTGTAATTATGAATAGGATGCATCAGTTAATATATATTTAACCATTAATGCGAGCGCAAATCGCGAGCTAAAATTTGTGATAAACTGTCATGAAAAGGGAATTTTAAGTAGTTTGTTGTATAATCAATATTTAAGCATACATGTACATAACTCGCCAATCAAAATGCCAGCGTGCAGCGCTAGCTGATACGTCTTGACCTGAAAAGGGGTATTTTGAAAACTTTATGGAATACACGAAAATAATAGGTACCTGATAAATCAATTTGTAAATCACACAAAATAATGAAAGTTCGATTTCCGAGGTGAAATATGTTTTGTATATTGACTTCCAAACTTAATATTTGAGCTCCATATTGAACAAGAAATCTAAACAGGCAATGCGAGCGCGAAGCGCGAGCGAAAATTTTATATAGTGGCACGAAAAATTCTTTTATTTTCCAAATCTTCCCCTCATCTAATTTTATGCACTCGTCGTCCTTCTCTTCTTTTTCTCCTCTCTTTTCCCTCCTTTTTTCCTTTTCCTTCTTTCTTTCCCTTTTTTTGCTCCGCCAATAGGGGGGGGGGGGGGGGCTGGCCCCCCCCCCCTGAATCCGCCTATGGGGACAAGGGGCGGGAAAATTTGACAAGCAAAAAAAAGGTTATCATCCCAAAAGTACGGTCATCTCGTCCCAAAATACATGTTTTATTTCGATTTAGAATGATGTATTTCTTACCATCATAAAAGACAAAAAATAGTAGGGGGACATTTGATATAGTGTCCCCCTACTATTTTGAGTAGGGGGGACACGTCCCCCCTGTCCCCCCTGGGATTTCCGCCCATGGCGGTATGATAACTCGCTATTTTGAGTGCGGACGGGGAGATCGTCGAACGACATAATGAAACTCGGGGTGGCTATTGTGTCATTCGGTCAGCGACCTCGAATCCCCTCGAATCGCACACTGACTCGGCGATGAGTCAAATTCATTCGGTCGATTCTTTTGTTATCTAGCGGCCTTGCCTCGCAGAACCATAAATAAAACCATGGACCTATCACATTCGTAATAGGTCCATGATAAAACCAAGGAATTGTGAATTGATAAAAATAGAGACGAGGCTCCAGCTATTCATAGGCCTATACATAATATGATTCCGTTGAGTGGCACAAATCCGGTGCTATAGCAGGGGGGGGGGGGGTGATTGAATATACCAAGGAGCGAGGGGTCGTCGCGAGCGAATGTGTCTTTTTATTATCATCATTATAATTTGGGTGCTTAGACCTCAACAGAGAGGAGGTTCTTGTAGCCTACGATAATGCGATAGAGTACCTTACTCTCCTATGTGAGAATATAAGACATTCAAATTATAGTAACGTCAATATAATAGCCTATCATTGTATTAGTGAGCCTTTGAAAGATTGCTTGATTAAAGAAGGTATTCCTGAGTGATACAGATGTGAGATGAACATAGTAAAATAATTATAAAAAACACTGAAAATGTCATCAAAATTGGACAAGGAATAACAATGTTATATGACATTTCAAAATTTTGCATTGATCGGTAAAATAGTTCTATGCATGTCTTCATGAATCTGCTATGATCAAGCTGATGATCTCATATTTATTTTTTGTATTATATTATGATTTCTTTTTCAAATTTCGTCCTCTATATAATATAAGAATGGAGATAAATGATGGATTGACTGTAATGATTTAATGTGTAAGATAACTTATTTTGTTACAAGGGAGATATATCATGCACACATCTATTAAAATATGAAATTATAATGATTCCATAAGAAAAAAAAAGAAAGTGTGGATATCACATCATCCGTCCACTCATTACTTATTAATGACGGAATGCGTATACTATAACTGTTTAAACAAAAATATTGCTATCTTTATATCTTCGTTATTTGTTGAAATTTTCAGCGTTTTTCACTGTGAATTTTGTCTGTTTATACTTCCAGCCCAGAATAATTCCCCTTTAATGCATTTTTAGTGCTTACATTAATGTAACCTCGTCTGTTATCATTAAAAAAATCAAAATAACAGCATGCTAAGGCAATTTGTTGATAATTTTCTCGGGTGGCATGCATTAAAAGTCTGATTTTTATGTTCATTGCATATTCTTACTTTAAGTTCTTTGGTATTGGGTCTCAAGTCCTGGATAAAGAACAAACAATATAATCCCTTTTTCTTCTTCTTTGAATATAGGGTCTAGCTTAGTTCTGGGGAATCATTGTTTTTTAGGGACCCCTTTCGGCTATCATGGGCTATCCTATCAAGGTATTTGGATGGTCGGCAGGCACACACAGACCCTTGGTTTTTACAATTCGCATATAGTGCATAATGCAGAGTCTGAAGTAGTGAGACTAGATTCAGTATGTATTGTAACTTGGCTCTATATTTGACACACAGACAGAGTCTTTGGAGTCTAGTCTTTACCCTAAACCCCGCCCTAAACCTGTTTTAAACTTTGGTTAAAGTGTCAAATATGAACTGTGCTTGCACCATTATTTTGATACCTTTTTCGTCAATTGATATGCTCTTTGTAGGCCCTCATTTCAAACCTGGTGCATCAATCAATCAAACGTTCAGAAACTATATTTGTTTCCTAGCGACTAACAGATATTTTAAAAGTAAAATATTGGTACTTTCAACACATAGGGCCTATTGAATGCCTGAATGGTGGTGATATGTTCGTCTGTATGTTTGGCAAGATGGGAGAAGACAAGTTCAATGCGGCCCAGTGCATAAAGCCAAGCAAAAATCTACTGACGATCGAGTACTATATAGTCGACCATGGACGGACAGCAATCACTTAGGCGTGACGTCATGGACGAATTCATTGTACAAAATGGGTAAAATAACCTTACTTTCCGCTTTTAAAGGGACATCAAAATATCATTTTGGGCGATAGATTTTTTCTATACATACTAATAATGTATAATTGAATCTCGATTATGTAAATATCGATTGCAATTCGATTATGTATAAATTTTTATTGTGTTTTACAATATACCGATTTAAGTTTACCCCTATTTTTAAATGAAATTGACCAAAGGTCTGATTCTGAGAATATACTTTATTTTCTGAGATAAGCCCGACCTTTGATGCAGGAGAATCCACTGACATGGGCCCAAATAAATAGGATTTTTAATTGTTTTTCGTGTTGAGGTATGTATGAATAATCACTATGTGTGTAGTACATAATTATTTTATTCGAATTTTGCCAATTATTTATGCTGTTCTCCACTGTTTATGTCCAAAAATGTGATCGGAAAATGGTTTCGCCATAGAAGTTCATAATACTTTACGTGTAAGTTATAGCGTACCGTACGGCATTGTAAATGTACGTGAAGTATAGCGGTGTTGTACGGGACGATACGGCCATGCCTGCCCGTATCTTCTGTGTACATATTCGCGGTTGTGTGTTGTGGTCATTTCCTTTTTGTGTTGGTGTTGGTTGAGAAAATGATGACCATCATATGGCCCATGTCCATGACATACGTTAATGAGACTGAGAGAAGAGTACGGTACATTCAATAATTGAAAACAAGACCATTATTAACTTCAGTACTGTTTAGTCTCAGTCTGAGTCTTGAGTCGAACCATACTATTAATTATAATAATGTTAAAAGTTAGGTCGGTTAGGAATAGGATATATCTGCAGGTTTCATGACATCTATGGACTGGTTTACAGTATCGGTCACAATTCTTTGACTACCTGTTCATACCTGTTTCACCAGATATTCATTAAAATCCCAGAATCGTGTGCAAAATGTATTGGTGCGCAGATATGGGGTACCATTTTTTTTCAATCTGAAAATGACTGCCCGAAGTTTTTTCCAATAAATTCCTATGTTTCAAATATTTATGAGACATTTGGTACACTTACTCATAATATTAATAACATTAGCTACATGTAGGGGGCATACCTCAATCTGACAAGTGGATATCATGCATGTCCAATTAAAAACTTAAAATTATTTCAAGATATGGCATGTTACGTACTTAGCGTAGGGTGTCCAAAACATTAAAATGCTGAAAAAGTGTATTCTTTTCATGTGGCTATAGATTAACGTTATAAGTGTCTGATTTGGGTTTTAAAAACTAGATTTGTAAATAATGTTAAGTCTGAGTCTAATTCCAAGATTGCAACAAAAAAAAACTTAATAGATGATAAGATCTGTCGTCTGTGCATGGAGTCTGGACTAGTGTGGGTCTAACTGTTGGATCTACATTCATGTACATTGATCTGATCATGAATATGAATAGAAAATGTGAATTACTCTTGGATTGCATACAAAATCTTTTTTTAAATTTTTACCATCATGAAAATGCATTTTCAATTCAAGTTAAAATAAAGTGTCTGAATGGAATTGTAGGCCTACATGTACATATTCTACAGAAGTGAGATTTCTCACTTCTCTCCTAAAAGATATTGTTTTCTGTTAATTGCAAACTTTGAAGGCATATCGGTACTTATCATAATACATGTACATTGTATTAAACAAGGTACATATGCAAATGTTTGCCGAGCAGGAGTTTAACTGAGTGACATTTTAAGACTGGTTTAGAGTTCATGTAGCTCACTTGCATGCATGCAGAAATAAAAAATATGTTGTTGATGTTGCATGATGAATTCAGTGAATAATAAAGTGTTGTTCAATTTGATTTGCTATACATGTAGTAAAAAGTAGCTTGTACATGTAAGTACTAATAGCTCGTCAAAGTCATAACATTGTCAAGGATGGTTCTGGTAATTTTTCATTTGTTTAGAACTTAAAATATTCTTGATTTCACAGCAAGTTCAATCAATGTACATGTACATGTAGTTGATTGCAATTGACTTGTCAGTCTTTTCCCTTCAGCTTGTTGAGAAAGTTATACAATTTACATAATATGTCATGCTTGAAGTGCGCATGCAGTTCATTAGAAACCATGTTGGTTCTATCAACATAATTCGGAAACCAACCATTTACCTGACAAGGCTGTTTTTGCTCTATTTGAAGGTTAATTTGTTCAAAATGAAAAGTCCTGAAGTGTCAGGGTTGAAATTCTGTCATTTCAAAGAACAAGAATATTATCAAAAGGGAAGTTGAGTAGGACCTTCAACTTACCTGGACATTTCAATTACATGTAAACAGAATTACAAAGTAATGAGAAATACAACAATTAAAAAAAATAATGAAAAGGGAGAGCTCACAATGCTCCAATTTGGAAAGTGTTTGGAGAGTTTTGTTTATATCACATACATACAGCAGGTTCCCTTGGTGAAAAGTAAATAGATATTAACAAATCCATAATAAATCCTTGATTTTAAAAAGAGAGTTTTGCATTTTGCATTCATTGTTCTCTCCTGTAATGAACCATCATGTGAACTTCTGTAATCCATGTCTCATACATATTCATTTTGAAGAAAAGACTACATGTAGTGATTTTTTAATCATCGCTCAATGTAAATGAAGCAGCAGGAGGGGGAAGGAATGTCATAAGGTTACCATTGAGATGTACACGTACATATTAATTTGTTTATGAAAGATAATTTATCCCTGTAGCAAATGTTATTCCTCTTCATGTGAAGAATATTACAAGAATGGTCAATGTTGATTATTACTGTACATGTAAGTGCCACTCAAGGATAGTTTTATTATTATTATTATTTTTTTCTTTTTTACATACATGTTGTTTGCCGGTATTAACTAGTAGAATTTGCAAGGGAATTTTTGAGTGGGCTAGGTTTAAAAAAAGGCATACTGCGTTTGAGTACGGTAACTGAAACTACCTACATGTACATGTACGTATACCTGTTCATTAAAAGTAATGATTATTTTATGGTGGTGTTATTTTTCTGTGAACTTTGAAGGAGTACTGATAAGATAGTCTCATTTTCATATGTGATTGTGTGTGTTTGTGTGATTGATTTTTGCAATATTGTCATATTGTGTTTAAACATTCCACATTTCATGAGATAGACAAGCAAGCATTATATTTGTGGATTTATTCACATCCGGGTCACCAACCATGTCCTGTCAATAGTTCACATGGGTTACCGTTAGTGGTTAATTGGTTTAAGAGCAGTGTAACATTTCTGCTTGAAACTATTCCTTTGAAAATTTCCATTTCTTTTTGTTAATGTCAAGTGTTTAAAATTGAAATTGATTCATTTTTTTATGGGTTGAGCTTCGTTTACTCTGTCAACTTTTAGTGTCTTGCAATATGCACAATATTTTGTGTGATTTTGCATAGTGTATTGAAGTTTGTAGCCTTCTAATATCTTTAGACACATAAGAACAAGAAAATGTCATACTCATAAATTACTGGGCTTACTTGTAAACAGGGCCAAAGTATCAATTGGGCTTGAGTTACACCATGTATCCTGCTAGATAGGTTACACCCGGGACGACATTTATAGCACTGTCTAAACTTGTTTTCAAAGAATGTTATTTCTCCATGCCCTCACCCCCTCCTTCACAAATGTTTGCATTAAATTACAACCTAACAATGACCAATAATTTTTAATTTTGTTCAATGTACATGATGTACACTACCCACTATCAACCAGCAAGGGTTTATTTCCAATTTGTCAATGCTAATTCGTCCCAATTGCCAACTCGTCTACTATCATTTGGTCTACCATCAGTTCATCCACCAACCACACGGTCTAATTGCCTATTCATCCACTCACCATTTCGTCTAATAACCAGTTGGAGTTGGTTCAATATCCATTAATAGTCCATATACATGTACCATTTGGTCTAATAAGACTGAGTGTTAATTGTGCAAAATGAATGAAAATAAAATGGATATGAGACCAACTGGTTATAAGACGAGATGGTCATAGACAAAATGGTGATTAGACCAAGTGATTATTGTACCAAATGGTTATTGGACCAATTGGTTGTTATTAACTTAGTTGTTATACAAAATGTTGATGGACGGAATGGCATTAGACCAAATGAAAAAAGACCATGTGGAGAGTGGACGAGTTGGCAGTAGATGAAGTGCCAATTTAGCCCAGCAAGTACCATTGTTTGACATTTGCAATCGATCATAAATCTTGTATTGTAGGGTTTCTGCCTCTCAGCTCTCATCCAAAGGAGTTGAATTTGTGTGATTTATTTATGAGAATGGAACATTTGACATCATGAGTATGTCACACAGACCCACTTAGAGTTAAAGCTGAAATGCATGGTACTGCACCAGATCTGTGAAATCATGTTAATGAAACCTTTGTCACCCTTGACCAATTTTACACTTAGAATCATTTCACATACATTTTCATTACAGTAATTTTTACGGACGTCCATAAATAAACGACTGAAATATTTGCATCTGATTGGAGAAATGTTTTGATTACGGTATTCATTTTACAACCTTAATTTTTAGAAATAAAAAGTCAACAGTACGTACTTGTACATGTATTTGAGTCATCCATTTTATTCACATGTACATGTACAATTTCAGATCAACAACTATAGAAGTATGTATTGATCCAAAAGCAATAGTTGCATTCTGCCCTTTGCTCATGTAGACCTTCATGTATGAGTTAACCAAAGTTTCTTAATATATTACATATAGGATTTGTGCATACCGACCTCACCTTGCATATTGATAATAATGTAACATTTTTAAAGCTGGTTCCATGCTTTTAATTAAGGACAGAAGTAATGGAAATTGGTTCTTAAAAGGGTCAACCATAGCTGGAATTGACCTTTAAAAATTCTTCAGTTTAAGATTGTGGTGTGTGTGTTATTGGTGGCATGGTTGCATCTTGGAGGTTGCATTGCCAGATGCCTTTAGGTTCCTTTCAAAGTAGGTCTGCTAAGGAATGTGAGAGCCCCCAATTCCCAGAGGTCAATGTCTTCTGAGTTTGACCTTTAGGTTGACCTTTTCCCTCCCAGGATCTACCAGTTGTGAACATATTTCAGAGCTCAAATAATGAGTAGCCTTAATACCTAAATGTAGACTAAAAGAAATGAGGTGCTCACATTGTTGTTTCAGAGAACATTTATTTCAGTTAATTAATGTTTTTGTTTTTAATACTACATGTAGTAATATTAATATGTAATATTAATATGTAATAGTATATAGTTATAGTAATTTTTATACAAGTCTATGCTTTTACCAGGGGAAAGGTAATGTATGCTCACAGAAAGTCAATCTAGCCGATGAATACATGTAAATATCAATTTAATCCAATGAATGATTTGTTTGTACATACATGCAAAAAAAAAAAAAAAATCCCCATTCTTTTTTGGGGGGAGGGGGGGTCATTTTTATTCATGCACCAGTATGACTGTATGCCATCGCACAATACCAAGTAATAATTTTAGAACAACTAAAAATCAGGACATTCCAAAGATCACATTTCTCAGAAAACGGGTTCAGTATTATTTCTATGTTGGACTATTTTTTGGCACTCTACTTGAAATGGAGATGGTTAAAATATATGATCATAGCTAAAAGCAATTTTTGGTAATATCACCTTTTGAACCGTATTCCTATCTTATGAAAATTCCCACTATCTATTATCCTAGAGGGTTGTCTTTGAAGTTTGAGTACCAGTATTTTATGTACTTCTAATGAAATTGGAGATTGAAGAAGTTATGGGCCTGATTTCAGTTCTGTCAGGTGAAATACCAATGACATTTTTTTGTTTCCAAAATATGTAGGCCTATATTCCAAAAAAATGAGGGGGAAAATGATAATGGACCTTGTTTTCCTCAAATACTAAGAATTGTTTTTCGGTTTCATAAAAATTTACCCCACTTTTTATATCCTGATACTTGGTCTCTTCATATTGGGTACCTACATGTATGGATATGTTTTTAACTTTTATCACATTGAATCTGACAAATTTTAAGTGGATTGCTCTTTTTGAAAAGTAAAATAAAGTTGTTTTTTTTTAGTTTCAAAGAAAGCTAATGGTGACCACTGCATACATGTACATGTACAATGTACATGTATATGCATTGCATGTAGACGTGTTAAAATTCTCTGAGATTCGTTAGGGGTTGTCCTGGCTGAAAAATTATTAATCTGAATAAAATTTACCAAGGGAAACGCTGAAAATCTGATAACAAATAAAGTTATTGAATTTTGAACTTAGGCAATATTGTGAAAATCATTTACATATAAATGTAATAGGCATACATGTATGCACACCATCATCAATACATGGATATGCAGTAGGTTTGCTGGTGATATCATTGATGATATTTGTAGGCCCTGATACATGTATACAATATATAAAGTCCCAAGTCCTAAAGCAGTATAAAAAAAAAGAAAAGAAAAAAGCAGGATGCATTATGCAGTGCCTACATGTAAATGTACATACATGTACATGTAATACATGCATGTATACAATAAACATGTACATGTATGTTATGCTTGTGATGTTTTCGATTTGTACATGTACATGTATACAGTGCACGCATGTGCAATATTTGTTTCATGTGCCTTTACTCCTTTGAATCATTCATGCTCACATAAAGACAAACAAAACCTTGAATGAATTAACCAACAATGCCATGTTTATCCTTCAGCTTTTGTGGTTAATACCATGGACCTTTATATCTTGTGTGTTTGTACATACATTGTACTAACATTGTACATGTACATGTACGTGTAGACCCATGTTACTATTAAAAAAACCTTCATGTACATAGCCTACATGATGTAGGCCCTGTTCTCAAGATGGTTCCCTTTCCTGAATTGCCATCAATGTTAAAGCTGTTTCATACATGTTCATTGAATGAAAGGTTGTTTATTATTTGAAATGGAAATTGGAAATTGAATTTTTATTCATTTACATGTACATGTACTTTCCCCCTTTTATTTTATTTGTATCCTTCATATTCTTAACATTTTTTTAGCATAAATCAAGGGCAACGGTATGGGGGAGGGATAAGAGTGGGCTGTAGAGTCGAGGGTAGAAATGTAGTGTTTACTGTATTTTAGTTTCTTTTCAGCTACATGTATTGTATAATACCGGTATTGTTGTATTGTTCATGTACTATCATGATTAACAATGACACATTAATTTGTGTAGAATAAAAATGAATTTATTTATAAAACACACACACAAAAGTACATTACCCATCCTTGATCAAGTGTATGTGTTTTGTATGGTTTTGAAATAAAAGGAAATAGTTTTACAAGTATTTTGAGGATTTCCCCTTGGACTTTGCTTCATTTGTACTCGTGTGTACAGGTGTAGATGGCATTTGTTTCTTTATCAACATAGAGACCAATCATGTTGCGTGCATCGTATACATGTATCGACCTTCAGAATTTCTTGGCAAATTATTTCAACATGCAGAGTCATTTTCAGAAAAGTTCTTTATTAATAGGCCTACTCACGTACACTGTACACATAATCTCAATGTTTATAGTGGATCATGACAATGTTGTGCATGACAGTCTACAGTGTTAAAGAAAGCAAACATTACATGTAGAAAGCATAATTATAGGAAATATGCATCCAAGAGTGCTTACAAATCAATGCCAACATCTGAGTTGTGATGGTCTCTGATTCTGAATCAACTAATCGCTTTCTTCCTCCATTGCCGATACACATGACACTGCATTTCAAATCAGTCCCGTGCATGCGTTTCCATGTCCTGTGCGTAGTTAGAGGTGCGGCATGAACATGGGTTGGCATAACTTTCTCATTGCTGAACAGGGATAGTGCCCCTATCAAATGTACTGTGTGGTAGAAGAAATATGAATCTACATCAGCTTGTGAATTGCAAATATGTGCTTTCAGTTTCTGTTTTATTGCCTATACATGTACATGTATATTAAGGGAATGCATGTACATGTAGAGATGCATAACTTGAGAAGATGCTGGATGCACTTTAGCCTGTTGGCCTTCATGCTGTGCCTACATGATATGAGGGGCTTTTTTAATTCTCTTTTGTATATTTTTTTGTACTTGTAAGTCAACACATTATTGAAATAATGTTAATTAATTCATCAATTAATTGTATTTATTCTTTATAATTCCTTTCACACCACGCATATTTCACAACCACCCCTGATTGAACGTTGATTTTGGCCACATACAAGTACATGTAGGTGTGTATGGGAAGCACAGCAATGACAGCATACATCATGTAGGCCTACATGTATTTTTATCGATAGCAGAATATAATGTCCAACATCATAACATCCTGTGTACACATGTATATCCCAAAATTCCACACAGAAGTGCACCAGATTAATGAAAAACTGACCAAAATATTACTTGGACATAGCCACATTTTTTCTTCATTTTAATTGAAATGAACAATCATGGACTTGGGTCTTATACTCGCATACAGACACGATACGCATTTTCTAACCTGTCAGCAGTACTGAAGCACAAAGGAGTTTGTGCTTGTGATGAATTTATGGAGGTCATGATAATAGACCAATTATGAACATCCAAACCCAGATTGGTTCCAGTATCCCTCTGAGTGCTCATGCAGAAGAGGTCAAAATCAGAGAGGTTTTGACTCAAGTTTAAAGGACAAGTGCCCCCTATCATCGAATTTAAAGGACAAATCCACCATAACTTCATATTGATGCTGTGTAATGCATAACATAGAAAAACCTTCTTCTCCAGTAACATCAAATGTATGACTCCCCCCTTTGATATTACATAAAGATCATTAATCAGCTCGCCCATTTACAAAATTTCATCTCTTTGTAATGCTTTTTTTTTTGCAACAGATTTGAATGAAATTTTGTAATTGTCGTATTTGATTTTAACTCTGTTTGATATTCAAATGAAATTATTAGATGGATTTTTGATAGCGTTTTTTTACCAGTGGATACCGGTACTTCATTCAATATTATAGCAAGGGATTCAGTATTATGTATCTTGTCAGCATGGAAAAAAATTAATGTTTTATTTTCAGGGGCGACTTTTCACAATCTGTTGCCTAAATTTGGATAAGCTTTAACATTGCAATGAACAGCCTGGATTTTCCAGGTTTTTTTTATTTTCCAGGACTATTTTGAGCATTTAAGGGGCAAAATCGCCCTGAGCCCCATGTCATTTTTTTTTTTTACTTCTTGTGACAAATAATGTTAAAGAAAAAAAAAAATGTACACTGCCAAATGCAGTACAAATATTAATCTGCAAATAAATTGAAATTCACCTTTAAAGTTTGCCTGTTTTTACAATATTACTACAGAGACCAAAGAGAGACTTTTTACTGTCTCCTGGATGGGAAGACTAGGATAATTGTTCTTTAGCTCTTTTGTCAAGTTGAAATTAATTTCTGTATGCGCTGAAGTAGAAAACCCTCCTCATTTCAAGTTTTCAGGCGATGGTATTGTTACCTGGAACCGATTTTCACAATAGGGTTTAACCTCGAACCGGGGTATATATGTATGCATCCATTTTTCTTTTCATTCAATACAAATGTGTCATCTCTGAAATTGCTGTTTATTATGTGCTTGAGGGGAAATGGACACACAAAGCATAAATAGTGGAGAACTTTCCAGGAAATTACAAGTGTTGCAGATATTGATCTTATTTATGATTGCGATTGCCTTGGGTTTTCACTTCTTGACTGTGCTACTGCTTGCCTTCAGTGTTCACCTATTGACTCCTGCTTTATAGTCGGTTTTCATCAGACTTGGGGTGTGTTCAATGTCGATTTTCAATTTTAAACAGCAACATGAAACATGTTTAAAAACTCAATCGCAAAAAAATGAACACAAACACGATCAGCGGTGCACTGTTCAGTGTCAAAAATATAAAGCCATGTTGATCGTCTTTAAATTTCCCACTTTCGCAGTTTGACCCATCACAAGAAGGGTTAGTTCTGGCTCCGATTTGTGTAGCCTCCCACTGCGAGAGCAAATTTAAAAACGTTTTGAAAACTCAGTTGTGTTCAATGTCGCATTAGCGATGCTCAAGTTCGTAAAATTTGAGCTGATCGAGTTTACAAACGCATCTTTTTGGACGTTAAAATTTTCCTCCGAATCATGATTTGTAAGACGTTTACTTTTACAACCGGGAATAGAGGACATTAAAGACACCCTGTTTCTCATTAAATCCGTGTCTTGTAATCACGTTTTCAAGCATGATCCATATTGCCGTTTAAATTTGAAAACCGACATTGAACACACCCTTGGTTTAATACAGGTACACCATAAAATGAATATAATAGGGACAGCGGATGTTATTATCTATGATGAAGCCATTTAATTGAAGTTGGATGGAGGTCATTTGAAGGAATATCTTCCTTTATTTCCTTAAAAAAATCAGAGCAAAGAAAGGCGGGGGGGGGGGGAGAATGATAGAATTATATAAAAGGGACAGCGGATGTGATTATCTATGATGAAGCCATATGATTAAAGTTAGATGGAGGTTATTTGAAGGATTATCTTTTTATTTTCTTCAAAAATGTAATTAGAGGGGTAGAGCGATATAAACCGGATTTGTGGAGTATAATGCTAAGAATTGTCAAGCTAAAGAAAGTAATGCAGTTAGAAGCCATAGTGTATTGTTTTAAAGTCGAGCAAATCATTAAAAAAAGAATGCTTTAATATTTTGCTATGAAATATAGTCTATGTTGTACTTGTAAACCAGAATTTTATGGCTGAATATTACACCAGTATTCATACATGTACAAACAAACACTCGGTTTTGAGGGAATCTGTTCAAATATATTTTACGATTGTTACCCAAACCTGAATTTATCATGAAAAGGAATGTAGGCTTTAATATGAACAATGCACCTCCAAGTCATGTGTTCATCCCTTTCTTTAATTATCATTGCCATGCATTGTGTGTGTTGTGAACTCCATCAATTGGAAAAAAAAAAGATGAGGATCTCTAAAAATGTACATACATGTACAGTGTATATGTAAAGTAGTTTTTCCTTGCATCTTCTTCACATCTTGTATGCTGATTTTTTTTTTATATACCGAGGCGTGAACCTGGAAAAAATGCTGTGTAGAAATCAGGTGTTAGTCTTCTGCTTTGAAGGTAGACAATTATTCTGACAGGCTTCTCAGAAAAATTGTTCCAAGTCACTGTTCACTGGCGAATTGCGTTATTAGAAGTGCTTGGGTGAATCCAGACTGTACCTTTTTTTAACCATGCCCTGAAGCCGGTTGGAGCCCTGCTGCTACGTCTCTTCTCCAGAGCTGATGAGCGAGCCAGCAGAGGTATTGTGCCTTGAGAGATGGATACTCTTTGCTCCTTGGAAAGGCGTGGTGTACCATTGGTCCTGATTTATTGCTATCTCTGATCGGTGTATGGGTTTCGTTTCCGCTGCTTTGGATTTGTACCTTATGTGGAGGTGTTTCTTCATCATTATCTTCAGCTTCACGATGATCTTGAGGAAGTTTAATGAGATTCTAAATATATTTATTCCAATCATTGTACTGGTAAGCATTCTCAAAATAGGCTTACATGTATATTGAAGGTTTAAATATAGTAGGTCCTTTGGTTTCAGTGAGTTCGAAATAGCATTGTGGTTGTATGGCTGTCGACTTGATAGATGAGGGGCTTCACTGTTTGTTGTAGCCTACAACAGTGAGGGTGCAGATCAACTGCTGATCATGAATGCAGAGAACCGCATACTTTCTACATGTGGCTTGTGAACCGCCTTAGAGTAGCATGTAAGTTGCCCTGATTAAGTTCAGAATTATGAGTTATTTTTTGTCGGAAAATCGATCAGACTTTGAAACTATTGTCACTCACATACGCCTCCTTGTGTGTGCAGTTTTAATAGTTGCTTCTATTATTTGGTAGTCAAATATGCTTTTCACACTGCATTTCTTAACCCCATACTATTTGCTTAGCCGGGATTAACGCTTTAGCCCCGGACTATCACACAGATGAATATTGATGATTTTACCATACAGAGCGGGATTAACATGCAATTACAACTTCTGTGATTGGCTAATGCTTAGCCCCACTTTTCCTTAGCCCAGTTTCGTTTCACACTGCATCTCTCAGCACCGCAATTGTGGTGCTAGCACCACAATAAGCCGGCTAACCCTGCTTTTTTGCAGGCCAGATAGTATCGTACTATTTACAGTGCTAGCCCACTTTGCTAAAAGTGTGAAAACGAAGTGGGCAAAGCTTAACCCCGGGAAATTGGAGGGGCTCTTAGCCCCACCAATCTCCCGGGGTTAAGGAAAAAAAGTGCAGTGTGAAAAGCATAAAAGTAATCTTTGCCAGGATTAAAGTAGGTGAGGTTTTGTAGGCATACATAGTAGACAGTGAACTCACAGACCAGACCTTGTACACAGTCTGTTATTATTTTGAACACCAAGGAAGGAGTGACTTCCTGTGCTCTGTATGGTGAATAGAAATGCAATATGTACAAGAGGCTTGATTGCTCCACAGGCACTGCAAGAAATAATAATATAGGAAGATTTTTTTGTCAGGGAACTTTAATTTTCAAGTAAAAACTCTACATCCAATGCTGTAAATTAAAAAAAATGCACTATAGTCTTATTCCATTGATTTTTAAAAATCTTTAACTTTCCCATTCAAATTGGCTGATTTTTATATTTTAGTAAACAATTTGTGGCAAATGTCAGTCATATAGATATGCATTGATGAAACCCTCAGAGCATTTCATGAACAATTTTGCTGGTGCTTTTCACAGACTAATTTGCTCTCTTAGTCAATCAGATGCCAAGATTTCATTAGTCAGTGAAAATCACAATTTATGTAATGAAATGCTTCCATGGTGTTGCCAATTCGAATACTGTATGAAGCAAAGATCTAGTTAGACTTCAAACAGTTCCTGCCCTGGATGGGTTATAATTCACATCAAACAAAGCCCTGTCACACATTGCTGCTTTTTATAAACCATGTCTGCCTCATTCTCAAGATCTACATGTATCTTTGACTGTGTCAGATGGCCGAAATTGCATCTTTGAATGTGTCTGCTTTGACAGATGGCATGGATCATCTGTAAACTTTGAGATCCTTAAAAGTATGTGTACATGTATGTCTGTAAACTCTTTATTAACCCAGCTGAAGAATGTATTTTAAAAAGACCAACCCTAATCATACCAAGGAGCTTCCAACACATCATTATTGAAGTCTGTATGTGACAGAGCCCTAAAATATACGAGGATCAAATGTTTGTATATTGATCATCGATCCTGTTGATTGATGGGAGATCCAGGGTTCCCCTTTTGCATGTTTACAGTCTGGGACCCGTTGCAGAAAGAGTTGTAATCAATCGCAACTCTAAAAAATTTGATTTTCAACCAATGAACAGTGTGCATTTGGGACTTGCCTTTGATTTTTGACTTGCATTTATAATAAAACGCAGCTCTTTCTGCAACGGACCCCTGGTTGGTTTGTCTGAATTATCATGAAGAGGAATTATTAACTCAATGGGTATCATGAAAAATATTGTACATTTTCAGGGTTACTATTCACAACATACTGCCTAAATCTACAACATTGAATGAGCTTACAAGTGAAGAGATTTTCCGCGGCTTTTGTTTTTGTCCAGGTCTCTTGAGCATTTCCAAGGCGAAATAAGCCCTCTGTAATCTTTCCCTTATTAGTATCATAAATGTATTCAATTTCTGTCTTTTTTAGTATCCACCCATGTACCAGTAGTTCTTGTGGGAAAAAGCTCACTGATGCAGTGTGTTCCAAGGGTATCTTCCCAGGGATATATTCACAAGGGCCCTTTCCATTCTTCATTTTCCAGGAGAAGAAGTGTTGTAAAGTGATCTGTAGGTCCATTTACATGGGCCTACTCTACCTACAATGTACGTGTTGGCCTACATGTTCTGTCAAAGGCTGCATCTTCAAAAAAGTTGGTCAGTCAGGATGTGCAGGTCTATGCATGATCTATTTTAAAAATTGAGGGAGACGGTATCTTAGATGATACATTTTCCCTGGAGCATTATTTAGGTATCTGCATGTAGATTTGTCTTCATTCTTTGTGTCCCTTTGTTCATCAGCTACCGTAGTTCTATTGTCAAAGGGGATGAGCCTTGAAAATTCATACAAGAAGACTTGTGATGTAGCCCAAGATATTTTTAGTTAAAAGTAAACCCCTCACTGCTACTCTTACAAGCACCAAGTCCAAGTAATGAGTGCTTGCTTTACATGTACTGTGCAAAATGTCTATGCAGATAGGAAGTTTGTCCATGATTCAGAATCAAATCACTCATTCAGATGTTACATAAAATTCAATGATGTATATGTATTTTACCATCCTAAAGTTTAGACAGTAGACAATACAAGACAATTGACTATAATTGTGATAGGATACCACTCTACTTTTAGAATGATTCTTTTGGCAGAAATGCTTGTTTGTGTTGCATGTTTTGTTCTGTATAATTGAAAGAATATTATGATAAAAATTATAATGAAAAGAAGAAATATTCCTCTGATACCTACATTGTACATTTAATAGAAAATGACATAGCAGCTGAAATGTTTGGCATTTGATTCAAAGTTTGTGGAGTTACAATTGAATTGAAAAAAAAAAAATTGAATTGAATTGAACATGTAGTTTATGACTATTTTGAAGATTTCAATATCTTACAGCACCCATACTCTAATTCTCAGGTGCTTTATTGTATTATAATTTTCTGATGATTTTTAGGCAGTTCCTTCCACAATTCAATTTTTTTTATAACTGAGTGTCTTCATTTATCTGGACTGTATTGGCTCTGTACATTGTAGGTTCATACCTTGATCTATGTACAGTACTTGAAGCTGCTGCATGCCTGGATATTTAGGGTGTGTTTATGCTTCCATTGCGAGGACAGAATCAGCGTTTTCAAACATTGATTCAAAACGCCGATCGTAAACGTGGTTCTGGGAGTGCTGTTTATGCTTAACTTTTCAGAGGCGAAATCACGATCTCCAGCTGGCTTGGCATCGTAATTTTCGTTGAGCAGGAAAGCGAGGTCAAATTGGGCGCGCCCTTTTTCGAAAGTTTTTTTTTTCCGAGTGTTGTTATGGGGAAGGTACGTCGACTGTTATATAAACATCGAACAATGCATGGAGCTTCTTGACATATAATTTCCACCATGGTGAGGATAATATTGAGAAAAAATAGAGAATATCAAATTATACATAATAAAATAATAAAATATCTATTTGTTTATGCTACTGGGGCATCTGGCGATGTCTCCTCATTATGACTCATGTTCCATTTTTTTTTTGTAGATCCCTCAACATTCATCGTGATGACAAAGTGGAAGAGTAATACTAGTAATAGTACTTAAATCAATTATCACACATGCAAAACAAGGGAGATGAGAGGTAATTCCGTGGAGTAATGCGACTGTATTTGCCCGCGGATTTTCATCTCACCGGAAGCATGTACCAAATGATGTCATTTAAACACGTTTACGATCGTGGTTCTGTTTATACTTCCCCAGAAAGCCTGATACTGGTCAAACGACATTTACAAACGCACCTTTTTGTGAGTTTACGATCGGCGTTGTGAAACGTCGTTTATTAAATGAATGTAAGCATGGACGCAACCGTGTTTTGGACTAATCACGTATGGAAACGCTGATTCTGGCCTGAAAAGTGGAAGCATAAACACGGCCTTAGACAATAGCTGAAGGAGAGAGAGAAAATAGGAGGGAGAAAGTGCTTTCATACCAGCCTGATCACAATAATTCATGTAGTTTTTGTCAAGCCTCAAAATATGCAATAATGCAATAATTTTTTTTGCCAATCCGATTCAAGAATTTCACATTTCCAGATGAATTCCTGCAAAATAACATTGGGCATTTCTATGTTCATACATCTTTCTAGAAATAATCTATTCAGAAGCGCATGAGAATGTGCATGTGTTATCCCAGGGGCCCGTTGCATAAAACTTTTTACCTGAGAAAACTCAGGTTGTTTTTACCGGAGTTTTTGCCCTGTGTTAAAGTCAATGGCAGAAATCAGACTAACCTTAGTTTTCAGTTTTTACCAGAGTTTTCTCAGGTAAAAAGATTTATGCAACAGGCCCCAGGTGTAGCTCGAGCTACCTTAGTTTTGAGTGAGCAAAAAGACACGAGCATTTACATCTTGCTTCCTGGCATCCAGAATTCAAGTAATTTGCTTTCACACTGCAGAAATTCCGGACTTTGGAAAAATCCCTGCATTTTGTTTTCAAAATTATTAAAGTGCCTTCTAATCTTGCATGTGTTTTTTTTCTGGGATATTAGTTAGATGTGCAAGTACTTTTCTTCTTTTACACTGGCAGAGTATTTGGTATTTGGTAGAATTTCCAATCATAAAATGAGTATTTTCTATTGTAGAGATGGTATGAACACACCTTGATCTGCTCACACTTATGAAGGCTGATTTCATGGGACTGCCTGTAGAAGGCCATGCCAGGGGTAAAAGATGTTATCCATTGTAGCTCGGTCAAGGAGCCTGCTGCATGTTTGGTAGTCTGCAAACACAGACTCATATTTTACCCACTAATAAATAACAGGTCTAGAGTAAAGACTAGACTCCAAACACTCTGTCTACGTCAAATAAGAGCCAGCCACAGTACACAGTGAATCTAGTCTCACTAATTCAGACTCTGTATTATATGTGAATTGTGAAAACCAGGGGTCTGTGCCTGCAGACTACCTTTTTTTTTGCTCTCCTAATCATACCTTCATGCCTACATACATGTACATGTAGACTTCCTGCGTGTATTCTCTCAGTTTGGTGTGCTTTGTACATAAAATATGTACAGCATTTGTGGATTTCATGCAGGTTTATATTTATTTCCAAAAGATTTGTAAAATTTCTTATTGATATTTCAATTTTGATACTGTTGAATTGTACACCTGAATGTTATTTCAAGCAGGTCTTTGATATCCATTGTATGTTGGATACTTGGATTACATACATACTACATGTACCAGTTTTCATTTCTTTTAATATTTTATTGAAATTAAGCCTTTACATGTATGTTCCTTTGGTATACAATACATACATGTATTTATAAAAAGTATTATTATGTGGCAGAAGTGTGACACATTTAAGTATTTTCGACAACAATCTAAACAATGTTTTTATACATGTAAATCTTTCACTTGACAAAATGGAATTTGAGTTTCTCTTTGGCTACAGTACCCAAAGATTATGATTTTTTTTGGTTTCATAATCTCCCATGTACAATTGGCCTACATGTACGTACTCTTGTTGCTTGTTAATAGTATTGCTGGTTTATGAAATCATCAATTTTGGC
Source organism: Lytechinus pictus (assembly GCF_037042905.1). Taxonomy (NCBI): domain Eukaryota; kingdom Metazoa; phylum Echinodermata; class Echinoidea; order Temnopleuroida; family Toxopneustidae; genus Lytechinus; species Lytechinus pictus. The sequence continues at coordinate 31,401,414 of NC_087255.1, read as the reverse complement.
TGTGTCTAAAAATGCAGTGTAAATGGTCAATTTTGAAGGTAATTAGCTGCAAAACCATGGACATTTGAAATTTGCTTGAAGGCAACATGCAGAGACCTAAATTTTGATATGTTATATTCAACCTATTATTTCAAGGTCACTCGGGGTATGACAAGGATATTCATTATCTCCCTTCTTGTTTATTTACTTGTAATAACATTGCTTACATGTATGTGATTGCATGTTTGATTCGAGCTTTAACTTGAAATTGTCTTGAACTCACCTCATGTGTATGGCTGTGTACAGTAGTAGTTCAGAGTTGGAATGATAAATCAAAAGAGATTTTGACATTTACTGGGTAAACAATGGATGGTTTACATGATTTACTATGCCTATCCTAGTGCTAGAACCAATTTCAAATTGTAGGCGTCACTGTGCAGACCACGTACCAGTACGTCTACATGCAATTTGGGGGTAAATTATGGCATTGTTTACTCAGATAATTTTGTGCTTAGATTGTACAAACGTACAATGTACATGTACGTTTGTTTTAATAATTTATAGGTTTTCAGAGTATGAAATCTGTCCTTTGACAACCATAAATGTATTTTATTGTGGTGTTTGTGAAGTACGTGTACTTGTAATGAGAGAGAGGGGGGGGGGGGTTGCACCTCTTATTAAAAGCAGTTGTACTGTATACATGTATGTGTATTACTTTGCCGGTCGGCCTACATATACATGCAGAACCAAGCGAGGGTGTCGTAGACAGGAAGTTGGCTCTTGTTTTTGTAGGTGAATTGATGCATGTGAAAGGTTTTACCGACAGACCCTGCATTTCCATGGCAACGTAAATTCCCTTGATGACACTCTTGTTGCATGTTAATGTCCATCACAAAGAGCTAAGAGTCATCATATATGCTTTTCACACTGCTCATATTTTCCTTAACCCCAGGAAATTGGTGGGGCTAAGGGGAGGTCTATGCTTTAAACTTAAATTGAGATAGAGAGAGGGCACAGATTTTGATTTGATTGACAAATGAAATATTATTGTTTTTGACATATATATGTATGAGAAATAATATTTCTGCTGATTATTTTTTGCAAAAGTTGCATACATGTTTGTCCAATTATACATTTCATTCATTCAAGTTTTTTTTTCCTTTTTAAATCTCCTCTACAGATGATGAAGTTGTACAAGCTAAATGCATAACATTGTGGAGCTTTGCATTTGTTCGAAACTTTCAAGTAAGTTTTTTACCTTTTATCTTATGTTGTTTTCATCCAAAAAGGAAGTATTTCTTTTTTAATTTTCCAGCTCATTATTTCTCTTGATTTTTTCTTGTTTATCCGTCAGTTGGATAAATGGTTTTGTTTTGCATTTTATTTTCTAAAGTGAGCAAAACAGAAAATTATAAACAAGCTTTTTCATTGCTTGATAGGAATAATCCAAACATATTTTTTGTTATTTAGCATTTTTCTTAATCATTCAGCCATGAATGGCAGTAGCATCATGAACAGAAACAAGCTTAAAACAAACAAAATCATAATTAGTTATCCTGAGTTTGTTATTGACTCAAAGAAGAGCACAATACATGTATGATGAATATTGTGGTTTTCCTTTATTAATATTTTTCTAGTTTCAGTAGTTTTGTGTGTTTAAAATGCAAAGTTTGACCCCATAAGTACATAACTTGAAGAATATTTACTTTGGAAAAATTGTAGGCCTTATACTTTATGATTTGTTGTAAATGTTTGTTAAAATGATCTTTCTTCAGTGAAACATTGTGGCTTCACTACAATCTTGTTAAATTCATTGAACATTCGTGTTGACAACTTCCCAGTCTAAAATTTCTTGCCTTCTAAATTACCCGATGATGGATGATTGTAGCCACATGAACCCTGGGTAATTTAAAGTCGTCCCTGCTGTCATGCCCAGCATTGGTTACCCACTTTTTTGTGTACCTGGGGAGTGTTTCATAAAACAAAAGTGTTGCTCTCACCAATCAGATGCAAGAATTTCCATAGCTTATAACAATAGTCGGTGAAAATCACTATTTGTTTTATGAAACACTCCCCAGATTGTGTAAGTGGAAAAGTCCCTGGAAATTATACGGCATTGGCAGGGTTAATTTCCATCTCTATTTCCTTCTTGGTTGAGGGTCGTTTTAATCAATCAACAATTTATTTGGATAAGAGGGGCATCGTTAAGGGCCACGGATTAGAAGTCATGTTGTGCAGATCCCATCAGCATCGTAATACTGTTCTACTTGCCTTAGATTAAGATCAGTTCATTTGGAATTATTTTCAAGGTTCTTAAATTTTGCCTGGATTTTTCAAGTGTAAGTGGTAAGCAACTCAAATAAGAGCTTTCCTTGTGAGGTAGTTTTGTATTTTTTTTTAGCATTCTTGCTTTTCAGTTTCTTGTGGTCGAGAATGGCTGGACAGACAGTGAGTGTTTTGATGTTTGTAAAGTTATGAATGAATTACAAATGACTCCAATATTGAGTGCAAAATTGCTTCGTTTTTATAGAGAAAAATCAACAGTACTAGAGCCTATAAGGTGTCAAGTATTCATGTGATTTCATAAGTAGAGTATTTTGCATTATATCCCTTATATGAATATTCATGAGTATTTTGAATAGATTATTGGTCACTTGGTGCTCATGCGACTAAATACATTTTTCCACTATATTTTTTGGGGAAAAACTTTTTGGAGCTCATTGAAATATTGAGCATGTGCAGTTCTACCCTGGCAAAAATATTGAAAACTACATGTATGCGGAGCTAATGCTGCATTTTGGTCAGTTAACAGCAGGACATGTCTCTCATGAGGAAACACATGTATGTATCAATAAGCACCAGAATACACGCATGACCAATATTTTGATAAACATACTCAGCTTGCAATTTATCTGTCATTTGTAAAAACAAAATAAAAAAAAGAAATTGAAAAATCAAAAAAAAAAAATGAAAACAATAAAAAATAAGAAAAAAAAAACAAGATGAGTAACTTTACAGAGACCTTTATGAAACACCTCCCTGATCTATTTTCAAAGGAAATTAAGCCAGGGATGAGTACTGCTTTAACAACCATTAGTCTTCCATTTTCATATACAGTGTGTCCCAGAAAGAAAAAAAAATCAGTCATTAAGGATATTTTTTACTTTTTTCCCCTCACACCAATAAATAATTCTAAAAGACTATAAACTAGTTAGTATTTGATTAATCATTTTATAGCAACAATAAAAGCCATGGCATGTTTGAAACAATTTGAGCTGAAACTCAAAAAAGTGAAACCTATTCACCCTCATTTATGATTTTAGTTGAAGATCTTTAAAGATGAAAATGAATTTCAAACTCTTCTTGCTTTCACATGCACAAATTTTTAATGATGTTATGAGTATGAGGAGCATAAGTAGAAAATAAATAAACTTATTTGCTTCACAAAAATAATTGAGGATCCGGTTTCTTTTTTTTTTCTTGGACAGACTGTACTACTGTACATGTACAAGGGTAGGCTGTATATTTAAACATGCACTTATTTCGGAAGGAAAATGCTTGGAGATTGTGATGACCTGAACAAATCCGACAAGTTTTAATTACTTCCTGCTGCTAGTCATACAGAAAGAGGAAGAGACAAAAAAGGTGCAACAAAGATGGACTATTAGGCTTTTTACACAGGATTTTCTTAACCCCAGACTATCTCTAACCCCATACTATCCTTAACCCCGTACTATTTTTTCCCCTTTTCACACACACCAAACTTTCTGCCTAACCCTGGCTAAGGAATGCTTGCTTTTCACACACGAAACTCGATAACCCCGGACTGGTGGTAGCTCATGAATATTCACGAGTGCACTTTTGGGTCATTCGGGTCACATCCAAGATCATGCGCGCTTTGAATAAATTTTGTCAACAAGCCAAGAACTCGATCATTCATAGTACTGCACTTGGATTTGTTAAAGTGATAGGCTCGTATAATTACAATGTTATTTTTTGATTGATGAAAAAATGAGTGCCATTTTGCTCATGATGATTTATAAAATACAATAAAAGTTTCAATTTCAATTGTATCAAACCGTAGACGCTATTATGAAAACTAAATTTTGTTGCCTCAAAATAGACTAGTTTGGTATCATGTGGATGTCGATGAACACGAATCCCAACTTTTTTTCGTCGCCCTGTTCGCTGTACATGAATATTCATTAGTGCTTACCTCTGATTGGACAACAGGGCCGGCTCTGTTACTGAGGCATGAATGGGAGCGCCGTCCTTGACTAAGCCCACTTTCATTTTACGCGAGCGATCTTAACCCCGCACTATCACTCTTAGCACCGCAATTGCTGGGCTATTCCTGCTTTTTTGCAGGGTCAAATAATCCTGTACTAAAGGTGGGGTTAGCCCACTTCGCAAAAATGCTTTGTAAAAAGAAAGTGGGCTAAGCTTAACTATAGGTGGGGCTAAATGGCAATTTAGCCCCACCTAGAGTACAGGGATAAGGACATTTTAGCGTATGGAAAAAGGGTATATGATATGCTTTTTACACTGCACTTTTTCCTTAACCCAGGGAAATACATGTAGATGAGGCTAAGGGCCAGTAAGGGGGGTCTTAGCCCCACCAATTTCATGGCGTTAAGCTTGCATGTAGACTACTTCGGTTTCACTCAACGTTTTAGCAAAGTGGGCTAGCACGGTAAATAGTACGGTATGGTACTATCTGGCCCTGCTAAAAAGCAGGGTTAGCTGGCTTATTGCGGCCGCTAAGAGATACTGTGTGAAACGAAACCGGGATAAGAAAAAGTGGGGCTAAGCATTAGCCAATCACAGAAGTCAAAATTGCACGTTAATCACGCGCAGACGTTAACCCCGGCTAAGAAAATAGTTTGGGGTTAAGAAAGACGGTGTGAAACCAAAAAGTTTAGTATGGGGTTAATGACAATCTAGAGGTTAAGAAAATGCAGTGTGAAAAGCATATATGAGAGAGAGAAAAAAAATGATAGAGCAAGAGATTGAAAAAAAAGGGGGGGGGGGGGACTGACTAAAAATTTACTTTCTTTTTTTAAAGAATCTAATTCGAACAATTCACTTATTAGTCAGCTCGTATACAAATTAATAGTGAATCGTTGAAATTTATAATCATTTCACTTCAAAATGGAAATTTATGTAATTTATGTTACACACTGCGCACAGACGTCAGGATAACTAAATTTTAGTTTTGTACTATTACATATAGGCCAACTTGTTGTGGGAAATAAATACTAGATTTAGTATTTAGTATAGGGCCCTCTCCCTATATTAATTATTCTTGTCAGGAAATGAAAAAATTATTACATTTTTGTGAATCCTTACATGTTTACTTGTAGACCTATGTACAGTATATGTCGGGGTATTTTTATACACAAATTTAAGAAAATTTAGACTATAAATTATAAAAATAATTGCTGTATAACATGGAGGTCTACGGTATAACTTGTATGGCTTACTGGTTGACCACTTCTTGCAAACCTGAGCTACATACATGATGAACATACATGTACATTTAAAAGCACAGCCTACATTCTACAATCACTGTGCATTTGTCCAAGGAGCTCTGTAAAAGTAATTACCCCTCGAGCTCAGAGAGAGTCATTAGATCATTCACGTCATTGAAGGAGGAAGGCTAGAGTCAATGCGTCAATAGGTGGTTTCAAACCGCCTCGATCACAAGAATTCCCGTTAAATTACGAGAACATTTTTAGGCTAAAAAATACCCATTAATTATTCCTGCATTCACACCGCCCCGAAACATACCCTTCGGGATAAATTCCTGAATGAGTTAGGACTAAGGAGCATGCGCAGTATGGTCTAATAAGCAGGCAAGGCGCGAGATTCAAAACCACTAGCCCAGCAGCCACCCAATGACACGCTGGGCTAAAAGTTCCTGTAAATTGCTTTCACATTGCCAAAATACCTGCGACCTTGGAAAAATCCCAGCGAAAGTTCTCGTAATTTCGCCAAGTACCTACTATTTAGCGGGTATTTTATTTCGGGGAAATTACGCGTAGTTTGCTTTCACATTACCAAAATACCTGGTATTTTCTGATCGGGGTAAATTTCCCGATCAGAGAATATCTGGAACTGACGAACTTCGAGGCGGTCTGAAACCACCTAGACAGGAGATGAAATTTGCAAGCCTCGTCTACTTTGTTTCCATTATGTGGAGTTTTTAGTGTGGACACTGGACAGGAACACTATCTCAGTCTACATGTGTGTCATCGCAGTCGAGTGGGTCAGTTGACTACCGATTCAAAATCTTTTACAAAAAATACATGTAGTGTAGGCACATGACCATGGTACGCAAAAACGCAAGTGTACGTCTTACATGTAGATTTTGGATGGATGTGAGAATCATTGTTGTCATGTTTAAATTACTATTAAAGATTTTGATTTGCACAGCGAATTTGGTAATTTTGTTGTAGCAGGGTTGACAAGGCATGTAGATGGGCTGTTCGATGACAATGTACAACCAGTTCAATGGGTGATTTCAAGTACGGTGTTGAAATCTGGTGTTGGTGTTGTGACAACACCAACACCAGCCACAACACCGTACTTGAAATCAGGCTGGTGTTGGGATTGACCTCGGAAAATATGACGTATTTCCGGCAGTTCGTGTTGAATGCTGGTGTTGAATGTCGTCTGCTGAACCCAGCACTGCTGCTGGTGTTGACGATCTACGTGCAATTTCCCCATTCACCAACACCAACCCCCAGGGATTGGGAAAATCATGATTTCAAGTTCGGTGTTGGTGTTGGTGTTGGCAATCTCAAGCTCGTGAACAGGCGGCGAACACGATGAAACATCCCCGTAAAATTAGCTTTTACAGTTAAGATGAGTACAAATCATTTGAGCTGTATATATTTTGATGAAGAATAATGTTCACTCTTTCGAATTCTTGAATTAATTAAAACATTGGTATTCTGTACGATGAGAATTTAATGCATTTCTCTCCGATTTCATTTTTGTCGTCGAGACTTCTCGCGTGAAGTTGAGATGATTTAGCAGCGCAGCGCAGAGGCGTGACGTCATGTGCTATCGATAACGCAATCGGTATCGTTCCTCTGAACCCAGCTCGGTGTTGGAGCTCGGTTCAGCGGCCTTTTTACGCTCTCAACACCAACACCGAACACCGAACTTGAAATCACCCAGTGATGTGATCTTCGCATTTGAAATGCTATTAAAACTATAAAGCACAATTAACACCAAATTCAGCACATGGGACTGTATGCTGCAGCAGATTACATAGAATGTTCTTACTTTCATTGATTATTCTGATGTCTTTGAAAAAAACCCACATGTTTCAAGGGTAAAAATTGTGTGGATTGAACATGACCATGTTTGTTGGAAGTAAACAGGGTACTTGATCTTCACTGGATACTTGTAGCTTTGTGTCATGTCACAACAAGCTCATTTAGGGAAAAATATCTTGTTTACATTTTTCACTTGATCAAATAATGAAGTATTTTTTTCATCCTGAGGGTTTTCATGTTCTGCAATATGATATATCAGCGCCTGTGATTGACATTATAATGATCCTGTTTACCACTTCATTATTACAAAATTATTTGAAGAGGGCCATTAGAATGAGAATGCTGTCCTTTTAGTCAGGTTTATTGCTAAAACTCTTGTGCAAAATAATTTCAAAGGTAGCAATTAATTGTCCTCCCGGCCAGTTGATGTTGTCACTGCACAGTCGCGTCTTATCTCTTATTATACACCAACGTAGGAAATAGGGGCGATAGGTGATTTTTTCCTCCTCTCAGCCTACATGTACGTACATCACCCCTGATATTTTTCTAATAGAATGCGTTGGGGTGGCAGTCTTTTCTAGAGTTGCCCCAAGATCCGCCACACACTAGAACATTTTTTAGAAAATCAATATTCTACAGTACATGCGGCAGAATGATTGTACCACATAATTGCTTCAAACAGAAAAAAAACAGCAGCACAAATCAAATACCCCCCCCCCCCACTACGATTCAGCAGTATCTCCCCAACATGAAAAAAAATTGCTGCTACATGTAAAATTTATTTTCTATACACTGTTTTGAGCCTTAAAATGCCTTATGGAGCTACACCGAGGTATATGTAGGCGGACATGACTTTGAAGCACAAACAATGTCTCATCACTCAAGATTTGATTTAATTAGCAACCTACATGTTCTAAAGTTTACTTCTTGAAATTTGTATGAAGTATGAAATATCGCCCATCAATCATCTATAATTACTGTGTAGGGTTTCAAGTGGTTGTACAGTGCGCTTATCTAACACGATCATAATTGTTGATTTGAATAGCACTGCTGATAGACTGGTTCCCTGCTCTCTAGGTGGTTTCAAACCGCCTCGATCATAAGAATCCCCGTTAAATTACGAGAACTTTTTTAGACTAAAAAATACCCATTAATTATTCCTGCATTCACACCTCCCCGAAACATACCCTTCGGGATAAGTTCCTGAAGTTGCGAGCATGCGCAGCATGGTCTGATAAGCAGGCAAGGGGCGAGATTCAAAATCACTAGCTCAGCAGCCACCCACGGCGCCCGCGCCCAACTACACGCTGGGCTAAAAGTTCCCGTAAATTGCTTTCACATTGCCAAAATACCTGCGACCTTGGAAAAATCCCCGCGAAAGTTCTCGTAATTTTGACAAGTACTTAGTATTTAGTGGGTATTTTCTTTCGGGGAGATTACGCATAATTTGCTTTCACATTGCCAATATTACCTGGTATTTTCTGATCGGGTAAATTTCCCGATCAGAAAATACCTGGAACTGACGAACTTCGAGGCGGTCTGAAACCACCTTTTGTCTCGATGAATAGCAGCTGAAGCCCTCGTTGCTTCAAACAATGCAGCAAAAGAGAAAGGATAACATTTCCCAGGGATCCACTTGTAGAATCACCTTGTCCATTTAAATATAGGGGCCTAAATAGTTCGTTTGACAACCATAGCGAGATACACATAGGACAAGGAGGCAGACTCCAGACAAGGATTTCATGGTGAGTGTCTGAAAGTATCCAAGAAATGTACTCTCAACCAATCATATAGAAGAATTTCATCCCTAATCAATCAATTAAAACTACCAGTATTCGAATTGAAATTATAATACATGTACCAATATGAGTTTTGCTTAGAAATTATCTTTTTCCTTGTATATTTGAAGGAATTAATTGTGTTGCAACTACATGCAACTACATAAAGAGTCTATAGAAAACAATGACAAAAACTAGAAAATTGTACTTTTCTCATTGTACATGTATTGCACTTTGAACAAGTACTTCTATTGTTCTCTGGTGAAACAGGTATGAACAGGTAGTCAAATAATTGTGACTGGTACTGTAAACCATAGATGTCATGAAACCTGCAGATATATCCTAACTTTCAAAACTTTTAAAACCTATATATAGTGACACAAATACCCTTTTTACACAGGATTTTCTTAACCCCGGACTATCGCTAACCCCGTACTATCCTTAACCCCGTACTATTTTTTTTCCTTTTCACACATGCCAAATTGTTATCGCTAACCCCGGATAAGGAATGCTTGCTTTTCACACACGAAACTCGCTAACCCCGGACTAGTGGTTTTTGTCGATCATTCGTAGTACAAGTACTTCACTCGTACCTTTTTACACACGCTAAAATTTCCTCAACCCCGTACTATAGGTGGGGCTAAATTGCCATTTAGCCCCACCTATAGTACGGGGTTAAGCTTAGCCCACTTTCGTTTTACACTAGCGATCTTAACCCCGTACTATCGCTCTTAGCACCGCAATTGCTGGGATAACCCTGCTTTTTTGCAGGGCCAAATAATCCCGTACTAAAGGTGGGGTTAGCCCACTTTGCAAAAATGCTGTGTAAAAAGAAAGTGGGCTAAGCTTAACCCCGTACTATAGGTGGGGCTAAATGGCAATTTAGCCCCACCTATAGTACGGGGTTAAGGAAATTTTAGCGTGTGTAAAAAGGGTAAATGATAGATCCCTGAATTTGAGATACATGTACAGTACAAGTACATGTATATCATCAAATGCAATATGTTTCTATCACCCTGGAATTTCTGAAGTGATAAGTTAGTTATTCATTAATAATAAGCATTACTTAATATTTTTTGGTACCACTAATATGGTGCACGTCCATATAAGTTACCCTTTGAAATAAACCCTTGGAAAGTTGCATCGCAACATGAAAATGTCTACTTCATAATAGTGCTTTTTCTTGGACTACCTAGATATCTGCTTTTATTTGTGTCTTCATCAGAGATAATCATAAACAGGAATATAATGCATTATCTGCTCTCCCTGTGAAGGGAAACATAACGGTGCACCCCTTGGCAACGTGGGTATGTGGCCCCCCTCCCATATCTTGGCTGGTACAAAAATCATGCTATGTTTATCATGTATCTGTGGATGATCAAAGTCTTCTGAGATTTCGCTCTCTCTGTTGGGTGCTAATTTGAGTAAACCTCCCTGGGAGCAAAAGATCTCAATCGTAGTGACCAGTGAACATGCGCTTCCGTCATGAAAGATACAAGATCTCCGTTGAAAGGAACTACTCATCCTGTACCTCAGGGAAACTGAAAGAAAGAATAGAAGTTCAGGAAAGAACAAAATGACTGAGAACAACGTGTAAATAAAAATAAAGTGAACTGTATACATGTTTGTATCTCTTGGGTATACTTCCAAATGGAAACCGGTAGTCTTTAAATTGAATAGGGTTCATAGAGTATGATAAATATCATACCAGAGGAGTGTTTCTTACAGCTGTTTGTAAAGTTATAAACAAATTACCCACAAAAACATTGAATCTATGGAAAGCCAAAGTGGGGTTTTAAAATTATATTCAGTTGTATTATAATACCTAAAGTTGAAATAATAATAATAATGATAATAACGGTATATTTACCTAGGTTAGCCACTTCAGTTCTGAAAACTGGTCTCCCAGCGGGCCCTGGAATTATTATTACCCGGCTAAGCTAGGCTACCTATTCAGGTGCACATAGCTTTGTGAGGAATTACTTCCTGCCGGTACCCATTTACCTCTCCTGGGTCGAGTGCAGCACACTTTGGATGAATTCCTTGCTGAAGGAAACTATGCCTTGGCTTGGATTTGAACCCACGACCCTCTGTTTCAAAGTCCTGAGACTAATCCACTGGGCCATGACTCTCCATATGAAGATGCTGGTTATTTTTTTTTTACTGGTGTGACCTGTCACTTTCTGACCAGTTGCCACCAAACCTGAACTCTGCTGGTCTGGATAAGCTGAAATCCACCTACCATAAGCAGTTGCCATGGTTATTAAACAGTATGGTGGTACCATTATGGCAAAAAGATGATTGTTATGCTTTTAAAGCACAGACCATTCCTTGAAGGATTGCTATTGTGATAGAATTAGCAGCTGAATCAGTGATTTAGATTTTGAATCTTTGACAAATTTACTAAATGAATGCCTTTATATTGAGAGGTAACAAAGTTATTAAGTTGCATAAATCTTTATATTAAAGGGATGGTCCGGGCTGAAAATATTTATATCTAAATAAATAGAGTAAAATTCACAAAACAAAATGCTGAAAATTTCATCAAAATCAGATAACAAACAATGCAGTTATTGAATTTTAAAGTTAATCAATATTATGTGAAAACAGTTATATGCACATCGTCATGAATATCCATTAGGTGGGCTGATGATGTATCATCCCCACTTTCCTTTTTCTTATGTTATTAAATGAAATCATAAATTTTTCATTTTTTCATACATGTGTAAATGATATGTCTCCATTATGATGAAATAAGTTGCAGCAATAAATAACTAATGCACTTAAAGTTGTCAATCCAAAAAAATTGTTTTAGTTCTTGGTAGAAAATTTTTGAATAAACCTAATTTCATATTATGAAATACAAAAGAACAAGTGGGGATATGACATCATCAGCCCACCTAATGAATATGAATAAAGACATGCCTAGAACTGTTTAATCAGAATAATGCAAATCTTTAAAATTCAATAACTTTATTTCTTATCCGATTTTGATCAGATTTTCAGCATTTTGCTCTGTTAATTTAACTTAATTGAGATTTATTATATTTCCAGCCTGGACCATCCCTTTAATGAAAATATTCGAACAACTAAATCCCTAGTAGAATTGTTTATCAGGAATTCAAAATAGCTCCCACTGTTATTGAACATCTTACTTTGTTTACATGTATGTCTCACATTTTAATGACAACCCTATGACATGACAGGATGTAGATCTGCTCTGAATATTTTACATCTTCGGGGATGGTCATTTGTCTGCTAAGTTGTCATGGCAACATGTGACTTCTAGTCTGCAAATACAGACTTTACATTGCATGTGTACTGCAGATCCTATTTGCCCAGCACTGAAGAAAACTGGAAAAACAACACTGACAGAGCTGCCAACTATTAAGAAAAAGTCATAATTTTTATGATTTTCGTGCCAAACTATGCCACTATGCTTTTGACCTTAATTATGCTTAAAGTAGAACAGGTATTTACATATTTAATTGTGCAGTTCAATAGATTTACTTGCCTGACTGGGCAAGCTAGTGCCTCACAAGAGTAACATGTAGCACCCTGGATAAATATACCTTGGCAATCATCATATTGCATTGGCACACTTGGAATTTATGAGCATTTTGCATCTGTTCTATATACATATATTACCTCTCCTCAGAAATTTATAGTACTGGATGGCAATATATGAAATTATGACTTCTAACTAAAAATTATGACTTTTGAGCTGCTGGATTACCACCTTTTACTTTTAAAGGTTGACAGCTCTGCACTGAATAAACCAAACAATAAAAATTGTGCGGGCAATAAGGATAAGGAAAGATGGTTGCATGTGCTGTTCAATATGTGTAGCATCTCATGTACGCTAACTCCATTTTAGAGATTTGAGTCACGCAGGAAGTCCTGTCAGAATACATTTTCAAGTGACAGGTTCAATGGATCGATCAGCTGACTTGGCATGTTCCCTCTTTAATGAAGTCACAGATCTGTCAGGGAATAACATTTGGAAACTACTCTGCATTGCTATGTGTGGGACTGAAGATGATCGGAACAACATTGTTAGCTCAGTATTAAAGAAACTGTATTTTAGATAATAGTATTCTGTGGTTTAACAAAAAATGGTTCACGATCAGTTTCAGAATGGCATTGCAATGTTTGTGATGCTCTGATTTGGCAAAAAATATTCTATTGCTCTTTAACCAAACAGCCACTCCTTCTCTCAGTGCAGTTATTATTTGAAACATTAGGCATGAACCTTTGACAAATTGCAACAGCATTTCTTGCAGCGGTTTTGGCCTTGTTGGAAAGTAAACATCTCGGAATACACTACTATTGCATTATTAGGTAAAAGTTCACAAAGTGCCAAGCACATTTCTACCTGTACAGTGCATTAGTCTATTTGAAATTGTAAGACCTCAATGAAACATACCGGGGAGCACAAACACAACAATTTTTAATTTATTATTATTATTTTTTTTTTTTTGGGGGGGGGGGGTATAGAGCTCTGGAGGGATTTATCTTTCATTATCAATGAGGACTGGCAATATATGATTTCTCTTCTCTCTCATGAAATGTCCTCTAAATGTCTATTCCTTACAAAATGCCAGCAAAAATGTACCTAGAGCCTGGTTTAACAATTCATGAATACATTGAAATCATTCTTAGTGAGGGGATTGCCACTGCTTTAACAATAAAATAGTTAAAGTGATAATTTTCATGTAAATTTTCCCATTAGGATTGAGTGCATAAAAAAGAAGTTCATTGAGTTAAAAAATTATCTCGTTATTTTCATGTTTTGTCAATGTGAAACTTGCCCTGGTATTCAAATAGAGTTGAAAGTGATAGGCCTACATCTGCCAAAACTGCAAGAGAATTATTTTTAATGTCAATATGGTATTATTTCAATACATACTGTATATTCAATGCGTGTGTAAAAAAGAAGAAGAAAGGACGTTATGCATCTCAATCAGAAATGCCATGATTGATTATGCACATGTTGAATTAGGGCCTGTCCCTTTCGCCTCATCTGAATCACAAATGAGCTTACACCTTGATCCACCTGTAATACTACAGGAATAATTTGTCTATCCAAATTGTTTTGGTTGACTTTAGCAGTCTTAGTCTATTCTCATCGCTCAACTGTTGCTCAGTTTTGAAGCCACAAACTTTATAAAATACTATTTTGTAGAAATCAATATGAAACATGCAGAGAAGTTTTTGAACAAGTGTATCACTAAGTTTTTTTCTTTTTTTTACTGCTCCCTTTTCTAAAAGTATGATTATTTATCAACATACAAACCCTGTGAATAGATCATTCTTTTGAAGTGCATGTACATGTACTTTGTATTGATATTTTTTTTTACATCTTCGATCTGTATGTTCAAGTTTAAAAAGTCATTGTGAAACCCCTTAACTAGTATTGCGGATAACTTATATTCAACCTATTTGTTTTTGTTTTTTTGCTATGTGTTATGAATAATCATCTGTTATGTTGGACATATTCAGCATAAAAATGTATGCATGCTGCAAGCTAGCAACTAGCAATTGCAAGCTAGCAAAAGATAGCTTGCTTTCTCTGCATGCATGAACAATCCGCTAGCTACATGGAGTGATTAGCTAGCGCCCCGCTTAATTTTTTTTTATACAGTTGGTACAACTGACCATAGGAGAAAGTGTTTGTTAAAGCTCAGGAAATATTCAAACAGTCCCAGGGGTGGTCATCCTTCGCAATTGATTTGCATAAAAGGGGAAAATAATAAATTGAAGCCTTAGTTGGTTTGGATCATGAATTCACACGGACCTGGTAAACTAGGATGGTGACTGTACAATGGCAGATGGTTTCTAAATGTTACAAGTGAATTCAGATACAATCGACATCCAGCGTCACTTCCATGGATGGCCTGGAACGATGACCTGCTTTTCAATCTGCTCTTTCATGTTTATAGCATACAGAGGTGTGTTGGAAAGGCAAAACATGAAGGAATTCTGTGTAAGAAAGTAGGGCTTGGCTGATGACTTTGGTTGTCATGGTATTCTGATTCTTCAATCAATAATTATCCTTGTACATAATTTCAGGTTCATTTTTATACACCCCATTCGCAGTCCAGCATGGATGTCTATCAACAGCTACATGTATTTCTGTCACATTTATTTCAATTTATGCCAATAATTATGGATCACCCAGAAAGAAGACCGAATTTTGATCCACTCTTTAATTTTCATTGGTTCATTGGCTGCAAATTTGTTCCTTTCATTTGATGAAATCAACCTTATCTGGAGATTGCAATGTTTTTTCAAATTCTGTTGACATACGGGAATTTCTTCATTCAACCATTTTAAACGATGTTACTTAGGGCCTTTTCACACAAGAATCTTGAATCATTGTAATGATGATTACAATTCATCCTTAGAATCATTGTACCATTCACACGTCTACTTGAAAACTGATTTGAATTCCGGAATGAAGGCGGTATTGTGTCCTTGGTGACTTGTCAATCAAAGCACTGCATCACAAATGCAAACTTCAATTATATGCTTTTAAACACTGCACTTTTTGTCCTAAATTGGTGGGACTAAGGGGGGGTCTTAGCCCCACCAATTTCCCGGGGTTAAGCTTAGCCCACTTCGTTTTCACACTACGTTTTAACAAAGTGGGCTAGCACGATAAATAGTACGGTACTATCTGGCCCTGCAAAAAAGCAGGGTTAGCCGGCTTATTGTGGTGCTAGCACCACAATTGCGGTGCTAAGAGATGCAGTGTGAAACGAAACAGGGAAGCAAAAGCGGGGCTAAGCATTAGCCAATCACAGAAGTCGAAATTGCACGTTAATTGCGCTCTGTATGGTAAAATCATCAATATTTAGGAGCTGTGTGATTGCCCGGGGTTAAGGCGTTAACCCCGGCTAAGCAATAGTATGGGATTAAGAAAGACAGTGTGAATAAAAAAAAAGATAGTTTGGGGTTAAGGATAGTACGGGGTTAAGGAAATGCAATGTGAAAAGCATATTAGTGCATGACAATTATATTATCTACGGAAGTGCTTGAAAGGTCACATAAGCTCCTCCCCTTAAAAGATATTTTGGAGGTCAAGCCTTTCAGACATAAAATTTGTACCGTAATTTGAGTGAAACTTAACAGGAATTCACCTCCGGAGTAGAATTTGAATTTGTGATTGTGATTAGCGTTTGTGATTCTAGTTTGGTTTCACACGTGCTAAAAAAAATAGTCATTAGCTTTATTTTTTACTGGAATCATCATTCAAATTTCGAAAAAAAATTCTGTGTGAAAGGGCGGTTAGAAGTTTAATGATAATAGAATAGAACAAAGAAAGATCAATTTAAGAAAGAGGGTGTGTCAGGGCAGAGCTACAAATATAATGAAGGCAAAAGAACCAAAGAGAAAGGTGAGAGAGAGAGAGGGGGGGGGGGGGAAGTAGGTGTATGAAGGTTTATAGAGAACTAGGAGAGATGCAGTAAACATTGTACAGCTTTCTTTATACACAATTTATTTCATTAGTGCTTTGTGAAGGTCATTCTTTTTCAATAATATTAATCTGAAGACATAGGTTATAGATCACCTTGAGCTCCATCTCTTGCTTGGTTGCTGTGCATTTCTGCTATGTTGTTTGCTTCACTTGATTAGCGAACAACGGCTCAAAGAAACTGCTGTCACACTCTCGGTATGTGCAGACATGGTATGGATATTTTTTGTTATTGTTTTTTACCCGTCAGAAATGTATGTTTCATGTTACTGAAGAGGTATTCCATAATGTTACGCTGAATGATTCTCAGGAATTCATGTGTAGCATATCACTGAAGAAATATTCTACATGTATGTCATGCTGAATGAACTGGGAATAATGTGTAGGATGTTTCGAAGAGGTATTCCATAGTGTTTATACACTGAATGAATTTGGAATTTACATGTAAACATGCAGGGAGAACTGGGTTAAGCCTCTTTATGTTATCCAAGGATGAGAGATCATGAGAAATAGAGAAGTGAGTAAAATGATAATTTACCATTTCAAAATAATTTAATGTCTGATTGGCCACTTTTCATGATGCCTAATCATGGATTCACTCTGAATCCTTGAAATTGTTGATTATTTCACAAGTTCTCATGGTGTGTCTGTTTTACATTCGTGTATTTTCATGCTCACTGCTCTAAAAATGTATCGGCAGTCATATCCATTCCCTGCGCTGTCGGTGTTCATCCATGCTTTCGATTGAAAATGGGAAGAAAGCGAAAATGAGCTGATGGGGTAGGGTTTAAGGACAGGTCATCCGATTAAACATGCAATGGACGCATCTGCCTGCATTAATTCAATCACTAAAAATAATGGCTTTATACTGCATCCTCATAGGATAAGATGAAAATAAGGCCATCATAGATTTTCTTAGGGTTCTCCAAAGAAAACAAGGCTTGTCGGGTTCATCTAGGGGTGAGATGGAACGAGGGAGTAATTAAAAATGGCACTGATTGAATTTGAGGGGCATTTTCAGGCCCGTTGACGACTCACAACTTGTATTAGAGTTATCCTTCCGATCCCTTCGTCCATTATGAAATTGTGAAGAACATTTTGCAAGGATTATTGATTTAGAATTTAATATTGCTTTCTGCAATGTCAATAATGACAAAGCTGATATTGTTATATGCAACATCATATAGGCCTTTTGTATGAACCTACATGTACATTTGATATTTGCAAGTAACAGTAGCATTGTTAGTAGCATTGAAAACACAACCTTTAGGTTATCCTATGCTTTTGTTTTGATTTGAAAAATCAAATTTTATAGACACATAAAATGAAAATTCCATGATATAGATAAAGAAATTGAAATTTATTACAGAACAAAAAAATGCAATTTAGTATAGACTTTTAATGAAATGGATATGCTACATGTTTATATTTGAGACAATGTAGTTTTCTATTTAGGGTAGTATGAGAGTGTATTAAAATTCCTCCACCAAAACAATGAATAGAAATAAACCAATGATAATGTATTAATGATAAATAAGGAAGTATGAAATATTAACCAAAGTAAAAGTAGAAAAAAGTAAATCTTATGGTTTTTTTGTCTCTTCATTTGCTTAATATTAATATCACATTGCATTTCTCCATGATAAAAATAGATTTTGGGGGTTTTCTGTCAGGAGTAAAAAAATAAAATGATTATTCTCGTTAAATTAGATGGCATTTATGCAAGTGAAGATGAAATAAATCTTTCTGGGCCTTTGAACATAAATCTCAGTGATTGATTATGTGGCGAATTTCTACAATTGATTTCATTGAATTATCGTGTATGATCAGTCGTAAAATCAGCCCAACGATCAATCGCTAAGCCTTATGTTTCGGGGGTCCTGGATAGCTCTCATCCGAAGATTCCCACAGTCTAGTTGAAAAGGAGCTCTTAGGGGTCAACAGGCATTCTTCTCACCTGTGGAGGTGACCCGACCCCGTGACCTCTGACCTCCCATCTTTTCCAGTGACATCTTTAAGCAATATTATCTCATGAGGCACATCAAAATCTTTCCTTTATGATTATTGTCTGTCAATGTACTCCCTGGGATGTTTCAAGCCTCAGATGGAACATCTTCATCGGCCCTAAATTTCAAATCATTCCACTATGAGATTATCTCAAGTGAAGATAATAACGACTAGGATATTATTAATATTCTGATTTGTATATTAAAAGCCAAGCTCTCATACATCAGAAGCATCTACGAGGACTTATAATACCACGGTCATTGGATCCAAATTGCCAGCACACAATATATAGATAGGCCTACATGTCTGTACATACAAAATACAGAAGCATAGTATTAAAATGCAATTAGCATGCTATTAAATTGGTTTCAACCCAATCCAATCAACTTTTTTATTATGAGTGTGTGATAGATACAATTTTCTATTCTAGTCATTGCAGAAAGAGTCTCATTTAAACGCAACTCGAGAGATCAAGCTCAAGTCCCTTTGTTTCATTGGTTGAAAGTCAAGTCGCGCTTGATTTTTGGAGTTGCGTTTGATCGCAACTCTTCTGCAACGGGCCCTTGGACTAGTCTGCAGGCACAGATCCTTGGTTTTTGCAATTCGCATTATATTGCATTAATGCAGAGTCTGAAGTAGTGAGACTAGATTCACTATGTATTAGGACTGTCTCTTTGACCTAGACATAGATTTTGGCATCTAGTCTTCACTTTAGACATAGTATAATACCCTTGGACTGCTAATTCATGAGTGAGGGGACACTCAGATTTTGGCTAGGAATAAATTTTTATTCATGATCCATACCATCGCAGTCTACTTCAACATATTCTATAGACCAGGGTCCTGTAATATAAAGCTTAGTGACTGATCATGGGACAGATTTTTACAACTGATTGCATTGATTGTTAGATATGATCAACCTTAAAAATCAGCCGATCGGGCTAAAATCTAGAGATTGAGCAAACTTGGGCTGGTGCAGCACTGCCTATTGGGCTGATAGAGATTCACTTCAAGTTTCTCTTTTGCCTTTTACCTGTTCAAAACCAGACTCTGCTATAAATAACCACCTGTTTGTTTCTTCCCCTCTGGTTTGCCAAGGCATAAACATATGGAAGTAATGCCCTTGAATTTGGAACTGTATGTAATGCGTTTTTAAAAGCGATTGTCATATTTACATGTATATGGGGATGGGCTTGTAAAGGGACTTGCATTTAAACCTTGTCTATATTAAAGTATAACAGACTTGTGATTTACTTACTGTACATATAGGTCTTTGACATGTAAGATACAATGGAGGATTTTTATTTCTTAGAGTGTTAGGGCTCATGAAGACTAAATTCTGGAATCAACTATGATGAGGCTTATGGAGGTACCTGGCCCTGCATAAGTACCAATCACATTGGATTTATTAGCAACATCTTTAATGAAACCATCTTGGCCAGTAAGTTGAAAAGGGGAATTTGTCAACTTCAAGCTTTGGATGTTGGCTTTAGGCCTGTATGGTAGATTCTCACTGGTGGGCTTCAAGTGTGCACCAGCCCGAGTTTTCAAATAATCACGCTATTTCTGATACAGCAAATTATCCCGATCTGAACTATCTTGAGAATATTTGTAATGGAGACATAATCACCGCGATAGTTCTTTGGATTAATCTTGAGATTGTCAACTAGGATTATTTCGCCAAATAGCGCGCTATTTACAAATTATCTATTCACTGCGTCAGACTATAATGCATTGATGCCTCGCTTGAGCATGAATTGCTCTCCTTGAGCTGGTGGAGATCTAGTTTCTTGACTCTCGAGATCACTTGCCAAGAGGGCTGATCGGGCTAAAATCTCGAGATTGAGCAAACTTGGGCTGGTGCAGCACCACCTTCTGAAGCTGGTTCATATTCTGTATATATGTACATTTAGGCCTGCTTCTCATTGGTTTGTGTTTGATGGAGTTTTCAGGAGAATAACTGATGATGTCTTCTTGAGTTAATAGCCGACTCTGGAGAGCCACTACAGCATGAGCTGAACTGCTGACCTCACATAGGACAAAATCCAGAATGTCTGGTGTATCGGAAGGATCTTAGGTGCACCATCTGTCCAGAAATCGGAGAACGAAGTGAAATAGAAAGACTGAGTTCTTCTTGAGTTTTATATACAAGTGATTCTGGAGTGCCATCAGAGCATGAGCTGAACTGGTCTTCTCTCTTTGGAGATCGTCCAGATAGACTTGCTGAAGATCTTGGGCACACCGTCTGTCCAGTGATCAGATCAGAAAGACACCCACTGTGTCTACCCGTACGACAGAAACCATTCCCGCTATGTTCCCTGCCTTACAAACAGAAAAATGGCAAATTTAATTTTCCAGATTTAGTCTCGATCAAGCCTCCGACATTGCTTTGTCCATGACCTTTTTTTCATGCTTTCTTTCCTGTCTGTCCCCACCACCTGTTTTTATAGGAATGTATTGATTTTTTGTATGCTTCTGCCCTGGGAGGGAGCTTTAGTTTGTAATGAAATGACAGTGGCGTGATCATTTGCCAGGGAAAGAATCCATCATCGGGCTTACTGTTTTCTGATCATGGAATTAATTTTGTTATTTTCAGATCTGTGGGATTTTATATTCGCATCCTGTGCGGATCGTTTTGACTGACCGTATGTCATCAACACAGGTAAGCCTCTATTGATGTACAGTAGCCCCTATATCTTAATATTATGCCATTGATTTTTCATGGATATTAGCTTTCATTTTTACATCACGAAACATCGGCAAGTGTGTCGGCACGAATGTACCATATGGGGGGTTGCTGTTCATCTGAATTGAAATGGGTGGAATGAAACTTATTCATGGTAATATTTTGACACTAGGCCAGGTCTTTTGTGGTTAATTGTTTGATTTTTCCCCCTGCAGTTGGTTAAATGATATACATCTAGTAATTGATAAGGGAAGAAGGACTCATTTTACTAGTGTAGCCTACATTCAAGTTCAGGATACCTTGGCCCTCCAATCCATACACAGTTCATTAGCAAACCACAAGGCCAGGATGTGATTAGGCTTAATCTGCAGACCCTTGACTTCACTATGCCTCCTAACCTGCATGCATATAATGCACTTTTCCATTGCATGATTTGAAAACCCTTTTAATTTCTATCACACTGAAATTCCTGGCTGGTATAGTGTAAATTACTGTAATGTAGTTACATGTACATGTATGTAGGCCCTATGATGGAGACCTGCATGCACTTGTAGGTCTATACACATTCAATTAAATTCAAGCATTTATTTCCTATAGCACACACAATGAGATCAATATTGTATGCAGCAAAGAAAATATACACCCCCCCAAAAAAAAAATATATATATATCAACAGAACACTAGCAATACAAACAGTGGTAATTGAAAAATAAAGATTAGGACATAGTTCTGACAATAGATGAATTCCATTCAAATGATAATAATAGCATGTCCTTCATAACAACATAAAAACTAGATTATTAATGGTTACAGTCTAATTATTTATTGGAAATCATTGCACATAAAAATAAATGGCTCCATTATATCTTAGCCTGACAGAGAGGGGAAATGGGGGGGGGGGGGAGAGTGGGGTGGGGCAGTATTCATGAAAATATAAGAAAAGGGCTATAATATGGCAATTATTTATTGGAAATCATTGCACATAAAAATCAATGGCTCCATTATATCTTAGCCTGACAGAGGGAAATGGGGGGGGGGGGGGGGGGGAGTGGCATGGGGCAGTATTCATGAAAATACAAGAAAAGGGCTATAATATGGCAATTATTTATTGGAAATCAATGCACATAAAAATAAATGGCTCCATTATATCTTAGCCTGACAGAGAGGGGAAATGGGGGGGGGGGGAGAAGAGTGGGGTGGGGCAGTATTCATGAAATTACAAGAAAAGGGCTATAATATGGCAATTATTTATTGGAAATCATTGCACATAAAAATCAATGGCTCCATTATATCTTAGCCTGACATAGAGGGGAAATGGGGGGGGGGGGGGAGTGGCATGGGGCAGTATTCATGAAAATATAAGAAAAGGGCTATAATATGGCAATTATTTATTGGAAATCATTGCACATAAAAATCAATGGCTCCATTATATCTTAGCCTGACAGAGGGAAATGGGGGGGGGGGGGGGGGGAGTGGCATGGGGCAGTATTCATGAAAATACAAGAAAAGGGCTATAATATGGCAATTATTTATTGGAAATCATTGCACATAAAAATAAATGGCTCCATTATATCTTAGCCTGACAGAGAGGGGAAATGGGGGGGGGGGGGGAGTGGCATGGGGCAGTATTCATGAAAATATAAGAAAAGGGCTATAATATGGCAATTATTTATTGGAAATCATTGCACATAAAAATCAATGGCTCCATTATATCTTAGCCTGACAGAGGGAAATGGGGGGGGGGGGGGGGGAGTGGCATGGGGCAGTATTCATGAAAATACAAGAAAAGGGCTATAATATGGCAATTATTTATTGGAAATCAATGCACATAAAAATAAATGGCTCCATTATATCTTAGCCTGACAGAGAGGGGAAATGGGGGGGGGGGGAGAAGAGTGGGGTGGGGCAGTATTCATGAAATTACAAGAAAAGGGCTATAATATGGCAATTATTTATTGGAAATCATTGCACATAAAAATCAATGGCTCCATTATATCTTAGCCTGACAGAGAGGGGAAATGGGGGGGGGGGGGAGTGGCATGGGGCAGTATTCATGAAAATATAAGAAAAGGGCTATAATATGGCAATTATTTATTGGAAATCATTGCACATAAAAATCAATGGCTCCATTATATCTTAGCCTGACAGAGGGAAATGGGGGGGGGGGGGGGGGAGTGGCATGGGGCAGTATTCATGAAAATACAAGAAAAGGGCTATAATATGGCAATTATTTATTGGAAATCAATGCACATAAAAATAAATGGCTCCATTATATCTTAGCCTGACAGAGAGGGGAAATGGGGGGGGGGGGAGAAGAGTGGGGTGGGGCAGTATTCATGAAATTACAAGAAAAGGGCTATAATATGGCAATTATTTATTGGAAATCATTGCACATAAAAATCAATGGCTCCATTATATCTTAGCCTGACATAGAGGGGAAATGGGGGGGGGGGGGGGGGGGAGAAGAGTGGGGTGGGGCAGTATTCATGAAAATACAAGAAAAGGGCTATAATATGGCAATTAAAGGTTTATTTCATGGAGACTACTACTTTGTTGAAGTGACCTTTCCTACGTGGAGATGCACTTTCCGTTTTTCGATGTCAGGGGGGAATTACCTTGAGACAAATTGTACTCCAGAGACTGTGTGATAGTGAGTCTACTATGCTATGAACACATTACTGCCCCGCCCCCTTTTCCTATTGATTCTGCATAAGCACTTTGCATTAGGCCCTTCTCCATTAGCTCAAGATTTTTCAAAATATTCAAATTATTCTGCTCTTTTTGGTCGAGAAGTTTATCCCCATCTCATAATAATCTCACGATCGTTTGAAAGGAAGACACAATAATTGGGTTATTTTGTGGATTTCATCCCCAAAAAGCGTGGCTGAGTAGTTACATGTAGGGATGATAAATTCACCACATGCCATTTAGGCCGTGTTTATGCTTTCACTTTTCTGGCCAGAATCAGCGTTTCCAAACGTGATTAGTCCAAAACACTGTTGCGTCCATGCTTACTTTCATTTAAACGCTGTTTCAAAACGCCGATCGTAAACTCACAAAAAGGTGCGTTTGTAAACGTCGTTTGACCAGAATCAGGCTTTCTGGGGAAGTATAAACAGAACCACGATCGTAAACGTGTTAAAATGACGTCATTTGGTACATGCTTCCGGTGTGATGAAAATCCGCGGGCAAATACAGTCGCATTGCTCCATGGTCGCATGTTACCTCCACGGAATTACCTCTCATATCCCTTGTTTTGCATGTGTAGTACTATTACTAGTATTACTCTTCCAATTTGTCATCACGATGAACGTTGAGGGATTTACACAAAAAAAAAAAACCTGGAACATGAGTTATAATGAGGAGACACCGCCAGATGCCCCAGTAGCATAAACAAATAGATATTTTATTATTTTGTATATTTAATATTCTTACTATTATCCTCACCATGGTGGAAATTATATTAATTATATGGCTATATCAAGAAGCTCCATGCAATGACTAAAATATCGGAAATTGTTCGATGTTTATATAATAGTCGACGTACCTTCCCCATAACAACACTCAGAAAAAAAAACTTTCGAAAAAGGGCGCGCCCAATTTGACCTCGCTTTCCTGCTCAACGAAAATAATACGATGCGAAGCCAGCTGGAGATCGTGACTTCGCCTCTGAAAAGTTAAGCATAAACAGCACTCCCAGAACCACGTTTACGATATGCGATTTGAATCGACGTTTGAAAACGCTGATTCTGTCCTCGCAATGGAAGCATAAACACACCCTTAGATAACTTGGACCCGAACTTCCAAAGTACCATTTTCTGATGGTCAAGGTACCATTCCCCTCCCATTGGAAGGGGGAGGGATGTGGACGGGGTTTCTTGGATCTGGAGATTATCCCAAAGTGGGCTAATTATATAGCTGGATTCTCAATATGGAGCATTCTCAGATTGAAAGTAACCGCTTATCGCAAATGGTTGTCGCCCCCCCCCCCTTCCATTGAGTATGGGGGAAAGTTCATTAACCTTTCTCTGAGGACACTATTCTTCAGTGATGTCCATGGTTGTACTTTTCTAAGGCAATGTCGCATGTTGTGTCAGGTGATGAAGTAATGAGCACGCTGTTTTTAGTAGGAAAAAAAGAAAACAGTGTTTATTTTAAATGACAACTACAATCAAGGGGAAAGTATCACCATAAAACCAATGGTCCATATTGAACCAGGTTGAACCTCTCCATACATGTAAATCAATTACATGAACCAGAAACACATAGGTTGAAAGATTTCAAAAATAATTTTGAATATGATTTATTTTTGAAGCACATAAGCTACATACTTAATTTGAAATTCAAGCATTTTTCTCTGACACTGGATTGGAAATTTAGTGATAAAAAGAAGATTAAATACAATGTTACAATTTGCAAGTCAGCCTAACTGTTGGCATCTTTTCCACTTTTTTATAAAACATTTTTTTTCTTGTGGAAACTCTGAAGAGACAACAATATTATCCTGCATTACAAACAATGGCTAATTTTGACTCCCAAATCAAAGATAAATAAAAGACAAACATCACCCCCTCAAAAAAAAGAAAAGATTCTCTCATTTTCAAGTTATGCCAAATATTGGTTGTTAAAAAGGAAATCCCTGTGTAAAGTAGTAGAAGTTCATGAATAATAATACCTTTTTATGGATAATGACAATATATACGATGGGATCGGGTCGTGAGTAAGGCGACGGTTCTTATTGCGGATTTCCTCTCTATCCTACCAGCCATGTGTTAATTGCTAGTCTGCCCCCGTTCAGTGTATGCTTCATGCTCCGAGACTGTGACTAAAATTAGCCAGGGAATATCATATCGGCAGCATTAATTATGCTTGGAGTGTTTCAATGAGCTTATTGTTGGGAAAGCATGCATGTGTCATAGAGCAGATATATCACTCATATTCATGTTTATTTTATAATCAGGACTTATGATGTTTTGTTCAGTAGTTTGACAAAGGCATGAGTTGTGATTATGTTCATGTACTTTTATGTAATTCAGTTCAGTTATCACAACCAATATAAGATCAATTACAAAACATAATCTTAAGATGGTTAGGACCAATTGAAGCTGAAGCTTGTTAAGATTTGCCCTTTACATAAGATAACAAAATAATTAATAAAACTATCAAAACAATAGTAACAAATAATAAAATAACACATTAAGTAACAATCACACATACTGTACATACATGTACAGGGATATAATGGGTAGAAATGGAAATGCTTTCAAACTTAATCTTCATTTATTTTCTAGGTAATCTCATAATATTTACATAATGAATTAGATTTGAGATCTAACATTATTATACATGATTGAATAACTTTCTTTCTCATTTTAGTGCATTACGTGATTTATTTCCAGTAAATATTGTTGAAACAACAAATTGCAAAGCAAACTTATGTTTTGATGTGCTTTGAAATTGGTTCCTTTCTTTTAAATATGTACAATGTAAAGTACATGTAAGAATGCGATTAGTTGGAAATGAAAACTCTACATAATTTAATTATGATTTCTCCGCAAACAAATGAAAACATTTGATAGAGATTAGTATTTACCAGAAGAACTTTTCGTGACATTTTTATCAAGAACATGATACATTCTGCCAAATTATCCAAACATGTTCCAAAGATCACTCTATTATCTTAAGAAATTGATATTAATGATTATGCCATCTCACAAAGTAGTATATCACAACAAGATGAGCGTTTATAAATTGGCATGGAGAAATCAACATACATCCGTTTCCCAGTAGCATAGTTCTTGCATTGACGTTAAATATGCTTAGTCTGCGCAGAACAATACTAAACCTTGGTTTGTGTTGAAATATCTTGACTTTATCAATCTTAATGCACAATATAGGGCCTTGGCAGTGTTGGATAAGACCAAGTGATGCATTTACCTCAGATATTCTCATTCGCGTGTGTTATTTTGAACTTATATTAGATTTGAATCAAGGAATTATATATTTTGTGTGATACATGTATAGGAGTCTGAATTATAAGACTACATGTTGCTCAAAGTTCACAGACCGCAGCTCTGAATCTCTGTGATATTAATTTAGGCTGTATGTTGTTGACTATTAGTCATAGTGGATAGCTGGCATTTCGTGAGGCTACATTATAGGTTGACTTCTCTAGATACGATACATCTCCTGTTTATACTGATGTAGTCTTTGTAATAGCAATCACACTGGTTCGTCACAAAGTGTTTTGTAGTCAGCATGTGTCTGCAAATGTCGACTTCGAAGACTAAGTGGTATTTAAAAAAAAAAAATTATTCTGTTCTTGCGACTTCCTGCATGGGTCCTGTATAAAGCCTAGGTTGAGGGCTGGTCCAATTATTATTTAGGTTCAATGTATTATAAAATTTTAGGAAAATTCAATTAATTAAGATCGGTTCCTGTGCCAGTCTATCTTCAGTATTAGTCTATTGACCAGTTTCTCCTCGCTCAGTTTGAGCATTAATGGGCCATTGTGAAGAGGGTGATGATTGTCTTGTCATCGACCCCATGGTCAAAACGAGAGCTTTGGTGGCCATCCATGGACTCTTCTCCTTTCCCCTATTCTGTCTTTCTCCCCCTTCCTCTTAGTTTGAGCATGTGTAGTGATCATTGTCCTTGTCATTGTCCTTATCAACGACCCTGTGATCGAAATGAGAGCTTTGACATTATACATTTGACAGCATGATGTCTGCATTTTTAACACATTATACCTGGTTGTGCAAAAAAGATAGCCCTTAAAAATGAAAGAAATAGCCCCCTAAATTCAGTAAATACCCTAATGTGGAAAAACAGCCCCTTAAAAATATTTCCAACTCAGTGCCCAGATCATTCAGTAAATTGCCAATTCGTCTACTGCCAACTCGTTCACTCACCACATGGTCTACCTGCATAGGCTAAAGCCATTCTACCCATCACCATTTCGTCTAACTACCATTTGGTTCAATCATCACTTCATCTAATCACCAGTTAGTCAATCACCAGGTGGTCTAATTCCCATTTTCTTTTTTTCATTTTGCCCAGTTAACACTTAATAGTCCAATTAGACCAAATGGTATATGGACTAAATGGCTATTGGACCAACTGGTTATTAGACGTAATGGTGAGTGGAGGAAATGGCAATTAGACCGTGTAAGTAGTAGAAGAACTGATGGCAGACCAAATGATAATAGACAAGTTGGTAATTGGACGAATTGGCATTAGACCAATTGGAAATGAACCGATCATTCATAAGTAGGCTATACACCTTCATATTCAGTCTTGTACCCTTGGTGACTAGCAGAGCAAAACTACCCCTTGCTGTTCTTCTATCAGCTTGAGAGAAGAGGAAGAGATCTGTAACTATTCATTCTCCTCTTGCTTTCTTGGAAACCAAAGTATATGTCAATTCCAACATAAATCAAATAGCCATTGACCGTGTACTGTGATGCCTCATGGGCTTGTGATCGATAGTCTTCCTTTGCAAACTCCTTTATTTTTTAATATTCCAAATATCAGTATGAATTCATATGAATTTTAAGCAGATTTTGATATAAAGTCTGTATTAAGTTATTTTTTCCTGGCAACTCAAAGATTCTGAAACAAATTTTTAATATCCTTTGTTCTTTATTTCATAATAAAGGGTTGCATTTTGGTAATTGCTGAATTTCCTGAATAGTTTTTTTTTTTCAATCTAATAAGCTATGTGAGACAAGTTACATTACACTGTTTTCAGAAGTAGGTCATTTATAATGCTATATGAATCGATACTTTGGTTTTGTATAGGCCTTTCCCTTTTTCGAAAACTTCTAACTATAGTTACAAAAATAAATGATTCTATGAAAAAGAAATATAATCAGTTTTGTCGGGGGATTTTGTCTTATCTGACACATGTACATGTATTACAAAGTCCAAGTGCATTTCATGAAAATAAGACAATAAAACACGATCTTGAAAAATTAAAGTAAACATACGGAGTAGAAGAATACATGCGTACTTCACTTGTTTGAAGGTAAATGTAGTTTAGTTGACTTTGAACTTGTTGTAAGGTCTGGTTATTCTGGTTCGTTATGAATGTTGCACACAGGTAGGCCTTTATATTACTTTGTTACTTGCATCTCTAGATATAGAATCTCAGGAAACATCCTTGTCCATTTGTTATTAACATTGTATGTTTGTGTTGCATTGCCAAAGAGAAGTTTAAGCAGAAGGATCAGTAGCGGGAAATTATATTTTCATCTGGAATGAAATTGACACAGAAATCAGCAGAAAGACAAGTGGAGTATTAGATGATCTCTCAGAGGCCGTTAAGGTAGGCAAAGCGATCTTGAAAACTACATCGCAAGATGGTTTTCTGAGCCGGTTTGGTTTGGAAGATCGCTTCGACCTTTCTCACTACACGTTAAACCAGTTTCCACTAAACTAGTTTTAGGAAGGTAGTGAGAACGGTGTCTCACAGGGATACATGTGGAAGCCAAATGATGTGGAACCTTGTTTTACTTTCATGTAAATAATAGGCCTATCCTTTGAATAGATATCGGACAAAATATGGATTTAGAAACTGCATGTATTCAGCAAAAAACTTGGGGAAATATTACCAAGAAACAAGTCATTGGATAAATTTAGAAATGTTTTGGCGTCAGGTATGTTGAATTACAGTTGCAATATTACAAAAGGTTAACATATTTTCCCTTGAGAGAGGATCTGGGCAATATTTTGCGACAATTACACTTGACCAAGGTTAAACCAATGTTATTTCAGTGTACAGGTCAGTCGCTCAATACATTTCTGCACAGTGTGTTCGGTTTGAAACAAGCTTGGAATTCTGGCAAAATTTGGTTTCTTTCTTCTGTTCTTTAATCTTTCCTGTTCCTCTCCTTGATTGTAGAGCCCAGCTATTTTTAGCTTTCTATTGAAGAGAGGGTTGTTCAGCTCTCTGGAAGAGGGGATGTCCGGAATAGTCGGACCACCTTACCATAGGGTTTGATTGAGCTCATGCAACTTCTGCAACCTTTGAAAGTTTCTAGAGTATCAATCTGTCACCCTGTTGCATGCCTCAACTTTTGTCAGAAGATGTTTGTCCTTGCTGTAAGGACTTGATATCTGGAATTTAGTACTGTTATGATAACCTCTTTATCGCTAGTCTTGTCGATAATTGCTTGTTTTTTGCCTCAAAGCGATATCGATAACCTTTCTTTTGTTGTTGATAATACCCGCTATTATGTAGGGACATGACAGTGATTTTCTGCGATTTCGCGGAATTCATTGAAATGGCCTTTTGAAAGTGGTTTTTCAAACGGAAAATCACGGAAAACATTTTTCCTCAAACTGCACAGAACAACAACAGAATTTACTCCAAAATCTCAACAGAATACGAATACTTACTAGCCAAGAAACATGATCTCAACCCCACTTCGCTATAATCATGACGTGACTGCACTTGACTCCATTCGATCGTATCGACAACATTCACAAGTGCAAGCTCAATTTTAGCTAAGTACTAACTAACGTAAAAGGCAGCACACGGCCGTGTGTTGCTACCCTCTATGGCTGCGTTTATGCGACCTCAAGCCAGAATCATGATTTGAATCATGATTTGAATCATGATTCAAAACACAAACATGAATCACGATATCACAGAATCAGCGTTTAGACGACCGTCATTCCAATGCTGTTTCTCCTCAGATTCGGGCCAATCCAGTGCGCATCACTAGTGCGCAGTTTGACAGAGGAAGTTTTTCGCACGTGTTTCGGCTCTCGAAAAATATTTTGCTTCCAGAATTCAACCTAATTTTGTTTACTTCTATCATATAGGGTCCATATGCTTCTATTCATCTTGTTAGTTAATCCAAAATGGTGTTCGGAAGTGAATTTCAGCGTAGATCCAATTTAATATTGACACTCTATACTCATCATTGTCTCCAGTTAATTCATTTACTAGAACTTGAAGTTGAAGACATGACCAAAAAATGAAAAGTAGTGGACGATGCGAAGACCAACACAGAACTTGAACATGACAAGAAATGCATGCAGAGTAATCATGTACATACAATGAGCATAAGCTTGGCAAGAGTCAAACCGAAAGCCGTAGCCCGACGACACAGTGAGGTCATATAATCATGATTCAAATCACGATATCGTTTATTCGAACATTTTCGTACATGATTCTGCAGAAACGTCTTTCCAAACGCCCCTTTTTTCGTGTTTCATGTTTGTGATTCTAATCATGATTATATTCAATTTCGACTAAACGCAATCGTGATTCTGCAGAATCATGATTCAGATCATGATTCTAGGGTGAAAAAGTGGCGGATAAACGCACCCTATGTTCGAAGATGTACAGCACGATATCAAAATGGCGGATAGGCGAAAGACGTTGACTGCTTAGAACGACGCCCCAAAAGCCCCTAAATTATCAAAACTTCATCCAGCTCATAAAATAATGCTAATAACTTGAAAGGTGAGGATGTATATATGCTGAATATGTTTGTTAAAAGATGTTATGTAATCGTTTGCATCCGATGAATGCGGATTTTAAAGCGTTGTTGGTACAGTGGCAGATACAAATTTTTACCAACGCGAGTATGTGACATCACTATAGTGCATTAAAAATGTGTATTGATTATGTTCTTTTATCTATAGTTATCGATATTGGTAAGATATTTTTAGCGATATATCAACAGAGAATTTTCTTAATGATAAGAACACTACTGGAATTATGAGGATTCATCCATCATGAATAAGAACTTAAATTTTGTATCTCAAGATTGTAAGGCATAGCAACAAGGCTGTCCAGAATTGTACCCATTATATTTCTTCAATAAATCTTGATTGTAGTTTCCCCGTATTGAAAGCAGCAAGAGTAACCTGAGCAAGGTTCAAGGGTTAAAAATTTCCTTGCTATTTTGGGGGTAAACTTTATATCTACCTTACCAAATAACATCTGCAAGTTGCAACACTATCTGGATGAACTTTGAAGGAATTAAGTTAGGGCTAAATGCCACTAGATGCATATGCAGAGAGTAAGACAGATCACCACCTGTAGAAGTACGTTGTCCTCATGGTAAGGTCACTGCTTGGACTGCAGAAAGGGGGCAGATGTGAGACATCCGTGACCTCTTGCTCTTCCAGAATAACTGGAAGGGGGAGAGCAATCAAGAATCAAATGTCTTGAGGGAGTTACTCATCCATTCATTCTTTATCATCTGGAAAGCTTATCCTGGTGATAATTTACTCAGAATTCACTGCAGAATTTATTGCTGGTATAGTTTGTGATAAACTGTCAAGTCAGTGCAGCATTTCTGAACTTGAAGGCCTTCGGGTTTGACTAATAATGTAAGTCAGATGTTTTATTTTCTGTAAAAGTCGATAATTGTATTCATACTGCAAGTTTATCTCAGTTTCAAGCTACCATGATTCTCTAAAGGAAGATTGTAATGTCCTCCTGTACTCAAGCAAATCAACAATGACCAATGATTCACATCCTAGAACAAGCCCTCTTCTTTTCCTATCTCTATTTTAGGTCATCTATCCTTTCTATTTTTGAGCCATCAACTTTATTATTGATAGGTAGAAAAGTTCACAGGAACACTTTTACATTAATTTTTTTTTGTATCCAGACGTACCCATTTCAGTAGCTTAGTCACTGGCCCATGGCCTCTATTTACACCGGTTGTTTCTGTGGAATTTCTCAGGATGTCACAGTCCCGAAGGTCACTGGTATTCAATAATCAATTCTCCAGAGCAAACGTCTGTAAGAAATTGGTATTTGTTCAATATGATTTTTGATGTCTTGTTAATCGCTTTGATATCTTGACATCTTCATGCTAATTTACTGGCAAAGTTTGGGTTCTTATAAAGCTGCTCCTTCACCACAAACGACTATTTTCATGGCTTTCATCAGAGAACAAGTGCCATTTGAGAGCATCTCTGATTAAAACTTGGTACCTTACTTCAGCAAGAACTGCTATCTTCAAGCAAGACATCTTCTCATACTTCAAGTGGAAGAT
Organism: Lytechinus pictus; assembly: GCF_037042905.1. Classification (NCBI taxonomy): domain Eukaryota; kingdom Metazoa; phylum Echinodermata; class Echinoidea; order Temnopleuroida; family Toxopneustidae; genus Lytechinus; species Lytechinus pictus. Next base: position 31,368,178 of record NC_087255.1, on the reverse strand, counting down.
TTTGTATCCTGTAAATACCTGAAAAAAGGCAAGTTCTCATGCTTCAGTGAAAAGGCTTCCTTCACTTCAGGCAGAACTCTTGATCCTTCCAGAATCCACTGTAAGTTTATTGCATTATTCAAGGATATACACATATAATTTTTGGCCAGAGGAATATTTTAGATTAAGGATTCCTCCACAGGTACTTTGAGTGATTACTGTATGCCATTGAACCATGCTCAGAATGGCTTGGAAGCATGTCTTTATGTTTGCCAGGATGGAAAAAGAGCCTGGGGATAAGTCAAGGGAAGATGAATTGACTACAAATAGTAATTTTGTAGGGAACCTTGGCTTTTCATAGATATTTCATGTTGTTGAATCATGCATAGTTGCAGGAGCATATAAATTGTGAGTGAAATTCAAGTTCTAAACTTGAAGGAAGGTATACAAAGAGGAGTGATGTTGAGAAGAATGCTTTCCAGGATTCCCCAAGAGGCCCTTGGAGCGGTTGCTGTATGTCAGTGAACCTGTTCCTGTTTGGTATGAAAAGGATGCAGGGTGCAATGCTGGTAAAAATTGGCAGTAGAAGAGGGTTTCTTTAAAGGGAGGAAGAGGTGGGTGATTGGGGGGAGAGTGAAGAGAAAGAAGTGACATTCAGGCCTGATGCCATGGTGAACTAGAGAAGGCGATGTACAAGGGAAATGGAGGAAGTGACATGTTATTTAGCTATCCTTCTTGTTTGCTGTTGCCAAGCGAGGAAATGCGAGAGAAATAGAGAGACACACTACACACACAAGTGTATTAGATTGATATTTCCTTCACTGTACTTCAGGCGTTAACACATATTGCTGCATTTGCGGCAAAACCTCGTATCTCAATTTTCAGGAAACCAGTGAAAAGCATGTCTGCAATAAATAACACGTTTCCAATATGGAATAGTCATCACTTTGGCTTGACGTAGTGAGTTTCATTTTGATTCAAGACAGAGCTGGGATTTTAATTTGACGTCATTTGATTGATGATCTTGTCATTAGAACTAAAAGATGATATTCCCCAAAATTGGAGATACGAGGTCTTAGCATTGATGTGCCTTGATGTTTGGACAGTGTAGCCTACAAGTGAAATGATATACTGAGAGAGTAAAGAGGATGTGAAATAGAGATTATGGTGGATGATCCTGACGCTTTCCTCCAAATCTGCTCTTGGGAATTTGATTTGCTTTGTTTTTGCGGGTCAAGTCGAACAACATGTATTCACAATTTTAACAAGTATCAGTATATTAGGTGTGGGATGTAGTGAAATGTGTCAATTTTAGTCTACTTTTGCTAATATTGACAATTCATAAGCTTTTTTTTTTTTTTTTTGAAAATTGTGAAATATTCATGGTACAATTATCCTCATGACGTTGTCATATTCATGTAAGCTTTATCACATACCGTTTCTGAGAATGTCATTGCCTGCATTTTCGCTCAAAATAGATTGAATTTTCATTTATTTATTTTCATTTAACTGTTGAGCTTGTCTTTTTTGACAATGTATGTGCTTGCAGTTAGTGACTACATACATAGCACCTTTTCAGTGATGTGTTAAGAGATTAGAAACATGAAAACGGTTGTCTTTTCCTGATGGAAATATTTCTTATTAACCACACAAGTCAAGTCTCCATCTGTGAGGTTACAAGGGACATCTTGATAATCATTACGTTCGATGCATGATGGCAGTATGAGGGAGAGGGTCGTGATATAAATGTCGGTGCATAATGCTGTAAGGAGATAGTCTCAAGATACAGACTCTAATTGATTTAAGTCCGGAGTGTAGCCTAACTCAACTGGTCTCAGACAACTCAGTGTTGTTGCATGCTCCTCTTAATCCAAGCTTTATGGGGGCAGTTACAAATTGATGCAGAAGGTTTGAGGTTCAAGCCCCAGTCACATACGACGATGCAAACAAAATTTCGATCTACTCTTATTCCTCAAATGATAAGAATTTTTATCTGAAATTTGTGTTTTGAACAGAATTGTTGATGGGCTTTCAGAATGAGGAAAAATATCGATTTTCGAAAATTTGACAGAAAATTATGTTTGAGACGGATTGTAAAATCAGCAGTAATATGTAAAGATGATCTTAACATACATATATCTTGGAGGGTATTTTTAGATAGCAATGTGTGACAGGTCAACATACATCAAAACCCCTATAGTATGCTACATATTTAAAGGGTTTGCAAGTGTTAGCTATTCAAAGGCAACTTGTTTTTCAGCACTGACTGTACAACCCACACTGAACATCTCCACATGTACACATAAGGCGTTGCTGCACCAGCCCGAGTTTGCTCAATCTCAAAATTTTAGCCTGATCAGCCCTCTTCACAATTAATCTCGAGATTCAAGAAACCCCCATCTCCACCAGCGCAAGAAGAGAGGAATTTATGCTCAAGCGAGGCATCAATGCATTATCGGCCGACGCCGTGAATAAATAATCCCGAGTTGAAACTCGAGTGCGTCTGCACCTGTGAATTAGTGGGATCATTCGAAAATAGCGCGCTATTTTGCAAATTATCTTAAGTTGACTTAGTATAGTAATCTCGTGATTAATCGAGTGAACTATTGCGATGATTGTGTCTCCATTACAAACATTCTAATTTGCAGGATCAGAAAAAGCGTGATTATTAGAAAACTCAGGCTGGTACAGACGGCCCTATACACTTAAACTTGTGAGGCAGAGTTGTAGATGATGCCAGTTCATCCTAGTCACGGGGCCGCTGGAGAAAACCTTCCTTATAGAAGTGACTCTGGCCTGGGCCAAGGGCTGCAAAATGCGGCCTTGATGCCAGCTTTTGACAACATCCCTGCTGTGATGTCATAAAGCACAGTATGAAAGTGGAGAAATTGTATCCTACAGAACTGTATAGAGATGTACAGTATGATCATATATAGTTTATTTCAAAAATGTTGTTCGTACATATTCGTAGTTCATAGTTAGTATTGCATGTAGGGAAAATCAATTGATATTCATTTTCTTTTGTAACTGATACAAATGCCTTTCCTGTCATTTCTCCCAAAAGTGTGAGAGGTGATGCCCAATTTTGTTCTTTTCCTGTACCACACGAAAGCTTCACGATGACAAGGTCTGCGCAATGAGTCTACTCTATTTGAATGTGCGTGTAGTGGATGCGTGGGTGTCATCATTGGAGGGATATGGTGAATCTCAGCAAGCAGAATGTCTCGAAGATGACGACCCCTTTGAGATCGGCAGAACCATCTCCACCTATCCCAGCATGCATTGCTCCAACAGCTGTTCTTTCTAACACACTATTTTCCAGCACCATTTCATTTGGTCTGCATATACCCACAGGCCTATACGCTGCTTGTTTTATTGTGATTGCGTGGGAGTGTGACATTCCTTGCCCCAAGAGAAGAATTTGAAAGCATCTTTGGGCATGAAAATAAGAGGAATTTTCATTTGCAATAAAGGATTCCATCTTCTTTATTGGAAGGAGCTTTATTAAGTCCTAGCAGAAGTCAGAATGTGTGATTCTTGGGGTGTGTTCAGTGTCGATTTTAAATTTAAACAGCAACATGAATTATGATTGAAAACTACAAAACACAGAACACCAACAGCGGTGCACTGTTCAGTTTTGAAAATAAAAAGCAGCTTTAGTGCGCAGTTTGACCCATTACAATACAGGTCGATTCTGGCATCTGCTTGTGTAGGCTTCCAGTGCAATAGCACATTTAAAGACGTTTCAAAACTCAATCGTGTTCGTCACACTCGCGATGCTGCAGGTCATAAAATTTTAGATGATCGCGTTTACGAATGCATCTTTTTTATGTTTAAATTTTCCTTCGAATCATGATTTGAAAGATGATTACTTTTACGACCAGGAATAGAGGACATTGAATACACCCTTTGCGTTTTGCAATCACGTTTTTAATCATGATTCATGTTGCCGTTTGAATTTGGAAACAGACATTGAACACACGCTTAAGTGGTGGGTAATCCGAATTGCTACAAACAGGCAGAAGCTACTTGGGTACACCACCTTGAAAGATTGTACTTATCAGTTTTTTGCAATGGCTTCTTAATGTCGGTTCCTAATAGTTCCTTTCTAATTATAGACATAGGTTTGGAAAATGGATAATCTATTTCAAATTGATGCAATATAGCAACCTTAATCTTTTATCCAGGCTGTATGTTTGTTTTATTGCAACAAAATGTATTTTTAAATTTAATTTTTTTATTTTGGTTTATTTAGACTAACCAAGCTTCACTGATTCTGCACAGTAAAATGCGCTTAGTGTCTAATAGGAAAAGTAGGGCATAAGTCCAAATAGGCTTTTATTCAGCCTCACACATTTTCTCCATCAGAAATACTGAAAGGCAAACCATCGGCAGCTGTAAAACTGGGAAGAAAGTCATTGTCCTGAATGCGTTAAAAATCAGCCAAGAGTTACCATTTATTTCTTTTCGTTAAAAACTAGATGCCCTGAAGTAGAATTGGGTTTCCAGGAAATCCACTCTCTTGCCAGGCATTATGTGGTTTGTCAATCTGCTCTAAGTCGCCAGGCTTTTGTCCGGCTCAGGGAATGTGAAAAGGGGGCCTTCTTTTGCTGTTACAGTACCCACCGGCTTCATCGCCCCCTCTCCCCATCTCCCCCTCTCACTCACTCTCTCCCTCCACTCATTCTCAGTTTCACCCTTCTTTTATCCCCCTCCTTCCATCCCCTCTGTTTTTGTCTTTCCCCCTTTTTTTTTTTTCATTTCCCCTCTCCCTCTTCCCTCCTCTTTCTATCTGTCTATCTTCCCCCTCTGTCTTCCTTTCCCTTCTCTCAACACTACATCATTTCCCCTCTCTCTGCTCCCCTAATATATCTTTGTCTCCTTCAATTTCATTCATTTAACTTATATTGTTTTTTTTTCACTATCCATTTATTTTTTTTCATTCATTTATTCACATGTAGTTAAGCATTTCATTGGGAGTGTATGATCTGAAAGTATAATATGAAACAAAAACGACCTTTAGTAGATGCATTTTGTAACTTTCCTCTCGTGTATTGGTTATCCACCTGAAATGTGATTAAATGGGCCTATCCCCTCACCACAAGCTAGTAGAAAATGATAAAACTTCTGTATTATGTGGGATGGTGTCTATTTTAAGACTACACTTTTTTGAAGTGGTTGGGACTTTTTTTTTTTTTGGGGGGGGGGGAGGTGGGCATTTAATTTGACTTTGATTCATAAGTCATATGAAGATATACAGTAAAAAGGTGATATGGAACAATATTACGGCTATATATTGGGAGGTTTGATACAACCAACCAATATAAGATTTTAAATGAGTCATCTTGTGAATCATTCTGTATTGTGAAATAGTCAGCAGAGTGCCATGAATGGTTTACTTTTCCATTCATGATCTTCTGCAAACTCTATCCCTCATTGAAGTCAACTCAGGTAGACATAATTTGTCTCTCTCCCCATTTGAAGGTGGTTGTCTTTTTAAAAAACATCAAAGTTTTGAATTATGTTCTTTTGAGTTAATGTAAACAGGTTGTCAAAATTGTACATTGAACAAATATTGTAAAAGCATGAATTGTAAACATATTACCATATTTATCGAATACAACAATGAGACAAAAAAAAACCTGTTAAAATCTGTCAGGGAATTGTGACACTTAAATGTAAACTTACTGTAATTAGTTTTTAAAAGAAGAGAAAATCTTGTGTTATCAATGCACTTTTTAAATTTGATGAGAAATGTAATATATTTTTGCCTGCACATTGATAGTCATACACCCAATGCCATTGAACTTTCACTGAATTAAAAAGAGTACCAAAATGAAAAAGACAACAATAAGTTTTATTTTAGTAAAAGGAATCATTTGAACAAAAAAAAAGGGAAAAGTCTTATGTTTTTAAACATGAACTCTTCAAGAATGTGAAACTTTAACATGTATCCCTATACTAAAAAACGAAAGTGGTGAAAACAACAATGTTTTGGTTAGGTAGTACAAATTTTGTACTGTTATCAACAGAAAAAAGTGAAGAGGGTTACTGAACTCTTGAGTATTCTTGAGTATGTAATCCGCCCACATCAATGCATGGTCTACAATAGACCCTGTCTTCTCATAGATATTTGTTGGGTTTTAAATCTGTTTTTATTCCCGCTCCAATAAAAGTGAGGTGTTCTTTTTATTGTTATAGATGGATAATCTGCAACGATTAGTACCCATTGCAAGCCCACACTATATTTTTTAGGCATGTTTTGTGTTTTTAAGACCATGAAGTAGGATCCATGTTAAGACCAACCCAAATGTGAACAATATCTACTTTCCATGTTACAAATATGGAATTTGATTTGAACTGATCCTTTCAAGTTTAAATCTGTTGATCAGTGACGTAAATTACCAATATTTGACTGAAAAATATAACAATATTTGTGAATATGGGGTGTCGCCAAAATTTGCATTTTGTAAAAAGATTTCTGAACAATTGCTACTCCCGAATCAATCAGAGGTCATAAAATTAATAGAAAATTTTGCAATTGATTGTGAGTCTGCTTGTTTCAGCATATTATAACAAATTGATTTGCCATTGTTCAAATTAAGCAGTGAATGTGATTAATTGCAAATAAGTTTCTTGTGAAGCTCCCCCCCCCCCTCGATAAGGTAAGCTCTTGGGGCTTTGCCTGACACTTTGTTGTATACTGTCATGAAAAATGTTGAACTTATTAAAATGGAACCAATTTCAGGAATAACCAAGACAACTTGTGGTATTTACAGTGAACGGTCATCTGCTTCTAAATTTAGTAACAAAGCTAAAGTGATGTCAAATTTTGGCAATCATGGGCACAGAATCGTATTTAGCGAAGTAATGCACTTTTCATTACACGATCCAATGGCCTAATATTTGGTTTCTGGGAAAAACATTAGGAAAGAGGTCTTCTCCTTAAAATACATGTAGAATAATGATAATTATATTGACTTTGAGAAAAAAAAAACCCTCAGAATTAGGCATCAATATTAACATATGGGACTGTAGTTAAAATCAAATAGGTTTATGCAATTTGTTGCTATTTTAGAATGTAAAATTTGAAAAAAACTTCCTGTATTTCGGCAATAAGAAGTCCATTCGAATAAAAAGAATGTTTTATGAATTTCTTGGCTTTCATGTTTCATATGTCAATCTGTCAACACGATAGGCAAGGAAGATCTCGTCATTTTTTTGTCTCTGTTCCTCAGCCATTATTCTCCGCCTTAACCTTTCTATGACCCTGTACAGAGTGCTCATTGTGGGTGAAAATTTTGAGTGCCTACAAATTACTGATTTACTATAGAATTCATCAAAGAACAAAACCTTGTTTCTAAGATGTCATTTTAGTTGTAATACTGGCAGTAATGAAATCCACCCTTTTTTATGATTGCCAATCAAAATGCCAATAGAGTTTTCCTGTGAAATATTGTTAAAGCTGGTACATACTATCCATTATTATTTAGATTTCATCAGAAAGTGAATTCAACCCCAATAGATGTTCTTATGATCTCTTGGAGGGAGAGAAAAAGTTATATCCTGATAGAAAAATAATTTTTTAGTGTCTAAGATTTCTCATTTCAGTGACTCAAATATAAACAGTGTAAAGCAATGGGTTTCCTGATATAAGTGAAGAGGTTTGAAATATCTGTATTCTTGAAGCATGCACATGGGACTGCAATTGATATTGACTATAATTTCATGAATAATCATGTAAGGAAAGTAGAGTTGCACAATAATGCCCATTCCTGAGGCTCTTCGAGCTTTAAAACTAAGCAGAAATTCACCTGGTAAGCTGTGAAAGTGCATGGAAAAAAAGCAGTTGTTATTTGTCAAATCACAATTTCACTTCTGATGAGGTCTGTAATCTTCTTCAAAACAAAAATGATAGAGCAGCAATAATGTCATTCTGGCCTTGCACTATATTACATGTATTTACCCCAAACTGGTCAAAAGTGGCCTCAAAATTTTATTTCAGTTTGTTAACATTGAACTTTGGTTTCGACCAACAAGCCAATTATATGAACAGGCTCATATTCTCTCATACCCATAGCATATTACCTTTCTGAGTCATAGGCCACAAGTTTAGTTGATGTATATAGATAGTCACAGATCATCAGTCTCCTGTGTTGATTTATACAATCATGAATTTATTTACATAGTCTGTTTGAATTGGTGAATATCAAGTCTATGTTTTATCACGTCAAAAAGATGCGGAAATAAAGAATAATTTACTCAATTTAAAAAGTGATAATTATTTTTAAAAGTATATCTAGGGCCTACATGATTTTTAAAAAGAAATTAATCATTTTTTATTGTAAATAGATTTAAATCAGTCTACACAAAATTGATGTAATTTGAAATAATTTTTAAAACGTGCAATATAAAGGAGGGCATTTATTTTTCAACTGTACACATGTAAATAACTGAATGAATTCGCAAGTGCTATTCTCATTGTACTTCAAGTTGAGGGTACTTACTGCAGTTAACCTACATCTTGTGGTGCATTTAATGAACACTTATGTGTCCTGGCAATATGGTTTCCAAACCATAGTCATGTTTTAGTTTTATTATTTTTTTAAATGAACGTCTTAGATGCAAACATGGAACGCTAAAAGTTGCCTTTTTTGAAAGGTGATTCTGTAGACCCACGTCGGCAAATGTTATCAGTAACTTGGAATACAGGCCTGTGGCAGAGATCCTGATCATGATTTTACAACAGACTTTCTTCCAGTTCAAACACATGCATGCACGACTTTGACCTACATTCATAGTACTTCCTGGGTCAAGATGGTTGGCTTGAATTGAGGGAGAATCATTGTTGGTGAAAATGCACTTGAATGCTATCACACTGCAGTGACCTTGTTATGTGTGTTTTGATTTGCGATTCTTTTTTTGATTATTTGAGCTAGTACTGTGCCTCCAAGTTGACCTTCCTGTTTTGGGTGGGCTTGAATTGTGGGGGAATCATTGTAAGGTAGAAAACATTTGAATGCTAACCCTGCAATGGCCTTTTTGTCCCTTTTGATTTGTTACTCATATTATGATTCTAGCCTGTGCCATAGTGGTTCCAATGAAACTCTGGGGTCGGTTTCACTGGTGTAACTGTACTATGGCATGAAGAAAATCGTTTGAATGCACCCGTAGAAAGTATGTTGGGAGTATTGAACTCGATCTTGGCTTGAACCTTGGCAATATCAAATGTGTTGTCCCCATGTCTTCTCACATGGCGACACATGATGAATGAGGTACAGTATATGCACGTTCAGGGCTCATCTTGTAAATCATTGAAGGGAATTGGTAACCTCGCAAAATCTGGGCTGCCACAGCCCTAGAACGCATCAGTATGTGTACATGAGTATTTGTAGTGTAAAAAAAATACCTGGAAATCCACTTTAGTACCACTATCGGTATTTTCTTTATTAAGTATCAGGAAATGCTGGAAGATTTGTTATCTTTCAGAGAATTCAGATTTATATAGCATACCCCCTCTCCAGTTTTATGAATTCCAGCTTTCAATTATATATATATATATATACATATTGATAAAAATTTACTTACTTTCAGAACCCGTCTTCCTGGTTCTTTATTCGTCTATCTGAAAATAATTGTATTCCCTAGACTTCATATTGCAACAAAATCTAGTATGAGCATCTTTGCCAGAACCTCTTTAATGAAATTTAGCATGAGCTTTATGATCGATTCCAAGCCTGCCTAGTGTATGTCCTGGTTGACTTGTTTGAGTCTCCTAAAAGGGAGATGATATATTGATTTTCTTGGGTTATAAACCTTTTTTTGACTTGATTTGAAGTAGATTGGGCTATTAAAGTATTTCAGATTGTTATTGCTGCTTCTAGTTTTCTACTTCATAAAGCCTGTGAACATGTGTTTAATGTAACACAATACATCCACTACTGCTATGTCCCCACAGCCTTCACCATAACTACAAGTACATCTACTATTATGATTGTACTTGTATATTATTACTTTGACTGTTAGTACCATTCTATGATTGCTGTCTCTCGTATTCCGCCTGATGTTATATGTGTATTTCTTCTGTGTCATTATCCAGGTTGCTACTCAATTCTGAAGGTGTGACGCAATCAGCGTGCAATCTGAAGGTCACACCCCGACCTTTTAGGGCCGAGGTCAAAGGTCATTGAGAGAGGGAGATAGTTCGAAGTTGAGATTTAGTGATCCCAGATCAAAGAGGGAAGGAGGAACCGGAGGAGGGGACTGCTTGCAGCCCTTCTGTGACCGATGTAGGGAAGGCTAAAGCAAGATGGCGCATTCTGTCTGGATAACCTGTATCTGCTTGTGTGCCCTCATCTCAGTCTCTGGTGCAATAACAGGTAGGTTCAAACTGTTACATTATAATGTTAGGACGTGGCTTTGTTGATGGTTGAGCTTGCTCATGGTTGGGCTTACTCTATAGTGTTTCACATTGTATTAAGTTATGACCTCAAGCTATGTGTTAGGTTTATGTTATATCTGAGTCAAAACATTTAACTTGCTGTTCAAATGACTGCTGAAATCATAATTGTTAGACCCAGTTGAGAAAAACCTTCTCCACAAGTTACTGAAAAGGCACATTTCACATCTCAACATCCATGAAATGTACAAGTATTATTGTCCATTTATTTTTCCTTGACAAGATTTTGATCAAGTTGGAACATACCAAGAAAACAAGGAATATTCCCTTGACTCTGAAATTTGCAGACATCTATTTTTCAGAGTCAAGAAAGCAGGAATTATTACACATTCCTTTAGACATGCACTTGGTTTGTAATTGTATTTAATGTTTATGGGATACTTTGGTTAATGGGTTTTTTAGATCTCTTTTTGGGGAGGTTTTTGTGGGTGAGGTTTGGTCTTGTTTAAGGTTTGTGTATGTATTTTTGTTTGATGTCAGGGTCACAGGTTAATATAATTTCCTTGTGAGTTTACAGCTTTCGATTAGGTTTTATTCAATGTCAAAGAGTTACAACTATGGTAACTTTGCTATCATAATTCTGTTAAAAAAACAGTTACGAGTCAGGCCTTCAGGTAATGAATGTATTTCTTCTGTTGCAGCTACCGTCTTAGAAGATTTTGCGATTCTACATAGGGGTGACAACCACACTATCCACTGTATAATTGACATTGCCAGCACCAACCTAACGGCAGCTGACGTTGTCTGGATCAAAGACTATGACAAAGCCATAGATCACCATCCCCACTCTGTGCTTAATGACACAGTTGCCCGTCTTCACATCCAAGAAGCTCTCTTCGACGACAAAGGCACATACTACTGTTCCTTCCCCGGTGATAGCTTTTTCGATTTTTTAGAGGCATCGGCCACAGTGCACGTGGGATGTGAGTATGCTTTGATGATTATGTTCTTTATGTATAAATGTAAGATAGTTCAGATGTGGTGCATTGATATAGTGCCCTCTGTCGAGCAATGAATACATGTATTTTAGGGCACTGTGGAGAATTAAAAAACATGACAGTTTCAAAGAGAATCATATTGCCAAGAACTGTTTTTCTTTTTTGTTTATAAATGGATAAGAGTTTTAACAAAGGATTTAATAATTTCACAAATTCAATGATACATGATTCCTTTATTTTCATTGTTGAGAAGAGGGGGGGGGGGGGTGTTGAAAGAATACATTAAAAGAAAGTAACTTTACATGATATTTTTTTTGTATGTAGTACCACCGGAGCCAGTAGAGAATTTAAACTGTTACACTACCAACATCAATGAGTACTGGTGTGAGTGGGAGGATGGCCGCCCGACCAATCTCAAGACTGTAGATACCTTGTACTATCAAGGGTAAGGAGAAATATTGTAATTCATTTCATTTCAATTCATTAGATTTTATTTATATTCAATTCAGTTAAGTTCAAATCAACTCAATTCATTGAAATTCAGTTATTTTTCCCTTTCAATTTTCCATAATGATCCAGATAATCTAATCACGTTACTAGTAGTGCTGAGTCGAAGCGGACGATCCCATGGTTACTGAATCATGCCGCCGGTCACTCTTAAAATTTCTTTCAGACCGATGGACTCCCAAATTAAAGAAATGCACAAGAAATTCAGTTTCACCAAAGACTGAGAACATCAACTGCTTTTAAGACCTATATTTCCAAACCTTTAACCCTAAGTATGCAGTTCTGAAATATACATCATTTTGTAAGTGCATGCCAGACCCAAAATTGCTTATAAACATGATTTTGTGTACAAAGTCAATGCAAAGGGTGTTTTCAACCCAAAAAACATATTTAGTGTAATTTTTTTAAAAAATACTTTTGCTGGTTTAAGTGGATTTATTTTATTCTATTCATGATTGCAAAAGAGTGCCTAACAATTTCATCGAAAAAACAATAATAATCAAAGGTAAAAAAAAAAATACATAATTAAAAATAAATGAGCTACATTTAAAGTTAATTGCATTTTGGCAATTAAAAAAAAATGTAAAAATTGATATTTTCACCCAAAAATTTGCATTCTGATTGCTATATAAGTGAGTATAAGGCAGAGGCATACACAAAAACCATATTTAGAGCACATTTCATATGCTTATTAGTATGATTAATTAGTGAGGAAATATAAGAAATTAATTTTTTGAAAATTTTACTATTCAGTATTGTCGTGAACATGTGCAAATTTTTGTGGTGATTGTGCAATCAGCAGCCGAGATCTGAAAGGCAGTCGATTGACGCCCCCCCCCCCCCTGCCGCATCCTGGTCTGAAATAACCCATTTAAAGTAGGGTTAATAATCAAACAAGTAAGAGCTATTAATATTTTAGTACTGAGGTTGTCACAAACAAACAAACAAAACAACATGCATGTTTTCTTTGTTGTCATGTTACAGACCCTATGTTGATGGAAACAGAGAAATTCTACCCTGCCATCCTGAACGAGAGAACAACTTTTGCCGAGTTATCGACGATCCCTTCCAAACAGAAATATTTGTCGTGAGCGAAAATCCCCTTGGCAATAGTACCTCACATTTGAATAGACAATTTGATCCACACTCAGAAGGTAAGGCCATAACACAAAGGTTTACAATCAATCCCTAAATAACCAATCAAGATCATCGTTTAATGTGCATTTTGTTCAAAACTCTGACCATTAACCAATCAGAGTGGTTCTTTCAATTCACTGCAAACCTTTCTGTTGCAGGGTCCTATGGCTGTTTTTATCCTGCATGGTGCATTCCAAATATTTTAGTGAGAGAGTTGTGAGTTGAATCCCTGCAAAACTATTGATGGAACAGCTGATTTGCATGACTGATTGCATAATCATGTAGTATGCAATAATACACAGCCCTATGATCAATGGCAAAGCTCTGTGAACCCTAATGTCTGCGTACCTCTATTTTATTCGGAGCTGAGGAAAGGGTTTCTCTACAAATTCATCTGCATAACTTTGGGAGCATTCATGAAAAGTTTTGTCAATGATTATCACTAACTTATTTACTCACAGCCAATCAGATGGACGGATTTCAGTAGCTTATAACTATAGTCAGTGAAAATCACTGACTCTTTGTTTCATGAAATGCTTCCCTGTTCTTGCACTTTTTAAACATTCTTTTATTCTGTTTTGATATTCTCTCACCAGCAGATAATATAATCTTTCCTTGACTGTGAATGGATGGGTGGCATTCATTTCATTTCTGTCCATTCTTCCCTCCCTTATCCACAATGTTTTCTTCTAGACTTGAAAGTATCAATTCTGCAATGCCATAGTCTATACTTATAAAAAAAGAAAAATCATGTTAATTTTTGACAGATTTGTGTTTTAGAGCTTGTGTTTTAATTTTGGACAGATTTGTGTTTTAGAGCTTGTTCTATATCAGCAGTTGCAAAAAGACACCACATTAGTTCAAGATAATTTTATTATTTAAAGAAAATGATGGCTTTGGAGCAAAATTTCTTTGAACTGCAACCCTAAGTTCTCTTAAAAATCTAAATAACTGTTTTCTTGTCTTATTAATCTGATACATTTACTAATCACTCAATCTTATCTTGATCTTTCACTTGTAGTTCGGCCAAACCCTCCAGGGAATGTAAGAGCAGAGATCACTGAGCGACGCAAGATTGCCATGTCTTGGGAACAACCTTCTGATTGGCACAGAACTGGCCTTGCCTATGGGTTGCACTACTGGTTGCAGTACAAAAAAGAAGGGGAAGGATGGCAAAATGTAAGTAGATGAGTTAAGGATGACGATTATTCCGATTTTTGAAAATCACATTATGATAGGAGTTGGTACAGAATGAGGAATACTGACACAGGAAATTTAGAAAATGAGAAACCGGATACATTCAGTGATTAAACGTGAGTTGTTGATTTTAGTGTTGAGATTGTGAAAAGGCTGCTGAAGGAGCTTCAAGCACCGAGCTAGGTTAAAAGATGTTACCGATTAAGCCATTGATTGTTACGCCTCTAGTCGATTGTCTCAACTTCAGGTGAGAAATCTTAATGTTGACTGCTAAGAAACCATGAAAATTATTTTAAGTAAGTAATCAGAGAATTGGCAGCCGAAGTTTCTTCTTTGAGAGACCTGGGCCCCGTCTTACAAAGAGTTACAATTGATCCAATCAACGTCAGTTATATGGAAATCCATCATTGTAATAATTTTTCCTACCAGAAATTTGCACAATGTCCTTTGTAAACAAAGAGCAAGGACATTGAGTTGTCAATACAACGATAAAGGTGTGAGTCGTTATATCTAGAAATTGTTTGGAACAAACATGTATTCTAGATGTTGGCGTAGCTGGCTTTCCATAGTTGTGGTTGATTGGATCAGTTGCTTGTCTTTGTAAGAAGGAGCCCTGGTTATAAGTACAAGACATGTACCTTATCAAAGGGCACTAGCCCTTGTTATCAAACCCAGGTTACAGGAACACAAAAGCACCGCTCTAGCAGTGGAGCTATCCTTCCTAAACATTCCTTTGATTGTTATGAATATCTGTTTTATTCGTTCATTTTAGGTGTCTTTGGATAGTATCAGAACAGACACAGAATACATCATCTCAGCTCTTGACCCTTATACAACTTACTTTGTCCGGGTCAGTTGTGCCTACGACGTCCTGGTTGACCATTATGATGGAAACCCATTTGGTACCTGGTCTGAGCCCATCGAAGTAGTAACCATGGCCGAAGGTATGATATAGCAATAGCCCATCGAAATAGAAATACATATCTGGGGCCCGCTTCATAAAGAATACAACTATAACCATGCCATTATGAAAACTGCTATGGAAACCTTGATTTTGATTGGCTGCTGAGCCCTGTTACCATGGTAGTTTCCATAACGTTACCATGAAATTTTTGTGAAGCAGGCCCCAGGGAAGTGTTTCACAAAGATTTGAGCCTGACTAGAAATCATTCTTTGATTTCTATTTGCATGTGCTGTATATAACTTGATCACCACACCAGTCAGATTTTGCTCATTGTACACACTTAACGTCACAATAAATATCAAGGTTACATGTTAAATATCATGTGCCCTTCGGCCTTAATCATGATTTTAGTCTGACTCACCTTTTAGTGAAACATCCCCAAATCTATGACATATTTGAAGCTGTATAAACACAATTCCTGTTAAAATAATCATCTCAATTTCTTCTTGATGTTGCTTTGTAATCCAGCTGTGTGTTGGTTCCAGCTGTTGGCTACACTCAGCTCACATATAGTTTCTTTGATGTTTAATCGTAAAGTGTGAAATAATCCAGGATTCTTTTACATGTTTTTTTTCCTGCATCCACAGAGCCTGGTGCCACCATGAGATCACTCACTGTCGTTAATGTAAATGGGGATGCCAACTCATACACTCGAGATGTCGTTGTAGGATGGCAGGTAAAATAAGCTTCTTTTATAGGGATAAATTAAAGATAAATAAAAGTAGTTACCGTAAATACTGATCTCATGCGAAGAAACACTGATTTCATGAGAAAGTCTGTAAAGCCAAGGTTTTATTGTCACTATATCATCGTGGATCTAGATCCGGTAGAGTTGCATAAACTGACCTTTGTGAAATCATGAAATCTAAGCTGAAAAACTATTGCACTGAAGATCACCTACACAGATAAGCACATGTGGGACAGTGTATTATTATTGCTTGGATAAATACCCAACATTTGGTGACATGATGTGCTTATTTTACTTATTTCTCAGCCATTATACAATTTCTTTTTTAATTATGTGGCACATATTTTTTATTCATTCATACAGACAATTTGGTGTTTATTTTGTTGGATTCTGTATGAAATCATTTGATATTGTTACAACAACTGGCGTTTGTCTTTAACTCTGTTCAAAATATTACATTCTCACTGAATGAGAGGTTTACTGTATTTGGTGTATACCAGGGTAATCAAAAAAAAAATGTGTGCAATTCTGTGAAGTGCATTCCCATGTCATGACATACAGACTGTGCAGGTTTGAATTATGTTTATGTTTGCTATATGAAAATGATCTACAAATTTTTGTTACTGTTTTCAATTTTAATTTATGTTTTTTTTCTGAATTTTTAGGCGATACCAGTGACTGAATACCGAGGTCCAAACTTTGGCTACAATGTATCAGTGCACGACGAGACTGGTGGAGTTGTGAAGTACAAACTTACTACCAACGACTTGTTTCATTTAAAAGGTATGTGAAGACAAAAAGATGCATGTGCTACCACATTGGGTACTATTGGCGGATATTATTAGAGAAATATGATAAATTTACATTGCAGTTTGATAGGTTGTATACTTTTCAGCTGCCAAGATAAACTCGAATTTAGATATTTGTGTGAATTTCCACAAAGCACCAAGGAAGTTAGGTCTAGAAATGATGATTTTTTTTTTATTAAGTTGATATTCAAATAATGCATTCACCACCACACCCCATCAAAAAAAAAAAATCTGGAATGAATTTTAAGACAAGGTTGTTTCACAAATAGTCAGGTCTGACTATTTGACATGCCTAAGTGTCAACATGCACGCAATCTGTAAATGTAATCTCTCCTTGCTTAACGCGCCCAGATAATTGTGATCATTGTGATGATGCATTACAAACCACATGCAGCAGGGAATTTAAGAGCAATATCAGTCACACTGGAACCTTGGTGAAACATCCCTCTGTGCTTTAAAAATGAATTGATTATACTGTGCTGCCATACTTTGGCAAAAGAAAGCAAGTTACATAAGTATCATTTGTTGTAAATGAGCAATGTGTGTTCATCATTTACATAGGCGTCAATGCAATTTAACAGCATTTTTTCTTCAATAACTTTCCATAGAACGATTATTTCTTTCCCAAATTTTGCCTGAATGTGCAACATACAAAGGGTGTTTTAGAAACAACGATAACTCAAATTTGACTGATGTGTCACTTGCTTCCTTTTGTCAAAGTTGGGCAATGAGTGATATTTGGTGGTGTTTAATGTTTATTGCAGGATCCTGTAACACAAAGGTTTGCAATTAATCGTACGCTTGATTTTCATGATTGATTGTACATTGTGGTCAATGCAATCAATCATAAAAGAATATTCTATGATGATTGCTAAGCTCTGTGTTAGGGGCCCTTGTTGTGAGCAGTTACTGTATATCCTCCCCAATCCCATTGCTCTACCCTTTCCCCTTCTTCATCATTTTCCTTTCTCATATCTTTGTCCCGTTTGTTTCTTCACCCTGGAGCACTTCCATAGAGTTAACTTTCAAACCATGAACTTCTCAATAAACTAGGGGAGCAGTCTCCTAAAAGTAGCTTTGAGATGCTATCTTTTCCTGGATCCTCTTTGATCGGAAAAGCTTTGATAGAATGCCACCCAACCTTTGAAAGAAAAAAAACCATCACCCCAGGATTGGCACCACATGTGTATCCAATTCAGTTGACTTTTTTTCATTTATAATTCAGTTGATTGTATCGTAGGGCCGAGTAGTTTCATACTCTGAGCTAACTTACATCATGTAGCTTACATGTTAAAACACTTTAATATATTCTACAATGTTTAGAAATAAGTCGACCCTCCGGTGCACATGACGTACGTGCAAACCTGACCAGTAAGTAAAGCTTTCGGGAGAGTTTCCCTAAGCGCAAATTATTTAACCTTTTTGAGATTTCTTCTTTCCTTATGAATTCAATCACCCTTTATCGTTTCAGCGATAATGATTCCATTACTTTTGGCACACTATAGAATTCACTTTCATGTCGTTATCTTGACACTCTTATATTTTGATTTACCTTATAGGATATTAATTATTTATTTTATTACAGAAAAAACATGTTTTTACTTGCATTCAGGTTTTATTTGGAATTTGCCAAATAGAAACTAATTTTATGTTTTCCTTCTATTCTCCTCTCATAGTTGGATTTTACAGCATGGAATTTAGCATTCTTTTTTATTTTGTATCATCTGCAAAGAATATTTTTTTCATTATCATATGAAAGTATTGATGGTGGGGTAAAGTGATAGTATTCATGATTTTATAGCATTGATACCCTGCTCAAATAAGTGATATGAAATTATAATAACATGGACAGAATTCCAAGTTCAAATTATAGTGGAAATGTTCTCTTGAAAATTCAAAGTTCTTTTTCACATGATAACCAACATGTGAATAAACTATATATAATTAAATGTTTGTGCAAGCAGTGTTGATTTTAGTATTTTATCAGAATTCTCATGTTATTAAGCACATATTTTATCTTTTTTCAAACTATTAGATCTTCAATTCTCTATATTTTTTTAATTATTATCTTTCAAGCACCAGCCCACTATGTTAATGTTTTGCACATGCTTTCAATTAAGTTAAGATTTTTGGAAGCCTATTGATTGTCATGGTAAATTTTGATCTAAACCTGTAGCTAAAGTTTCTTCCAAGGAAGCAGAGTTTCCTTCTGCGTGCATGATAGAAAATAATATTCTATTGTATTATATTATTTAAGTTCACTTCTATATATGTTAGTTTTTTTTTAATGGTATTTTTCTCCATATTTTCTAGAATATCTATTTTTTTGTAATTGATTTTTAATTTTGTAATTGATTTTTAATTTTATATACATATGTTTATTTATGCATGGTTTGATACTTTGATGCAAATTTCTTGTTTCTTCAAGATTTTGTTTGATTCTCAGTTACTTTTATGGTTATAAGGATTTTTTAGATGAATCCATTGTTCTGCTTGGTGAAATAAAGACTTAATTATTCTATTAAATTAAGATAAAGAAAGTTTGTTCATTGTAAAGACAGCAGAATATCATTCAAGCAGGCTATTAAAGCAAAGATTAACCTCAATGTTTAAAAAGTCACATACTAAACATCTATTCTTTCAGAAAACCTTTTATTCGTTCATGATTTGTTCCTTAGATTATCACTATCAAAATCATCTTGTCACCATCACCACCATGTCATGATTTACATTTTAAACATTACTGGCAGCAGTAGTAGCATTTCATGGGCAATATAAGACCAATGCTCTGGTGAAAAGAGTCTATTGCAGCATTGTGTAACCGACCACCTAAAAAATCAATGGCTTATTAAAGATTTATTTTTTGATTCTGGTTGTGAGTTTAAATTCTGAAAGTTTAAATTTCAAATTCACTGGGAAAGTTGTTTATAATATATTGCTTCTATAAGTTGGACCCTGCTAGACATATGCTTTTTTTCTTGAACTCAACAGAATAACTATAACTTGTTGCATTTCTGCTGAGAGTCACCAACACTACACACAGAAATGAATGTATGGGACCACACACACAAATTTTCAGCTGGACCATTCAGCTGTTTATAATTGTAATATGAATATGAAGACATTTTAAGTACAATATATTGTTGTAGACTATTTTTCGTACATTCCAACTAAATATGAGAAGAATTTCAAAACTCAAATCTTTCCTCATCTCTCCCACAACTTCCACAAGAAGAATATCATAAATATTGAGTTGTGCAATTCAATAATACATACTCTGCCAGTCTCTTCATTTAGTACATCTTTGGCCTCATCTGTGTATTAATTTCCTTATTATTATTTTGTTATCTTTCAACAGATCTTGATAGATTTAAGAGGTTAACTGTGTATGTGACGCCTTACAACGATGTCGGCCCCGGGGTCAACAAAGGTCAGACAACCCTTCAAGATGAAACCACAGGTGAGTGGCACTGACAGGGTCCTCTCCCACTATGGAACCTGTTTCACAAAGATAATTATTAATGGCAAGGTGCAAACAACTGTGATAAGCTCCTGAAATTATGCTATTTGATTGGCCAATCCCATATTTGTTCAAGACTTTCTGAAATAGTCATTGAAAACATGCTTTGTGAAACAGACTTATTCAACATGAAGTGAATAATACACTGGGATTTTTTTTTCTTACTTTGGATAGAATACTGAGCATAACGGTAGAAAAGCATTTACCCGGTTCTTAGTGTAATTTCACGTAATGTATGAGATACATCATTTTTTGTTCATGATCTGTACTATGTGTGCACAGTCTGCTAACTGAGGTTTAAGTATTACTCCTTTTGTATACTGAATTCTGTTCTTCTTAGATGCTTTATACATGGACATTTATATTCTAATGGGCCATAGATTAGGTATGGATTTCAGTATAAATGAATCCAATCCAAAGTAGGATAGAGTATGGCTTTCAGTCTAATTAATTAATCCAATCAAATGAAATCATGGATATTGTATCGCACTAGTATTTATTTGCCTAATGAAGGGCTGCCAATGAAACTGAAAAATAAAACCCACCATAAATGCTGTTTATGGTCCCAACTGAGAAAGATGAATATAATTTCTAGTTACAAGCAATCTTGAAGATTTATCATCGGAGTTGTAAAGCTGGTCACAAGAGCAAATGATTGTTGGAAGACCGTTCCACAACCTTCCTACGCATGCAAATATGAAAGGAAATGAGCAGAGGCAGTGTTTATCAACATTCGCTTCTTTTTTTTAACCAATACAGTTCCTGACAAACCAGAAGATCTGAGGGTGGTGACGAAGACGGCCAGTTCGCTCCAGGTTTCATGGGAACCACCAAGCAGGATCACAGGACATGTTCTTCGATACGAACTGGAGTGGTTTAAAACCAGTGACCACAGTGGAATGTAAGCAACTTGGTGTATTTTTAACACCATCCTAATGGATTCTTATTGGGTATAGGTCCTTTCACTCCAAACATGGTTCGGGCCGCAGAACAGCCTTGTTCCGGTACACAGTGCCCTAAAAACAATATATATAAATATGTTCAATTAAGGAACTATTCATGTTCATACTCAAAGTGCTCCATGCCATCATAATTTATAAAGATAAAGCTTATTTTAAGTGTGAATCACCTTAATTGTAAAGTTTCAAAAAAAGTGTTTTGGATATGCTTTGAAAGGAATTGATCATAATTTTGACTAAGACACCTCATTCCTTTTTTCAGGATGAGTGCCGATGTTCCGCCAACAGAATCCAGTCATGAGATAACCAATCTAGAGGCATATACATCATATCGGGTATCGTTGAAGACTGTCAACAAACGAGGTCCTAGTTCAGGAGCTGCTCTATTTGTCATGACATCACAGTCTGGTAAGTTTGCAATGTTAGTCTATTCCTCTGTCTGCTTCTCTCTCTCTCTCTCTTTCTCTATCCTTTCTCCTGCCCTCGTCTTATTTTGGATGTGTTTCTCCCTCTTGCAATGTCTCTCTCCCTCTGTTATTTTATCTTTCTCCCTTTATATTATTTTCTTTTCCTCACTAACTTTACTATCTCAGACATCCATGCTTTTATTTCTGATTTTGCCACACCTCACACAGGTGAATAAAATTGGTATTCTTGAGAAAGTAATGTCTTTGCATGCATGAGCTCTTTATCATTATTGCCATACAAAAGCTGGGATTATATTGTCGCCAGTACTTAGAAAAATGAATATCAATCACAATATATTTAGTATTATTATTGTTGTTGTTTTAGTTATAATTGTAGTTGTTGCTGCAGTTGTCTATGAAGTTGTAGTTGTAGCTGCAGTTGAAGTTGTAGCTGTAGTTTAGTTGTAATTGCACTTGCAGTTGTAGTTGAAGTATTAGTTGCAGTTGTAGTTATTGATTATATGATTCTGTTCTTTTTCCCCCAGGTCCATCAGGGTCACCACAGGCCTTGCGAGTGAGCCCAGTACCAACAAACCCTGATCAACTTCTTTTGAGCTGGGAGGAGGTGCCAGTCAACCAACGGAATGGAGAGATTCAATTCTACACCATTATCTACTGCCCTCTAGATCCAGCACAAGAACAGGATTCCCCCATTACCGTTTCCTTGGCAACAGGCTCCCATTGCGCTGGTAAGTCATGAGTGTGTTATACTGTCTATATTTGAAACACTTTTGACATAATCACGATGTGTTTTTTTTTTTCTTAACTAGTGGGTGGTAAAAAAAAATCAAAAGCCATAAGCAAGTTTGCTTAGTTCTTTATGATTGCAATGTTTCCTCATCCCATTGTCCTTTTGATATTTTTCTCCAGCATTTTATTAGTGTTTACTTTTAATTACTGTGTGTAAGACAAAGGCAGGGAGGCAGGGTGTCATGATATAAGTTCTGATTGAAGTAATTAAGTATTAAAGAGGAGGTATCCTTTATTCTATACACTATATATTGCATATTTTTTGCTTCAAAACAACAAACTAAAAAAAGAAAATCATATTTTTATCATATTTTTTGTATACAAAGAAGTAAACATTTTGCTGTGTTTAGTTTTGGAAATCCAAAAAAATCACCACCACTGTGAAGAAATTATACCGGTAATCATATGCAGTATTTTCTAAACATGGTCCTAAGTATTTTGTATTCTTTACCTATTCCTCCTTCAGATGGAACGCAGCAGGAACTCAATGTGACTGGTAGCCCTTTGCCGTTGTCAGAAACTATATCAGGATTGAAGCCATTCACTGAGTACGTAGTAAGGATCGCTGCCTCCACGTCTGCTGCCAGAGGGCCTCCTTCAAGTCTAAAGAAAGCCAAGACCAGCCAAGGAAGTGGGTTTCCTCTTAATTCTTCACTTCATTTGGAAAAAAAAAGCAGTTGTGAATTTGATAAATTTGGGTCTCTTGGGGATGTTTTGTAATGTGGTTCTTAACTTATTTACACCTTTGAATCTTTTTTTTGTCCCTCCACTTTTATATATTTTGTTAATGTTTTGTATTTTGTTTACCCATTTTTATTGTGTATATACATGTATATAAGTATGTCTATTTATTGTTTCTCTTCACTTTGCAGACGAAGACCTATTATTATTTTTAATTCATTTTTTTAATTGATGTTATATAATACTAGCTAATATCTCCACCTATCTCTCTTCACTTGCAGTGCCCAGCCCTCCTCGCGACCTTCTCCTGACCTTCTCCAATGACAGTGTGATCCAACTGGTATGGGAAGCACCAGAGCAGATGAATGGAGTCTTCAAGAACTACATCATCAAGTACAATGATGAGGTACAGTCTTTGGATGTTAAGTCAGCAACCTTGGCAGTGAATGGATACGTGAATTACACCATTGATGTTCAAGCTTGCAGCAATGCTGATCCATCCCTAGCTTGCAGTCTGCCTGCTACGACACGCGTCATGACAGATATCGGTGGTAAGTAAGGATTTGAAGTTTATCGTTTGATATCTAGATAGCACAGACTTGTACCAATCAGATAGGATTATTTACGTCTGCAGCCGACCTTTTAGCATCATCATTCAAAATCTTTAATCTCTCCATCAGTTCGTTACTTCCCCTATGTAGCTTGGATTACAGGTATACGTCACAATTTCATTTGCTCAGGGTTTCTGATATACCCATTTGTACAGTCCGGATCAATGGCTTGTCTGGACAGAACAGCAATTTTAAGAAGTTTGCAAGAAGTATTTCATAAATTTTCTAAAGTAATGACAATAATATTAAACAAAGTATTCAAAATTATCTGTGCTATCTAATGCATGGAAGTTGAGAAAACCCACGACCTAAATGTCATGGTTTTATAGAACTGAATTCTGATCTTCAAAGCATTTTTTTAATATTCCACAGCTCCGTTAATGGTTACCAATGTTGATGTTCACCTTGAGACGCAAGACACTGTGATAGTTAACTGGGGTAGACCAGTGGTACCTAACGGACCTATAGACTACTACATGGTGCGCTACAGACCCGCAGACAGTGATGTTGAATGGATGGAAACAGAACCACTCCTGACACCCTCTGCCACCATTCAGATTGACTGTGATCTGGTGGATGGGGCCACCTTCTTCAACTTTGAGGTCTTTGCGGTGAACGAGGTCGATAGCATCCCCCTGGCCGGAACCATGTCCATTGCTCATCTTTTCGAAGTCTGCAATTTACATAAAGGTGGGGATTTTTTCTTATTACCTAAAAAAGATTTTCCTTGCATGGTTTTGATGGGAAGTCTGTTCTGTGTTTGTATTATTGTTCTTCTGCTGTCTATATGGGTGTAGTGTGAAACTTATTTGCAATCGTTTGCTGATTTTAGTTGCATCAATTAAAAAAAAATTATTTGAATCCATTGCAAATTTCAGTTGCATCAGTTGCAAATTTTGATTGCCAATTTTAGTTACACCGATGGCAAATTATTTGAATTGGTTGCAAATTTCAGTTGCATCGTTTGCAAATTTCAGATGCAATTAATTGCCAATTTTAGTTGTGTCAATTACAAATTCTAGTTACATATGTTGCAAACTTCAGTTGCATCAGGTGCCAGTTCCAATTACATCGCTTACAAATTTCTACTACATCATTTGCCACATTTTGTGTTTGTTTTGTCCCTTTCACAACAGTGCCTGTGGTCACCATTGTGCTTGCAATCCTCCTTCCAAGTTTCGTTGTCATCATCGCCTTCTGTTTCTTGATTTGGGTGAAGCAGTCAGATCTCTTCAAGCCAGCACCGGATCCATACTTCATTGAAGCAGTTCTTGATCACAATGTAAGTCAAATCATCCTGGATGAATTGTTGATAAACCTTATGATTATATGCTATTCATGTTATTCAAGGGGAGGAATGAAATACAGACATAGGAAAGTTTCAAGAATATCAGGAGCATTTCAAGTCTCAAGAATATTTAAAGTTTTTCCATCTTTCTAGTGACTTGTATGCACGAGCATAGAAACGTGATGTCATGCTACATGTATGCAAGTGGGAGGGGATTACACTATAGACTATTTCCTCTTTCCCCACCAATAGCTCCTCTGCTCAAATCTAAACCAGTTCCTCTTTGCCTCAATTGATTTTTGCCCTGAAGATTCTCTTAAAAATGAGTTCATCCATTATCCAATTGTGATTTTTCTGACTTTTAAAAGGAATTCTGCCCAAGATGGTTGAATTTACCATGTAACACATACATTGTAGGGTGTGGGATTGCAGAAACCATCTTGTGAATGTAACAGGTCAGAAAATATATGTACCAAAGAGAGAGATAATTTCTATGTGTATGTAAAACTGATTTGTTTAGAAGGTCCCTGAGAGCATTGAAGCATTTGTATTTTCTCTGAAAGCATTGTATTGAGGTCATCCCTTTCAATCAGAAATACTTCTGAGGAGATTTATACCTGCTGTTACATGAATAAATGTTAGGTGATAAAAGAAATCAGCACTTTATAATCTCACTTTGTAATCTATCTGTGCTTTTGCAGGATGAAAAGTTCCAGCTGCAGGGCCGTCTTCTAAGCGTGCGTACGGAGGGGGAGAAGTTTGACACGCTTCGTCAGGCCAGTTCAACTACCAATCTCCTACAGCTTCCGTATGAGAGATCATCTTCTAAGGAGAGTACTAGTACAAATAGCAGCACAGACCAGGGAATCCATGATATGGACGGCTTCACTGATGAATTGCGATATGTCCAAGAGAATACTGGAAGCCGTAGTAACAGCGAGAGTGACGAGGATAAGGCCTCAGCACCTGCAAAGCACGTGATGCGCATCATGAGCGATGACTACGAGGAGGAAGACACCGTGTTTGGAGCTGACTGCGATGGTTCAGTGACCTACTCCCGCATCGCTGAGGTTGACGGTGCAGATTGCTCAACCCCGATGTTATCCAAGGAAGCAGCGGCTCAGTATATGAGCGATGGCAGTGAGGGATATTCCCAGCTGTCTCAGGTCCCTCTACAGGCTAGTGCAACACCACCAGCTCCAATCCGAGGTCTCGCTGACCAGAGGAGTGAGGCTTCCTTTGGAAGCCAATCAACGGTTAGCTACCACCGACTGGGTATGAGTGGCCTGACTCCAATCACTAGCGTAGAAACGTTGCCATCTGAAGATCCCTTGGCATATGCACGTCTGTCCCAAGGCTCCGAGACAGACAACGACTACTCCCAGTTGGCATCTGATTCCTCCAATCAATCCCCGACAGAATCAAGAGGAGAGAGGACACCCAGGCAGACTGAACCGAGGAATGAAACCAACAACCAAGAGAGCAAAGGATTGGCTATGAGTTTGCCAAGTGTTTCCATGGGCGGTCGCATCCAACCTCCACAAGAGTTCATTGTCGCCACTGCTCTCTCTCCTGGAAACCACCCTAACCCGGTCTCCAAGACAGATCTATCAGGATATGTCACTTCCCCTCCAGTCACAAAACCACCCCCGCCTGTCAAGCATGTGAGCCCAGATATGCCCAAGAAAGACCTGAAATGCGATCACAAGAACCTTGCAGACTCCAAATCTCAGAGCGGGAGTGACTCCTCGTTGACAGATGGAGAAGCTTATAGCACACTTGGATTAGCAGAATCGCCTTCTAGCTCTGTCCCACATCATCGGCCTCAGAAAGTGGATGCGTCTTTCACAAAGCCAGACCCTCATGTACCAGTAGATTCTGGGTATGTATCAAAGGAAGCAGTCACTCCTGCAGATTTACAGAACACCCCCGTGAAGAACCCCTCAGGCTACATCACAGAAGCAGAGTTACAATCTCTCCCTCAAAAGCAACCAAGTTTAGCAGATCCAAAAAGTGATCATAAGAATGATTTGCCTGAGAGCATATCGAGCCCTAACAAGCACATACCCAATGGACTCCCAAAAGTCAGAGCAAACGGGTATATTGCTCATCAAGACGTGCTGCCTCTACAAAAGACTGATGGTCCAAAGACCACCAACCACAATGCAGCCGATCCGTACATCACGCCTGAACAAATGGCGCAAATGCCACAAGGGTCCCAACATCCGCCCAGCACGCCGTCGCCGCCACCTTCACCTCCGCTAAACAACAATCATCCACTGCCGCCCGGCAAGGAATTTCGGCCGGACGATCCCTGCATAGGAATCGGGGTAGACCGAAATATAGCTGCATTGCCTGCTAACCATTCAAGTAATTTTGCTGTATGTTAGTTGACTGCATGTTTGACTGTGTATAGTATGATCATGAATTAGTGATGATATTCAATTTTGACTGTGTTCACCTCTGTGTATAACTGGGATCGATACCAAGGATTCATGCCTCTGGATGCTCATCACGATGGTCAGGGAATGAAAGAAGAATTAATTGCTGTTGGTTTGGTGTTATCTACCTCTCTTCAAAAAAAATCTTTTCTTGATATTTTTATTTTTGATGTGATATTTTAGTTTTGGAAGATGGGACAGTTTGCCGTTGAGTCATTATGGTGTGATTCAAAACAGCAGAATGGTTATGATCTGCAATTGCTAGATGACATCAGCGATGTCTTAGGAAGCATATACGACTGCCAGGTAAAGGACAGCAATTATCAGCATTAAAATAAGAGATTTTGAAAGTGAATAGTTGAAGGTGCCATGCATGGGATTGTGGATACGAGCAAGCAATTCAAGAAATTCATGATCACATTTTTTATGAGCATTTTTTAACCTCAAGAAGGTAATTACACATGTATGTGTTTGTCTGTACTGTGATAATTCTATAGTCATAATTCTCTTGTTGCACTAGTTCATAGGGATGGTACAAACTCACATTGCTTTACTCACTTTAACACTAATAACTTAGAGCAATTGATTTACTTTGCTGAGCCTGTTTGTGTTACAGTGAATCAAATAATGCTAGCTTGTGCTGTCCATGTCCAGAGACGAAGAGCGTTTGGATTCAATCCAAGATTGAGCCAGACGTAGTCAACTCTGGAAATAGGAAGACAGTAAGATTTCAGTCAAGTTATCCTTAAATCTTTCCAATGATCTATCTTGCAGAGTATTGTTCCCTCCCGTAACATGATTCTTGTGGGTCTATTATCACGTTGCCACCATGCAAGGGCCAAATGAACAAGACATGTCTTGAAAACCCTACAGCTCATATACTTATATCTGTTGCCAAATGTGAATGGGTGTTTGCGGAGAGTGGAATAAATCAAGGGCCATCTCTCCTCTGTTATCATTATTATTATTATTTTGTGTGTAAATATTTGTAGTAAAGACAGAGATGTTTTCACTTTCCAGCTCATGTAATGGGCTCTATTTTTTATGATCTGTTTTCTCTATATCTTGTATGGCAAAAAGAGAATGGATCACATTTGATGTGTGTGTGTCTATTATAATATGCTTCATTCAGTAGTTTTGTCATGATGATCTTTGCTTCGGCTTGGAGTTGGAATCTGGCGTTTGAACGTGCATTTATATCAGAAGAATTTATGGGTGGGACTATTTAATTATATTAAACAACACACAGGCACATTCATCCATTTCCTTCACTTAATATTTTATCTGAAATCAATTGCAAATCAAGGGGAATTTTTTTTTATGATGGTCAAAATTCAAAATTTTGTTTTCTTTACAACAACAATACTGATGGTAAAGTAATATTTCTTACGGAGCATTTTACAAAATAAATGATGAGTGACTTTCACTGATTATTTTTATAAGCTACCAAAATCCTTGCATCTGATTGGTTCAAAGCAAATTTACTGACATTTAATGAAATACTATCCTCCATATAATTTCAAAAAAAGTGTGACATTAAAAGATGCTGCTGTTGTATATGGTGCTCACATGACTATACACAATTCACCAGCAATCTCTGACTCACTAGCACTTGTCCAGGACGAGAGACAAAAAAAGTTTTTGTGAAAGCACTCTCTTGTTCTGAGTGATAAGAGTGTTAAAATACAGCAAAGAATGATAGCTTGTAGTTGATACAACTTTGTAATGCTTAATTTCTTCCACATGCAAACTAGACGTATATTTACCTCCTCCTATTCACCCTTCACATGTGTCAGTATTACATTAATTTCTTATACTTGTCTCTCATAAAAGATGAAAGGAGAACTATCTTGAGCCATTAACACAAAACTTAACATTCGATCGTAAAGTTTACTTGTAGACCTCATTGCACATGATATAATCTATTGTATTATCAATCGCGTGATCAATCGCAAAGCTCTGTGATATCAGGCCCTTGATAAGTGTCTTACTATGTAATCATGACTTATCAAACTAGCACATTAGGTGATGCCAAGTCCAATGTTGATAACTGGTGTTAGTGATTTTTCCATCAGCCATAGCACTGAACTTAAAATGAGGCTGATGCTGGGATCGACGTCGCTTAGTGTTGAGACATCGATGATATGTTTGGATCTGTACACAAAATCATATTTTGAGCAGTTAATGGTCGCACGCATGTGCAAAATTATGTGTAACCTTGTAACTATGTCCCAAAATGTCACAAAATTAGGCTTGAAAGATGTGTGAAACTTGAAGGCAAAAAATCATCAAACGTTGATGTGAGATCTATTACCCGGTATGTCACAGACTTAGTGCAGTTGGGGTTTAAGGCATTGTTATTCTCTCAAAGTGGTTATGGGTTTATAGGCATACGGACAATATGAAATACATTACCTCATCAGAACTCCAATGAACTCAAGTGAATCTAATGATTGATTAATGATGACAAAGTGCATATATCAAAGGGAAATCCAAGTCTATCAGTATCAACTACTTTAAGTAGAGCCTCTTCTTTTTAGAGGGTAATAAGATCATGTTCAAGCTATATAACACTGAATATACTGACTATGACTCGGTGTCATCTCAATTTTCTTGATATCCGGCCCAAAAAATATTTGAATGTCATTCTCTTTCTCTTATCTCTTGCATTTATTCAAGCAAAAATATATTCAGGGGGGGGGGGGGCTACCCCTAAAGGCCAACAAAGACCATCATCAAAACTACCTGATATTGCTTTGTGTAAGATAGGATCAAAATCAAATGTATTGCATGTGTCTATATCTAGTTCTTTATTATGTAAATATATGTACAGTGACTAGTTTTATGGTCATTTTTCAAGATTGTGTGTATGCCATGAACTCTATCTTAGAAACAGTGCAAACAGTAGTTCCTTTATATCCTTATTTTAGTTGTCGTTTGATTATTTATGTTGCACATAATTGCTTTGTATATTGTCACCATCACACACATGTTGTAATATGATGATCATATTTTTATCATTTGATAATTCTGATTAGTCTTAATCAGGATTTTGTTGAGATCTTTTATGAAAATCTTTATGGAGCTGTTATGAAAAATGTTTATTCTCTGTGAAGTCTTGAAAAACCATTAACAGTATTATTGGTTGGATGATGATTTTGTTATTTTTAATGTGTCAACTTTTCATGATGAATTAAGTGGATGTAATTCTCGAGTTAAGAAATCCTACTACAGTGGCACTCAATATAAATATGTATTTGTATGAAGTCCTACTATTGTTTTGAACTGAATATATCACTCCGTAAATGATAAAGAATTGAACGACTACCATTTTTAGTTAGCTTTTGTGTGTTTTCTTATATCTTCCACCCGTATTTTTTTATTTTTTTAATAAGCATTCCTTGCAATAGGTGTTTACTGTGTAAAGCTATGTGTGCTCAAATAAGGGGAGGTTTGAAAACCAAATATTACTTGTCAATCTAATGAATTGTAGCTGGATTTGACGTTGGTGTAATAAAAGACATTAGTGTTAAGGATATGTTTGCATACAGCCTCCACTTTGATGATAATTTGGCTGTTGTTAAAGATGCAGTATATTTAAGTCATACTTGGAGAAGCAAATTGAGTTTTCTTTCACCACATTTTGTACTTAAATCTACACAATACCTCTCACTAAACTTGTACTTAAATCACACATTCTTTTCTTCCAACATTTCACCATACATTTTTCCCTTGAACCTTGTTCTTTGTAAAATGGCATCGCACCGATTCAGATTAATATTGTATTTATGTTTCTTTAATACTTTACAATTGAGTAGACTTCATCCTGTAATATTGCCTTCACTTGCTTTTCTGTTTTTTCTACTTGAATCCCCACTTGCTGACTGTTTTCACAGTAAGAGTTGCTTTCTCATGTTTTTTTGTTAAGTTTGTACACTGTTTCATGTCAGTAATCTTATTGACAATCTAGTAGTCTTAAAAATGAAATATTTATACATCTTTTTCACCTGGATATCATTGGAGCAAATGATTTTGACCAAAACAATGGCAATGTATAATGCTTGTTTGAAATAATGCTGTAATGTATTTGAGACATTCTTGGATCTATTATGTAGCATTTGTGTAAGGGCAACTGTACTTAAGATTATCTCAGTTAATGTACACATGTGTCATGTGAAATTTAAACAATAAGCTTTATTAAGGTAGACAGTTATTGGGGTTTACTCAAAGGTCAACATTAACTGCCAAATTTGGTTACACAAATACTTTTCTCAAAGGTCAACATTTACTGCCAAATTTGGTTGCACAAATATTTTTCCAAGACATAATGCTCAGAAATCATTCTGCCTTTTTTCATAACTTTATCACTCACCAATAAATATATATATATCACTGAAGAGCTGCCAAGTCTCCCATGTTATGGGGTAAATTATTTGAATTTTGAAATGATTTTACAAAGAGAAATGCAATTTAATTCTACCTGATTCACAAGTTGAATACCTCATTAGGATGCTTTGTAATTAATAAAATCTGCCTGAAATAATTCAAATAGAAAATGTATTATCTCTTTAAGGAAAAGAATAGGTACAATTGGAGAAAATTCTTCCCCTTTTTAAAGTTTTAATGATGTTATTTAAAAAGGAAAAAACAAACAAATTTTACCTTTTTGATTGGTTAGTTGGATACCTCAATTGATTTCCAAGCTATTGGGAAATGCTAGCCTGCATGTATAAAGTTAGCATTGTGATTTGTGCTTTGCGCTGTGCGTTCTGTATTTATTACCATTTTAAGAGAAACTTACAACATCTGGATCGTTTATGAATAATGTTTTTTTTTCAAATTCATGCAAATGTCTCCAACAAGGTTCCATTTTCATAAAACTTGCATAAGCCAGTTGTCAAATGATTATATTAATCACAGCTTTGTGATGACTGGTCCTGTTTTATGAACATGATCTGTATTACGCTTAAACTCGGCCCTGTTACATAAAGGTTTGTGATTGATTGCAGAAACCAATCTGATTGGTTACTGGTCAGTGATTTGAACAAAGTGTGCATGCTACGATGATCTTGATTGGTTACTGTCATTAAGCAATTGATTGCAAATTATTATGTGACAAGGCCCTGGTCATGCT
Organism: Lytechinus pictus; assembly: GCF_037042905.1. Taxonomy (NCBI): domain Eukaryota; kingdom Metazoa; phylum Echinodermata; class Echinoidea; order Temnopleuroida; family Toxopneustidae; genus Lytechinus; species Lytechinus pictus. Next base: position 31,335,649 of record NC_087255.1, on the reverse strand, counting down.
ATGTATAAAATGATATAGGTTCAGAGAATTTTATCGTCAATTGGATGACAGGAATGCAAGGAAATCAAAATAGGTTATATTTTCAAAACGAAATTCACTGTCGGATGGAAGGCGTATTTTCATGCGAAACACACTCGTAGATACGACAGAAATATTTTGCGAGTTATTGTAAAGAAAAAGAGAAGAGACATTATTTTTCATGGTATTCACTCTCCAGATAGTATATCTATATATATATATATGTATATGAAGTCATATGGCATAAATCATTTAAAGATGATACTGCTTTGTTTTTTAAGAAAAAAAATGTATGAAAATGTTTCATGCCATCGTGTACAAAGGATAGTGTATGTTTTAGTGTTTTAATATGTATGCATACTTTTTCATATCAATGTGAGTTATCATGAAATTTATATATATATGTGTATGTATGAATGTATCACATGTCACATTCTGTGTCAGCAAATGTCATCACATACCGACATGTGAGAAAATTAACATTTCTCTTTTCTCTGATACTCCTATATATAGTATATGTACACACACAACAGTTTGAATAGCACATGTTCATACATGGCAGTAATCATGTATTTGTGAAAAGAAATTGATATTATTTTTCAGTTTAACTAGACATATGATGAACAATAGTTTAACAGTAATTATTACTGTTTTGTCTCTGCAATTTCAATGTCATGTGACATATGCTTCATTTGTGACAGTTGACTTTCATTTTGTATTTCTTATTGTTCCTCATAGTGATATGAACAATATTGAGATTAATCCAAGAAACTTGATAATTAAGGTTGAATTTAACAGAAGATAATTGGCAAGCTGGTTCACAAGATAATATGTTCTATCTCTTTCTCATTTGTCTTCTCCCTTCTTCGCAATTTTAGATTTAGCTCATAGTGAAAATCTTTTGTCAAACTGTCTCTTTCATGAACTAATCATTCAATTATTGAAACCTTATCATATTTTAAATCATCTTTTGATGTTGATATTCTTTTTTTGTCGAAACCTGAGTTTGCTTGAAATATATATTTGATTTGTCTAATCATCGTAGTTTCTTCTTTACTGTATTTCACAAAAAACAACTATACGTTATGTATAAGCATATTGAATAAATATTTTTAGAATTCAAAATTGTGAAAATTGATACAGTTTTTCTTGATCTGTGTTCCTTATGTGAAACTTATAGATGAATACAAACAACTAGCAGTATTTCAGTTCACACCAATGGCAACATTATGTTTTTCTTTGTTAAAGCTAAATTACAGTAGTTGCAGTAAAACACTAATTTAGTGAGAAAGTCTGTAAAACCAAGGTTAAGTATGACTATATCATCGTGGATCTAGATCTGGTACAGTTACATAAACTGAACTTTGTGAAATCATAAAATCTAAGCTGAAATACGATCACACTGAAGATCGCCAACACAGATAGGCACACGTGGGACAGTGTATTATTATTGCAGGAATAAAGACCCGACGGAAGTGACCGAATCCGCGCTTATTTTGCTTATTTCTCAGCAATTACACAATTTCTTCCAGAATCCTTTGGCACATATTTTTTTATTCATACAAACAGACACGTGGGTGGTCATTATATTAGATTCTGTAAAAAGTCATTTTGAGATCGTTACCAGAACTGGAATTTACCTTTAAAATGTTGATACTTGCATGATTATGGTTGGTGTAAGATCACCTTTTCACAATTTACATTTAAGGTAGCACAATTTTTGTTTTCATCACAAGATACAAATCCTTTAAGATGTGTTGTGATTTTATACATGTAGCAATGTAGTAGAATTAACTCCTTCATGTCAATTGTATTTTCAATGATTTAAACCAAACAAAAACAAAAAATCAAAGAAAAGGAATGAGAAAAATCAGACTGCCCTAACCAGGTGTTGAACCCAGGGCCCTGGCTTGCATGACAAGGGCTCCGTCTTACAAAGAGTTACGGTTGATCCAATCAACCTCAACTATATGGAAATCAATGTCATAATGTTTTCTAAAGGAAATTTGCACAATGTCTTTTGTAAGCAAAGAGGAGCACACTGAATTTTTAAGAAAATGATGAATGTATGAACATCATCAAATCTAATATTTTGAGGAAACATGCAGTTTAGACGTTGGCGTTACTGGCTTTCAATAGTTGTGGTTGATTGGATCAATGGCAACTCTTTGTAAGACAGGTACCAGTGCTTTACCAACTCGGCTATCTGACACAGCCCATCTCTTTACCTTGGATATATCTGCACAGTGGGGTACTTCCATGTCAATCTATATCTATACCACACAGCAAAAACTGTGGTGTTAACCGGTGTACATAGAGGACCACACCAGTTATTTTACACCGGTGTTAAATTTACAGTGTTAGTTTAACACCTATAGGTGTTATTACAACACCTTTGGTTGTTACATTTACACTCTTTGGTGCCATGTTCAATCTCTAGGGTGTAATTCTAACACCTCAGGGTGTGGTCCTCTATTAACACCAACTGGTGTCAGTTTTAACACCACAGTTTAAATGCCTACTGCTGAGACTGGTATCCAATTCTTGGTCAGGACAGTTTGATTTTTATCACAAAGATTCTTTATGATTTTTTTTCAGTATGATATCAGAAAAGAAAATAAATTTATATATTTTGTTCACTTGACAGTATTTTGTGGTTTTGATATTACTCTAGTACAATCTAAAATGTAGGCTATGTCAGTTCATTATGTTCGATCATGAATATTCAATGAAAAATCATCAAAATCTCCCCTACAATGTTTGGAAATCAATATTAAGAATATGCTTCAATGGAGAATTCTTAAACAAGTATACGTTTTGATCATTTTATCTGAATTGTGTGATTTTTCGATAAAAAGGCAAGTGATGCAAAATTTGGAAATCTTAATCACTGAATATTTTTTGAAAAGATGAGATAGTATAGGACTTCTACTACGTGATTCAGGCTATAGAGACGAAATCATTTATCTTTTTTAAAGGAGTATTGTCAATTTCTATCTCTGTATTTTTGTCTGTATTATGTGATGGAATTTGGCAACGTGTAACCAATTATATATATTTCTGTCTCGTCAGATATGAATAAGCTTTGTGTTGGAGTTTATTTTCATGATTGTGTTTTTGTTTGTGTGTATTTGGTGATGAAAGTATGTTCCAGAAACAGAGTAAACAAGTGAGTGAGTGTGTGTGTGTGTCAGGGAGAGAGAGAGAGAGAGAGGGGGGGGTAGAGGAAGATAGAGAATGTGACAGAGATTGAAAAAGGGAACACATTCTTTTTAATCAAAACGGATGGGAAAAAGGAGAGGGGACCATTGGACTAAAGATCAGGAAAGAGAGAATGAAAGAGAAAATGTGGCAGAGATTGTGAGAAAAGGACAATATTTTTTGTAGAAAAAATATGGAGAAAGGGGGCACTATCAGACTACATAAAGTTTGGGAAGGAGCAAGGGAGTAGAAGAGTACGAGAGGGCGGGGTTTGGGCAGAGAGAGATAGAGATGGATTAGATTTTATTTAATAGAGGAGGCGAGAGATGTCGGGGGGGGGGGACTATCGGACCCAAATTCAGGAAAGAACAAGAAAATGATGAAGAGAGGGGGTGTAGGAGAGAGAATGAATGAAATGCGTGTAGAGAGAATTGAGAAATGGAAGAAGAAAATGCGGGAGATGGATGATCAAATTAGATGGAGAAAGGAAGAGCGAGATGATCGCGAGGGATCATTTAAAAAATAAAAAAGAGGAGAAAGGGAAGAAAAAATGAACTGGTTTACAATTGGTCTGTCGGGGACCAGAGGACCCCCTTTCGACCTCCCCCCTCCCCCATAACAATAATAGAAAACGAAGAGTGTCTTCCTCTTGTTTTTAATTTATCACTTGATTTTCAAGTTAAATGAATATCTTGCCGATATTGTTTCCTTTTATTCATTCTTTTTTGCTTTACCCCCTTTTCTTTAAAACGGGGCACATTAAAATTTAAATTATCTACCTTCTAGCTCTTTTACAAAGTTAAATGTCTATTGTAAAGTGTCGCTTCTTTTCTTGTACTCGCTCGGAAATTCTCAAAAAATATTCCGGGGGCAGTCAAATATATTGCTGTACACATGCGTGACCAAAAAAAAAAACGCGTTTAAAGGGGTTTTGGACGCGGGCCGCGCGTGCACTCGTTAAGGGTATCAAAACACCGATTTTCAAGAAAAAGGGTGGTTTTGAAAGACTGGTCAATGGTCAAACGTATTTAGGGTATTTTTTTCTTTAAAGACTAGCCAAACGAGTTTAGGGTATGTTTTTCCCCCAAGCTTTTCTCCGGGTCATATTCTGGCGACAGCTTGTTTAGTGGCCAAAATGTGTAAATAAAGCCCGCGAAAAACTTGTTTAGGGGGATATTTTGCACACAGAGAAAAAAAAACTCGTTTGGGGGTGTTTTGAAATAATTTGGTCACGCATGTGTACAGCAATACATTTGACTGCCCCCCCCCCCCCCGGGAAATATCACACATATTTCTACTTATTCCAGTGACTGATGGCGAGACCCGCTGCTTCACTGAAGATTGAATAGTATAGTTGGAGTCATATTGGCAGTTGCCGAGCCATTAGGGTCGTGCCCTATTACAGCCCCTCGCCCCCACCGTGCCTAACCTATTCATTTGTTCTAGAGTCTATCCCATTTTCTTTCAGAGCTTAGTCCAACGCTGACAAAGGACGGCGAAAGCGATTAAGCGCTTATTCTTCTATCAAGGCATCTGAACAAGATATCAGCGATCGATAAATGTGCTTGGAAACCAGATAGGCATTCGAACGGAAAATATCTAACACACGGCCAGCGACGCTTTCTGTTCGCAGAGGATTCACAAAAAAAAATTTCTTCCCCCAGAAATCATTCCAATTCAGGGAATATTCGGGAGACATTGAACCTGACTGGAAAGGAATGTTTGAATGTCTGCAACTGTGGTTACTCCAGAAGTTGGAATCGCCTTTTTTTTTTACTCCAGACTTGATGCGGTGTAACCTACAAGTTTATAAGGTCAACTTGCGGTATCTCACCAGTACATCGTGTTTTCTCAATTAATGCCGATTAAATCTCAATGTCATAGTCATTTGACTGGAATATCAATCTCAATTGTACTTGTTGCAGCCGACAAAACACTATTTTGCACCTTTTGAAAGGATATGGTTCGAACATTACAAGCTATCTGCATTCGTTGAATACTCTCTTTTTTAGGACCTGTCGCAACCGCCCAAATCATAATTGCATGTGATTTCTTGAGTTATAACGAGACAAGTTTGAATGTAGGATTTGTGCTTGAACTGAACACAGACTTTACGTCATCAATCTTTCTTCTTCATCCAGGCCTATTTATATTTCTTTGGAATAAAAAGGAAATCGATTTGCAGACATGGCTCAGACAGCAGGAAGCAAATATTCGGCATCGACGCAACGAAGCGCCATGGACGCCAGAGGCGGCGCAAGCACTGCGCCAGGCCGACCAGCCGTCCGCTTTGAATGCACCTACAAGATGGAACCAGACAAGAAGTTCATGGTCGGTGCCGCCAAACAGATCGTCGAGGATATCTTGACCGCTCAGCTGGAGTCACAGTCCTATGACCCACAAAAGTGTCCAGTCCTCTGCCGTGAGCTTGCCGACGTCATCAAGCATCGCGTCAAGGAATTGCTGATCCCACGTTATAAAATCGTCGCCATGGTTACAATTGGATCCACAGAGCATGCAGATGTCTGTTCCGCAAGTCAATGTGTTTGGAATGATAAATTTGACTCTTACGCCCAATATACTTACAAAAACGGCTCCCTGTACGCCACTGGCATTGTTTATGGTATATATCAAGAATGAATGGGAAACTAGTGAGAGTGACTTTTTATATCTAGAAAAAGAACTTGATGTGTGCCATATAGTCAATATATAGTGTGTGTGAATATGATTTTATTTAAAGATATTGGATTTGTGTGAGTTATTTTCACTCATAGGCCTATTGCCTACATTTTATTCCAATCAAATATAGTACGTCATATTAAGAAGAACATTTTGTTTAGAAGTTTGTCAGACGTTCACCACTGCTATTAGGGCACATATTTTATCCTGAAATTTCATTTGATTATATTCATAATTGCTTGCTTTTGAATAATTACTCATTGTCTAAGCTGAAAATTAATATAAACCTAAGAAGTCGATTAGCTCGACGATTATTACATTGTACACTCCTTACACTTTCAAAAAGAATTTCGCAAAAAGGCCCAACTTGTGAGGATCTTTTCCTCAAGTTAATTTGTAAAAGAATATTCATGTCAATACCGGCCGGCCTGCCACCAAGTAGTCTAATTTTCAGTCAAGAATTGTGTTGATGTAACTATTTGCCATGATTGGAGTTTACAAGAAAAGTCGGTAAATTATAAGACCTTAGTAATGCTTTAGGATTTTATTCTGCAGTGATTCTCTTCAAAATGTGAAATACAACATCCTGGAACCATATTTATACAATCTCTTCTCCTTCTTCTGATAAAGTACAGTCCACCGACTGGTGTATTGTCGTACTATATTTGGCAGGTCTGGTGTGGAGTATGTACAGTGCCATTTTTTTATATTAAAAAAAAACTAAGTGCAGCTAAAAAGCCATGCTCCTCTCTTAGCGAAGCAGGATGCTCTGTACTACAGATAGAGGTGACATTGGGTAGTTCATCTAGCAAGGAATTCCATTACCTGATATCTGGAAAGAAGGACTTCTGACAGATGATATTCCTTGCAGAAGGTGTTTCTCGTTTAGCATTTAACAACCATTTTTGGTCACATCACTAAGTGGAGATTTGGCGTATATACAGAACTCCAAGCACGTGTCGTTAACTACTTGTACTAGTTGTTGTCGGTTCCGAAAATATGTTTGAATCGTTTCAGTATACATGTATCTCTGTCAGCTGACAAAGCTCTGTCAGCTGTATTTTATACCTTGAACTTAAGTGCAAAGTGTTCTCATCGACCGCCAAAGTTTCAGCCAGTGTAATTCCAACTATATTTGAAGCGCACAAATTATTTCATGATTTGGATATGCAATATTCGTGCTGTCATCTGTAAATAAGAATGATATACTTTGCTTATTTAGCCATACGAGTCTTTGAAAATATACCTCCAATATCTATTCTTTTGGAACCATTTATCAATCATTGTTTGATGTTTCAGCAAATTTTATCTTCTTTTTCAAATCTTGATCACATTTTACTTTCGTTGTCATAATTATTTTTATTTGGTCCTTTGTGGGAAATTTGAACCCATTTTTTCTTTTCGCTTTGTGATATTACTCTGTAGACATCAGCTTAAGAACAGTGTACCTCATTTCAGGAACATTGTATGTTGTTTCATAAAACTGTTTACAAATGATTTTACACACGACTAGAACATTTTCTAGGTGCTAAGTAAATGTAGCTACACAGGGATATATCATTTAGGGCAAGAAATGGTCCCTATATGAAGTCATGACTGATATGATACAAACAGCTTTATGTTTTTAACTGCATGAATATTATAGTATGCTTCCACAGTGAATTCTAATAATTTTTCAAATATTCAATTTCATTTGATTTTTTTCCTTATCGCACCTTGCCGATAGTTATCACGTATACACTCTAAATTATAATAACATGGATTGGAATTAAATCAAGATCGGTTGTATTTAGTGACCATGCAGTCAAATTCTGGATTCAATGTGAGTGGATCCTAAAGATTTATTTTTTTTAATATCAAAGATTTTAGATTCAAATCTTATGCTTTATATATAAATCTTTACAAATTTAAATCCATTGTCCGGCTGGTCACCATTCACAGCTGATCTGGATTTATCTAAATCCACGAAATTTAGAGTATATCCAGATTGGGATACGTAGAGATTTGAGATGCTATGTGTCATTTGGTATTTACGAATACTAAATGAAATGGGGGAGATGATGAAGGTTAATCCATAGAAAACGGTTTTAAAGTTATAAAATCACGTTTTTAGCATAATACGATTCCTTATTATTCTGCGTTGCCCTCAAATGAGGCCCTAGATGAAAAGTGTAAATTTATTTTCTGCAATAAAACATATATTTGCAAACATAATTATGTTGTAAAGTTGCATATTTGTGTGTGATCACAGCGGGGCTGTTTATTCATCTACTTATCTTTCTCATGAGAGTATTTTGGACAAATATTGAGAACTGAGACGTGTAAACACCAATAAGTTATATATAGCATGATTATCTGTCATGATTTTATAATGAACTTTATAAGAATGTTAAAAGAAATGAAACGATAGGTCAGCATGCATGTTTGTTTGGTGAGATTTTGTTTAAAGACAGTCAAATTCAAGTGTAATTTGTATTAAGCACCATTTGCGTAATTTGTTTAACTAATATCATTAGTTGAGTCTTAAACTTACATTGAATGAACGTTTTATTAGGATCATAATCAAAGTAATTGCAATTCATTATGTTTGCATAATGAATTATGGTCGTACGCATATATTTTTTCCGGCGGGGGGGGGGGGGGGCAAGACTCGTAAAAATGAAGAAACTCGAAAGCGACCGAGATTGTCATGAGGATGCATTTGCAAATTCTAAAGTGAAATTGAATGATTGCGTGAACACTTTGTCTGTTGGTGATTTTTGTGAAAATTATCAGTAAAAAAATGTAAGTTTTCAAAATTTCGGGGGGGGGGGGGGGTAACTGCCCCTCCCCCGTGCCACACTGCGTACGGCCTTGTAAGTAATGACATAACCGTGCTTTCCATCTAAAATTGCATTCATGTGCAGATCTTGGGTGGGTAACATTTCTGTTAACACTAGGAAAAATTGCGTTTTCTTCACTGTGTCCTTTTGTTAAACTTTAAGAGTTAGCTATATGCATGTAGGGAATTTATTTTGATTGATGCTAAATGATTTAGCGTACAAATGATTAACAACCAAAATGTGCATTTTGGGGAAAGAAAATATTTAACCTCGGGAGTATTGCACCCACGCAAGAGGGCAATATTTTCAATATTACATTTGTTTAGGGTGCAAACTTAATTGCAAACGAATGACGAGTACCCGGGACGAGTACTCTTTTTTCTTCAAAATTACCAACTCATTACAAAATAAGGACAGGATGATAAAAAGTCATTGTACAACGAAAATCAGAGGGCATTATGTCATGGCCGGTGATGAATGTACATGCGCTGATACCGTGACCGTATGTCGTCATCATCCATTCAATTATTCATTATTTTTATAGTCATATAGTCTAGACGTGATAACATGGTGCACATAAAGGGCATTGAAACTTTGGAAGCATGCATGTATAAGCGAAGCCGTGCATGTCAACAATAAAAGAGCTTTATTAATGTTATTCTATGTGAATTAGAGCCTGAACTCATTTTGTCATGACCAGAAAAAAATAAAATAGATTCCATCTCCTCAATCTTTCTATGCCTCATAAGTACCCCCTATCATTTTTTTTGTGGGGGGTCGACATTGACATCAAAACTATTTCAAAAAATATTTCGAAAAATGTTCAGTGTGTATTACACCAGGATGTGCAATTTTGTATGGTGCCCCTTCTCCCCAGTAATTTTATTTTTGTTTGTTTGTCAATTATTTCTTTATTATTTATGCAGGTCAATTTTTCTCTCTCTCTCTATTGGTCTTCAGTGAAGTCCGAGGTTTGCTTTTAGACTACCCCGCGGCAATGCCAGTACTTTGATAACAGAAATCAAAAGGGGAAATCAATAATTAAAAACATGAATACATTATTTCCTTATACATTGTAGGTTCTTTGTCGTTATGGTAACTGCTACCATGGGAACGTTGATTCTGATTTGTTGTTGACCCTTAATTTACATTAGAAAATACCATAACTTTATTTCATGAAACGAGATCCTGACAACCCCCCTAAAAAAAAAAAAAAAAAAACTAACGAACATTGGAATAGCGCAAACAGCTGCGATGTGACAGACACCATAAATGTGAATAATATCTGCAAACAAAATTCACAAACAATGCAAACAATAAAGTTCATCTTACGGATTACACAAATCTTTTTTGTTAATAAAATTGTTCAGCTGTAATTCAGCTGATAATAAAGGCCAGTGGGGGCAGACCTTCGTGTTGGCAAAGTCAATATAATAGACTGACACATATACATATTTTTTCAATTCGATAAATTCCAGTCGCATTGTAAACTCTAGTCGGTCATCAATGACAGAAGACAATATGACCTTGACTTTATAACAAGCTAGGTCAGAGACATACCTGTTACGATAATTTTCAAGTGTCTGTTGTATGATGCTATTTTCCACAATTTTTAACTTATTACGCCCACAAATATAGCATTTTGAGAAACATTAGCCATTCTGTTTTCTCTTCCATTCGCAGTTGTTAGCTTCTTTCTTCTTTCATTATTCTATACCTTCTTTTATGTACATTTCATTTTTTTTTCTATTTTAGGCATGGGCGGTGCCAGGGAAAGACAACCTATACATGAAGGCCTTTTTTTTCTTTTCTATTGAATAACAGGTATATATAGAGTGCTACAAGACTCATCATTACCTCCCGTTTCTTTTCTTCCCTTCATATCACAGCGATTTTTTTATTATTTATTATTGTTTCACAGGTAGACTGGACTATCGTACGTAAAGCAATAATTCTGCAAAAGACTTTATTTGTACTGGAGTAATGATGCGATTAAAACAAAAGAACAAGATCTAGAACATATCTGTTTATTGGGGGGGGGAGAATAAAATATCGCACAAAACATTAAACAGCAGCGTTATTTTGCCTGCTTGCTGAGGTACAAGCTACTACGACACCCCTTTTTCGATAATCTTTTTTATATCTAAAATAAACAATCGAGGATTAACAAATCCTATAATCCCTGAAAGGGGTACGTCTCCATTCATTTTTAAAGCTATTATTCTACTTTGGACTTCTAACTACCCACCCTTCTCTTTTTTTTTCCGAACTCCAGTTACACCAGATCTTCTTAATCAAATATATTTGAATTTCCAATTTCTATTGCAAGTTTATTTAGAATGCCCTTTTCATATTACTGTTCAGCACCGAGGTGTTAATTTTTTACTATGTTATATTTTTACAATTTTGCAGTGGTATTTTTTTAATGCATCTCAAGACTATCTAATTAATTATTTTGGCACCCTTTTCAGTATTCCCTTTTTAACGTGCAATAGTTTGTGTAAGAGTATTTATATATTTTATTTATGTCTTGGGAGCGGCATGTGTGGGGGCTCATGCCTTCGGGCAACAGTGATGGATTTTGCTTTTGTGCCCCCTGACCCACATGCCGTTCCCGCATTTCTTTGCATGTTCATGTACTGTAATTTTTTTTAAATTCTAATGTAATGTGTATGTACTTTTTATATTGGTTAAATAAATAATAATAATAATTATTATTATTATTACAGCATAAGTCTAGACTGTGGTAAACCTCACATGATAGCCTAAGGTAGACTTTCCATTATTTTCGAAAATCTCTTGTTTAAGAACTAAAATCAACAATGTATGGAGGATTAACAAATGCTCTAATAAAACAAAAATTGGAGTACGTCTCCATTCATATAAAAGCTTGCGTTTGTAAACCTCACATCGGTACAAGAGCGAGTATATACAGTATATTATGGTGTTTTTTTTTACATGATCGCTAAGAAAGCATGAATGCTTGCTTGTAAGCAAGCAACCAGACCTATCGAACCCGGGTCACCGGAATCGCGCTTCCCCTCAATTTCGAAAATCTATTTTCACATTGAGCACAAAGTTAGCTATATATAGTGGACTAACAAACCCTATAATATCTAAACCACAGAAAGAAATGTTCATACTACAGCATAAACTTAATTTTGCAAACCTTACATCAGTACAATTTAGCACATACAGCTGAATAAAATCTCCGTATCTTCTATCCCCTTCTTTATTTATTTCTGTCTTCCCTTTCTCTTTTCTTTTTTTCTTTCTTTCTTTCTCTCTTTCCGACATTCTCTCTCTCCCCTCTCTCCCTCTTTCTCCCATCTCTGTCTGTCTGTCTCTCTCTCTCATTCTTATTCCCTCTCTATCTCCCTCGAGAATTGATGAGTTCATGGCATTATGGGTCAAGCGACCAGACGCGGTCAACCTTTGACTGAATTACCTTAGCAACGGGACGCTAACTCACAAAAATAGAGAGCCACCCAAGCCATGAATATGAGCCCGATATTTCAAGATCGCTGTTTCAGTCATTTGATTCTCATTTATGATATCCATAAACAAAGTTTTGATAAATATATACCCTTTCAGAATACTGGTCACTATTCCATACATCATAAATACATCTTATTAGCGGGTGAGTTGTAAACATTTTTAGGATATGGATTATATGAAACAAAATGTGAGTTTTCCTTGAAATTAAAGGAAAATATGAAAAATGAAAGCAGCTTGCTTTTTCCAATTGTTGGTATAAAATTATTCATCATGCATGGAAAGGGGTTGATAATTTCAAGGTTTAAATATTTTTACGACAAATAAAACATTACCAGTGGAGGGAGCTAAATCTCTTAAAATCTAAATTCATATTTCCAAAGAGAATTAAAGAATGAATTTGGTAAATTTTAAAAATGGTAGTAATTTTTTACCTGATTGCTAAGAAAGCATGAATACTTGTAAGTAAGCAACCAGAGGACCGACGGCTTAAGGTCATCTCCGAAGGACCTGGTTAAGAGGATTTAAATGCCTTACCAAAGGGCACTAGCGCACCAATTGGAAATCGAAACCGGGTCACCGGAATATGAAACCCCCGCTCTACCGACCGCTCTATCGCACCTGATGAACCAAAAAAAAAATGATAATAATATAATCACTTTAATTTTGTAAGATTGAAATATCATGATATTTCAACATCATTCACATTATGAAATCTTTTCCAAATATGATATCATATTTTGACTGGCTTTAATTTCAATTTCATGATTGTGGAATAAATACGTGTAAGGTTACGATATCATTCTGACACGAATTCAATTTTCTAACCTATCACTCTACACGCGATCATTAATCATATTCTGGGGAATATTTTATGTAATACAGACATAAATGATATTATATGTCAATTATTTTCTTTTCTCACATGAATCATTCATAAAAACGCAGAAAAACAGCGAATTAAAGTATCAAGTTGTAATTTTTGATCTTTTATTTAATAACAACAGTAAATCATGTCGCACCTCTGCAAACAAGATATCTATTTTAAATGATTTGTTTTATCTTGGGGCAAAAGTTTAACGACGGTCGACTGGAGGGCATATTTGGTACGAAAGTAATACCATGACCATGAACGTAACACGTACTGCAAAGCCCCCACGTGTGTGCTGGTGGGTTGAATGGGGGAGAAAATGAAGAAATCTCATGTACAGGAAAAGTATGAAACTGAGATATGGATTGCTGTAACTCTTACTACCTCTTCTCATTGTATTCATTGGAGAAAAGAAATGACGTCACCCTCAGATCACCCCCATCAAAATACTCTGACACCGCCCGCCCCTGTTGAGAGCATAGTATTTTTACTCTTGGTAAAATATTGTGGAGTGTGATTCTAGTGTCATATTTCTCTTTAGTATCCTAATCTTTGTTTGCCTTCCTTTCCCCCTCATTTTTTTTTCTCAGTTTCAAAATCAAAAGGGGCGATAACCTTTGCCCCCTGTGATGCTATCCCTGATAGGTGTTTCATAAAGCCGCTCGGAAGATACAAATTATTTTACACTTGGTTGGTTGGTTGGGTTTAGTGGTGATGGCGCTATCCCATCGATTCGAGTAGATTCGAGTGATGATCCTTTTTATGCTAAATGATACATCCCTATGTATCTGACTTAAAGGGATGGTCCGGGCTGAAAGTATTTATAGCTTAATAAATAGAGTAGAATTCACTGAGCAAAATGCCGAAAATTTCCTCAAAATTGGATAACAATTAACAAAGTTATTGAATTTTAAAGTTTAGCAATATTTTATGGAAACAGTCGTCATAAATATTCATTAGGTGGGCTGATGATGTCACATCCCCACTTGTTCTTTTGTATTTTATTATATGTTTTTTCAAATTTTTTCCTCCAAGAACTAGAAAAATTGGATTGACAACTGATTTGGTGCATTAGATATTCATTTCTGCAACTTTTTTCATTATAAGGAAGACATATTATTCACACAAGTATGAAATAATGAAAAAATTATGATTTTATGTAATAACAAGAAAACGGAAAGTGGAGATGTGACATCATCAGCCCGCCTAATGAATATTCATGACTGTTTTCACAAAATATTGCTAAACTTTAAACTTCAATAACTTTATTACTTGTTATCCGATTTTGATGAAGTTTTCGGCATTTTGCTCAGTGAATTCTACTCTATGTATTAAGATATAAATATTTTCAGCCCGGACCATCCCTTTAACCTCAAAGAACATGTTCAAGACATGCGTAAGTCTACGAACAGCTTTATTTAACACCCACCTGGATGAATATGAAAAACGAAGGTATCGTAAATTATTTAGAAAGAGACTGATAAGAACTACAAGCTATTTTTAACTACATCCCGGAGAATAATATACCTCCCTTGGTTTAATCGATACTAAGGTTGTTCGAATTACAATGGACGTCTGTTATTGGGTGAAATCCCTTTAATCCTGTAAAACAAAATATCGATTTTTTTTTTTTACTCTTCTCGGGTTGACGGGGGGCAAAACGGAAAGCTATTTTTGTGATAGTTTAACTTCTTGACATAAGTTTGCGAAAAACGATTTTCAAATCATTAAAATATGTTACCCTTTTCATTCTCCTTTCTTTCTTGATGTAATTTTTACCAACTTTAGGGTCTATACGTCTGTATTGGTTTCATTATCACTTGCAATAGGGTTCAACAATCGTCTCCATTAAAATGCATGATATGAGGGTTAAAAGGGTTTTACATTTTAAATTCAAAGGGTCCCTTAAAATAAAGGAGATACATTATTCAATTTTCTACAATGAAATATGATACATGCCTCTTTGTCCCCTCTAAATCTGCACTTGAATAAATATGATGTTTTATGACAGACTTGGTTCAGCCAAGGATCGTGGTTGATGAGGTTGATTGCTACTTCGTGATTAGCGCCATCTACGACTAGAGACATAATTTTAGGTAGAAAAGCTGATAATGTAACTAAACTCCTCAAAAAAAGTTTGGAAATCTGTGTTTGGCCATTAATTTCTCCCAACTCCCAATTTTACACAATGCATATTTTACATCATTCAAAAAATCATTTAATTCTCTTTAAAATGATACCATGCTTGTTATGATCATGCCATCACGAAAAGAGCAGGATTCAAAAGTGTTGGATGAGTTCTGAATTGAAAAGCTGCAAAACGAGCAAAAAAGGTTTGGAAATCTGAGTTTGACCATTAATTTCTTCCAACTCCCAACTTTACACAATACATATTTGATATCATTCAAAATATCATTCAATTATCTTTAAAATGATACCATGCTTGTTATGACCATGCCATCACGAAAAGAGCAGGATTCAAAAGTGTTGGATGAGGTCTGAATTGAAAATCTGCAAAACGAGCAGAAGTAGTCACGAAGGGTCAATACAAAACATGATTCTCTTGTCTGTGTCAATAGAGATGAAAATCCATTGAAATCAAGCCCCTGCTTCTGTAGTGATGGTTTTGTGAGATAACATGGTTTGAGTCGTGGTTTGAAATACCCATGCATGTTTGTTTGTTTGTTATGTGTTTGCTTGTGCAGAGGTGTGTTTGATTCCATGTCAATGTTGATCGGTGCATGAAAACTATTAAAAGAAACCGATAAGAAACTCACTCATCACCACTGAAAAAAGAACAGTGACTTTCAATATTGTGTCATTTTGCAACTTTTGAATGCCCCACATGTCAAGGCACTGCACCTCCATGTGAACGATAATCATATGATGTAGAGTATCATTTTAAAGAATATCAAATGAACTATTCATTGATATTAATTACACATTGATATTTACTAAAACCGATGAGGAATTATCGATCAAATAAATAAAAAAAACCGCTGAAAAACTCACTCATCACCACGGAAAAAAGAACAGTGACTTTCAATATTGTGTCATTTTGCAACTTTTGAATTTTGAAATTGCCCCACATTTCAAGGCACTGCACCTCAATGTGAACCATAATCATATCGTGTAGGGTATCATTTTAAAGAGAATTAAATATTATATTCATTGCTATTAATTACACATTGATATTTACTAAACCCGAGGTCAGTACAAAAATAGTTAACAGCGCAGGTCCGAATGACTCAGTTTTATACTCAATAGATAATAATCACCAGTCATTTACTAGTATATATATATATATATATATATATATATAGATATATCAAATTTGAAAGAAACGGGCTTCATGGTGTAGTTTTCATTTCGTTCCTCTGGCCCTCTATGAATGCAAAAAAAAGGTAATCGGAAATCAATCGACACACGTCTGGAATGAAATTGGACAGAGCTATGCGGTTGTCATAGTGATAGAAAGATCCTCTGATAAGGCACATCATGTATTATAAATGGGATGACTCATCACTATCACTGGTATATAATTTATACACAGTGTATATTTTTAATTACCCTTAATTAATCAGACAATTAGATTCTAATAGAATAGCATTGGTCGACGACAGTGCAATGCCAATTACGCATGAAAACAGAAAACAGCCAATATGATTAATCGCACAATTAGGCGTACATTAGCATTATTAAGCATTAGCGGCTCTACCACTAAAAGATAGAAAATGTTTGGCTGTTGCGATGTAAGTCTATGTCAATATTACACAAAAGTAAACTTTAATTGCTGCGCTACGTGAGGTTCTGCTACACGCCTTTCAATCAAAAAGTCATGGGATCGAATCTCAGCCATGGCGATATTTCCTTCAACAATAAAAAAAAATTATATTGTGCTGCACTCTACCCAGGTGAGGTAAATTGGTACTCGGCGGAAATTTATTCCTTCAAACGGTTGAGCGCGTTTCAGCTGCACTGCTATAAAGCCAAAGTATATATAGTAAAGTGCTTCTAGACTTTTTGATAAAGTAAGTGATAAGCACTATTAAGCAAATATAATAATCATTACAAATTATGGGCATATATTAATGATAAATAAGTGCAATAGGCACAGTGAATATTCATGTAAATTTTATGTCAAGTGAACTATCATGTTCAATTCATGTTGTTTTTAGGATTGGTGAAATTCTGTAAAATATAGTAACTGAAATATTTTGAGATTACATGCGGCCATAGTATGTTGACATGTACTTAAGACAGGGACGAGCAGTTGCGACATCATGATTTCTAAGGCAGGGGGGGGGGGGGGGGAGAATGGAGGGCAATGGATCTAACGATTGGAAAGGGGGCATCATCCTATGACCGGCATTCAGTAGTGAGCCAAAAATTTTAGAGGGGCAAGGCATGGTGTATGCGGCAATTTTTATTTTTAAAAGGCTGTGAGGGAGCGAAGCAAGCGAATTTTTTTCAACCTTTTTATAGGGAAATCTAATTTTGTGATAAAAATTTGACTTTCTATTCTAAGAATAAAGTCACATCTCACCTATTTCCTGTCCTTCTCTTTCCTTTTCTATCTTTTTTTTTCTTGGTCGGGAAATGCTCCCAAGGCCCATCCCCTATCTGCACGCTAGTGTCCTCATTGGTGTCGTCCAGGGGAAGCGACCGGGGGAAGCGATATCTTTTCACGACCTGGGGGGCGTTTCATCAACATTTTTGTCCGACAAGTTGTCAGATCTGACATCTTTCCTTGATTTTGATTGGCAGAGCCGCACTGTTACTATGGTAACTGTCGGATATAATGGGACTTGTCGGATAAAACGTCCGACAAGTCCTTTCATGAAACGCTCCCCTGGACGTGGGTCTATGACGTTACCCCTGAAAATAAGTGTCATTCTTTGGTTTGTGAGGGAGCTCCGAGACCAAATGAAAAAGACAAGATATATGTATCCTCCAAAAAATACAACACGGTGTAAGACTGAGTAATCTAGTTTTACCTTAATATTTGATTATTCACATTTACCCCCCATACTGAATATAACTTTCAGATACTTTATCTCCGAGGGAGTTTAGCAACCGAGAGAAAAAATGCAATTCTCAAGTAGAAGAAACTTAGCTGTTTAAAAATCGGGTGTTGTATAGATGTGAAGGTCAATGACACTTCATACTTAGCTCCCTATGCAACAATAAATTTTAGTTGTTTGTTTGTGGACCACCTGATCGGGAAAAGATCACTATTTTGTTGCTGTAAAATCATGAGGCAGATCTAAATCCATAACGCGGTAAACAACGTGTTTTTATTCTTTTAAAGGTGTACATGTTGTTTGAAATATCAACATCGAGGATAATATTATTTCGGTTATCTGTGCAGTTTTAAACACGTTAATGTCGCCGTTGAGCACGTTGAATGGCTCTCAATCTCTCCGGGCCCTGACTTACCCAAATCGTCAAACAAAATTCCTCTGTGATGTCAAGTTTTTAGACAACCACCATGTTGATCAGAGCGATTTGAATATCTGATTGTTTGAGGTACTTCAGAAGGTTGACAGAAAAACAAAAACCGTTTGGATAGTGGCAGAATGTGTACACTTGGACCGCGAACTAACAAGCTTCTGAAGAAAGTTCAGTATGGAGAAGGACTTTCTCTTTTGTGTAACGCTAAGAGGGTCATCATCGACTGAATAAAAAAATGAAAAGGGTCAGATAATAAGTCCCATCCTCTCTATGAATGAGCCACCGGTCTGGACCTGTGAAGCTCATGAGTTTAATCAGAAATGCTTGAATAACTCTCTTGTATTTTTCTGTAGGCTCGCGCTAATAGGAACAAAGTTGAAGATGCAAGAAGTAATAAAAAAAGATAACACTTTTATTGCAGAAGCCTGTGAACCACAAGGTGTTCTAAGAAGAGGATATTCGATTGTTACCACGCCTGCCCTGTCTCGGGGCAATGCACCCCCAACTCTTCTCCATCCACAGACAATCTCTACATGAATGAAAGTATGATCGAGCGCAGTGAGGGAGGATAATGGAGATACTACTGAAGCATGAAAAGAACAAAACGGCAGATGCTCCTAAAAAAAGGCTTTTGAGATCGAAGATGTTGAAGCCGTGATTACACAATAGACCCTTCTTGTTCTTTGACAGGCTTCTATACTTTTACCTATTATATTCTTTGTATAACTCCACGCGGGAGATTTGTACTGGTTTACGCCCATTCATCGCCACCCCTGCAGACTCCCACGGGCGGAGCCTTTGACATGCTCTGTGCAGCACCTTGAAGTAGCCCTACCATGTGCCTACCGGTTTTGTTTTATTACCCCTATACCTTCAAGATGGATTCTTAATTAACTATCATATTTCTTCAGCTTTCTAACCATGGCGTACTATTTGGATGGTTATAAAGGGATAATATAAGTTTTATTCAGAGTGCAGTCATATATTCAAGGATATTACTGTTAAGAGGAGGAGGAGGGAACTAAGAAGGGATGAATCCCCCGGTGCTTTGGGTCAGATGGGGGTTAGTCATACCCCTTCTGATGGTTCTCCTGGTATCTGATGTCCATGCTCAAGGAGGTATGTCATTATTGATTGTCTTTAACCTTTTAATTCCCCCTTCTTTCTCTTCACCATCTCCTCCTCATTCTTGATCTTGAACTTCTTTTTTTCTTCTTCTTTTTTCCCCTTTTTCCCTTCTTCTTCTTCTTATTCCTTCTTTTTCCTTTTCTTCTTTTTTTCCCCTTCTTCTTCTTCTATGTAACACCGTTTTTAAGGGTTATCCCCTATTTTTTGCAGCCAGAAAATCATAAAGAAATTAACAATAAACGATTAAGTAAGGGGTAAGTAATTCCACACATTTATAGATACTGAATCGGGTGGCACTCCATGGTGACCAACTTTATTTAGGCCAGTCATAAATATAGGGTAACAAATAGACCATGTATTTCAAATACACCAACAAACTGTAGTATTGTAGTAATAGTCTGCACTTGGAATTACTGATATGCAGAAAACGTCTAAATTTTCAAACATGCCTCCAATACATTATAGTAATCTTACCCAGCTTTAATTGAAAACATCATCCATCCTTTAAGCTTATAAGTATCTGATTATTACTGGGAGATAACTAAAAAGCTATTCGATTTTACACGGTGGAGTAGGGTCCCGTGTAAGTATTATATTGGTTGTTCCATAAAGCGTGACCCCCGGAAGGGTGTATTTGTTAACGGAGTTATTTGAACCTAATCGATCAGTATTGATCTATCCTTTTTGAATGTGTTCAGTTTGCCCGTCTTTCATAGTATAAAAGACAACAAGAGCAACAAAACAGAAACATGTATGTTGTGTAGAATTCGAGAAACGGGGCGAAAAGCAACATGTTTATCGAATAAAATACAAACATGTTGTGTATGCCAGCAGCCACCAGACGGTGTGAATGAAATATTTTCGTTCAATATAGCTCCTCGTTTTTAAAACAAGCCTAGAAAGAACGAAATCAAGTAGAAACGGGAAGAGAGGGTAGGAGTAGATAGAAAAGGAGGGAGAGAGAGAGAGACAGGCAGACAGAGAGGGAGGGGTGGGGTGTGATTGAGGACATGGTTCACTGTAAAAACTGCGGTGTTAAAACTGACACCAGTTGGTGTTAATAGAGGACCACACCCCGAGGTGTTAAAATGACACCCTAGAGATTGAACAGAACACCAATGAGTGTAAATGTAACAACCAAAGGTGTTGTAATAACACCTATAGGTGTAAAACTAACACCGTCAATTTAACACCGGTGTAAAACAACTGGTGTGGTCCTCTATGTACACCGGTTAACACCACAGTTTTTGCTGTGTTATTAACAAAATGAAAGAAATCGACGATTTAACATAATCATCTCAGTACGCTCAAGAACCATCCTATAGCGATCTAACGTAGATGTTAAAAGATCAGTTTCATAATCATAATGCGAGACTATTTTTAAGCTCTATCCCTTTGACCTTAAACAATACATAAACTACCACATCTCCTCGCTCCTCCTTCAAATCCCCCTCTTCCCCCATCTCTCTCTCCCTCCCTCTCTCTCGTCTCCTTGTCCATCTCTCCTCTCTTTACCCCTTCCCCTTCCTCCATTTTTCTACTTCCTTACCCATATCTCTCAAATCTTCCTTTTCTTTTCCTTTCACATCTACAACGACCCCCTAAAAAAAACTCTTCCGATTTTGAAACGACACAATTGGGTGTTACGTAAACGTAAACCAACGTAAACCATAGTATAAATTAATACTAGCTTATTGCTGCTTATTAATCGTATGACGTTTTGTTGTTTAAACTCGAAATAGTTATATAATCTGTATTCTAATTAAGATCGGTCACTGGGCTTTACCCTTAACTCGTGTTCGATCATGCCAGACAACCATGCCATTCTTAAAATCGATTTTTATTTGAGACGGACCGCAGGAATGTTATGGTCTTTGCATGCCAGCGGTCGTTTCTGCTTCATTCGAAATGGGCGCGGTTTCTTTAAAGAATGGATTCCAATCGTTTGGTCGAATGAAATAATGAATAATCGACCTTCAAATGTAGATAGTGCAATGTACACGCCTCGTATCTCATTCTGTTTCGTTTAATCATTTCGATGAAGATTTAATTATAAATCTTGACTTTGAACGTGGAAACTTACTTTATAATTATACAACACGTGTGAACTCAATTGGCTCGATTTTTTTTAATAAAATGCAGGTTTATTTGAAGCAATTGACACTTAAAAATGCAACGTTTTCATTGTTATGATAATAATTGTCATTATTATTATTATTGTTATTATTATTATTATTATCATTATTACTGTTATTATTATTGTTATTATTATTATTATTAGTAGTAGTAGTAGTTGTAGTAGTAGTGGTAGTAGTGGTAGTAGTAGTAGTAGTAGTAGTAGTAGTAGTAGTAGTAGTAGTAGTAGTAGTAGTAGTAGTTGTAGTAGTAGTAGTAGTAGTAGTAGTAGTAGTAGTAGTAGTAGTAGTAGTAGTAGTAGTAGTAGTAGTTGTAGTCGTAGTAGTAGTAGTAGTAGTAGTAGTAATAGTAGTAGTAGTAGTAGTAGTAGTAGTAGTAGTTGTAGTAGTAGTAGTAGTAGTAGTAGTAGTAGTAGTAGTAGTAGTAGTAGTAGTAGTAGTAGTAGTAGTAGTAGTAGTAGTACTGGTAGTAGTAGTAGTAGTAGTAGTAGTAGTAGTAGTAGTAGTAGTAGTAGTAGTAGTAGTAGTAGTAGTAGTAGTAGTAGTTGTAGTAGTAGTAGTAGTAGTAGTAGTAGTAGTAGAAGTAGTAGTAGTAGTAGTAGTAGTAGTAGTAGTAGTAGTAGTAGTAGTAGTAGTAGTAGTAGTAGTAGTAGTAGTAGTAGTAGTAGTAGTAGTAGTAGTAGTAGTAGTAGTACTGGTAGTATCATCATCAGCAGCAGCAGCAACGTCGTCGTCGTCATCATTCCCATTATATTTCTTTTACAAATAATTATTGAATTATATTTTATGAAAGTGAAACCAGCAAAACTATATTCATTCAGACATCACTTTCCCCGCTCCCTGTGATACTCTGTATAAAGTCAACTTGGTGTCCAAAGTGGATAAACGGCATAAAGAATTCTCACATTTTATTTGCCATTGTGATCAGCAAACCTCTCTTTTCTGCTCTCACAATCGGGTCTAATACACGAGTACCTGGGTATATAAACAGACAGTAGTATATGTCCACATTTTCTTTTCTGTTTTCTTGGAGCACAATCAAAGTCTTGTTTAATACTGCATAATGAGGAAACATACTGAGCATTCCAGTGGTCAACCTTGATTAAGTTTAGGAATCGGATTTGTCAGAACTGAAAAAAAATACTTAAAAGTTCACGGGGTATTTATTGGTAAAATGTTCATCTTTGGCCTTAATGAGTGACAGTGGGCTCTTACCTTATAACTGGGCACTGCACATTATGTGCAAAGATCAAACAAACAAAAAAATCACTTTCAGTAAAGTACCCTAAACATGGTCATTATCAAAACTAACTTGAAAACAATGTTGATAATAATTTAAAGAACAATAAACATGATGATTATCTCAAGTGATCATTTGTTTTTAACTTTGTTTAGTTTTCCCATAATGGTATCTATGATAAATGTATATGTTCATTAATTACGCCTTACACAGAGCATTCTGTTCTTATGCCACCCCGGGAATGGTGGCTTAGTGGTATGTAGAGAGTCTGCCTTATGCACAAGATGTCTTGGGTTCGATCCCCAGTCAAGGCATTCCAGAGACTTTAAGAATGGGACCTTATGGCTTCTAGTCCATCTCGACGTATGGAAAGGGAAAATTGAGGAGAAATACTAGATAGAAGATCAGCCAATAGCTAAAGTGGTATACCTCGGGTAAATAAGAGTTCTTGGTATTACAATTGGGTTTGATATTATCATCAAAATGAGAAGAAAGGCTCTCCACAATTATGAAGTGTAACTATGAGTTAATTTAAAGAACATAATATATTATAACCAATTTTTTGCTATCATCTGGAATCAGGAAATTGCTGCGGCACATTGAATAAAGTGTCTAGTAACACAGTCATTTGGTCTTGTAATGATTGTCTACTTTCATTAAATTTAGCTGTAATATCCTCCGACAATGGGTTTGATTCATCCAACGAGGCCTATTGTATTAGGTAAAAAAATAAGCAGATGGGAGCATTTTACATGCACTACAACGTATTTTATCACCTTCTGCGACTTATTACGGCCACCATCATGTTACAGTCACACCAGTGAAACTGACTCCAAAACGACCGATAGCATGCCATTGGAAATAACGTAATAGATTTGATCGGTGTTGCAGGGGCCGCGGTAGCGGGGGGGGGGGGGGGGGGGGCTTCAGCCCCCCCCCCCCCCACTTTTTTCCAAAACCATGTACAAAATCGTAAAAATGACCATATGATTGTGATTTTTTGCATCATCAGCCCCCCCCCCCCCCACTTTGAAAACCGTTCCGCGGCCCCTGTGTTGGGTCGGTTTCATTGGTGTGACAAAAAGATAATTCCTCTGGTATTATTTATATTTCAATAAGACGAGTAAGACCGTAATGATAACTGTTCAATAGTGGAGCACGTTTTGTGCTTCCTCCTCAAAGTTAAAAGGTAAACATAACCACTGGTAAGTCCATGATCTACCTCATGACATCCATTGGTACGAATGCAGGAAAAAAAATACAGAAACCAATTTTGAAAAGCGGCCTAAAGCAGCATTATGAATTCATGAAAATGTCAACTGATTGTAACAAATTCTCATTCATGGTATATAAAGTTAATTATATTAATTGTGTAGGGCTTAGGGTGTTTACATTGTGCGCACTTCCACCTTGTATCACCCGGATAAGCTACCGATTTCGGAGTTCACAGCTTTTCGAGGAGTTTCTTCTTGTTGGTACCGATTCCCTCACCTGGGTCATGTGTTGCACGATGTGGATGAATCTCTTGCTGAAGAAAATAAAAGCCACGACGAGTGTACCATGTACTGCAATTTTTAAAGTGTTTTTATATTCTGTGTGCGATTATTATTTTTTCGTTCTAGTTTAATGATACACAGGTTGTTTAGCTGTAATTGACGCTCAGTATTATTCCACATAAATATGGCGTCTTCTTATTTTGTACATTCAAGTAACAAATTTAGAACTCTAGTATTTTTTATATTGATTACTTTTTCCTCTCTAGGTTACCAAAATATTTAGCGATTAAAATACTTAAAATGCCACATAACTTCCTTGTTTTCGTCCGAATTCATTCAAAAAGATACCAACATGGCTCTCAGATTTGTCATCTGCCCCAATATGCAGCTACTGCTACCACCAATTTTACCACCACCACTACTACTACTGCTACTACTACTAGTACTATTGCTGCTTCCACTACCCTAGTAGTAGAAGTAGTAGTTGTAGTATTATTAGCAGCAGTAGTAGTGGTTGTGGTGTCAAAATTGATGGTATTAGTCGCAGTAGTTGTAGGTAGGTTGTAGGTTTTGTGAAAACAGTTACATGCACATTGTCATTAATATTCATTAGGTGGGCTGATAATGTCACATCCCCACTTACACTTTCATTTTTTCTTATTTTATGTCATGAAATCATAATTGTTTCATTTTCGTCATACGTGTGTGAATGATATGTCTCCCTTATAATGAAATAAGTTGCTGAAATTAATATCAAATCCACTAGATCAATTGTCAACCCATTTTTTAAGTTCTTGGTAGAACAAAAATTGAATAAACGTAATTTCATATCATAAAATACATAAGGGCAAGTGGGGATATGACATCATCAGTTTGCTCATTGAATATTCATGAAGACATGCCTAGAATTATTTCACCGGAATAATGCAAATCCTTCAAATGCCATAGCTTTGATATTTCTTGTCCGATTTTTATGAAAATTTTCACTGTTTTATTTTTCTGATTTGTCTTTATCTGTTTAAAGGACAAGTCCACTCCTAATGAAAGTTGATTTGAAAAAAGGAGAAAAATCCAACAAGCATGACACTGAAAATTTCTTCAAAATCGGTTGTAAAATAAGAAAGTTACGGCATTTAAAAGTTTCGCTTACTTTCCCAAAACAGTTATATGTACAGCCTGCATGGTCGGTATGCAAATGAGGGGACTGGTGACGTCATCCACTTACTATTTATTTTGTTTTTTATTATATGAAATATGAAATATCCTAATTTTTCCCTCATTGTTTTGTGAAACAAAGTTTTATTCCTCCCTGAACATGTGGTATTTCCATTGTTTTAACATTTAATGGTTCAGTCAAGTCGGTCATTATTGTCAAATCTGTAAAAATTGAAATATTGTATAATTCAAACAATAAAAAAAAAAAGAAATAGTGAGTGATGGACATCATCGAATCCCTCATTTGCATGTCACTGAGTTGTGCATATAACTGTTTTGTGAAAAATAAGCGAAACTTTAAAATGTCATAACTTTCTTATTTTACATCCGATTTTGATGAAACTTTCAGTGTTATGCTTGTTTGATTTTTCTCTATTTATTAAAATCAACATTTTTCTGGGGTGGACTTGACCTTTGAAACATATTATTTTCAGCCTGGAGCATCCTAGTCTGCTATTTGCAGACTCTGAATGGCTCGTGAGGTGGGATCTGCTGGTTTGCGAAGCAAACCAGCCTGAAAGGGCGAGCGAAGCGAGTCATCCACATCTGCAGCCTCAGTAGACTTAGTCTGCTATGCGGACTCGTTGAATCAGCTGAGGTACACACACTGCAGATATAGGTCTACATTTGTAGACTAGGAGTATCCCTTTAAATTAACACCGGCATTTTGCAGATAAGTAGTAGTAGTAGTAGTAGTAGTAGTAGTATAAATCTACCATTACTACTACTACTACTACTACTACTACTACTACTACTACTACTACTACTACTACTACTACTACTACTACTACTACTACTACATACTACTACTACTACTACTACTACTACTTCTACTACTACTGCTACTACTACTACTACGACTTCTACTACGAGGGTACTATTAGTAGTAGAAGTAGTAATCCTCTCGTTTTCCACGTGAGGTCCATAGTGTGAGTCAGAACTTAATCTTTCAAGTTTGAAAGACTTCATCCTTTCCACCCGTCCTTGCTATACCAAAGAAAATCACTGTAAACCGGACAGCATGTCATCTAAATTTCAATAGCCCAAACAATACCTACTATTTCCGAGGCTTCTTCTTTTCAATGTTTGAACAAATTGTTTGAATGGGCCCATGGGGGGCTACTAAGACCCTCTGAATTCTAAACGGAATCCTGGCGTTTTCAGAAAGTAGCACAAGAAGGATCCTCACCATAAACCCTCTGATAAATATAGAAAGCTTTATTTGTTTCGCTTTTGTATTTGATTGTGAATGGGAAGAATAGGTTATACCATTCAACCAGTGTTTGTATTATACAACTCGAGAAAGATGACAAGAGATAAGTCTCCATTGGATCAAAAGTTTTGGAATAACCATACTAATAGGCTTGATATTATGTAATAATTGGATATATTGAATAAATAATGTAGTAATTGTTGTAATAAAATATGATATGATGTAATATAATATGATATAATATAATATAATTTAATATAATGTAATATAATATAATATAATATAAGACAATATAATACAATATAATGTAACATGATATAATATGATAATTATAATATAATATAATATAATGTAATATCATATAATATAATATGATATACATGATATAATCAGATACATGTACATACAAACCAAGTTTTCGGTACAATTAAACATTAGTTATCCTTTCAGAATAAAAAAGTCATGCAGTATATCACACTCTTTGATTTTACCATGTTCGCCCCTCGTAGCCCAAGTGATATGCTGCCATCTCCGTCGGGCCGTGAAGGGGGGGGGGTCTCAAATGTGTATTTCCTTCTATTCTATTATGTGACAAACCTCGTTTTGGGCGGGTGGTAATAGGATTTAACTTTTGTTAACCTTTAAAGTTTCAATGCTCCATTAAGCTTCTTACAGGTGAGATGATCACGAATCAAGTTATTCAGGTCAGATTTCGGTCAATGGCGGCTTCAAGATAATTAGCACAAGGGGGGGGGGGGGGGTAAATTTCGTTTAACACCAGACCTGGGTAAATAAAGTTAAATATTTGATTATTTGGCAATTCACCATAAAGTAGCATTAAAAAACAGGCTTGCACAGGATGACCCACGAAAGTTTATTTCCAGTTGGTTCCACGACATGTATAGAATTACGATGATAAAATGATAAAATTGTACTATTTACGCAAAGAAACCCCCCCCCCCCCAGGATTCATTATTAGCAATACATCAGATATAGAGATGATATATATAATAAATAGTATAAAATAGAAAATAAGAAGAAAAAATAGAAGAAGAAGGGAAAAAACTAGAACTGCAATCGTTTCCGAACGATGTGCATGCATTGACGCGTCTGATTGAAAGGTCAAGTCCACCTCAGAAAAATGTTGATTTGAATCAATAGGTAAAAATCAGACAAGCACAATGCTGAAAATTTCATCAAAATCGGATGTAAAATAAGAAAGTTATGACATTTCAAAGTTTCGGTTATTTTAAACAAAATAGTTATATGAACGAGCCAGTTACATCCAAATGAGAGTGATGATGATGTCACTCACTCAAAATGGCGCATGCACTGTCATGTATGAATGATTTTAGAAAATGAAATAAGAGGTACACACTAATGCATCATCGACAACATATCTGCCAAATGAATTTGGATGAGGAGCGGAGGCAGGGGAGGAATTAAAAAAAATTACATGTTAATCAAAGTGGATTTTGGTATATTTTGCCCTCCATAGGATATTACATTCTCGAGTCAAACAGATTTCGTCCATTTTTAGACCATGGCCGCTCAACAAAGAGAGAGAAGGGAGAGAAAGACACAGAGAGAGTGATATGAATAAGCATACAAATATCCCTCACAGTTCATAAACGTAACTCAGTGTAAAGTACATAGCAGAACGATGTGCATGCATAATACGTTATGCCATAGACATTATGTACAATTTTATTGTTGATAATATGTGCATTGTGAGCAGTATACCATGTGTTCAGATTGGCTTATCTTGAAATTTTCTGTTGTAACCTATGTCGTATTTGGTATCGGTGGAAAGAGCATTCCAATGCGGTGACATTGATACCACTTTTATTTGTGCGCAGGCAATAGACCGGAAGTAAATGCCATATAAAGAAAGACATTAGAAATGACAGTTTTTCACAATAATTTTAAGCTGACGTGAGCTCTATGTCAGTTTCTGTCACAAAAGGTTGACGAACGGTTAAAGTATATATCAATACTCATATCTGCCAAGTTAGAAAGGATAAGCATCAATAATAAGGAAATAAGAGCAAGTTGAAGTTGTGCTGGCATTATAGTGCATTTTTGCGTATTTTGCTGATTTTCGGGAGCATTTTTCAGATATTTCGTCAGTGGTAAGGTATATACTTTTCTAAATGGCATGAAAGGGCATATCTTGAACACCCTAAATCTAAAAAAGGGTACGGGTTTGGCCATGCATGACGCAATGAGGAGCATTCAAACGTAAGCGTTTTTGAAACTTTAGAGGGCGCTATTTCAATACCGGAAGGTCAATGATGCGTGAAAACTAACTCGTAAGTATGATATGTTACCTGTAATAATTCCTGAAAATATTAGCTCGAATTGAATAAAAACAAGAAAGTTATGGCCATTTTAGGATTTTTTGACTTTACATTTCAATAAATATGAAGTTTTTGAAGGAAGGCTATTTCGGATTTGAATTTAGGGCATGAAGATGGCATTTTGAAGGTCAGGTTATACATCGCAAATGATGGAGCAACTCTTTGACTATCTATAGGAATTTGTTAGAAGTTTGTAGCATGCAGGATGCGGGAGTTAGGACGAGATTAGTAATGGTATGCAAATGGACTTGAAATTTACAAAATGGCGCCTTGATGGTCATGCATGAGTGATTTTGGAAAATGGAAGACGAGGTGCACAACTAGGGATGCTGGACAACATGTCTACAAAGTTTGGATGAATTTGGATGAGGGACGGAGCCAGGGTAGAGCTAACAAAAACCATGTGTTAAACAAATGGGATTTTGTGGAAGAAGCAGAAGAAGAAGACTAGAACTGCAATCGTTTCCGAACGATGTGCATGCATTGACGCGTCTGATTGAAAGGTCAAGTCCACTTCAGAAAAATGTTGATTGGAATCAATAGGAAAAAATCAGACAAGCACAATGCTGAAAATTTCATCAAAATCGGATGTAAAATAAGAAAGTTATGACATTTCAAAGTTTCGCTTATTTTAATCAAAATAGTTATATGAACGAGCCAGTTACATCCAAATGAGAGAGATGATTATGTCACTCACTCAAAATGGTGCATGCACTGTCATGCATGAATGATTTTAGAAAATGAAATAAGAGGTACACAATAAAGCATCATGGACAACATGTCTACCAAATCGGAATGAATTTGGATGAGGAGCGGAGGCAGGGGAGGACTAACAAAAATTACATGTTAATCAAAGTGGATTTTGGTACATTGTGCCCTCCATAGGAAGTTACATTCTCGAGTCAAACAGATTTCGTCCATTTTTTAGACCAAATGGCCGCTCAACAAAGAGAGAGAAGGGAGAGAAAGACACAGAGAGAGTGATATGAATAAGCATACAAATTTCCCTGTCAGTTCATTAACGTAACTCAGTGTAAAGTACATAGCAGAACGATGTGCATGGATAATACGTTATGCCATAGACATTGTGTACAATTCTGTTGTTGATAATGTGTGCATTGTGAGCAGTATACCATGTGTTCAGATTGACTTATCTTGAAATTTTCTGTTCTAACCTATGTCGTATTTGGTATCACTGGAAAGAGCATTCCAATGCGGTGACATTGATACCACTTTTATTTGTGCGCAAGCAATAGACCGGAAGTAAATGCCATATAAAGAAAGACATTGAAAATGAAGGTTTTGCACAATAATTTTAAGCTGACGTCAGATTTTTGTCAGTTTTTGTTACAAAAGGTTGACGAACGGTTGAAGTATATATCAATACTCATATCTGCCAAGTTAGAAAGGATAAGCTTCAATAATAAGGAAATAAGAGCAAGTTGAAGTTGTGCTGGCATTATAGTGCATTTTTGCGTATTTTGCTGATTTTCGGGAGCATTTTTCAGATATTTCGTCAGTGGTAAGGTATATTTTTTTCTAAATGGCATGAAAGGGCATATCTTGAACACCCTAAATCTAAAAAAGGGTACGGGTTTGGCCATGCATGACGCAATGAGGAGCATTCAAAGATAAGCGTTTTTGAAACTTTAGAGGGCGCTATTTCAGTAACGGAAATTCAGTGATGCGTGAAAACTAATTTCTATGTATGATATAATACCAGTATCAATTCCTGAAAATATGAGCTCGAAATGAATAAAAACAAGAAAGTTATGGCCATTTTACGATTTTTTGACTTTACATTTCAATAAATATGACGTTTTTGAAGGAAGGCTATTTCGGATTTGAATTTAGGGCATGAAGATGGCATTTTGAAGGTCAGGTTATACGTCGCAAATGATGGGGCAACTCTTTGACTATCTATAGCAATTTGTTAGAAGTCTGTAGCATGCAGGATGCGGGAGTTAGGACGAGATTAGGAATGGTATGCAAACGGACTTGAAATTTACAAAATGGCGCCTTGATGGTCATGCATGAGTGATTTTGGAAAATGGAAGACGAGGTGCACAACTAGGGATGCTGGACAACATGTCTACAAAGTTTGAATGAATTTGGATGAGGGACGGAGCCAGGGTAGAGCTAACAAAAACCATGTGTTAAACGAATGGGATTTGGTGGAAGAAGAAGAAGACGACGGAATAGGAATACGGAACAAGAACAATACATTGTCGCCATTGGGCGTCAATGCAATAAGAAGGAGGAAGACTAGAACTGCAATCGTTTCCGAACGATGTGCATGCATTGACGCGTCTGATTGAAAGGTCAAGTCCACCTCAGAAAAATCTTGATTGGAATCAATAGGGAAAATCTGACAAGCATAATGCTGAAAATTTCATCAAAATCGGATGTAAAATAAGAAAGTTATGACATTTCAAAGTTTTGCTTATTTTTAACAAAATAGTTATATGAACGAGCGAGTTACATCCAAATGAGAAAGATGATGATGTCACTCACTCAAAATGGCGCATGCACTGTCATGCATGAATGATTTTAGAAAATGAAATAAGAGGTACACAATAATGCATCATGGACAACATGTCTACCAAATCGGAATGAATTTGGATGAGGAGCGGAGGCAGGGGAGGACTAACAAAAATTACATGTTAATCAAAGTGGATTTTGGTACATTGTGCCCTCCATAGGAAGTTACATTCTCGAGTCAAACAGATTTCGTCAATTTTTAGACAAAATGGCCGCTCAACAAAGAGAGAGAAGGGATAGAAAGACACAGAGAGAGTGATATGAATAAGCTACAAATTTCCCTGACAGTTCATTAACGTAACTCAGTGTAAAGTATACGTATCAGAACGATGTGCATGCATAATACATTATGCCATAGACATTGTATACAATTATGTTATTGATAATGTGTGCATTCTGAGTAGTATACCATTTGTTCAGATTGGCTTATCTTGAAATTTTCTGTTGTAACCTATGTCATATTTGGTATCACTGGAAAGAGCATTCCAATGCTCTTTCCTTAATACCACTTTTATTTGTGCTCAAGCAATAGACCGGAAGTAAATGCCATATAAAGAAAGACATTAAAAATGAAGGTTTTGCACAATAATTTTAAGCTGACGTCAGATTTTTGTCAGTTTCTGTTACAAAAGCTTGACGAACGGTTAGAGTATATATCAATACTCATATCTGCCAAGTTAGAAAGGATAAGCTTCAATAATAAGGAAATAAGAGCAAGTTGAAGTTGTGCTGGCATTATAGTGCATTTTTGCGTATTTTGCTGATTTTCGGGAGCATTTTTCAGATATTTCGTCAGTGGTAAGGTATATATTTTTCTAAATGGCATGAAAGGGCATATCTTGAACACCCTAAATCTAAAAAAGGGTACGGGTTTGGCCATGCATGACGCAATGAGGAGCATTCAAAGATAAGCGTTTTTGAAACTTTAGAGGGCGCTATTTCAGTAACGGAAATTCAGTGATGCGTGAAAACTAATTCCTATGTATGATATTGTACCAGTATCAATTCCTGAAAATATGAGCTCAAAACAAATAAAAACAAGAAACTTATGGCCATTTTACGATTTTTTGACTTTACATTTCAATAAATATGACGTTTTTGAAGGAAGGCTATTTCGGATTTGAATTTAGGGCATGAAGATGGCATTTTGAAGGTCAGGTTATACGTCGCAAATGATGAGGCAACTCTTTGACTATCTATAGCAATTTGTTAGAAGTCTGTAGAATGCAGGATGCGGGAGTTAGGACGAGATTAGTAATGGTATGCAAATGGACTTGAAATTTACAAAATGGCGCCTAGATGGTCATGCATGAGTGATTTTGAAAAAAGGAAGACGAGGGGCATAACTAGGGATGCTGGACAACATGTCTACCAAGTTTGGATGAATTTGGATGAGGGACGGAGCCAGGGCAGAGCTAACAAACACCATGTGTTAAACAAATGGGATTTTGTGGAAGAAGAAGAAGAAGAAGAAGACTAGAACTGCAATCGTTTCAGAACGATGTGCATGCATTGACGTGTCTGATTGAAAGGTCAAGTCCACCTCAGAAAAATGTTGATTGGAATCAATAGGGAAAAATCAGACAAGCACAATGCTGAAAATTTCATCAAAATCGGATGTAAAATAAGAAAGTTATGACATTTCAAAGTTTCGTTTATTTTTAACAAAATAGTTATATGAACGAGCCAGTTACATCCAAATGAGAGAGAGATGATGTCATTCACTCAAAATGGCGCATGCACTGTCATGCATGAATGATTTTAGAAAATGAAATAAGAGGTACACAATAATGCATCATGGACAACATGTCTACCAAATCATGAATTTGGATGAGAAGCGGAGGCAGGGGAGGACTAACAAAAATTACATGTTCATCAAAGTGGATTTTGGTACATTTTGCCCTCCATAGGAAGTTACATTCTCGAGTCAAACAGATTTCGTCCATTTTTAGACCATATGGCCGCTCAAAAAAAAAGAGAGAGAAGGGAAAGAAAGACACAGAGAGTAATATGAATAAGCATACACATTTCCCTGACAGTTCATTAACGTAACTCAGTGTAAAGTACATAGCAGAACGATGTGCATGCATAATACGTTATGCCATTGACATTGTGTACAATTCTGTTGTTGATAATGTGTGCGTTGGGAATAGTATACCATGTGTTCAGATTGGCTTATCTTGAAATTTTCTGTTGTAACCTATGTCGTATTTGGTATCACTGGAAAGGGCATTCCCATGCGGTGACATTGATACCCCTTTTATTTGTGCGCAAGCAATAGACCGGAAGTAAATGCCATATAAAGAAAGACATTAAAAATGAAGGTTTTGCACAATAATTTTAAGCTGACGTCAGATTTTTGTCAGATTTTGTTACAAAAGGTTGACGAACGGCTGAAGTATATATCAATACTCATATCTGCCAAGTTAGAAAGGATAAGCTTCAATAATAAGGAAATAAGAGCAAGTTGAAGTTGTGCTGGCATTATAGTGCATTTTTGCGTATTTTGCTGATTTTCGGGAGCATTTTTCCGATATTTCGTCAGTGGTAAGGTATATTTTTTTCTAAATGGCATGAAAGGGCATATCTTGAACACCCTAAATCTAAAAAAGGGTACGGGTTTGGCCATGCATGACGCAATGAGGAGCATTCAAAGATAAGCGTTTTTGAAACTTTAGAGGGCGCTATTTCAGTAACGGAAGGTCAGTGATGCGTGAAAACTAATTCCTATGTATGATATAATACCAGTATCAATTCCTGAAAATATGAGCCCGAAATGAATAAAAACAAGAAAGTTATGGCCATTTTACGATTTTTTTACTTTACATTTCAATAAATATGACGTTTTTGAAGGAAGGCTATTTCGGATTTGAATTTAGGGCATGAAGATGGCATTTTGAAGGTCAGGTTATACGTCGCAAATGATGGGGCAACTCTTTGACTATCTATAGCAATTTGTTAGAAGTCTGTAGAATGCAGGATGCGGGAGTTAGGACGAGATTAGTAATGGTATGCAAATGGACTTGAAATTTACAAAATGGCGCCTAGATGGTCATGCATGAGTGATTTTGAAAAAAGGAAGACGAGGGGCACAACTAGGGATGCTGGACAAAATGTCTACCAAGTTTGGATGAATTTGGATGAGGGACGGAGCCAGGGCAGAGCTAACAAACACCATGTGTTAAACAAATGGGATTTTGTGGAAGAAGAAGAAGAAGAAGAAGAAGAAGAAGACGACGGAATAGGAATACGGAACAAGAACAATGCATTGTCGCCATTGGGCGTCAATGCAACTAGAACTGCAATCGTTTCAGAACGATGTGCATGCATTGACGCGTCTTATTGAAAGGTCAAGTCCACCTCAGAAAAATCTTGATTGGAATCAATAGGGAAAAATCAAACAAGCACAATGCTGAAAATTTCATCAAAATCGGATGTAAAATAAGAAAGTTATGACATTTCATAAGTTTCGATTATTTTTAACAAAAGAGTTATATGAACGAGCCAGTTACATCCAAATGAGAGAGATGATGATGTCACTCACTCAAAATGGCGCATGCACTGTCATGCATGAATGATCTTAGAAAATGAAATAAGAGGTACACACTAATGCATCATGGACAACATGCTGCCAAATGAATTTGGATGAGGAGCGGAGGCAGGGGAGGAATTAAAAAAAATTACATGTTAATCAAAGTGGATTTAGGACATTATGCCCTCCATAGGAAGTTGCATTCTCGAGTCAAACAGATTTCGTCCATTTTTTTACCATGGCCGCTCAACAAAGAGAGAGAAGGGAGAGAAAGACACAGAGAGAGTGATATGAATAAGCATACAAATATCCCTGACAGTTCATAAACGTAACTCAGTGTAAAGTACATAGCAGAACGATGTGCATGCATAATACGTTATGCCATAGACATTATGTACAATTTTATTGTTGATAATATGTGCATTGTGAGCAGTATACCATGTGTTCAGATTGGCTTATCTTGAAATTTTCTGTTGTAACCTATGTCGTATTTGGTATCGGTGGAAAGAGCATTCCAATGCGGTGACATTGATACCACTTTTATTTGTGCGCAGGCAATAGACCGGAAGTAAATGCCATATAAAGAAAGACATTAAAAATGACAGTTTTTCACAATAATTTTAAGCTGACGTGAGCTCTATGTCAGTTTCTGTCACAAAAGGTTGACGAACGGTTAAAGTATATATCAATACTCATATCTGCCAAGTTAGAAAGGATAAGCATCAATAATAAGGAAATAAGAGCAAGTTGAAGTTGTGCTGGCATTATAGTGCATTTTTGCGTATTTTGCTGATTTTCGGGAGCATTTTTCAGATATTTCGTCAGTGGTAAGGTATATATTTTTCTAAATGGCATGAAAGGGCATATCTTGAACACCCTAAATCTAAAAAAGGGTACGGGTTTGGCCATGCATGACGCAATGAGGAGCATTCAAAGGTAAGCGTTTTTGAAACTTTAGAGGGCGCTATTTCAATACCGGAACGTCAATGATGCGTGAAAACTGACTCGTAAGTATGATATGTTGCCAGTATTAATTCCTGAAAATATTATCTCGAATTGAATAAAAAGAAGAAAGTTATGGCCATTTTACGATTTTTTGACTTTACATTTCAATAAATATGAAGTTTTTGAAGGAAGGCTATTTCGGATTTGAATTTAGAGCATGAAGATGGCATTTTAAAGGTCAGGTTATACGTCGCAAATGATGGGGCAACTCTTTGACTATCTATAGCAATTTGTTAGAAGTTTGTAGCATGCAGGATGCGGGAGTTAGGACGAGATTGATAATGGTATGCAAATGGACTTGAAATTTACAAAATGGCGCCTTGATGGTCATGCATCAGTGATTTTGAAAAATGGAAGACGAGGTGCACAACTAGGAATGCTGGACAACATGTCTACAAAGTTTGGATGAATTTGGATGAGGGACGGAGCCAGGGTAGAGCTAACAAAAACCATGTGTTAAACAAATGGGATTTTGTGGAAGAAGAAGAAGAAGACTAGAACTGCAATCGTTTCAGAACGATGTGCATGCATTGACGCGTCTGATTGAAAGGTCAACTCCACCTCAGAAAAATGTTGATTTGAATCAATAGGGAAAATTCAGACAAGCACAAAGCTGAAAATTTCATCAAAATCGGATGTAAAATAAGAAAGTTATGACATTTCAAAGTTTCGCTTATTTTAAACAAAATAGTTATATGAACGAGCCAGTTACATCCAAATGAGAGTGATGATGATGTCACTCACTCAAAATGGCGCATGCACTGTCATGTATGAATGATTTTAGAAAATGAAATAAGAGGTACACACTAATGCATCATCGACAACATATCTGCCAAATGAATTTGGATGAGGAGCGGAGGCAGGGGAGGAATTAAAAAAAATTACATGTTAATCAAAGTGGATTTAGGACATTATGCCCTCCATAGGAAGTTGCATTCTCGAGTCAAACAGATTTCGTCCATTTTTTTACCATGGCCGCTCAACAAAGAGAGAGAAGGGAGAGAAAGACACAGAGAGAGTGATATGAATAAGCATACAAATATCCCTGACAGTTCATAAACGTAACTCAGTGTAAAGTACATAGCAGAACGATGTGCATGCATAATACGTTATGCCATAGACATTATGTACAATATTATTGTTGATAATATGTGCATTGTGAGCAGTATACCATGTGTTCAGATTGGCTTATCTTGAAATTTTCTGTTGTAACCTATGTCGTGTTTGGTATCGGTGGATAGAGCATTCCAATGTGGTGACAATGATACCACTTTTATTTGTGCGCAGGCAATAGACCGGAAGTAAATGCCATATAAAGAAAGACATTAAAAATGACAGTTTTGCACAATAATTTTGAGCTGACGTCAGCTCTATGTCAGTTTCTGTCACAAAAGGTTAACGAACGGTTGAAGTACATATCAATACTCATATCTGCCAAGTTAGAAAGGATAAACTTCAAAAATAAGGAAATAAGAGCAAGTTCAAGTTGTGCTGGCATTATAGTGCATTTTTGCGTATTTTGCTGATTTTCGGGAGCATTTTTCAGATATTTCGTCAGCTGTAAGGTATATATTTTTCTAAATGGCATGAAAGGGCATATCTTGAACACCCTAAATCTAAAAAAGGGTACGGGTTTGGCCATGCATGACGCAATGAGGAGCATTCAAAGATAAGCGTTTTTGAAACTTTAGAGGGCGCTATTTCAGTAACGGAAATTCAGTGATGCGTGAAAACTAATTCCTATGTATGATATTGTACCAGTATCAATTCCTAAAAATATGAGCTCGAAATGAATAAAAACAAGAAAGTTATGGCCACTTTACGATTTTTTTACTTTACATTTCAATAAATATGACGTTTTTGAAGGAAGGCTATTTCGGATTTGAATTTAGGGCATGAAGATGGCATTTTGAAGGTCAGGTTATACGTCGCAAATGATGGGGCAACTCTTTGACTATCTATAGCAATTTGTTAGAAGTCTGAAGAATGCAGGATGCGGGAGTTAGGACGAGATTAGTAATGGTATGCAAATGGACTTGAAATTTACAAAATGGCGCCTAGATGGTCATGCATGAGTGATTTTGAAAAAAATAAGACGAGGGGCACAACTAGGGATGCTGGACAACATGTCTACAAAGTTTGGATGAATTTGGATGAGGGACGGAGCCAGGGCAGAGCTAACAAACACCATGTGTTAAACAAATGGGATTTTGTGGAAGAAGAAGAAGAAGAAGAAGAAGACTAGAACTGCAATCGTTTCCGAACGATGTGCATGCATTGACGCGTCTGATTGAAAGGTCAAGTCCACCTCAGAAAAATAGTGATTTGAATCAATAGGGAAAAATCAGACAAGCAAAATGCTGAAAGTTTCATCAAAATTGGACGTAAAATAAAAAAAGTTATGACATTTCAAAGTTTCGCTTATTTTTAACAAAATAGTTATATGAACGAGCCAGTTACATCCAAATGAGAGAGATGATGATGTCACTCACTCAAAATGGCGCATGCACTGTCATGCATGAATGATTTAAGAAAATGAAATAAGAGGTACACAATAATGCATCATGGACAACATGTCTACCAAATCGGAATGAATTTGGATGAGGAGCGGAGGCAGGGGAGGACTAAAAAAAATTACACGTTAATCGGATTTTGGTACATTTTGCCCTTCATAAGAAGTTACATTCTCGAGTCAAACAGATTTCGTCCATTTTTAGACCATATGGTCGCTTAACGAAGAGAGAGAAGGGAGAGAAAGACACACAGAGAGTGATATGAATAAGCATACAAATTTCCCTGACAGTTCATTAACGTAACTCAGTGTAAAGTACGTATCAAAACGATGTGCATGCATAATACGTTATGCCATAGACAATGTGTACAATTCAGTTGTTGATAATGTGTGCATTGTGAGTAGTATACCATGTGTTCAGATTGGCTTATCTTGAAATTTTCTGTTGTAGCCTATGTCGTCTATGGTATCACTGGAAAGAGCATTTCCATGCGGTGACATTGATACCCCTTTTATGTGTGCGCAAGCAATAGACCGGAAGTAAATGCCATATAAAGAAAGACATTAAAAATGACAGTTTTTCACAATAATTTTAAGCTGACGTCAGCTCTACGTCAGTTTCTGTCACGAAAGGTTGACGAACGACTAAAGTATATATCAATACTCGTATCTGCCAAGTTAGTAAGGATAAGATTCAATAATAAGGAAATAAGAGCAAGTTGAAGTTGTGCTGGCATTATAGTGCAATTTTGCTTATTTTGCTGATTTTCGGGAGCATTTTTCAGATATTTCGTCAGCGGTAAGAAATATATTTTTCTAATTGGCATGAAAGGGCATATCTTGAACACCCTAAATCTTAAAAAAGGTACGGGTTTGGCCATGCATGACGCAATGAGGAGCATTCAAAGATAAGCGTTTTTGAAACTTTAGAGGGCGCTATTTCAGTAACGGAAATTCAGTGATGCGTGAAAACTATTCCTATGTATGATATGGCACCAGTATCAATTCCTGAAAATATGAGCTTGAAATGAATAAAAACAAGAAAGTTATGGCCATTTTACGATTTTTTGACTTTACATTTCAATAAATATGACGTTTTTGAAGGAAGGCTATTTCGGATTTGAATTTAGGGCATGAAGATGGCATTTTGAAGGTCAGGTTATACGTCGCAGATGATGGAGCAACTCTTTGACTATCTATAGCAATTTGTTAGAAGTATGTAGCATGCAGGATGCGGGAGTTAGGACGAGATTAGTAATGGTATGCAAATGGACTTGAAATTTACAAAATGGCGCCTAGATGGTCATGCATGAGTGATTTTGGAAAAAGGAAGACGAGGTGCACAACTAGGGATGCTGGACAACATGTCTACAAAGTTTGGATGAATTTGGATGAGGGACAGAGCCAGGGTAGAGCTAACAAAAACCATGTGTTAAACAAATGGGATTTTGTGGAAGAAGAAGAAGAAGAAGACGACGGAATAGGAATACGGAACAAGAACAATGCATTGTCGCCATTGGGCGTCAATGCAACTAGAACTGCAATCGTTTCATTACGATGTGCATGCATTGACGCGTCTGATTGAAAGGTCAAGTCCATCTCTGAAAAATAGTGATTTGAATCAATAGGGTAAATATCAGACAAGCACAATGCTGAAAATTTCATCAAAATCGGATGTAAATTAAGAAAGTTATGACATTTCAAAGTTTCGCTTATTTTTAACAAAATAGTTATATGAACGAGCCAGTTACATCCAAATGAGAGAGATGATGATGTCACTCACTCAAAATGGCGCATGTACTGTCATGCATGAATGATTTTAGAAAATGAAATAAGAGGTACACAATAATGCATCATGGACAACATGTCTACCAAATCGGAATGAATTTGGATGAGGAGCGGAGGCAGGGGAGGACTAACAAAAATTACATGTTAATCAAGGTGGATTTTGGTACATTTTGCCCTCCATAGGAAGTTACATTCTCGAGTCAAACAGATTTCGTCCATTTTTAGACCATATGGCCGCTCAACAAAGAGAGAGAAGGGAGAGAAAGACACAGAGAGAGTGATATGAATAAGCATACAAATTTCCCTGACAGTTCATTAACGTAACTTAGTGTAAAGTACATAGCAGAACGATATGCATGCATAATACGTTATGCCATAGACATTGTGTTCAATTCTGTTGTTCATAATGTGTGCATTGTGAGTAGTATACCATGTGTTCAGATTGGCTTATCTTGAAATTTTCTGTTGTAACCTATGTCGTATTTGGTATCACTGGATAGAGCATTCCCATGCGGTGACATTGGTACCACTTTTATTTGTGCGCAAGCAATAAACCAGAAGTAAATGCCATATAAAGAAAGACATTAAAAATTACAGTTTTGCACAATAATCTTAAGCTGACGTCAGCTCTGTGTCAGTTTTTGTTACAAAAGGTTGACGAACGGTTGAAGTATATATCAATAC
Source organism: Lytechinus pictus (assembly GCF_037042905.1). Taxonomy (NCBI): domain Eukaryota; kingdom Metazoa; phylum Echinodermata; class Echinoidea; order Temnopleuroida; family Toxopneustidae; genus Lytechinus; species Lytechinus pictus. Next base: position 31,294,260 of record NC_087255.1, on the reverse strand, counting down.
TCATATCTGCCAAGTTAGAAAGGATAAGCTTCCAAAATGAGGAAATAAGAGCAAGTTGAAGTTGTGCTGGCATTATAGTGCATTTTTGCGTATTTTGCTGATTTTCGGGAGCATTTTTCAGATATTTCGTCAGTGGTAAGGTACATATTTTTCTAAATGGCATGAAAGGGCATATCTTGAACACCCTAAATCTTAAAAAGGGTACGGGTTTGGCCATGCATGACGCAATGAGGAGCATTCAAAGATAAGCGTTTTTGAAACTTTAGAGGGCGCTATTTCAGTAACGGAAATTCAGTGATGCGTGAAAACTAACTCCTATGTATGATAAGGTACCAGTATCAATTCCTGAAAATATGAGCTCGAAATGAATAAAAACAAGAAAGTTATGGCCATTTCACGATTTTTTTACTTTACATTTCAATAAATATGACGTTTTTGAAGGAAGGCTATTTCGGATTTGAATTTAGGGCAAGAAGATGGCATTTTGAAGGTCAGGTTATGCGTCGCAGATGATGGAGCAACTCTTTGACTATCTTTAGCAATTTGTTAGAAGTCTGTAGCATGCACGATGCGGGAGTTAGGACGAGATTAGTAATAGTATGCAAATGGACTTGAAATTTACAAAATGGCGCCTAGATGGTCATGCATGAGTGATTTTGGAAAAAGGAAGACGAGGTGCACAACTATGGATGCTGGACAACATGTCTACCAAGTTTGGATGAATTTGGATGAGGGACGGAGCCAGGGCAGAGCTAACAAAAACCATGTGTTAAACAAATTGGATTTTGTGGAAGAAGAAGAAGACGACGGAATAGGAATACGGAACAAGAACAATACATTGTCGCCATTGGGCGTCAATGCAAAGACTAGAACTGCAATCGTTTCAGAACGATGTGCATGCATTGACGCGTCTGATTGAAAGGTCAAGTCTACCTCAGAAAAATGTTGATTTGAATCAATAGGAAGAATCAGACAAGCGCAATGCTGAAAATTTCATCAAAATCGGATGTAAAATAAGAAAGTTATGACATTTCAAAGTTTCGCTTATTTTTAACAAAATAGTTACATGAACGAGGCAGTTACATCCAAATGAGAGAGATGATGATGTCACTCACTCAAAATGGCGCATGCACTATCATGCATGAATGATTTTAGAAAATGAAATAAAAGGTACACAATAATGCATCATGGACAACATATCTACCAAATCGGAATGAATTTGGATGAGGAGCGGAGGCAGGGGAGGACTAACAAAAATTACATGTTAATCAAAGTGGATTTTGGTACATTGTGCCCTCCATAGGAAGTTACATTCTCGAGTCAAACAGATTTCGTCCATTTTTAGACCATATGGCCGCTCAACAAAGAGAGAGAAGGGAGAGAAAGACACAGAGAGAGTCATATGAATAAGCATACAAATTTCCCTGACAGTTCATTAACGTAACTCAGTGTAAAGTACATAGCAGGACGATGTGCATGCATAATACGTTATGCCATAGACATTGTGTACAATTCTGTTGTTGATAAGTGTGCATTGTGAGTAGTATACCATGTGTTCAGATTGGCTTATCTTGAAATTTTATGTTGTAACCTATGTCGTATTTGGTATCACTGGAAAGGGCATTCCAATGCGGTGACATTGATACCACTTTTATTTTTGCGCAAGCAATAGACCGGAAGTAAATGCCATATAAAGAAAGACATTAAAAATGAAGGTTTTGCACAATAATTTTAAGCTGACGTAAGATTTTTGTCAGTTTCTGTTACAAAAGGTTGACGAACAGTTGAAGTATATATCAATACTGATATCTGCCAAGTTAGAAAGGATAAGCTTCAATAATAAGGAAATAAGAGCAAGTTGAAGTTGTGCTGGCATTATAGTGCATTTTTGCGTATTTTGCTGATTTTCGGGAGCATTTTTCAGATATTTCGTCAGTGGTAAGGTATATATTTTTCTAAATGGCATGAAAGGGCATATCTTGAACACCCTAAATCCAAAAAAGGGTACGGGTTTGGCCATGCATGACGCAATGAGGAGCATTTAAAGGTAAGCGTTTTTGAAACTTTAGAGGGCGCTATTTCAATACCGGAAGATCAATGAAGCGTGAAAACTGACTCGTATGTATGATATGCTGCCAGTATTGATTCCTGAAAATATGAGCTGGAATTGAATAAAAACAAGAAAGTTATGGCCATTTTACGATTTTTTGACTTTACATTTCAATAAATATGAAGTTTTTGAAGGAAGGCTATTTCCGATTTGAATTTAGGGCATGAAGATGGCATTTTGAAGGTCAGGTTATACGTCGCAAATGATGGGGCAACTCTTTGACTATCTATAGCAATTTGTTAGAAGTCTGTAGAATGCAGGATGCGGGAGTTAGGACGAGATTAGTAATGGTATGCAAATGGACTTGAAATTTACAAAATGGCGCCTAGATGGTCATGCATGAGTGATTTTGAAAAAAGGAAGACGAGGGACACAACTAGGGATGTTGGACAACATGTCTACCAAGTTTGGATGAATTTGGATGAGGGACGGAGCCAGGGCAGAGCTAACAAACACCATGTGTTAAACAAATGGGATTTTGTGGAAGAAGAAGAAGAAGAAGAAGAAGACTAGAACTGCAATCGTTTCCGAACGATGTGCATGCATTGACGCGTCTGATTGAAAGGTCAAGTCCACCTCAGAAAAATCTTGATTGGAATCAATAGGGAAAAATCAGACGAGCACAATGCTGAAAATGTCATCTAAATCGGATGTAAAATAAGAAAGTTATGACATTTCAAAGTTTCGCTTATTTTTAACAAAATAGTTATATGAACGAGCCAGTTACATCCAAATGAGAGAGATGATGATGTCACTCACTCAAAATGGCGCATGCACTGTCATGCATGAATGATTTAAGAAAATGAAATAAGAGGTACACAATAATGCATCATGGACAACATGTCTACCAAATCGGAATGAATTTGGATACGGAGCGGAGACAGGGGAGGACTAACACAAATTACATGTTAATCAAATTGCATTTTGGTATATTTTGCGCCCCATAGGAAGCTACATTCTCGAGTCAACCATTTTAGACCATATGCCCCCCCATAGGTTAAGTTCGTTTTTGCGTGAAACAGATCCCATAGACATTGTGTACAATTCTGTTGTTGATATTTGTGCATTGTGACTAGTATACCATGTGTTCAGATTGGCTTATCTTGAAATTTTCTGCTGTAACCTATGTCGTATTTGGTATCACTGGAAAGAGCATTCCAATGCGGTGACATTAATACCACTTTTATTTGTGCGCAAGCAATATACCGGAAGTAAATGCCATATAAAGAAAGACATTAAAAATGAAGGTTTTGCACAATAATTTTAAGCTGACGTCAGATTTTTGTCAGTTTCTGTTACAAAAGGTTGACGAACGGTTGAAGTATATATCAATACTCATATCTGCCAAGTTAGAAAGGATAAGCTTCAATAATAAGGAAATAAGAGCAAGTTGAAGTTGTGCTGGCATTATAGTGCATTTTTGCGTATTTTGCTGATTTTCGGGAGCATTTTTCAGATATTTCGTCAGTGGTAAGGTATATTTTTTTCTAAATGGCATGAAAGGGCATATCTTGAACACCCTTAATCTAAAAAAGGGTACGGGTTTGGCCATGCATGACGCAATGAGGAGCATTCAAAGATAAGCGTTTTTGAAACTTTAGAGGGCGCTATTTCAGTAACGGAAATTTAGTGATGCGTGAAAACTAATTCCTATGTATGATATGGTACCAGTATCAATTCCTGAAAATATGAGCTCGAAATGAATAAAAACAAGAAAGTTATGGCCATTTTACGATTTTTTGACTTTACATTTCAATAAATATGACGTTTTTGAAGGAAGGCTATTTCGGATTTGAATTTAGGGCATGAAGATGGCATTTTAAAGGTCAGGTTATACGTCGCAGATGATGGAGCAACTTTTTGACTATCTATAGCAATTTGTTAGAAGTCTGTAGCATGCAGGATGCGGGAGTTAGGACGAGATTAGTAATGGTATGCAAATGGACTTGAAATTTACAAAATGGCGCCTAGATGGTCATGCATGAGTGATTTTGGAAAAAGGAAGACGAGGTGCACAATTAGGGATGTTGGACAACATGTCTACCAAGTTTGGATGAATTTGGATGAGGGACGGAGCCAGGGCAGAGCTAACAAAAACCATGTGTTAAACACATGGGATTTTGTGGAAGAAGAAGAAGAAGACGACGGAATAGGAATACGGAACAAGAACAATGCATTGTCGCCGTTGGGCGTCAATGCAAAGACGACGGAATAGGAATACGGAACAAGAACAATGCATTGTCGCCAGTGGGCGTCAATGCAAAGAAGAAGACGACGGAATAGGAATACGGAACAAGAACAATGCATTGTCGCCAGTGGGCGTCAATGCAAAGACGACGGAATAGGAATACGGAACAAGAACAATGCATTGTCGCCATTGGGCGTCAATGCAAAGAAGACGACGGAATAGGAATACGGAACAAGAACAATACATTGTCGCCGTTGGGCGTCAATGCAAATAGAGGAAGAAAGAGGATGAGGAAGAAATAAAAAAACAGCAGCAACAACAACAACAACAACAACACGAAGAGGAGAATAGAAGGAATAGAGAAAATAAATAGAAAGAATAGAAGAAAGGACATATAGATTAAAAAAAAAATTAATCAAATTATGTAAAATAAATAATAATATATGGCAGAGAAGAGAAAAGAACGTGCCATTCAGGCTAAGTCAACTGTATAACATATCATTTGCATTTTCTCTTTGACTCTCAAGAGGTTCTATGAAGACTTATTCATTTCCTTTTATGTTGCCTTTATGGATTGATTTATATTGCATTTAAAACTGTTGAACTTTGTGGACACTGATCGATTTGACAGGTCAAAGAGAAAAACAAAACAATCTTTAAAAATCTTATATTATTACCAATGAGACCCGTTTTCATTGAAATAGTATTTAAAATGTGTTCGGTTTGTCTGGCATCAGCGGCACCGACAAAGTCTCCCCTGGATTATGACAAGAAAATTATTTTTTTGACTTTCTTTATAATTGTACGCCATTTCATTTGATTTCTGCAGACGGTTCATCTCCCTGCCTGAGCAACCCGTGTCAGAATGACGCTATTTGCTTTCCTTGGATCGATGGTACATCTTACGTGTGTATCTGCCCGCCTGGTTATACAGGAGGTGACTGTGAAACAGGTAAGACATGAGTGGCGCAAAGTTTGACCCATATGTTTTCAGTCCCGGGTCTCAGTCAATAAAAATCAAGGAAAGTTTCGACAATTTCTGGGACCTAACAAGCGCTCTAGATAGGAGGGATATTTCATTTAAAGCCCTGATTGGTCCAAAGTTTTGCTCTTTGCGCACGCGCACTAGCTATCAACGAACAGGTGCAATTTGTAGTCTTTGGCACAGACAGGAGTTTCGCACTGTTCATGATGTTGGTGATTAATTATCTTTTTTTTGCCATTCGTTTTGAAAGTATCAATTTGACTCCGTTTGAATGTATTATATATGAATTCAGAGGTTGACTGACGATGGTATGTCCTTGACTTATTCTGAAATGTTTTGTTTTCAGCGGTAATAATTTGTTTAGCCCGACTACTTTTGTTTGGCAATGGCATTGGATTGTTCAGTCCCACTCGCTGAGTTAAATGCTGGTGTTACCAAGCAGCGACGCACAGTGGGCCAGAATGAGTTGAAAGTGCGCCAAAATTATATTCCGTGAATATTTTCACTTTAACACATTGAATAAGGGTAATTTTTGGCCGTAGAATCGACTGAACATAATTTAAAGCCGATATGACGTCACTTTGATACCAAATTTTGATTGGCCACTTAAATTATTAAAACTTATCTGTGATATTTATATTAAAATAAATTTATAAGAAAAATTACGCTAAACAATGTGCAGTATATAAATTTGTGTTACTGTTATGTGTTACTCTAAGATTGACCAGAGTGCATGTTGGTTTATGCTTCTCACATGCCCAAAAAGTGTGTATGAGATCCTGAAAACAATTTTATGGCATCAAAATGATCATTAGATTTATAAAAAAAATACTTAAAAATCTGAAAAATATTAACCGTGCTTTATCAAGCGGTGTAGACTTGGGTAAAACGTAGAGTATATAACACCACGAATTTACTATGAGGAGGGGTTTTGGCTGAAATTATTCTACAAGTAACTTTTATCTCTGGAAGAGGGGCGGGTAGCCCTTATATGCGTTATCAACTTTTAGTACTTTGTTTGCATTATGCCCGGAATTCATGTCATTTTCATGAAATGGAAGGGGAATCGTCCTCGCCGTGCAAAAAATGAACGGCAATGTACGCGGTGCGCTGCGATGACCTTGCGGTATAAAAATGACAATTTTTTAACAGGTTTTGGGAGTGTTGTGTCAAGTAAATCGGCTCTAACATGAAAACGGGCAGCTAAATTTGGTATCGACTTAAAGCTTAGATATTTGGCAAAATGATGATAGAATTTAAACGGAAATCCACGGAAATACAAACGTTTCTAATGTAAATGCAAAAAACATGGATTATCAGCCTATTTCGAGGAATAATTATCTTATAAACCTCCTGAAATGTGTCTTTTATCTACTTTGAACCCTTTCACACGAAAAAAGAATATATCAGGATTATGTGAGTGCCATTTCAGATTCCTACATGAAAAACCTCTTGTGAAATGGCTTGTTTTTCAACTAAGTTGTCATATACGCGGCATTTCGCAAAATGTCGCATTTTACGATTTCAGGTAGGAAATTAACAACCTTTATGCAAATTCCTGAATGAAATATTTTGCTGAAGTATTCTTCAAAGTGTTGTCTTTCAGCTGGGCATGACAAAAATTAAAAATCTGAAATTGCCCAAAATTACTTTTGGCGCACTTTTGTTTCGCCCTGGCCCACTGCAACGGCGGCAGCGCCCGCGGGTTCATTTTCACAATCCTAACTGTTTAAGGTCCAAATATACCCCTAGATTAAAGGAACACGTCTCACATTCACACTCGTTCCCATCACACAATTCAAAACTGTTGAAACCATATTTTGAGTAGGAATTAGTCATTGTTTATTGCAGTTTAAATATCACAAATTGTTTCAAACGTTAAATATCTGTGACTGGATTTCATACAACAATGTCAATCTCAATGGCAATAAGGTATATCGCTAATCAGAACCGCAATGCATTATGGGATCGTAAAGGGGGCCGTTAGCTAGCTCTGCGCACGCGCACTGCAGACTGTCTGCTAGTGCGCGTGCTCAGAGCTAGCTAACGGCTCCCTTTCAATCCCATAATGCATTGCGGTTCTGATTAGCGAAAGATCTAACCTTTTTTTTTTCAACCTTATTGAGGTCCCCATGCCCCCTCGAGTGCTCTGATTTTACATGGCAAACTTATTTCACAAGCCAGCACAGCAAATTTAAGATCGAATCTCCAAAATGACAAATGTAAAAAAAAAAAAAAAAAAAAAAAAATCTCAACACTTACAGGATTGAATTTGCATACAAATCAAGTTGCTGGCATGCTAGCAGGTTGTCTTCATTCGAGGATGGCTGCTGAACTTCCTGGTTGCATTTTGCCTGCAGCAAGGCACTGATTTTTTTTTACGTGCGGTATGTCAAAGGGTGGGGGCTGTCAAATTGCGGATGCAAAACATGGTGATACATTTCAAGATTTTATGATAGCCTATTGAGATGGAACTTGAAAATAAACATTGCAATTAAAAGTAGACAAATATATTCAATAAACTCTGATGCAAATATCATTTTGTGCAATATTAGAACAAAAAATATTGCAGAAAAGCTTAACGTCAAATTTGGGCAGATTACTCTTACTTAAAATAACTTACGTAGAATATAGTACTAGTAAAATTCCATGTTTTTTATTTTATTGTAGAATTCACTATTGTCTGGGATTTTTTTTCAATGGAATAAATGCTATTGTTATCAGCTAATAAAGAAGTAAAAACATCAGTTTTAGCCATTGAGAGCTGGGTAAAATTCCAACTTCTTGAAATTTACTCTCTAAAGATGGAGCACATCACCAAGACTTGTAATGAAATCTAACAAAGAATGGATATGATATTGTTTACCCATTGATTATTAGAATTTTAGAATTTTTATTAATAATTCATATTTCACAATTGTATGGTTATAAATTCCTGCAACACGTTTTGGTACATAAAGGAGATCAAAAGTATTTTTTGGAGTATCTTATATACAGTGCGTCCCAGAAAAAACGAAATCGAGATTAAGCGATGATTTATCATAACTTAATCAAAAATACAATAGACAAATGACCAACCAATGTAAAGCTTAGAATCTCCTCTTTCATCTGATATTACTTAGAGTATTCCTCATTCACGCATGAGTGAGCAAAAACAATTTGAAGAAAGGATACCAAAAACTCATTTGGCGGGGGGTATCTGAATTTCAAAAAGAAAATCACATGCCTAAAAAGTTCAATATCTGTTCTTTTATTTGATACCTTAATCACAAAAAATGGTCAAGAAGTAAAAAAGTTATGTTCCTTCGAAAAAATGCTTGTATTTCCATAATTTCATTAAATAAACGTGTTTTCACCAGTTTCTCACAGAAGCCATCGCGTGGTTAACAAAAGACTTAATGCATGGCTATTCGTCAACAAAACGGAGTGTCGAGTGAGTTTGAACGCTAGCCTGTAAAACCTCTTCATTTTATGAAATTATTGAAATTCAAGCCTTATTTCAAATAACCAGAATTTTGTTGTTTCTTGACCATTTTCTGTAGTTGGGGTATCAAATTATAGAGCAGATATTGAACTTTTTAAAAATGTGGTTTTCTTTTTGAAACCCAGATACAGCCCGCCAAATGACTTTTTGGTATCCCCTCTTCAAATTGTTTTTGCTCACTCATGCGTGAATGAGAAATAAGTAATTTCAGATGAAAGAGGAGATTTTAAGCTTTACAATGGTAGGTCATTTGTCTATTGTATTTGTGATTAAGTTATGATAAATCATCGACAAATCTCGGTTTCGTTTTTTGTGGGACGCACTGTATTATGTGCCCTGGTGTACCTGGAGTGGAAAAACCTTATTGGGAGGGGCATAACAATTTTGACAAGCAAACTCTGCCCCTCAGTTTTGCTAGGGGGCCTAAGTGATAACGAAGTAACACATCAGCCACAGTTTAAAAAAATGAATGCCGGAAGTGCTGTGAAATCAAACAGCTTCAGTGTGAGAGTTACGTCACATTTGGATGCCTCTCTATTCAGCATACAGGCCATTGACTCTATTGTTTAAAAAAATATAATTTATATCACTGGCCTATTTTCGTCAAGGCCACTTGTGCTGTGGTCACATGAAGGAAACCTACTCCAGATTTATCAAGCTACATGTACTACATTATTACTTTTAATTGGCATATCACTGGAGTCAGTTTTGTTGATGTGATTTGATTGTAGCATGCAGTGGTGGATCGGGGGGGGGGGGGGGGGGGGGTTAGCATTTTGGAGCCAACCCTTTTTTGAGCTTTTCAACTTTTTTAGACCAAAACTACCTTTATTTATAGTGATTTCTTTTGGTTTTATTTTTCCTTTTTTTTGTCAAAAAAATTTCTGTACCAAATTTGACATTTGGTAGTGAAACCCTTTTTTTTTGCTTGTCAAATTTCTTGGTCAAGCCCCCTCCTTGGGAAAAAGCTAGATCCGCCCCTGGCATAAGGTTTTGCAATCCTTTAATTGCCTTGTAGGGGATATTGGAGAAAGATACATGTATGTAAGAAGGTGATGGTGGAAGGGGGGGGGGGGGGGGGATGGTGGTTGTTACGGAACGGGTAGTGTTTTTATATGATGATCAAGACAGAGGGAATCCCTCTTGAAGTAGTTTATGGGAAATTAAAAACAGAATAGAAAATGGTATTGTGTGAAGTTGAATTACAATACAAAATCACATTTTCTGTGGAAAGAGGAAGAAAAGGCAAATAAAAAGAGAAGAAAGATCTGGAGTCATGTCTGTGATAAAGCGTGAAATGATTTTCATATTCTTATGGTACAGCTTTCATTTCATATCATATTTTTATTATATCCCTTACTTAAGATTGTTGCATTAAGAGTGTACACAAGAACAAAAAGCAGTTTTACTACGAAAAACGTTTGCCATGAAATAGATAATTTTTCTTGCTGACATCACGCATAGTCCATTTTTTCCCTAGGGCAAAATGAACTATACGTTTTTTTGACCCCCCTCGATTCACGAGCTGTGCGCGGCGCGCTGAGCTTGTCATGACCGGGTATGCGCTGCGCTGCATGCATGCCACGGGACAGATTCGACGAGCTGAGTTGGGACGGTATGCACCGGTATGCACTCATCAAGTGCGCTTGCACTTGCAGAACTGCCATCTTTTGATCATCGGGAGTTGTGGATCGCTTTATCATATAGGATAATTGTGAGAAGCATATTAGTGAGTCAATAAGGTCCGATGTAACTAACGTTAGCCGGCCAGGGAGTTGCCATTTGATTTGAGTGAAAAAGCAGCAGGAGCGCAGCTCAGCGGACCTCTCATTAACCAGAGTCGGATAGAAGCCGCGTGCAGCCTACCCAGGAGCTGGATAGCATTAGACCGTCTTTTTTTTTTGCCAGGACGATCTAACGTTTTGGTCCAGATTGGTTACACAACAGTTATCACTTACAGAAGGGATATAAAACAAATATATCAGGCGTTTCCTTCGAAAGCATAGTGGGAATTATTAATCCTTGGTTGGACTGGCAATATTACTATTAAAAAAAAAAAGTAATTGCCAGACCAACCTCGGATAGATATTTCCCACTATACTTTCTCAAAGCCTGATATATTTGTATATTATTGTTCAAAGCATGGACCTATTAGAGATGGACACTCATCGAATAGTTAATGAATTCACTTCCATGTTACCGTCATTGTGCTCTGAATAACATTCTCTTTATATTTCTCTACTTTCATCCTACCGTGTTCTGCAGTCAATTAGACCATGAGTTGAAAGAATCAGTTCGCTAATAGACATTGATATTGCACTAAATGTATGCGCAGAAGATGATAAATCACTTAAATCCTGGAAATCGATGTGCAGTTATAGTTTACCTTTGGCAATCGTAGTTTCATGTTTTTTATTTGGGAAAATGTATGCATGTTTTAAGATAGAGGCAATATTGTGATTAATTGTCTATGATTTATAATCCCATTTTTCCAATTTTCTATGTAAGAGTGTTAAATCATGGTTGCCAATTTGAGGATGGAAAGTAGATAAATATTAGGAAAGTTGTGTGTGTCTATGGGAGAGAATATCTTGTACTCTTTTCTCCATGTCACGTTCATGCTTTGAATTATGAAGAAGATTGTGATATGTCAAGGAAAATCATCACATCACTTGGTAATTACTCAGCTTGTCCCATCAGTGTAGTTACTTGTGACATTAAACTAATATAAGGATGACTTGTTATCTATTCAGACATTAAAGTGATGTACATGTACTTGTACACTTGTAATACATTAGGGATAGTAAATGTAAACAAAAGATATTGTGTAAGAATTAAGTGTGGAATAATTTTCAAGGTAAAATGATGGTTTTATTTGTAGGGTTTCTGTTTTCATTTGAAAGGTATAAGAGAAAATTATGAAATATTACAAGTTTTATTGTAGTGTGTGCTATGTGTTTCTGATAGAAATATGAAAGTTTAAAATTTGTTTGAAACTGGAATATTTTGTCTATTACAAGACATTTGCATATAGGGATAAAGTATTCAAATATGTCAATTTTGTAGTGAAGAAAAATACTTCTTTTAAAGAGTTGGCTGTTCTTATTTTTGATGATTCATAGCAAAACTAAGTGTTTGTATATATGTAACTTCATATCAATTACATTGCAGGTTGAAAAGGAAACCCCTTTAGGCTTATAAATATATTGCCTGAGCAGGGAGCAACCAACATTCAAATTCTCATTCCCACGGCATTTTTCAAAACTGAATTAAAAACAACTTTGTCCTTAAATGACAAAAAGAAGCACTCAGGTAGAATTCTGCTGTCAAATTACCCTTTCAGTCCAGTATAATATTATAGTCTGAGCATCCATGCATGAACCGTCAACACAAGGGGGGTTTTCCAACAATAGAACAGTTTTCCCACAGCTAGTTGCTTTAATCTTCCCATCCATTCATGTGCATTGAGTAGTGATGGTTACAATGACGCTGAGCTCACCCATGCTGACTTTACAGTGCATCTCTTCTATTGTACAGTGAGTCCATACTACTAGCTGGTATTGCGTAAGGCTGCATGTACCCTCTTGTCTGTTTTCAAATTTTCAAGACAGTTAGACCTGCAGGTGGAGTGACCAATTATGGCCCACCTTCTGACACTTTTTGTAGCTTATCACAGATGACGAATGGATGTAGATTGCAATAAATGAAACGGATAGGACGTTCAGTTGGGATGTACAAGCGTACAAGGAATATATCTCGTGGTCATCTGTGCACCTATGCCGGAGGCGTCCTGGTGATAATATTAATTTGGATTTGTACACCTGTTCTTGCAGATATCGATGAATGTGCCAGCGACCCGTGCCTCAACGATGGAACATGCATTGATTTCCCCAATTTCTACCTTTGCTTATGCTCGGCTGGGTACACTGGGCCTAGGTGTGAGTTAGGTAAGTGACAACCTCAAGACTTTATAAGGGATTATTGATTAATTAATTATATTCCTACTAATTGATCAATAATTCATTTTGAATACTTATGATTATTCATGGAAGGGATATCATTGCATCTAGGCCAGCTTGAGCATCCTGTTTGATTATCATCCTGTTTAATGTTGTGAGCTCCATAAATGATTGAATTTATGGAGCTCACTACGGATCTGAATAATATCACTTTGCCACTCTTTGAATATTAATCCCATAATACACAGCGATTATTAAATTTAAGCATGTAAATGGTCTTTGCAGAATTGATATTCAAAACACCGAATTAGTTCAGAAGAATATTAAAGACATAATATCCATCATAAGTACCATTGCATTAATACCTTGTACATGAGTGGTGCAAATGAAATAATATTAATTTATATCTTGCAATATATAACTATCTTGATGCAATGGTTATGATCTTGGTCAGAGATATATCTGCTAAGTACCTCCACTCTACTTCACTGGGAATTATTATTTTATTAGTGACAAAGCACCAAATTATAGGAATCATTTGAATACCCTTTTCACTGTTTATTTGAATAAACAATGATCTCATTATAATGTGAATCTACTCTACTGTGCTGTGACAGAAGCTATGCTCATCAAAATTAATATATTATGACCGCAGGCTTAAAACCACCTTTGCAAATTTAGGCCATGATGTTCACTTATGTAGTTGTACGAGTTAGCTTACTGTCCTATGTAGTCTTATACATTTTTTGTGTGTAAAAACCAATGCTTCCATTGTGGTGATATTGACCCTTGTCAGAGAAAACAATGGTAATATTCTATGAATGAATAGACAGCATTCCAGCCCTTAAGGCATATAAACTTTGATTAGGGCAAACGGTTTCGATCAATAGATTCAAGGTTGATGTTGTGTAATATTGCTTCTTAGGTGTAATACATACAGAAAGCCAAAGTCCAATATCTTGCTAGACTTAGATCATTGAGTATAATTCCTCAAGTAATGGTATGAATATGATGCTGGTAATTATAATAGCATGCATGTATTTAACGTATGTCATGCAAGTACGGTAGGACAACATCAAAATTTATGATGATAATGATAATTATTAATTATAATAATGTTATTAATGATGATGATGATGTTGGTGATAATGGTAATAAGATGATTCACATTAATGATGATGATAGTAATGATAGGGATAATGATGACAATGGTGATGATGGTTGATGATAGTGATAATATAAATGGTGATAGTGATAATGTTTTGATGATGATGGTGGTAATGACAATGATGTCAATTGTGATTATGATAAAAATTATGATAATTTTGATGAAGGATAATGCTGATGGTGATGATGATCGGTGCCAAAGGGTTGTGAGGGGTAGTTGCTCCCTATTTTATTTTTCAAGAAGTGAGAAAATTTGGAGTAAAGAGAGATGAATGAAGAGAAAAATAAGAGGTCTGGGTTGTCGAAGTCTTTACTACCCATGGTATTGAATTGAGTGAAAAGTGCTGTCATCTTTACTTCATCTTGCCCCCCTCCCATCAAAATACTCCAGCGCCACCCATCATAATGATGAAGGTGATGATAAACAATTAACTTCTCTGGAAGAGCAGTAGTGTAGTGGTTTTGACTCTCACCTTGTAATCAGAGGGTCGTGTGTTAAAATCCAACCGCGGTCTAGCGTCATTTGGCAGGCGTCAATCCACTCTCCACCCAGGTGCTAAATGGGTACCTTTTAAGTATTGTGTACCTCAATGTGACTGGCTGAAGTACTCCCCAGGGAGTGGAGGATGTGCATATACATTGTGTGCAGAAATGACTGATTGAATCTGATGTTCTGTGTAAAGCGCTTAGATATGCATAGTGTATGTCTCAAGCACATTATAATAACCAGATACTATTATCATCATTATTCTATTCTATTGTAAACAGAGGGTCGTGTGTTCGAATCCCACCGCGGTCTAGCGTCCTTTGGCAAGGCGTTAATCCACACTTTGCCACTCTCGACCAAGGTGCTAAATGGGTACCCGGTAGGATGCGAAAGATATTGTATGTTTGATTTTTGCCACCCCATAATGAGGCTGCGATGAATGCAAGGAATGCTCCCCAGGGAGTGGAAATTGTGCACTTTTCATGCGGGATTGAAATGAATCCAATGACCGGGGTAATATATGTTGTAAAGCGCTTTGAGCCATTCTGGGAAAAGCGCTTTATAAAAATTTGCTATTATTATTATTATTCATGTTTATGTATTCTTCCTACCTACAGATGTGAGGCCTTGCATCAGTGACCCATGCCAGAATGGCGCCACCTGTACTGAAGACCTGATTGATCTATCGTTTGAATGCATCTGTCCTCTTGGGTATACTGGCACCACTTGTGAAACAGGTACATAGACAGGGCCTTTCTACAAATTAAATGGGTCCAAGTGGGGTAGGGGCACTCAGTGATATTACTGAATACATTCATGACAACAAAAGGCATAAAACGGATAGATTTTGCTAGTTAAACTGTCAAGTACTTGACATTTTTTTCTTTGGTTTGGCTTTAGATGCAGGGGGCCAAAAAATAATACTAAATTTATAAGCAGAAACAGTGAAAATATATTGGCTGAATCAGTATCGCTTGTTGACTGCTTCCAAATAATAAATTAGATAATATCTGAAATCTTTGAATGTACCATTCCACGGAATGATAAAAAATATGGATATTTCGTGCTGAAAACTGATGGATTTTACTTGGTTCTGGTCATTACTTTAGTCAATCTATTTCTATAGGCCTTTTTATTCCAGATACATGAATCTTGGAAAAGAAAATGCAACAATGATCGAAAATTGTTGATGTTACCAATTTGGAGAATACCTGATCAAATACAACTTAAATAATTGCTTGTAGCCTCAATTTCCATCATTTGTTTTATTTTTTATTTCAGATGTCAATGAGTGTGCTAGTGCCCCCTGTCAGAATGGAGGTCAATGTGTTGATGAAGTTGATGGGTTCAGATGTGAGTGCACTACAGGATGGTCTGGCAATCTCTGTGACACAGGTAATCATGTTTGGTACTTCTCTATTGTGGGCGTGTCATGTTCTAGTTGTTCTGACTTCTGACTCTCGGTCAGACCGCAGGTCCCTATGCTAATGAGCAAACAGGCCAGATTCATCCAAACCTCGTGGCTGAATCCTCCTTGCAAAATCTCGTGATTCGTGAGATTTTCTTTGTTTCTCTAAGAATTTACCTGTTTTAACCTCAAGTTAAATTAAATATTATTGCACCATCAGATAGAGTAAATGTTACTCTTTCATATTGGTCATTTATTTTGTATACAATATTTTGTTAAATAAGTAGATTTCTGGCCTGAAAATGTGCCTCAAAACTGAATTTTCTTCCTCTGTTTTCTTTTGCAAATTGTGCAAAACTTTTTATTTTGAGCCTCAATGATATCTATATTACCATATAGCTGAACTTCTGTACCTTCTCACAATGCCACTCTTAATATGCGGCACCTTTTAATCGGGTCAAGATCACACTTTTCCCACCAAGGTACAAGACAAGATTTCTGAAATTTTGTACTTGCATGAAATCCAGAGTTCTGATTGGCTGGATAAGGTTCACAGAACAACATTTGAGGAGTTTACCGCAATTTGCTAGTGTGTGGTCTCTTTGACCAATCAGAGTGCAGTATTCTTGTTTTCAAGCTGCTTTATGTTCTTGGCCAATGAAAAGTGTGATCTTGACCCGATTAAACCAATTCTTATTTTGAAACCTAAACCATTTTAAAGCATACATATTCAGCTTTATCATGATCTAAAAATCATTTGGGCTCAAACAAAAATAAAGTGTGAAAATAGCAGCTTTTTTCAGGTGAAAATAATTATTTTGTAGCATATTTTAGATCAAAATTTTAACCTATATTACAAAATCTTTGAGTAAATTCAAACACATGACCTGAAAGAATGATTATTCTTCTTTACAACGATACCAAATTCATGAAATTGGATGCACAATTAGAGCAGTAATGACCGAATGAAAAGAGGTGTTTTGGTCCGCATCAAGCTCATTAAATATGCAAAACATCTCAAGTCATGAATATCACTTGGATGAAAGAAGCCACTTTCTTGGGACCTGCCGTCTGACTGCTCTTATTTCAATCAGAGAGTTGTGGGTTCGAATCCGAGGTATGGCATGTTTTCCATAAGCAAGGAATTGTGCTGCATTCAACCCAGGTGAGGTGAATGGGTAAACGGCAAGATTAATTTCTTGCATGCACTGAGGGTTGGAAATGGCAGCTCGAACTATGGCCAGTGAAATGATAGTGCACTTTGGAATAGATTATATAGATTGTCACCATTATATAAATGCCTATTATTCTACTATCATTTTTTTTACTGTTTTTTTTTACTCAATTTACTCAAGTGTGTTTTTTTGTCAAATAATAAAACTATCATGCAAACTTTTGTCACTTTTGATTTATGTACTATGCAAGAGCTTCGAGGGGGCGTTGCCCACGTGAACCCCCACCAACTGGGACTTGGCAGGGGCTGAGCTAGCTCCCACCTCCCCCGGCTACTGTTTTCTAGCATTCTGATGAATTGTAACTGACATCCTTGGTATCTGTTTTGTGCTTGCTTTCTAGACATCAACGAGTGCTCTACTGCTCCATGTTTAAATGGAGGGACTTGTATGAATACCAATGGATCCTATGAGTGTCAGTGTGAAAGAGGTTGGACGGGCATAAACTGCGAAACTGGTAAGCCAAAACATCACCCAAAGTCTAAAGGATATTATTCCCCAACGTTAATTGGCTATTAAAATTTTTAATCCCAAAATTATAAGAATTTAAGGGCAGCTCAGAAAATGCTGTATTTTAGAAACATGGAAATGGTGACAACCTCAAATCTGAAAAGAGTTGCATTCCTGCTGGAAATTCTTCCTAGGTAAAAGGAGGTTGCTAATATATCATTACGGTATTAAAAAAAATCAAGCTTTTTTTGAGCTATTTTACAAAATATCTACATTCTGAGATACAAGGTTTTAAGAGCTCAATGATGACATTATCCTTCAGCTAAATCGACCATATTTTCCAAAAGAGGTTTCAATTGTACCATGGTACAAAATTGTGGACTATGCAGATCTCTTGTGTTATCGTGCTTCATTTATATGTAGACTTTTCTTAGTGTACACAAAATGAAATAAGCGTAATTATGGAAAAAAAAATTGCATAATCCATGGTATTGTACCGTAGTACAATTGAAACCACATCTCTGAATTCAGGCCTATGTGTGCAAGGGTATAGTACTGGGCGATATGTCAGTATTATCAAAATTACGCAATATTGAAAGAATATTGAGTATTCAATGAGGGTTTTATGATTATGTTGATATTTTGCGGTAACACGACATATCCAAAATATTGTTAATTTTGAAAAGTTGATAACTATTTATTGACCGAAGTGCTGTTCTATATTGCCTTAGACAAACTCAGAACTATGTAAAGTTGGTACCCAAATGCCTGCTTTTCATGGACAAACACAGATGAAAGCCTTCCTTTCCTTCCCCTCTTCCCTGCTCTCACAGAATTGCAGCTCAAAATGATCATATATAGTGAATTTTCAGACTCTGCAATATATCATGTTATTGGTGACGATAATCCACTAACGTTGAAGTCAAATATCGACCAACACTATGAGGGAGTTGATTTGACCCCCCAAAATCCATTTGTGATTTTCATGCACCCACAATGTAGCATGACAGGTTTATATTCACTTGGTGAAGAAGAAGCTGGTTTGTTTTTCAGATTGTCTAATCCCACATGGGCTAAATCCATTCGGTCTATTATTGATATGGTACAATTGCCGTTTGGTGTACGCTACACTTGGAATAATACCCAAATAATGTAGCATTACGAGACAGCAGACCTGCCAACCAGTACGTTTTAGCCGTATTTAGTACGTTTTTGCAACCACAATACGGCAGTACGTTTTTTCTTTGAAAAATACGTTTTTTGTAAAAAAAACCCAAAAAACTAAAAATCGAATTTATTGAGAAAAATAATCTCTATATGTCTCTATTTCATAAAACGTGCACAAATATGGTTATGAGATCAATGTAATTTCAGGTAACTTGTTTTTTTTTTCAATCATTTTGTTCAAACCAGGGTGGAGATATACACATGTTTTAATGTTTTTCATCTGCAAGAGCAGTGCGCATTTTAGCTTGCATGCAGCTTGAGCGCCGCGATGAGCGAGTGCGCCAAGCATTTTATCATGAAATACACTTTTTTTGGGGGAAAAATACAGTTTTTTAATCACAGAATACAGTTTTTCATTCCCAGAGGTTGCGGCAAACAGGCCAATTGTCAAACTTCGCAGTCGACATCACACGTAGGCGCAGGCAGCGCACAGTGCTAGTGTATTATAATGTAACTATGATGCTTCAAAAATGAAAATCATGTGGCAGTTATTCACCAAAAAATGGTCTAAATTACGCACAGAAATATGCAGGCAAAGTTCTCTCCCACCTCCTGGACCCAAGTAAACAGCATATCTGGTTGAGCTGTGATGGCCCGCGCTGAATAATTGCATGCATGCATGCACTTTAGTACTAGCTTGTGCAACAGATGTCAACTTTTTCCCATGAGGCATTGCAAATTTGGGCCTGTCTGCTCCAACCGATAGATGGCGCACCGTATTGTGAATCCACTGAAATACAAGTCAAGCTTAGGTCTTAAAATCAGTCATAATTCTCGTTATTTGAAAATTTTCATTGAAATGCTGCACAGCTTTCCATATTTCAAAAGATTTGTGTTGTATATTTCAGCTATCCATAATTAAAGAAATTTATTTCACTTTCAGCCATAAGATCTTTTTGTTGCATTCAGCTATCTGCACTTAAACCACAAATTATATCACATTTTAAGTAAAATCTGCATTCAGAGTATGGGTCATATTGTTTAGATTAACCTTAATCTAACTTAACACTATCATCTAAAGAGCACATTCTTATTTTCTTTCAGCCTGGGATGTTTGTCAACTTATACCTTGTCTGAATGGGGGTACGTGTGTGGATTTCCAGACATTTGCTGTCTGTCTCTGTCCCACAGGCTATAGTGGGGTCATATGTCAAAATGGTAAGCACTTTCACATTATGAAAATTAAACAAATGAATATAATAATAAAAATAGATGTAATATGAATATCTCCCTAGTTCAGTTGGATTTTAGTTTTTTCCTGTTTTAAAAGATCTATATTACATAACAGAAATCATTATAAATTATAAGAAATAATCTTATATGTTAGATATTTTCATCAATAATGCTTTGTTGAGAAATTAAACAAAAAGTATTTTTCCATCCCTAAATAATTACTGATTATTTTTTTCAATGGAGCTCACTTGATAGTTTGATAAAATGACTTTGATGAATAAACACTTAGGATTTTTATTTTCTGACCCTTTATTTGCTGTTCATACCAGATTAAGTATTTGTCAGCATAATTTTTATGCATATTGTAAAGTTGTGAATGATTTGCTGTAATGATATATGAGGAATTAGTTTTATTTTATGTATCAGTTGCTATTACACTTTAGATGATGCCATTTGGAAGTATTTACATATTTTATTTTCAATTCCAGCTCCTTCAACTACACCTCCAACTCCTTCATTGACAACAACTCAACCACCATCTACCACTACACAGCCCTCAACTACCACTCAGCTACTACCCACCACCACACAGCCAGCAACAACCACTCAACCACCCGCTACCACTCTACAGTCAGCAACTACCACTCCACCACCAGCAACCACCACACAGCCAGCAACTACCACTCAACATCCAGCTACCACTACACAGCCAACAACTACCACACAGCATCTAGCTACCACTACACAGCCAACAACTACCTCTGAACCACAAGCAACCACAGTGCGGCAAGGAACCACTAGTCAACTACCAATTATCACCACACAGTTCCTAGATTCTACCACACAACCACTAACTACCACTCAATCACCAGGTACCCCTATAAAACATGATACTACCTCTCAACCACCAAGTACTACTGCAGAATTTCTTGGTACAACATTTCAAAGTAGGACAGCCATTACAAGTGATGGTTCCCAAGGAGCAACAACTGCTGCTAATCAGTCAACCATATCTCCAAGTACAGAGCAACAACAGGTAATAACAACTATAAGAGCAATGTTGTCAACAACTGGAGCTTTAGGGTACACAACAGATTTCTCAAAAGTTACCACCCAGTTTATACCAGTCTTTACCACATTACATGATGCAGAAATGTCCTCATTTGCTGTGACTGGTGACTTTAGCACTGTTGCTGCAGTGACTTCTCTTGCAGCTGGAAGAACTACTGAAGCTGTCATAGGTACAACATATGAAGGGAAACCAACTACTCAAGAAGCTGACAGCACTACGATCTCTGAAGAAAGGAGTACTGTAATAGAGCAGACCACTTCTAAGGCAACTACTTCACCTGAAGAAAGGAGTACTCTAATTGAGCAAACCACTTCTAGATTGACTACTTCACCTGAAGAAAGGAGTACTGTAATTAAGCATACCACTTCTAGGGTGACTACTGCACCTGAAGAAAGGAGTACTGTAATAGAGCAGACCACTTCTAAAGCAACTCCTGCACCCGAAGAAAGGAGTACTGAAATTGACCAGACCACTTCTAGGGTGACAACTTCACCTGAAGAAAGGAGTACTGTAATAGAGCAGACCACTTCTAAGGCAACTACTTCACCTGAAGAAAGGAGTACTGTAATACAGCAGACCACTTCTAAGGAAACTACTGCACCAGAAGAAAGGAGTACTGTATTAGAGCAGACCACTTCCAGGGTGACTAATGCACCAGAAGAAAGAAGTACTGAAATTGAGCAAACCACTTCTAGGGCGACTACTGCACCTGAAGAAAGGAGTACTGTAATGGAACAGACCAGTTCTAAAGCAACTACTGCACCTGTAGATAGGAGTACTGTAATTGAGCAGACCACTTCTAGGGTGGGAACTTCACCTGAAGAAAGGAGTACTAAAATTGACCAGCCCACTTCTAGGGTGACTACTGCACCTGAAGAAAGGAGTACTGTAATTGACCAGACCACTTCTAGGGTGACTACTGCACCAGACGAAAGGAGTACTGTATTAGAACAGACCACTTCCAGGGTGACTAATGCACCAGAAGAAAGAAGTACTGAAATTGAGCAAACTACTTCTAAGGCAACTACTGCAACTGAAGAAAGAAGTACTGTAATTGAGCAGACCACTTCAAGGGTGACAACTTCACCTGAAGAAAGGAGTACAAAAATTGAGCAGACCACTTCTAGGGCGACTACTGCACCTGAAGAAAGGAGTACTGTAATGGAACAGACCACTTCTAAAGCAACTACTGCACCTGTAGAAAGGAGTACTGTAATTGAGCAGACCACTTCTAGGGTGGGAACTTCACCTGAAGAAAGGAGTACTAAAATTGACCAGCCCACTTCTACTGTGACTACTGCACCTGAAGAAAGGAGTACTGTAATTGAGCAGACCACTTCTAGGGTGGGAACTTCACCTGAACAAAGGAGTACTGTAAATGATCAGACCACTTCTAAGGCAACTGCTGCACCTGAAGAAAGGAGTACTGTAATAGAACAGACCACTTCTAGGGTGACTACTGCACCTGAAGAAAGGAGTACTGTAATTGAGCAGACCACTTCTAGAGTGACTACTGCATCGGAAGAAAACAGTACTGTAATTGAGCAGACCACTTCTGGGGCAACAACTGCACCCGAAAAAAAGAGTACTGTAATGGAACAAACCACTTCTAAAGCAACTACTGCACCCGAAGAAAGGAGTACTGTAATAGAGCAGACCACTTCTAGAGTAACTACTTCACCTGAAGAAAGGAGTACTGTCATAGGACAGACCACTTCCAGGGTGACTTCCGCACCTGAAGAAAGGAGTACTGAAATTGACCAGACCACTTTTATGGTGACTACTGCACCTGAAGAAAGGAGTACCGGTACTGTAATACAGCAGACATCTTCAAAGGCAACTATTTCTCTTGAAGCAAGGAGTACTGTAATTGAGCACACCACTTCTAAGGCGACTACTGCACCTGAACAAAGGAGTACTGTATTAGAACATACCACTTCCGGGATGACTACTGCACCAGAAGGAAGGAGTACTGAAATTGAGCAAACCACTTCTAAGGCAACTACTGCGCCTGAAGAAAGGAGTACTGTAATTGAGCAGACCACTTCTAGGGTGGCAACTTCACCTGAAGAAAGGAGTACTGTAATAGAACAGACCACTTCCAGGGTGACTAATGCACCAGAAGAAAGGAGTACTGTAATAGAACAGACCACTTCTGGGGTGACTACTGCACCAGAAGAAAGGAGTACTGAAATTGAGCAAGCCACTTCTAGGGTGACAACTATACCTGAAGAAAGGAGTACTGTAATAGAACAGACCACTTCCGGGGTGACTACTGCACCAGAAGAAAGGAGTACTAAAATTGAGCAAACCACTTCTAAGGCAACTACTGCGCCTGAAGAAAGGAGTACTGTAATTGAGCAGACCACTTCCGGGATGACTACTGCACCTGAAGAAAGGAGTACAGTAATTGAGCAGACCACTTCCAGGGTGACTACTGCACCTGAAGAAAGGATTACTATAAAAGAGCAGACCACTTCTAGGGTTACTACTTCACCTGAAGAAAGGAGTACTATAAAAGAGCAGACCACTTCTAGGGTGACAACTGCAGCCAAAGAAAGGAGTACTGTAAAAGAGCAGACCACTTTTAGGGTGACAACTGCAACCGAAGAAAGGAGTACTGTAATAGAGCAGACCACGTCTAGGGTGACTACTGCAACTGAAGAAAGGAGTACTGTAATTGAGCAGACCACGTCTGAGTTGACTATTGCACCGGAAGATGGGAGTACTGTAATTGAGCATACCACTTTTAAGGCAACCACTCCACCTGAAGAAAAGAGTACTCTAATAGAACAGACCACTTCTAGTTCAACTACTGCACCTGAAGAAAAGAGTACTGTAATAGAACAGACTACTTCCAGGGTGACTTCCGCACCTGAAGAAAGGAGTACTGAAATTGACCAGACCACTTTTATGGTGACTACTGCACCTGAAGAAAGGAGTACCGGTACTGTAATACAGCAGACATCTTCAAAGGCAACTATTTCTCTTGAAGCAAGGAGTACTGAAATTGAGCAGACCACTTCAAGGGTGACATCTTTACCTGAAGAAAGGAGTACTGTAATTGAGCAGACCACTCTAAAGTTGACTACTGCATCTGAAGAAAAGAGTACGGAAATTGACCAAACTACTTCTCAGGCAACGACTGCATCTGAAGAAGAAAGTACTTTTATTGAGCAGACCACTACTAGGGCAACGACTGCCCCTGAAGAAGGAAGTACGAAAATTGAGCAAACCACTTCTCAGGCAACTACTGTTTCTGGAGGGGAAAGTACTGTAATCGATCAGACCATTTCTACGACGACTACTGCACCTAAAGAAGGAAGTACTGAAATTGAGGAGACTACTTCTAGGATGACTACTGTACCTGTGGAAAGGAGTACCGTAATAGAGCAAACCACTTCTAGGGCAACTACAGAATCTCCAAAATTTACAAATAAATTTACAGGGACCCCTGATGTTGAAACCAGAGGAACAGAAGCTACTACAGCATCAATTATTTATCAGACTACTTCAGGGACAACTATTCCACATGGAAAAGGAAGTACAGTGATTACACATACTACAGAATTCCAAGAAATATCAACTGAATTTACAAAGACAACTGATGATGAAACAGTTGAAGCTACTGAAGTAGCTGGAACCACAGCTTTTGATGAATTAACAACAGAATCCCCAGAAGTAACATCTTCTATAAGGACAGTTGATATTGAAACTGCAGAAGCCACTAAACCAGATAGAACAACTGGTCTTGCTGACTTAACAACTGAATTTGCAAGGACAACTGAATTGACAGGAACAACTGATGTTGAAACAGAAGAAGCTACTGAACCAGCTAGAACAACGGGTTCCATTGAGGTAACAAGATATCAAGAAATGACAACTGGTGTTGAAACTGTAGAGGCTACCAAAGCTACTGGGCCTGCTAGAACAACAGGTTATATTGAGGTAACAACAGAATCTCCAGTAGTTACTACTAGTTTTACAACTGGAGAAGTTACCGAGGCTGTCAGAACAACAGGTTTTATTGAAGTAACAACAGACTCACCAGAAATGACAACTTATGTTGAAACAGAAGAAACTACCAAACTTGCTAGAACAACAGTTTCTGTTGAATTTACAACAAAATCTAAAGAAATGACAGCAAGTGTTGAAACTGAAGAAGCCACTGAAGCTACCGAGTCAGGTAGAACAACAGGTTTTGTTGATGTAACATCTGAATTCCCAGATGTGACAACCGACTTGACAGGAGCAACTGATGTTGAAACTGTAGAAGCTACTGAACCAGCTAGAACAACAGGATCTTTTGAGCTAACAACAGAATTTTCAGAAATTAAAACTGCAGTTGAAACTGAAGATGTTACTGAGGCTGTCAGAACAACAAGTTTTGTTGAAATAACAGAACCCTCCAAAGTGTCAACTGTTGAAACAGAAGAAGCTACCCAAAGTCCTAGAACAACAGGTTCTGTTGAATTCACAACAAAATCTAAAGAAATGAAAAGTGTTGAAACTGAAGAAGCTACTGATGCTACTGAACCTGCCATCACAACAGTTTCAATTGAGGTAACAACATTACAAGAAAAAACAACAGAATTGACAGGAACAACTGATGTTGATACAGAAGAAGCTACTGAGTCTGCAAGGACAACAAATTTTGTTGAGATAACAGAATCTCCTGAAGTTACTCCTAGTATTGGAACTGAAGAAGCTACCGAACGAGCTAGAACAACAGGTTCTTTTGAATTTACAACAGAATCTCAAGAAATGACAACTGATGTAGAAACAGTAGAAGCTACCGAGCCTGTTAGAACAACCCGTTTTGATGAGGAAACAACAGAATCTCCAAAAGTTACAACAAATGTTGAAACAGAAGAAGCTACTGAAGCAGTGAGAACAACAGGTTTTGATGAATTAACAACTGAATCTCCAGACATTACAACTGCAGTTGAAACTGAAGAAGCTACTGAGACTGTCAGAACAGCGGGTTTTGATGAATTAACAACAGACTCCCCGCAAATGACAACTGAATTTTTAGGAACAACTTATATTGAAACTGAGGAGGTTACTGAACCAGCTACAACAACAGGTTTTGTTGAGGTAACAGCTAAATCCCCAGAAGTTACAACTGATGTTAAAACTGAAGAAGCTACTGAGACTGGCAGAACGACAAGTTTTGATGAATTAACAACAGATTCCCCACAAAGTACAACTGAATTTTCAGGAACAACTGATATTGAAATTGAAGAAGTTACTGAACTAACCACAACAGGTTTTGTTGAGGTAACAACAGCTTTTGATGACATAACTACAGAATCTCCAGAAGTTACACCAAATGTTGAAACAGAAGAAGCTACTGAAGCAGCTAAAACAACAGGTTTTGATGAATTAACAGAATCCCAAGAAGTAACATCTTCCACAAGGACAGTTGATGTTGAAACTGGAAAAGTTACTGAACCAGATAGAACAACCGATCTTGCTGACATAACAACTGTATTTATAGGGACAGCTGATATTGAAACAGAAGCTACTGAAGCAGCTAGAACAACAGGTTTTGTTGATGTAACATCGGAATCCATGGATGCAACAACAGAATCTCCTGAAGTTACAACTGATGTTGAAACAGAAGAAGCTACTGAAACACCTAGAACAACAGGTTTTGATGTATTAACAACAGAATATCCAGACATTACAAGTGCAGTTGAAACTGAAGAAGCTACTGAGACTGTCAGAACAACAGATTTTGATGAATTAACAACAGACTCGCCACAAATGACAACTGAGTTTTCAGGAACAACTGATATTGAAACTGAAGAAGTTACTGAACCAGCCACAACAGGTTTTGATGAGGTAACGACAGAAGTTTCAACAAATGTTGAAACAGAAGAAGCTACTGAAGCAGCTAGAACAACATATTTTGATGAATTAACAACAGAATCTCCAGAAATTACAACTGCAGTTGAAACTGAAGAAGCTACTGAGACTGTCAGAACAACAGATTTTGATGAATTAACAGACTCTCCACAAATGACAACTGAGCTTTCAGGAACAACTGATATTGGAACTGAGGAAGTTACTGAAGCAGCCACAACAGGTTTCGATGAGGTAACGACAGAAGTTTCAACAAATGTTGAAACAGAAGAAGCTACTGAAGCAGCTAGAACAACAGGTTTTGATGAATTAAAAACAGACTCACCACAAATGACAACTGAGTTTTCAGGAACAACTGATATTGAAACTGAAGAAGTTACTGAACCAGCCACAACAGGTTTTGATGAGGTAACGACAGAAGTTTCAACAAATGTTGAAACAGAAGAAGCTACTGAAGCAGCTAGAACAACATATTTTGATGAATTAACAACAGAATCTCCAGACATTACAACTGCAGTTGAAACTGAAGAAGCTACTGAGACTGTCAGAACAACAGATTTTGATGAATCAACAGACTCTCCACAAATGACAACTGAGTTTTCAGGAACAACTGATATTGGAACTGAGGAAGTTACTGAAGCAGCCACAACAGGTTTTGATGAGGTAACGACAGAAGTTTCAACAAATGTTGAAACAGAAGAAGCTACTGAAGCAGCTAGAACAACAGGTTTTGATGAATTAACAACAGACTCGCCACAAATGACAACTGAGTTTTTAGGAACAACTGATATTGAAACTGAAGAAGTTACTGAACCAGCCACAACAGGTTTTGATGAGGTAACGACAGAAGTTTCAACAAATGTTGAAACAGAAGATGCTACTGAAGCAGCTAGAACAACATATTTTGATGAATTAACAACAGAATCTCCAGACATTACAACTGCAGTTGAAACTGAAGAAGCTACTGAGACTGTCAGAGCAACAGATTTTGATGAATTAACAGACTCTCCACAAATGACAACTGAGCTTTCAGGAACAACTGATATTGGAACTGAGGAAGTTACTGAAGCAGCCACAACAGGTTTTGATGAGGTAACGACAGAAGTTTCAACAAATGTTGAAACAGAAGAAGCTACTGAAGCAGCTAGAACAACAGGTTTTGATGAATTAACAACAGACTCGCCACAAATGACAACTGAGTTTTTAGGAACAACTGATATTGAAACTGAAGAAGTTACTGAACCAGCCACAACAGGTTTTGATGAGGTAATGACAGAAGTTTCAACAAATGTTGAAACAGAAGAAGCTACTGAAGCAGCTAGAACAACATTTTTTGATGAATTAACAACAGAATCTCCAGACATTACAACTGCAGTTGAAACTGAAGAAGCTACTGAGACTGTCAGAACAACAGATTTTGATGAATTAACAGACTCTCCACAAATGACAACTGAGTTTTCAGGAACAACTGATATTGGAACTGAGGAAGTTACTGAAGCAGCCACAACAGGTTTTGATGAGGTAACGACAGAAGTTTCAACAAATGTTGAAACAGAAGAAGCTACTGAAGCAGCTAGAACAACAGGTTTTGATGAATTAACAACAGACTCGCCACAACTGACAACTGAGTTTTTAGGAACAACTGATATTGAAACTGAAGAAGTTACTGAACCAGCCACAACCGGTTTTGATGAGGTAACGACAGAAGTTTCAACAAATGTTGAAACAGAAGAAGCTACTGAAGCAGCTAGAACAACATATTTTGATGAATTAACAACAGAATCTCCAGACATTACAACTGCAGTTGAAACTGAAGAAGCTACTGAGACTGTCAGAACAACAGATTTTGATGAATTAACAGACTCTCCACAAATGACAACTGAGTTTTCAGGAACAACTGATATTGGAACTGAGGAAGTTACTGAAGCAGCCACAACAGGTTTTGATGAGGTAACGACAGAAGTTTCAACAAATGTTGAAACAGAAGAAGCTACTGAAGCAGCTAGAACAACAGGTTTTGATGAATTAACAACAGACTCGCCACAAATGACAACTGAGTTTTCAGGAACAACTGATATTGAAACTGAAGAAGTTACTGAACCAGCCACAACAGGTTTTGATGAGGTAACGACAGAAGTTTCAACAAATGTTGAAACAGAAGAAGCTACTGAAGCAGCTAGAACAACAGGTTTCGATGAATTAACAACAGACTCCCCACAAATGACAACTGAGTTTTCAGGAACAACTGATATTGTAACTGAAGAAGCTACTGAACCAGCCACAACAGGTTTTGATGAGGTAACGACAGAATCTCCAGAAGTTACAACAAACGTTGAAACAGCAGAAACTACTGAAGCAGCTAGAACAACAGATTTTGATGAATTAACAGACTCTCCACAAATGACAACTGAGTTTTCAGGAACAACTGATATTAGAACTGAGGAAGTTACTGAAGCAGCCACAACAGGTTTTGATGAGGTAACGACAGAAGTTTCAACAAATGTTGAAACAGAAGAAGCTACTGAAGCAGCTAGAACAACGGGTTTTGATGAATTAACAACAGAATCTCCAGACATTACAACTGCAGTTGAAACTGAAGAAGCTACTGAGACTGTTAGAACAACAGATTTTGATGAATTAACAGACTCTCCACAAATGACAACTGAGTTTTCAGGAACAACTGATATTGAAACTGAGGAAGTTACTGAACCAGCCACAACAGGTTTTGATGAGGTAACAACAGGTTTTAGTGAGGTAACGACAGAATCTCCAGACGTTACAACAAGTATCAAAACAGAAGAAGCTACTGAAGCAGCTAGAACAACAGGTTTTGATGAATTAACAACAGACTCCTCACAAATGACAACTGATATTGAAACAGAAGAAGTTACTGAACCGGCTAAAACAACAGGTTATGTTGAGGTAACATCAAAAGCTCTAGACATTACAACTGCAGTTGTAACTGAAGAAGCTACTGATGCTGTCAGAACTACAGGTTTAATTGAAATAACAGACTCCCCAGAAATGACAACTGAATTTTCAGGAACAACTTATTTTGAAACAGAAGAAGTTACTAAAACTCAGAGAACTACAGATATTGTTGAGGTAACAACAGAATCTCCAGATGTTACAAGTATCAAAACAGAAGAAGCTACTGAATCGCCTATGACTACAGGTTCTGCTGAGGTAACAACAGAATCTCAAGAAATTACACCAAGTGTTGAAACTGAAGAAGCTACTGAGCCTTCAAGAACAACACGTTTTGATGAGGTAACAACAAGATATCAAGAAATGACAACCAGTGTTGGAGCTGAAGAAGCTACTAAAGCTACTGAGCCAGCTAGAACAACAGGTTTTGTTGAGGTAACAACAATATCTCCAGAAGTGACAAGTGATTTTAAAACTGAATCTGCTACAACAACTACCACTGAGAAAATTGGAACAACACAGATAAACCCTGCAACTGACAGATCAGGGGGATCGTCAGAACCTCCTATAGCTTCCACAGAAACTGCTTCAACTAGACAAACAAATCCTGTAACTGAGGAACCTGTTGATTCGACAGTAGCTTCTGTATCTTTTACAGGGAAAGTCAATGGAACCACTCAGGGTGAAGAAATTACCACCAAAGAAGTGGTTACTACAAGGCAAACAACACCTACAACTCAGGAACAAGCAGCTACTTCTACAGAAATGCCTTCATCTAAGGAACCAGCTAGAACTACTGTGCTGTTTGTAGCTTCTACCCTGGAACTTGAACGTACAACCAGAAGTGAAAATAATGCAACCATAGAGACATTTTCAAGTAGGCAGACAACCCCTGCCACTGAGGAATTAACAGGTTCTACACAAACTCTTTCATCTGAGGGATCAGTTAGATCTACACTTGTTACTGCAGGTTCTACACAACCTGTGTCCTCGACTCAAGAAACAGAAGGGATCACCCAAGGTACAAATACTACCACCGAAGAGACAGTTTCAACTAGACAAACAGTCCGCACTACTGAAGAACCAGTAGGTTCTACAGACGCTCCATCATCCGAGGGACCAATTAGATCTACAATTGTTACTCCAGCTTCTACACAAGGTGGGGCCTCTAGTCAGCAACCAGAAATAACCACTGTAGGTCAAAGAGGTACCACAGAAGATAAAGTTTCCTCTAGAATTCCTTCCACCCAGAGCACCTTGGGCTCCACAGATTCTCCTAAGGCTACTTCAAGAGTTATTGCTTCTACAGCAGAAGATAAAGGCACAACTCAAACTTCTACGAATGCTCCACCATCTGAGGGACCAGTAGGTTCTACGGACGTTCCATCATCTGAGGAACCAATTAAATCTACAATTGTTACTGTTGCTTCTACTGAACACATGGCCTCTACTCAACAACCTGCTGGAACCACCAGAGGTGAAAGAGTTACCACAGAAGCAACTGGTTCCACAGATTCTCTTAAAGCTACTTCAATAATTATTGCTACTACAAGAGAACATAGAGACACAACTCAAGCTGAGACTGTAAGTACCAAGGAAATGGTTACAATGAGACAAACAAAACCAGCAACCGACAGTCCATCACGCTCAACACCACCTGCAATGACCAGTGGACCATTGACAGCTTCTTCTTCTGTCCCCACTTCAGATATGATGAATATGACCAATGCAACAACTCCATCATCTGCACCATGTAAGTGTGAACGGTTTTTTGCTTATAAAAAATCATTGTGTTTCCTCCTATCATGGGGAGGTTATAATTTGTTTATATTATGATATCTGGGGAGCGTTTCATGAAAGGACTTGTTGGACGTTTTATCCGACAAGTCCCATTTTATCCGACAGTTACCATAGTAACAGTACCTCTCAGCCAATCAACATCAGAGAAAGATGTCAGATCTGACAACTTGTCGGATGAAAATGTTGATGAAACACTCCCCAGGTATACATTATATTTAATGACAACTTGTTTTATATTCAGATTCTAGTGCTAACTACGATATTGAAAAGAGATTTTGCAAATATTGTCACTACATAATCCTATTGAATGACAGTTCATGATAACAATATCATATATTTCTAATGCCCATTTTTCATAAATTAGATACAATGCATAAAAACATCAACAAAAAGAGAGAAATTGAAAGTGAGAATATATGGAGAGATAGGGAAAATCAAAACAAATTAGAAAAGTTGTGTTTTCAATGACAATATGACAATAATTTAGAGTGGGAGAGCTTCTTTGGTTTTATGAGAACCCATCTGAATACATAGGAGGTTTTTTCACCCTTTCACTGCTGATAATGTGTTAGACACTGACATCAATTTTATGTTTACTGTAAATTTAATTTTTACTTTGAAATATGATTAGTTTGATGGCGCTATGGATCCTACCAAAGTCAGAGATACACCTATCAGACTTCATAGATTCTTCTTAATCTATCCTCTTTTTCTTGACAGATAATGAAATAGTAACAGGGACTGCTACAATTCTAGAGTTGAATGGAGCTGAAGCTTTTGTATCAGGGCCACTTCAAGATCCTATGAGTCCCATCTTCCTCAACTTTCAAGCTTCACTTTGTAATGCCGTAAGTCGCCAAGATTATTGATTGTTAAAGAATTCTACATTGCTATGAAGTTGGTTTTATTAAATGCAGAAAATGAAAGGAAAATTCTAATGAAAGCTTGACATGGATCAATTGAAGGATGACAGAGTTATGTATTTCCAAAGTTTTGATTCTGTGACGTTATTTGTAAGTAGCTGCCCCATAAATCATGTCATATAACGTAAATTGTACAAATGCATTTTTTTAAATATTATTCTCATAGTAGCATTTCTGCCTATGCTATAAGATATACAATGTATTCTTTCTATTTCTAGCTATTAGAATATTTTCAAGACTTATCTATCAGTACAGATGGGATTGGATGCAGCGTGACAAACCTTGTCAGTGGTAGTATCATTGCATCCGTAGAGTTTAATGTGACAGCTTTCAGTCAACAGGGGGCGCGGGTCACTGCAGAGAGTATCTACAATTCCCAGTTTATGACTGAAACGTTCCTGATTGATTCGCGCAGCAGGAATGTCTTTACGTTTGAAAGCTTCATTGTGAATGGTGAGTAACATTGCCCCTTTCAGTCTGCTTAATTTGGAATTTTCAAGGGAAATAATACAGTCCGACCTCTCTTATCTGGCCTTAGATGCAGTGAATACTGTCTGTGTATGCCCACTTCAATAGATTGCGTGTAGCTACCATAGGGGAGGCAGCTGCGTGTATTTAATATTGGCTCTCCCAGATCTGGATAAGTCCCTTATCTGGATTTGTGCTGGCCCCAACAGGTCCGGATAAGAGAGGTCAGACTGTAATGATAACGCAGTTCTTGTATAGCGCATATCACATTATGTCATAACGTCCCTGTGCGCTTCCAAAGGACTTGATGTTATTACCCAGGCTTTATCCCCGCAGCCTTTTATAGTGCAGTGGCATTTCAAGGAATAAAATCCTGCCATTAACCCATTCATCTCACCTGGGTTGAGTGCAGCACAATGTGGATGAATTTCTTGCTGAAGGAATTACGCCATGGCTGGGATTCGAACCCACGACCATCTGTTTCAAAGTTATAAGACTAATCCACTAGGGCCACAACGCTCTACAAACTAGTATCAAGACAAGTTACAGTCGAGTAATTGTTTCAAGCAACAACAGAAGAAGCACCCGTTTCCTTTTGAAAGACTTCTCTAAAGCAGGAATTTCTGGAAAGAGAAATTAAAAATACATGTACCTCTACCCAGGAGTGAAAAAGTTCGGGAAAGTGTGGGAATTGTCTTTTGACAAGTAATTGAGGTCATATCTTGGAGGATTTGTTGATCATTTTATTCATTTGTGTTATTCATCTATTACTTGAACGCCTCTTTATGTAATGGAGACACACATGCAATGAACAACACAACCCCTTTCTTATTGTAGGTTTATTTGTTTTTTCCATCTCAAGGTATTGATGTATGTGGGCTAGAAACACCCTGTCTGAATGGAGCAACTTGTAGTGGATCTGGCTACAATTCATTTACTTGCTCGTAAGTGATAGGGTACTATCATTTCTGGGGCCCGTTGGAGGAGCATATTCTATTGGTTAATAATCAAGTTACAATTAATTTTTCAGAGCTGTATTGATCACAACTCTTTTTGCAATAGGCCTTAGATCAGCTGTTATTCCTAGAACATGTCAGTGAAGCTCCCTGATTTGATTGGCTGAGAAGTGTTGTTTCTATGGTAACTAAGTGAATATCAGAATTGTTCATGATGATAATTACTTTACAAAGGCTGACATTACTGATAACTTGTCACTAAATATAAAAAACAAACAAAAGAAATGCATAGTTTTAATGGGCCAAGAAGAACTGTTACCGCAGTAACTACTGTTACCGCAACCGCAGTAACTGTTAGTAAATAAGAGACGTGTTTGTGATGATTTCATTGTGAAACGATGCAGAGTGATTGTAATGTATATTGATACACTATCATTGCCATTTATCATAAAGGTTTGCGATGGCTTACTAATATGAATGAACAATCCTGATTGGTTCGTAGTCAAGTGTTTCGAATAAAAGGCAAAGGTACCAATGGTCTTGTTTGGTCAATGTCATCTAACCATTATTTTCAAACCTTTTTGTTGTGGAGCCCAGATGTAGAACTGATGGCAATTGATGCTTTTGGACAATCTTTTTCTGTACATGTAGCTAAATGTTTCTACCTTTTACTCGCATTTCATAGAATGTCATTGCTCAACGAATTGTAATTTTCTGTTATATATTCCTAATTTTTACTTGATATTCCTTATAGCCAGAACATAGACTAGTTCATTTTAATATCCATAGACTTATTAACAATAAGGTTTGTCAATTTTAGTCTGTGGTGTGTGTTCTTTAGTCTGTGGTGTGTGTACTTTAGGAGACACTTTTCCTATTTCTCTTTGTCATGAATGCAACCACACAAGAAGAATGATTAGGAATATAAAATATACTGAAAGAAATAATAATTTTTCTGTTTCATTTTTTCCCCCAAATATTTATAGGTGTCCAGATGGATGGACCGGTGATACATGTGGAGATGGTAAGATGTTATTTTGATTGTGAATAAATATTTTCTATTAAGATTTCATCCCCCCATTACTACTTTTCTACAATTGTTATGATTCCTTAACTCCTCAACTTTTTTTGTATTTGTTATTATTTTAATCTACTCTAACATAATATATTTCAGAGTATTATAGTACTGTAACTTGATGAATTAAAGTAATGTTTTAACATGTGAAATTATATTAAATCAGTTTGTTCATATGTTTCACATATACTGCCATATATAATATATCCTATTGAGCAAATTTGTTTCTTTCTGAAAGCCTCCCTCTTTATTTCTAACTAAGAAATATAAGATTGAATATTTCATCAGTACACCTACTCAACCTCCCCTATCAATATAGAATTCCTCATCATCCTGGAAATCACGGACACAACTGACACCACGGTTACCATAGCCTGGGACTTCCTTGAGGACGATGACCTTGTGGCCTTTGTCTTTGAGTATAGGAAGTCTGGAGAGGACGATTGGTTGTTGACAGTTCTGGTCAGTAGTGCCGTCAGAGAGTTCACAATCACCGATCTCGACCCAAACACGCTCTACTTTGTCCGGCTTTTGGGCTTTTTCACTGGAGAAACCAAAGTGATCTCAACGCAGAAGGGGGTTATCACATTGGAATGTAAGCAGTAGTTTTGATCATCATATTTTACTGACTGAATATGTTTTTTTATCTGATCAACTTCTCATAGTCTCTTCACATTATTTTCTATCTAATTTTACATTCCTTTACATTACTTCACCAACTTTTGAAAAGTCAAGAATATCTCTCTACTCTCTTTCTATATCTTGTCTGTCTGTGTGTCTCTTTGTATCTCTTTCTCTCTGTGTATCTTTCTCTCCGTGTATCTTTCACTCACTTTTTGCCTTTGTATTTTCACCCTTTTTTATTTCAAGTGACCCCAGTTATATTGGCCTCTGATTAGGAATAAAGGTTTCAAACATTCAGAAAAATTAAAAACACCTAATTATGAGTAATAGTTTGGACTTTTATCTTTGAGTCTCATGCACCTTTCAAGATTGAATTTGTGATGCACAGACGTGTGGTTACAAAGTTGCACTTGACACATGAACGTCAGACAAAAACAATCGCTCAATAATGTAATTTTGTGTACAATCAAATACAACTTGAGACTTTTTCTTTTAATTTCATTAATTATTGGATCGTTGGACAGGAGAAAATTAGATCAAAATTTGACATAGAGTCAGTTTGTTTATGGGCATATAATTTTGTAATGTTTTCATTTGGACTTGTAACCAATTAATTATTCATCCATTATGATTGACAATGTTTATTATTTTATCATTTTAGCGACTGAGCCAGATACTGGTGAATCTTTACAACCTCAGGGATTGTCCAATGCTGTTCTTATTTGGATCCTTGTGTTTGTAGCCCTTGTTGCTTTTGTTCTATTCATCTTTGTTGTGGTGATGGTTTATCGTCGACGTAAAGACTCTGTAACGCTTCCGTTCAGGGAATCTAAGGGGCGATTTGCGGTTGGAGTAAGGGTGAGTGCAGATTGCCTGTTTTATCTTTTTTGCTTTTTGCTTGATGAAAATTTATGCAATATGAAAATGTTAAAAAGTATGAGCTGTTTTTTTTTTCTTGTTTGACTTCTTGTAATCATCTGCAGGATCGATATTCTGTTTATCCTGCTTTGTGGTGTAAGATATTTAATTCCATAATGAATGCCTTTCAAGCTTTCATGTGGTTTTGGATCCATATGGTCAATTCCATATCTTATTTTGTAGTGTTACAGATTGCCAGGTCTCCTGTTTTCCATTTATCTACAAAATCAATAGTCCCCAGGAGCCAGTGTCTGGCCTCTTGCCTTACCGTACAAACTTTTAAAAGTTAACTTGTCTAATCAAAAGTATTCTGACCAGAAGAATTTGAATCAAGCTTGGATTTTTAATGACCTTTATTTCAGAATACAGACATGATCCATACAGAATTCTCTAACTCCTTTTCTGTAGTTCACAACATCAAAAGGGCCAGGCTCTACTATTGCTCAATGCTATTTATATAAATTATGTAGCATAACTCTAGTATTGCTTGATTGCTAGTTTGCTTGATATGTCTATCTGCATAAAGACATAGAGGGCAGGCTTCAGCTTAATCTGATAGAAATATCATTTCATTTAAGAACTGGAATACAGTGACCAACTTTTTCCACCTTTAGTCCATGCCTTGAGTCGTGAAAGGAAACCGCCCATGGGCAAACAATGCGCCACTTTTGTCAGTCCGCTTTTGATGCAAGAAAAGCAAACTGGTGGTTGAAATGAAAGAATGGCAATATACACTTCAAAGACAAAATATACATGGTGAAATATATATTGTTACAACTTGACACATTGATATTTGCTGGGCATACAGCTTAGTATGTACCCAAGCAGGAAACTGTGAATGGGCAAGTTTCTTTTTAAAGTGATGTCAATGGATGTGGTTGTTTTCCGTTGGAATTGATTTAATCAAGAAATTGAGATGTACAAGTTCTATTGGGTATGTATCGCCAAGTTGTTTTCTAGTGTTCACCTTTTGACATCTGGATTATGCTATTCCCATTGGGTTTATACTGTGGTTTCTCGGTTTATAATAAGTAATGGGTTAACCTTCCACCGTCTTGGGATCTTTCAGGATCTGTATTGTAAACCAATGATTATTACTATGGAGTTTAAAAAGTATTTTATAAATAGGTAGTAAGAAGAAATTTTACTTTTATTAATTTTCTTTTGTTGAGGAATTGTTGAATAGAATATTATGTTGCAGAAAGATAGATAGAAAGAAGGAAAGGGAGAGATAAAAAGGAGAGAGAGAGGGAGAGAGAGAGAAGGGGTTGAGGGGATGAAGAAAAGTAAAAAGGTTTGAAAATTATTCATTGTTTGATGGTAGTAATTAAAATCTAAATTAGCTGCTGCAGCAACAAAAAGTACCTGAATTTTGGTTTTCTTTTTATAAACTACTATTGATCGAAAAAATAAGGATTAATGAGGGTCATTGCCCTTCTGCTCATTAATTTGAGTTTTGAGAGGGAGCACAAAATTTTTGTGGTTATTAGATTTATCTTTTTGTGGTTATTAGATTTATCAAAGAATCAATGTTAATAAGCAGATTTCATATTTTATTTAGGGGGGGGGGGGCTCATATTTAACATTATTAATAAAAAGGACCTTCATTCTCATCTCATGTTAAAGTTAAGTCATGATTAAAGTATAGTTTCTCAGCGCATATCCCTTTCTTCGTCAAAGCATGCTACCAGTGGTCAGAATTTTCCATCTCGGGGCTGAATATGATATGTCAAATTATTTTCAGATTCTTGTATGTATGTATGTATGTTTTTAACTTTAACTTGAACTATTTTCAATTAAGACTTCACCTTGACCATTTATCAACCATAAGTACACTGTGTGTAAACCCTGATGAATGATACAGATGATAAGAATAAAAGCCTCCCCATATTTTTATATTAATTTAAGAATAAAGCCAACTTCTGTTCAACTTCCAAAAAAAAATTGTTGCATGCTGTGTGTCCCATTAGGATTACATTAAAAGATTTAGACCACAATATAAGGTATCAAAGACAGATTTCAAACTTCAAATTAATGGTCAGGATGTTATAAAAACCTGAATTATTGCATGAAAACTTGTCATATGTAGCAACAAGGAATAACTGTAGCAGGTGAACATGCCTTTCAAGTTGACTCCTTTATCATGTTGGCTGTACCGAGTTCGGTAATTCACATAATGTTTTTATATACAAGGATCCCCCACTTCAGGTATGCAATAGGTTAACTGTTGTAGTGCTCAGTTCCGTTGCTTTTTGAATAGTTTTTGTATTATTTTATGCATGTTGATTGTAATCCAGGTAAAAACATAACGAGGAAATACTACATAAACTTATGAAAAAAAATCCTCTTAATATTCCTTTCAAATGTTCTCCAGAATGTTTTGAAAACGTTCCATATCATAGATTTTTCTTATGCCAAGTTGCACAGACATTCTTCTCCATTTGAAAAAGAGAGGGTGCGTTGGAATGTTGTGAAGAGAAGAGTTACTGAGGCAAAAATGTTTTGAGTGTTGTTCAGAAGTAATAAACTATGAGTTTTAAAACACCTTCCAAGTTCATTTGCTTCACAGAATTATCTATTAGAACTGATATTCATTAACTTAAAAGTATTTGTCAGGCTGAAAAATGTTTATCATTCTCCCCTTCTTTTTGTCCAAGACAAAAATTATCAGCCAAATTAAGTTTCCAGTAAGACCAGATACTTATAATGTTTTGAATTTTCAAAGTTTTCAGATCTGCACCATCAATAGTTTCTCAAAGTTTAAGCTATTTTTCAAATATTTTTATAGCATTTTGGGTATTTCTTTGAGTTCAAATAACTAGAAGTTGATGCTCTGTGCAGACTACAATATTGTTAATATTAAAGTAACTATGCATTTTTCCCTGGCATGTAAAGATGTTCTTTGATACTTTATTTGATTTGTGAGATTTTTTAAATCTGGACCAATACATGTTGCTTGTATATAAGCTCTCTCAAAATTAATGATCTGTGTCGACCTTCATCATGTCCTCATGATTTTAATGTTTTAAAAATGTCTTAAATTTACTTTATTTGACACATGTTATGGATAGTTGTATGTGACTAGTTGTTCTGTGCCAACTATCTTTTTGTTACCATTCTGTACTTCATCACTTAAAGGCAATGTACAATATTCAAGTTAACAACTGATTGCTGAAGTTTATCATTTTTTTATAAGTACATGTATGATCACACATCTCATGTTAAAGAAAAAAAAGCTACAATGGTGAACAATTTACAAGCACATAACATTTAAAACCCTTCTTCTCATATGGAAGGCTGTCAGTGGATTGGAACTAAATTAATCCCTGATTAAGCTATCATTTCATCATTCAATTTCAATTTCAATTTCAATTTTATTTCATTCATAAACACACATAAATATACATAGTAATAAACAAAATATCAATATAAGAATGTGGAGACAGATTAGAAGAACCAAGTCTTATACAGTGCTGCCACCAAAATGTAAGCACAAACATTTTAAAATGGACATTTTAACATAATAACAAGAAAATAACGATGATAAATAAAAAAACAAATTATTAATATTCCAAGACAAACCCTACACGATACTTGAACAAACAAAGCCTGATAATTTTATAAGTAATATTTTTTTTTTAATAATCGTTTGAAAGAATTGAGTGATACACTTAATTTAATGTCATCAGGTAATGCATTCCAAATTTTAGGACCCTTAAAGAATATAGAATTGATACCAATATTGGTTCTCTTAAATGGCAAGTGAAAATCTAAAGGCTTTCGCATATTATACAAGTAAAAATCAGAATTCAATTTGAAAAATGTTGAAAGACTAGATGGTATAATTTTATTAAAAACTAAAAACATGAAAACTCGATGTGATCCAGCCTGTTTGAGAGTTCGTTCACCTTATCTGCACTGGCTTCAACCTTGGATTTGACGTCATGGAGCTCGTGAAGCTTGATGTCGATCGCCACTTCAAGATCGTGGAGGGCAGCAATCTTTTCGTCCAGAGCAACACGCAAACGAGACTCCATTTTCAGAAGATCATCGCTGATCTTTTGCCGCTCAGTCGCCATGGCTGAAGCCACAGCCTTTTGAACTATCATCTCAAGATGATGTGGGCTAAGAGCTCGGTCAGTGTTTGACGACTTTCCGGGTGGTGTGAACGAGCGTTTCTTATTGGGAAACCCCGTTGTTACTGGGGAAACTGGCTGGGCTGAGTCCGATTTAACTCTAAATCGGGTATTGTGTCTTTTCACAGCATCAGTAGACATAATGAATGAGTTACGTAACGACACAATAAAACGTTAAACAGCTCTCACACAGACAAGTACAAATTGAGTCACACAAAAACGTCAATGTGGGACTAGAAAGGCAAGTAGACTCTCTGTATTGCAAACTACAGTGAAGGTACAAACTGACTCACCAATATAAATTCACAATAATGCAAGTTCTCCCGGTGGTTAGGAACAGTTATCCACACATATATTAGTCCATTTTAAGATCCACAGATGGATAGTCCAATAAAAATCAAACGATGCAGTAAAAACATGAATCTGAGCACGAATGGTCAGTATAAGCATTCACATGAAAGTAATCGGGTCATTTTTTGACATCTTAAAATCCCCCAAACATGAGTTTTTATATAAGCGTGTTGAACCGAAGCTCAGTGTTATTTTGTGTACAAAGTTGATGGGATATCAATGAGGTATCAAACAACTAAAGTATAAAACACATGTATACATTATGCACAATGAATATACTTGTGAATTATTAAAGGTAATTAGCGTTAAAATCATTTCAAATGAGATATTTGAGTGTGCACCATTTCTTGTAATGAATTAGTTGAAGTTTTATATTTTCCTTTGCAATTGTATCCTCAACATATATGAGAAATAATGTAATAACAAGCCCTCAATATTTTTAAGTGACTTTCTTTGGCACTTTTGTATGTAATGTACCTTTTCAACATTAAGATCACATGGTTCAGTAACATTACATATATCATATTATACATGTATATTGCCTTGAAGTGAAGAAGTACCTGTACATAATTGGAATGAATAAAGTAGTTAACTATCCATGAAGAAAATTTAAGACTTTCTTTAAAACATAAACTCACAGGAGCATGATGAAGGTCACCACAGGGATGAGATATGAGGTGATTAAAGATAAATTTGCAAAGGCAAGAAACTTTCATGAACATTACAAAGGGACAAAAATGCCTACTAAACAAATTATTTTGAAAAGTTAGTGTACAATATTTTACAATGTATGGACTGATTAGTGACATTCAACGTGATGTGATATCAATGAAATCATTATGACATCATTCCTTGACAGCACTGAGTGCTGGAATTGCAGCTCGTGCTTGAATTGCAGCTCGAGCTAAAGCCGGAGTAGTAAAAATAGTGTGCCTCATTTAAGATAATTTGCAAAGGCAAGAAACTTTCATGTTGCAAAGGGACAAAAATGCCTACTAAACAAATTATTTTGAAAAGTTAGTGTAAAAGATATTTCCCCATGTATGGACAGATTAATGACATTCAACTTGATGTGATATAAATGAAATCATTATGACATCATTCCTTGACAACTCTAAGAGCTGGAAATTGCAGCTCGAGCTAAACCGGAGTACCGGTAGTAATAACAGTGTGCCTCGGAAGATAGGTGACACTATATAAATGCCTTTTATTATTATTACAATGAAATCATTATGATGAGTAGAGATTTAATTTCTATTAACAGTTTGAGATTTTAAATTTATAACATTTCTTTACATCAGCAGGGCAATTTGTCCTATACTATGCCCCAGGGCTTTGTTGTACCGGTACTTCAATATATATCTGAGTGATGGCCCAAGTACACATTTCAAAAGGAACTTCTTCAAATAACCCTTTTTTCCTTCCCATATAAGTGTTTTGACTTGTGATATGTACATGAAGAGGGTGTGATACCCAAATGTATAGAGATGTGTGCAAATGCAGGCTTTTCAAAACATTTATTTTCCTTTCCTTTACTCAAGACAATGAAATGGAGATAATACCTTAAATATGAGGTAGGCACGGCTGCAATCCGAGGATGAATCAAAGTTCAGATCATGTCTTTTAGTGATTATCATTTGCGAGATTTAGTTGATGGAAAGTATTCAAAAGCTCACGACCTTGAATTCGAAAACTAAATATTTGTGAAAAAAAATTACATTTCCCCTACAGTGTATTTTCCCATTAGCTTTTGATGCAGTCTCTTTCATTTCATAACATGAGTTTTGGGTGATTTATATCCAGTGAAATGGAACACTGAAGAATTTCTATTGGTAGGAAATTGGAAATTCTCAATGTGTTTAAATGTGAACATACCCATCAAGTTGACTCCTTTATCATGTTGACTGTACCCAGTTCTGTAATAGACCGGTTTACTAACATATTCAAATTTTATGCATACCAGTTTAAAGGTCAAGTCCACCCAGTAAAATGTTGATTTGAATAATAGAGAAAAATCAAACTTGCATACCGCTGAAAATTTCATCAAAATCGGATGTAAATAAGAAAGTTATGACATTTTAAAGTTTCGCTTATTTTTAACAAAACAGTGATAATATGCACAACTCAGTGACATGCAAATGAGACGGTCGATGATGTCCCTCACTCACTATTTCTTTTGTTTTCTATTGTTTGAATTATACAATATTTCATTTTTTACAGATTTTACAAGAAGGACCAACTTGACTGAACCATAGTGTTAAACAATGCTAATTCCACATGTTCATGGAGAAAATATCCGTTGTTTCACTTGACAATGAGGAGAAAATAATATTTTATATTTCATATAAATACAAAAGAAATTGTGAGTGGATGACGTCATCAGTCTCCTCTTTTGCATACCGACTAGGATGTGAATATAACAGTTTTTGTGAAATTAAGCGAAACTTTAAACTGTCATAACTTTCTTATTTTATATCCGATTTTGATGAAATTTTCAGTGTATGCTTGTTTGATTTCTCTCTTTTTATTCAAATCAACTTTTTGTTGGGGTGGACTTATCCTTTAACAGAGAGATATGTAACTGACAGACGGAGTAGGTTCTATGGAGGGTAAACCAGACTCTTATATTTGAAAAAATTCCATTTTAGGAAATAAGTCTGTGTTTATCCTACTCATTCATCTGATGCTATTGTCATCTAAACAATTGTGACTGTCACCAGTACTCACTACAGTGGATGTTTTTCAATGGAAAATACATTAAAAAAAAAAACAAATTTGATATGTCCTTGCATTAGAAATATTACAATTTCTTGAAGTAAAGAAATTGTAGGACAATAGATTAGACACCCCTCACTGTCCATGATAATTACTCCAGCTTTTGCAAAATTAACAAACTGAAAAATTTGTTAAATAAATTGGGTGAAAATTAAACAAGTTATGGAATTTTATAAATTTGCAAATGAAACTGTAATATTTGTAATTTCTTATCTTAAAAATCAAATGAAAAAAAATTAGCATGTGACATCATTGTCAGTCATTTGGACATTCCCTACGATGCAAATATAAATTGCTTTCAAATTTTATATCGTTTGACCTATTTTTAATAGAATATTTTGTTTGTTTGGTTGTATTGATTTTACTTAAACTACAAAATAACTAACCTGATTTTAGTGGAAAAATCAATTCTAGGCTAGCCCCAATATGAATCAAGTTGAATCAACAGAGTGAAATT
Organism: Lytechinus pictus; assembly: GCF_037042905.1. Taxonomy (NCBI): domain Eukaryota; kingdom Metazoa; phylum Echinodermata; class Echinoidea; order Temnopleuroida; family Toxopneustidae; genus Lytechinus; species Lytechinus pictus. The sequence goes on along the minus strand of NC_087255.1, from coordinate 31,250,039 downwards.
AAACAAATCATGTTTATAATGTATCTTCAAGAAAAAGCACCCATCAAATTCAGATATCAAAGAAAATGCCTTCATTTAAGTATACTATTTAAAAAATGAAATTGTATGGACTACTAGTATACTTGCTCTGTGAAGTTAAAGTATCCAGATTTCTTTGAGTCAGACAGTAGATTATCAAGATTATCAAAAAACCAAAGCAAAGTCTACGAAAATGATGGGCTTTGTCTAATACTTCTGTAAAGTCACAGAAAATAATTAAAAGATGATGTAAATTTCATCTTGTCGCTCAGTTTTCATGATTCAGATCATGATTCTAGGGTAAAAAAGTGGCGAATAAACGCACCCTTAAACTGATAAAATTTTGCTTTCCTCCCCAGTTCTTTAAAAAATGGGGGGGGGGTCTTCAAGTAAAGGGTAGGTAAACTGCACAATATTGAGCAAGGGGTGGGAGGGGGTGTGGCTAGGGGCTTATGGCTTATGGCCCACTGTTTCCTGCTATGATTTTATATATTGAAAATACATCCATTGTTCATATTATTAACACAAATTTACCGTACAATGCACAATGATATGCAGACATGTTTTTAGGATGACAAGAATATGATCTCAACATAATTCTTTCCCTTCAAATATGGGAGCCTAAATGTTCTGGCTTTGTTCCTGTTCTATTTGTCTTTCTGCTGTGGGAGAGTAAAACTGTTCTTTGCCATTTTTTTCTGTTTGAGGCAAACAACAGGGGTATGGACGTACATGTAGGTATACAATACCTGCTCCCATTCACATCTGAAAGATTAGAGTGTATTATTAAAAACATCTGTGATATATGAGATAATTTTATCCTTGTGAATTTAGTCATGTAGTTATGTATTACCAAAAAAGAAAGTTATGTATAAGAGTAAAAAAAAAAATAAAGTCAATAATATGTGGTTATTATGCAGAATAAGAGTGTATGTGATACTGATAGCTGAAAAATGCAGTAAAATGCATGCCAAACAGAGAATATTGGTCAGAACATTTTTTTTTTTTTGGGGGGGGGGCCGGGAGGGGGTCAAATTTGAATAAATAAACAAAAATCAGCCAATTTGACTATGGTTGATCAGGTTATGGCAAATAAACATTTTTTACCTTATTTATAGAAAATCTGTTACTTCTAGAAATTTCTGTTTTACACTGTAGTTCCTATATATATATATATACATGTATATATATAAATTCACTTCTATATGTGAACAGGGATGTATGATGAGTAGATTTAGTGGAATTACAGTTTCTCCGATTGTTTGTACTCTAAACATCATGACAATGGCCCCATAGAGGGCACATAGGGTCAGCCCTTTTGGCCGTAACCCACGCACACACCTCGCCCACAATAGTTTGATTATGAGCCAATATGAACGATCTAAACCACGCCCAGTTCCTGTGTGGTGTCTCATTTGAACTTGTGGTTTACCAGTATAAATATTTCCACCATTATTCTTTTTTTTTTTTATTAAGGCTTGGTTTGGTATTTTGAGGATTGTGATACATATTTCAGATGAATGTTTGTATAGATGATGACCTGTTTATACTGCTCCCCTAAATATGTTTTTGATTGATCTAAATTTAGGGAGTGAGAAATATTACCATTGTTTACACATTTAGGAGTTACTCTTGTCTACGTGTACAATCAAATTAGATACTTGCATTTTATTGCAAATAGAATGTATTTTGTAAATTATGTCAATCAGCCTTCATGCAGGTATTTATGCCCTTGTATAAAACCCAATAATGCCATGCTATTATTGGCAACTTGATGGCAATTAAAAATCATAACATAATCGTAATTTTTCAATAGCCAGTCAAAATTAAAGTTTAGACAGGCCTCATTGAATTTGTGAGATTGACTGGAAAGGAGAGACTTTTACTTTTGGGGTTTTAAAGGGGAAGTTCACCCTGATAAAGAGTTTGTTGTAAAAATAGCAGATTGCCGAAGGTTTGAGAAAAATCTATCAAAGAATAAAAAAGTTATTAGAATTTTAATTATTTCATTGTGATGTCATATCATAGCAGCTTTCCTACATATCATATGGTAAGTAATCAATAAAATTTCATTTGCTCAGAAAAATTGAAAAAGGTTTTAGCTGTGCCTTTGGTATATCAATAGATATTACATTTCACACCAGTTCCTAAAAAGAAAACAAAAATAAGTCACCAGGAACCATTAACAAATTGAAATCTATCCATTTTGTATTACATAACATATGGGACAGCTGCTCGTCTATGACGTCAGAAATCCAAAACTTAAAATTCTAATAACTTTCTTAATCTTTGATGGACTTCCCTCAAAACTTCAACAATATTTTTTCTGCTATTTTTACAACAAACTTTTTTTCAGGTTGAACTTCCCCTTTAAAACTAGCTACATGAACCTGTAACGCATACAGTAAAGTATACCTGGCTGTATGTTCATGTAATCTGTTGTATTTCTTTTTTGGACATTGTATGAAAGTTGGGGGGGGGGGGGGGGCTCTCAACTATTTCAGGATATTGTACCCAGGAAAGGCATGTAAAAGGGCAGTTTTTGCTGGTCATATTTAGAGTATTAAAAAGCATCAAATGGAGAAAAATTGGGTATACTGTATAAGCTGTTATTTTTGTGAATTTGACAATGCGCGAAAATATTGACACATTTAGTATTCAGTGCCAATGTCCCCAACAGCGAAGCTTTGCTATTGTAACCATCCTGTGTATTGAAAATTTGAGATATGCACCCATGTATGTACAAAAAATAAGGTTGAGAAAGTAGCCTACTTTAGTAAATCAAAAAGTTTGCTAGAATTTCACTTTTTTTTTCACTCAAACAAAATCAGAACCTAAATTATTTCCTAACATATCTTTATCTATATTTATTTACTCACTGTAATATTATAATGTATTTTCCATGAAATAATTTGATTTTCATTGTCATCTGATTGACTCTTACACAGGTACATGTACATTGGCAGCATGAATCTAACAAAACACAACTTCCAGAAATTGCTTTTACAGATCAAACTGTGACATAATTTTTCAGATCTAAAAGTACAAAAAAAGTGAAATTTAAGCCATTTTTTCACACTTTATAACTGTTCCTTACAGGGACATATTTACAGTATGTTCGGACAAAAGACACGTCAGCATGGGAGCTTTGAGGAGCATATTTTTTCACATGTATTGCACTAATATTGCTTCTTTAAAATGCTGTGGAAGTGTTTGGTAATCTTCCGATCGTGAATTAAACAGCCCGCAAAAATTATGTGTGCGAAAATAACAGCTCCTACAGTATTTAATAAGATTTTAAGTTACACCCCCCTCCCATTCATCTGGATGTTATACCATGTACGATTTATAGATTAAGGCCATTTTTACATTAGTATAGTAGCAAATAAATGTATTTGATGATTATCAATGTCTGAAAGGTATATTTCCAATAGATGGTCTAACCCAAGATGAAGATGAAGAAACATTGTGGTGTAGTGGTTCTAACTCTCACAAAAGTTATCAGAGGGTTTCCATTTTCAAACATACTGCATCATAGCACTTTTTGGGAAAACGCCAATCTACACTTTGCTACCCTTCACCCAGGTGGAGTACATGTAGGTCGGTAAATTGCCAATTCGTCTATTGCGAATTCGCCCACTCATCACATGGGCTACCTTCATTTAGTTAAATACCATTAGGTCCATCAACATTTTGTCTAACAACCATTTGTCCAATAATAACATCGTCTAATCACCAGTTCGTCTATGACCATTTCGTCTATAACCAGTCGGTCTAATACTGTCTAATACCCATTTTCTTTTTATGGATTTCGCCCAATTAACACTTGTATCCAATTTAATAGACCAAATGGTTTATGGACTAAATGGCTATTGGACCATCTGGTAAATTAGACAAAATGGTGAGTGGACGAAATGGCAATTAGACCATGTGGATAGTGGACGAATTAATGATAGACCAAATGATAGTAGATGAGTTGGTAATTAGACGAATTGGCATTAGACCAATTGGAAATAAACTGAGTAGGTTTACTGACTGGCAGAGTGTGAATATCAATGTTACTGGCTAAAAAATTTGAACAAATTGACTGTTCGTGTCTGTACATTGTGTACAGTTTAACAGGATAATGATAATAATATCTATATTGTATAAGAGACATTCCATTGTAAAACAAGATACTATGAAGATCACAATTTGATTCTGGTGTATAAACTCTTACACATGGATCGTCTTACACCATGCATTATGATCATTGATTTGCAAGTCTCTGTAATTTGCAAAATGAATTGAAGTTCATGTGTGGAAGGAAATAACCCATGCATACACATTAGCAGAGGGCAATATTGATTACTATCTACCTGTGCGGAGTTCAGAGCAGTTTCTCGGGCATTGTAGGACCCAGCAAAGTCACTGACGTCAGGGAGTCAGTGAATAGCAGGCTATTGTATCCATGAATTCTCCATCACAAAACCCTTTTCAGCTAATAAACAATTGTATCAATATATCATAACCTGATGAAAGCTATACCAACAATAGTCTGGTTCAGTTCTGTATTATTCTCTTTGTTGCCTTCATCATTGATGGGGTCCAGTTGAACCAATACTCCTATGAAGGTAAGTGTGAGAAAGGATTACATAAATCAACTTCTATTCTAATGATTTTGCAGAGTCTTGCTAGGCATTTTATTTTTGGTGTCTAATGGACCTACCTACTATGTAAAGACCAAGCAAGTACAGGGATGTAGAGATACATCCTCCTTCAGATGTGATAGACAAAGCTCAATAGTGTTACACAAAGTGTTTGCATGGTGAGAACAAAACGCCAATCTTTTTTAAAGATATCGAGAGTTGAACATAGAAATCCATGAAATCATTGACATAGCATCAATGTGATAAGTTTATCCATCTCAGGATCGAGTAATTCATGACAAAAATAGTCAGCGATTTTTACTATGTGTTATAAGTTACTGAAATCCTTCCACCTGATTGGCTCAGAGAAAATTTGTCATTGAAACTCAACAAGAGGCCAGGCCAGGCGATGAAATTGTTAAAAAAAATAAATTGGTTTGCAGTATTTTGTAGACAAGCATTAATGTCTCCTACGTAAATTTGCAACATTTATTCTATGATCCCATTGTTGCTGAGTTGTTTTCCCCATGAGTGAACAAGCACATACCAGTGCGGGACCAGTGCCCTCGCTGTTGCATACAAGTTATTAATTTTGCCATTCAATGGTTACTGCTTTGGTAACATTTAATGCTCAACAGACAATCAAGATCAAGAATTTTCATTGATGTTACTATTGGATAGCAAAGTTACCATAATTGTTAGTGGCTTCATTCATCACATCAGGTTATCACTTCCGCTCAGGAAATTGCCTAACCCAACCATTCGAGAAAAGGGCCCCCTAAATTCCTTAAATGTTTGGTTCAGTTTACCAAATGCTTTGTAAAATTATTTGTCAAATATAATGTTCAGGTCCAATTTATCTAATGTTTTGTGAAAATTTTAAGCAAAGTACCGGTATTCAAAGGGTTGGATAAAGTGGACTTAACCTTTCTGGAATTTAGGGGTCCTTTTCTTGATTGGTCGGGTTACGCGATTTCCTGACCGGACGTGATAACCCAATGTGATGGCATTTGTATATATACTGTCTTCACACTGGCCTCAAACAACGCTACAGGTCTCTGACTGTTTGAGACTGTAGCAGCGTCGCCTTCGGTGTGAATTCTCAGACCCGTAATACACTACCCCGAGGATAACCTCGCCTCGCTATAACTCAGCAAGAAACTTTTGCAAGGCAAGCCATAGTGATAACAGCGGGACAGCCCTGCGACTGTTGCGGTGTTCCGTCAGTGTGAAGACATGCACACCGCTACAACACCGAGATAAACCACTCGTGATATGTTTAATTTCCAGTGTATTCTACATAATGTCTGTGGAGATAACTTCTTCTTCGTTGCCACTTTCTTTTCGTTTTCTCATGGAATGAGTCTTGCTCTTTGACATAATAAAGCAATAAATTACGATTTGTTCTCTGCATCTCAAATATAATGAGAATAATAGCAAAACGTAAAGAAAAGATAGCTCCTTAATTTCTTAGTTAACTAAAATAGGTCATGTATTTTGATTGAGAGTCGAGTGGTTAGAGGATTTCATACAACCCCGCGCTCAAGTGTTTATGGTGTATCAGAGTCCGGTCACTCACGGGGTCACAAGCCGACGTGTTTTGTAACATTGGTCATAAAAATCACCTGCTGCAGTGTGAATGGGTACACAAAATTTATCCCGGGACTGCCGGGATAACTTTTCTACGGTGAATGCATTTATAGAGCTGTGTCGCCATCCCACGACAGCACCAGAATAAAATTGAAAACAAGGGAGAATACGGTATTGTCACTTTTATGCAACAGGTCCCAAATCTTTGATCTGAAAAACATCAATATATAGGAATGCTTTGCAGAAGTTTTTATAAGATAGTTATCAATAAAGAGACCTGGGCCTCATTGCATAAAAGTATATTTATGGTAACTTTGCCATCCAACAGTAGCTACCATGAAATGCTTGATTTTGATTGGCTGTAAAGTGTTGTTACCATGGTACCTACCATTTGAAGGTCGTCACTCTCTTGCTATGAGGCCCTGACATTTGCTCTTGCAAAAAAAATGGCACATTAAGATGTTTATTTATGGAAATGGCCTTTATTGATACTTTGATAATATATGAATTCTCTATTTAGTGGGGTTTTTTCATTGAATTTCATTCTTTATTTTACTGTGATTGATGATGATGATACATGCCAATTAGTAATGGATGTTGGAAAGATGAATTTTCATGTGTTTTGATTAGTAGAGCATGATCAATAGAACTAACAAAGGGAGAAATGAGAAACAAGACGTGTTAATTGTAATTTTGTTCCCTTTTCATAAATCACCCTGTTCAATATGATTTTGCTAATTCGAGTCAAAAGATAGTGCCAGTGCATTATCAAGGATTTCCTGTGTAAATAGAGCATCAATTTTGTTTTTGTTTATCTTATCCCTGGCCTGAGTGCACTTTTAACGAGGTCATTGAGAAATTGCTTATTGTTGTCATTTATACCAACTTAACAATGCCTTAAATGGTGTAAATTTTCTGATAACAAAGAGATCCAATGGGCTGTGAGATGTCAGTGATAAAACAGACTATTAAACTCTTGGGGACATACACCTCGCCTGCACCTCTCTTTGACAAAAGAAAGGAATTCAGCCGTTGGAAGCATGTCACAGATCATCACTAATAAACTTCTGTGTGGGGACACTCCCATCCCAAGGCACCCATCCAACTCTGACAATAAACCTTTAGAAAAGTTTTGGTTGAGGGGGTGTGATCAGGGGCAGCGCCAGGATATTTTGATGGGGGGGGGGGAGATGTGTAAAATTTTGTGACATCATGTAGGCCTAGACCTAAAATTTCTTTTAAATATTTTTCCTTTTGTCTTCCCTTTCCTCCCTTTTTTTATTTGTATTTTTTCTTCTTTTCTCTACTATTTGAATAATCATGGGGGTGGGGGATCCAATTAGGATTTCCAGTTACCCAACTGGTTCAAGTTAGAAGTCATTTCCAGTGGGAGACATTTCCAGTTACCCAACTGGTTCCAATTAATGTAGAAGTCATTTCCAGTCACCCAACTTTCCAGTTACAAGTCATTTCCATTTATCCAACTGGTTCCAGTTAGGATTTCCAGTTACCCAACTGGTTCCAGTTAGGATTTCCAGTTACCCAACTGGTTCCAGTTAGAAGTCATTTCCAGTTGGGAGACATTTCCAGTTACTCAACTGGTTCCAGTTAGGATTTCCAGTTGCCCGACTGGTTCCAATTGGTTTCAACTGGAAATTGGTGTATTCCAGTTAAAACCAATTGAAACCAGTTGAAACCAATTGAAACCATTTGAAACCAGTTGGAAATCCAACTGGTTTCAATTGGATTTTGGTCCTGGGTCTCAGTGCTCTCTGCCTTGGTAAATGTCAGGTCTCTTGGAGAAGACCTTAAGCTTTCTGTCCTCTTATCTCTTTCAAGAATTCATTACCACCACTTGTGTAATATAACAAATAAAAGTTATTGCATGGGCTGCAAAGGCTGGTACAGTTTGGTATTGTTCAAACTATTTCTTACAGATATTGAAATGTATTTGAGTCTTTGAGATTACTATTTGGCTATCAAAGTTCTGAAAAGGTAATATTATGCTTTGACTAATAATAAAAAAATGGGCTTTAAACTCAGAATATTTTTTTTATCCATTCAATTCATTGGTCAATACCTACATGTACATGTACGTGTACGTGTATACTTTTTTTCTTGTAAAACGCTAGGGCAGTTGTATTTTTGGTCCATGAATAGGCATGGACCTTGTTTCTTGGCCGGCCAATTAAAAAAAATATGTGAAAAAAATATCTACCTTCCAATCAGATTTCTTCATGATTTCAGCAGCTCTGATAATAGTAACTGAAATTAACAATTGATTAGTCAATTGAAACATAGCTGAGCTATAAGCTTTCGGTCATACAGAATTCAGATATATTTGTTTTCAGTAAAATAGATTTATATCATGGATTGCAGTCTTTATTGTCTGGAGAAACAAACATGTATACACTATTACAGAACTGCAATTTTACCCTAATTGGCATTTTATAGTCGTTCAAAAAGTGTGGGACAATATATTTTGTTATTATTGGAAATAGGCCTTGGCCCATCCAGTTTTATTGGTCTAGGATTCATTGTGATACAGTGACTCTTGGAGTCTGGGTCATGGAAGATGTGCAGTTTATTATCAAATAACATATTTCACTTAAAATGAATATATAAAAATACATAAATAATAATCCTTTGTAACAAGAAGCAGATACAAACTTAAGGTTTGAATCAATATACTGTGTTCAGGGGAGCATAACACTAAGATTAGCGATCAATCACTATATGATCTGACCAATCAAGATTATTGTTACATGCCCATTTGGCTAAAAATACTGGTCCAGGAATCAATCAGAAGCGTTCTTTCATATTTGCTATTCATCGCAAAGCTTTGTGTTACGGGGCCCAGGTCAGTGTCATTTTCATGAATTTTGCAACTATTGGGTGTGGAAATTTCCATTTCTAATTTACAGATGGAAATTAAATGTACCTGTACAGAGTGAAGGAATATAACTAAGGAACTTTTTTTGTAAAAATATGTGATATTATACAAGGCATTTTTTGCAGATAAAGAAAAGTCATATTTCGCTCGCTACTTTCAATCCGAGACCAACGAGGGGAACATTTGCCATGTTGCCCTCCCCGGGCTTTGCCCATAGGAATCCTGCACAAAATAGAGGGCAATATTTGCCATATTTATGCTAATGCGCTTGCGCAGTAGGAGCCGATTTTGGTCGCTTATTTCAGTATTTCAGAAATCTGGCTGGAACCAGGTTATGAAACAAAATACAGCGCATTGTAGACAATGCGCGGCGCGGCCAGTGCACACACAAACGTAACACAAGCGCAAGATTTCTACGCATTGAGACAGAGTGTATGTGTGCACCATGCATGATGCGCGACTGCAAGGTAACAATTACGTCACAATTGCTTATTAAAGGTTACTTCGCTAAGGTCGTGAATAACCTGAAATCAGAAGTAGTGATAAGCGAACAGGCATATAAATTGTTCCGAGTAGTGGCTTGAATTACACGTTGTACAGCTTTAGGTAATAATAATAATATTGACTGGCTCTTCTTTCCGGAAACATCAAATATGTCGCCCTTAAAAGAACCATATTGCCCTCGTCTAAAGACTCGAGCCAATATGATTCTGTTGCGGGCGACATATTTTATGTTCCCCTCAAGGCCAGTCAATATTATATAATTATGTACATGAATTATGAGACATAGTTATATTTCCTGAAAATCTGAACAAGTGCAATAGAAAAATATTGTTTCTGGGCATGCTGTTGTGAAAAAGGTGCACTTTTGTAATAGACATAATTAATTACCGATCATACATACAATTAATCAGTAATCATCAGTAAATGGGAAATGTTGTAACATACGTCATGTTGGGACAAATGATATTTTAAAGCAGCGCACAAATTATAGTATTCAAACATTTCTTGCAGAGTTTATAATGAGACATATTTAACAGCCAGATCAATTGTATTGAGCAGTTGTAAAGAAAATGCACTTGTTGTGCCATGTCCATTACGCAACACAAAGAATTTTAATGAAGAATATATGGAAGAAAAAGGGTCAATACACTTAAGTTGGATGTAGACAAGCTTTAAAGATTTAATGGGAATGTTTTTCTCACAATTTGTGAGAAAAACCCCCAAAAATGAATGAAACCTGTTTTAGAGAGATATGTTGATAGTATACTATCATTAGATTGTTTAGTAACTAAAGTTTTTTAAACTTATTATGGAATTTCAAATGTTTATTAAAATTAAATGTCACTCTGTGATCTGGTTCATGTGATCTAATTCTTGCCATCATGTATCATTCTCTAACACTCTTTAGAAACATAGATTAACATATAAATGTGCATCTGCATTGATTGCTTGTAGTACTATTATCATTACAGCTCCATAAAAGATTTAAATGCAGAGTTATGACATCATTTTACAAGCCTTCATTCTGTGTTGACTATTTTGTCCTCCCCTGCCATTCCTCAAATGCAAACTGTCTTGGGGCCTCTATTGTTTAAGAACAATAGAGACCTTCGGAAGAGATCATGCAGAGAGAGAAAGAGAGAGAGAGAGAGAGAGAAAGAGTGAGAGAGAGGGAGAGAGGGAGCATAGGTAAATTAACCCAGTAGTTCGACTACAGGAGTGATTACTTATCCGTGACAATCGTATAATAATGCACTAACTGCTTGAGGCTACAGCTTTTTTCGTTCATCCAGCATCAATATTCGGGATTGTTATTGGGGTGCAAATTCTCTCTCTCAGAATGTCGGGTTTACAGAACGCAGGCTATTTTACTGGTTGTATTTAGCATGGGTGTGTGGACATAAACTTCATGTCAGGATACAGGAACCACAAGTTGGTCGATGTTGATTGAAAGTTTGATTTATGATGGGATTGGAGTCATATAACATCATTCTGAAAGGATTACGAAGCTGTTGCTTTTGATCCCTTTTGATCGAAATCGCCGTGATCGAGTGAGGAGTTACTTTGTTTGGAGTGAACTTGTCGGTTCTCACGGTTGTTAAGAAAGTGAAGTGTGTGTACACTTGTCCCCTCTTTGGAGGTGTGTAACTGGAGATCGTCTGACGTGTGCTTGAGGCTAATTTGGCACCATGTCTCAGAGATCCTCCAGAAGAGAAAACGGTTCCTGGCACCAGTCGTTTGACGTTGAAATGACAGTTGATGACTCTGCCTCTATGCCAGAGAACGGAACCCATCCTATGATGAACGGAAACAACAACGGGACTAATGGTACCATGAAGCGCAGCTCCTCTCTCCAGAGCCTCAACATTTTCCGACGGTTCCCGGGCAAGAAGGGATCTCTCTCCAAAGTCTTTGGACGCAAGTCCAAGCACAAGATTTCCTCTGCTCATTCTAGTACTATATCTCGTTCGCAGGATAATGTGGCGTATGACTTTGAGATCCAGGGTGGACCGCCTTCACCTCCATCTGTCTCCGCCATGGCTCTAGGATCTGATAGGAGTACACAGGGGCCAGCTTTCTGGGAGATACCAAGGGAAAGGCTGGTTGTAGGAAATAGCAAGCAGTATGGACGATTTGGAGAGGTCTACTTTGGCAAGGTTTTCATCGGAAATCAAAGCCTGGCTGTTGATGTAAAGAAACAAAGAGGTAAGTCTATTCTGTTTTGTTTTACCATGGTTCCATATAGGAGTAACAACTATAGTAACATTGCAATTATAGCAGCTACCATGGGGTAACCTTGATTGTGATTGGTTGATTAGCCCTGTTACCATGGTAGTTGCCATATAGTAATGACATATCCATTGTAAAAATGGACCCTAGACCAATATGATTATATTTAACAATTTTTTTCTATTGATATACTTTCTGAAAATTGCCTTTTTATAGAGCTAAATATTATCTGAAACAGCTGTTCTTTGATTGGCAGGTTGTTGCTATATATTACCAGGGAAGCTGTTCATAAGTTGTGTGTGACTTCCTGGATGATTGGCCTATGAAGTGCCAAAATCTAATCCATGTATTATTTTCAATTAAGAATAAAAAATATTTGAGAGGCCTATTTACAAAGTATGACTGTATTTCAAAGTATTTAATTCATTTGTCTTCAAATGAAATTTGTTAGAAAAGATGTTCATGTAGGCCTACATATTTAAATTTGAGCAAAAATGCCAAATACTCCACTCCTAGATTTGTGCGTAATCATTTTGACAGGTTTTATTGTACAGGCCTATACAGTGTAGCTCGCATCATATTAAGAGATATTAGATTAACTGAGCAGTATCTGTGTATCTGTCTCATAATTTTATGATAAATTGTCTAAAATTTAATTTTTCTTGTCCATTAATCATTTTGATAACTGCATTTTCAGTATTTGACTATAATGAAGTCACCTGATTTCACTGACTTGAAATCACATTAAAGAATGAATCTTCAAGTTGATTATAGGCAAATTGAACATGTAAAGTACTTCATTCTAGCTGTTAAGCTTTCCAGTTGTAAATGTCCATCAATAATGTCCATAAAACTCTGTATTAATGTATTTATTAAGAGTTACATTTATGGCCCATTATTATGAATTACGTGTTGATACATCCTGATTTACAAAAAACAAGATGAAGACCAGGGGCCTGTAACCCGGGGGGGGGGGGGGGGGGGCACTTCCATTGACGAGTGGATACCATGCGCGACCATGGGGTCTCGAAAAGCACCCTAAAAACGTATTCTGAAAATGCACCCCTTAACAAGTATTGGGAACAAAACGATACTCTTGGCAAGTATTCCCTGAAATGAACCCCTAAACAAGTACAGGAATATTTTGTTATGTCACGGGTCCTTCGGTCGTTGGTTTACCTTTACACATCAATTTTGGTTTAGTACGACCCCACCTTTCACACCTCATGCAATCATGACGAAAAACCTCCATTTGAGAACACTATACCCCAGTTTCCCTTGCAATAAATTCTTTTCTCCAAGTACGACAAACCCTACTGCCCCAAGCATGCAATGTAAGTATCAAAACACCTGTTTCTTGACCTCGGTCCGAAGATAACACAACAGCCCGGCATATACAGTCACAGCAGGGGGCCACACACGATGGGATGCATGCGCAGCGCTGAGTGCGGACCCGGTAAGCATGACGTCATTTCTATTCGCTTACTTTCCTTATTTCGAGGTCGATTTTCTTCGTTCGAAATTAAAAATGAACTAACATTGAATTTCTGAATACAATATGCCTTTGAAAACGTGATTAAATATCGAATACAATAATTTCATTCAGAAGGTCCTACTACAGGCAGAGAAGTCTTACGTAATAGCACAGCTGTTGTTTATCATTTCGTCCTTGGCTCAACGCTCATAATCTGGCCTGTGGAGGTGAAATTTAGACAGCGGGGATTACCTGGCCAAGCGGGGTTGATCAGGCGGGTGTTTCATAAAGCTGTTCGTAAGTTAAGAGCGACTGGTGATCCTGTCTTGCGGTAAATGGTACACACCATTGGCGATAATCACCAGTCGCTCTTTAAGTCGCTCTTAACTTACGAACAGCTTTATGAAACGGCCCCCCTGGGCTTGGAAATGATGTTTTAGATTTTCAAATGCAAAATGGGGTGAAATACCGCAGTTTGCAATCTGAACTGCGGTACGTTCTCAAACGGGGGTTTGACGTAATGTTCGGACTCTAAACACGTAGTGTTGGGGCAAAAAGGACATCCTTCATAAAACATTTTAATTTTGTTTTATCATCCCCGGAAATTTTACCCTAAACACATAATTTCTTAGCGAAATAGATACCCTTTTTTCATTATTTTTGTGTTTTTGACACCCTTATCACGTTACGTAGGTAACGTGCCCTTGAAAAAGACATCCTTTTTACGTGTTTTTTGGGTCGCGCATGGTATCCACTCGTCAATGTAAGTGGCCCCCCCTGTAACACAAAGCTTACCAATTAACATTGGACATTTTTTCTATGATTGATTGCATTGACTACAATGTATAGTGGATAGTGAAAATCAAACTTACGATTAATCGCTTACTTTTGTGTAATATGGGACCCAGATTTTGCTTTGATAAAAAAAAGCACTTCAAGAGGCCTTTCTTTACTGCACATCATGGATAATCCTGTTTACTAGACCTTGATGATTCAAGAGAAATATTTTCCTTATTGTGTGAAGTGATTGGTTCACAGACGAAATGGAATGCAATGGCATGCCTATATTTTAAATACAAATTACAACTCTATTCAACCTAATAACAGGATGTAAAATCAAGCTTATAGTATCATATTAATCTTTTATTGGCAACAGCTTTGACCTAATTTTTAAAATTATTGTGAGTATTCACCAGACTTTGGAGACTATAAAAATAAGCATGCAGAAGAAGAAGTTGAAAAGTCTTTGAATAGCCATGTTACAATTTTCTCAAGTCTTGGCTATATCCTGGACTGTCTTGCCTGTAAAAAAGGAAATGTGACAGCTTTTAGAAAGGTAAAAAAAAAAAATTGTAAAGACAAACCGTACATGCATATACACCTAGATGCACAACGTAATGTAGCTTTATATGAATATCTATTCACAGACCAGAAAGTTCCTTTGAATGAATCATGAGATCAAGTTATTTTGTATAAAAAGATAATTATGAACATGCAAAGAAACAAAAAACTTATCAATTGATCATAGAACAAATTTTGATGATCGTTTCCATTGATCACAAAATGCAGTCAATCATAAACATCAGACAACAAGTCCACCCCAACAAAAAAAATAGAAAAAAAATCCAAGAAGCATAACACTGAAATTTCATTAAAATAAGAAAGTTATGACACTTTAAAATTTTGCCTAATTTCACAAAAAAGTTATATGCACATCCTAGACAGTATGCAAATGAGGGGTCTGGTGACACCACCTCACTATAATTATAATTTTCTCATTATCCTGTGAAATAAAGTTTTAGTCCCTCCTGAACATGTGGAATTACTAACATTTGATAGTTCAGTCAAGTTGGTCCTTATTTTCATACGTGTAAAATTAAAAATATTGTATGATTCAAACAATAAAAAGCAAAATTTAGTGAGTGAGGGACATCATAGACTTTCTCATCTGCATATGACTGAATTGTGCATATAATCGCTATAATCGTGAAACATGAGTGAAACTTAAAAATATAACTTTCCTATTTTGCATCTGATATTGATGAAATTGTCACTGTTATACTTGTTTGGTTTTTCTCTATTGATTCCAATCAACATTTCTCTGGGGTGGACTTCACATTTAAGTTACATGTGTTACAGAGCCCAAGACCAGAGTTCTGAATATAGGATGTGGAGTTCCATGTAGAATTGTTATAATGACAAACATATAAATGCATTTGGAGCACTAGCAGAAATGAGGAAATTGAGAAATATTATTTGTTTGTAATGTAATAGAAAAGGAAAAAAATCATTCTCCCTGATTAGATCTTTTCAGTGCACATAATAGCCATGCAGGAAGGCTTAAAAGAAATATTTATTGACAAAACATTTGGTGGAGTGAAAAGTATGTCAACATTGTTGGGCGTGTAAGAATGAATGAGTAATGCTCGTGATGTTTTTTAAGGATTTTAATTTCAGTCTGAAATACTTATTTAAAAGGTGCAGAATTTTTTTCCTGCATTTGTTAGATTTGAGTCATTTATTTACAAGTTTATGTCATAAATTAATTACTCCCTCAGAATAAAATGTGTTTTTCCCCAAAGATGTTTTACACTTTCAAACAGTTTGTAGTCAAAGGCATAGACATAGTGAATTATTATGACAATATTTAAAGGAAAATGTTTAGTTTCTTATGTGTTACATGTGTACCATTTAGTGAAAAAGTATGTGCCTTATAGCAGGTCTACATTTGTTGTAGTTGCTGTACAAAGCTGTAAGATTATGACTATAATAAATATTTTGCTTTAAAAGGATATTGAAAAATTATTCTTGCCAAAAGTAGAATAATATCAACAAGTGAAACAATGAAAAATTCATCAAGATTGTTTGAAAAATAAGGATTTTTCAGAGAAGTGTTGTCATGAATATGTAATCAGTAAGCTGATAATTGTATGTCCCCACTTATATTTTATTATAGAAAAAAATGTAGATATTGTTTTGTTTCATTTATAAAATCAATTTTGGAACAAAATTACTTTTGAGAACTTTCTGTACATCGTATCTAACACAATAATAGAAAAATCATTTAGATGTCACTTGTTTCATATTATTTATATAATGATCTTTTCTAAGAAAATAAGTTTTGAGCAATTATCTAACAAATTAAATAAGTGGTCAATCATATGTTTAACATTTTTGGAGCAAATAATTCAAAAATTGTTATTTGAAGTAATAAGATGCAAAACAAAATATGATGTAGTGACATCAAAGTTCACTTATTGCATAATGATGGTGACACATAAAACTGTTTCATAAAGTAATACAAAACTGTTATTTTTCATCAATTTTTTAATGTGTTTTGTATGCTTAAATCACACCTATGTCACATATTATTTTGTGTATCAGAGCATAAGTAAACTTTAAAACACCTTTTTGCTCCAATAATATTGACTGTTGTTTGACTCTCCTTGCATCATATAAAATCATCTGAATTGTAACTAATTAAATCAAATTCAAGAAGATTGAATGTGGTTGTGACCTTGAGAAGTAAGGAATGTCATCATTTAATGCCCAGCACACACTGTGCATTGCTATTGCAATAAAATCAAAGAGGGTGCGCCAACCTACAGCACCCTGCAACTGTGACCCGCTTTGTTGCAGTAGAATCGCAGACCAAATTTCATACCTTTGACATGTCAAATCTTTACTGTGATTTTTATGCGATTTTGCTAATTTTGACCAATCAGATTTGTCCTTAGATGATGACGTCATGGCCCAGTAGCTGCACTTCTGCAGCGCAGACAACATACACGCTAAAAAAAGGCGCCGTGAGATGCAGCGCGCTGCAGAGCTGTTGCAATGTTTGCGCTGGCCTGCAATGTGACTGCACTGATATGGGATTGGCAACTTGTTGCAATCAGATCTTAGTGCATCGCATAGTGTGCGCTGGGCTTTAGAAATAAATGAATGTGAAATTAAAGGGGAATCCAACCCAAATAAAAACTTGTTTTTGTAAGGAAAAGAAAAATCAGACAAGTTGATAGGTGAAAATTTGAACAATATTGGGCAAACAACAAGAAAGTTTTGAATTTTTAAAAGTTATAAATATTGGTAATCACTATACCCATGGAGACTTCAAATTGGCCGCATATGTGATGTCATAGTGATGTAAGGCAAGGACTACTCTTCCATGTACTCCAATACATATTATGGCTAAAATGTCATTTTTCTAAAAAGTTTTATTTCAAATTATATTTTTCTTCCATGAGGACATAAAGCAATATACTACCTGGGTTATATTTAGATTACTGCCCCAGGGGAATGGGTACTTAGGAGAAAACCACAAATCCCTGATAATAAAGTACATGGCCTATGGGAAAGTTGTCCTTGCCCCTTGTCATAATTTACTTACCCAGTTGCCAATTTGAAATCTACATAGTATCAGTGATCTCAATTTTAAAGCAGCCATAACTTTCTTATTGCTTGTCCGATTTATTTCAAAGTTTCACCATTCTGTTTAATTTATTTTTCTCCGTCCCAACACATCATTTTATGGCCAAGGCTGGATTCCCCTTTAAGCATTTGAACTTAATCAAGCATCAGGCTCTCTGTATTTTTCTGTCAGCATGATCACTCACTTTTTCCTCTGTAATTCTTCATCATTAATGTCTTTCCTATAGTGGGATTGTATGCAAGGATAATTTTAAGAGGTGCTGAGTGACACTCCTGTTTAATAGGATTGTCTTATTCTCAAGTTGACTTTTATCTAAGGAACTGGATAGATTAAAATTCCTTTGCGTTTTTTTCTTCAGATAACACCCCGCTAGACAAGAAGAAGATGCTAGCTGAGCTTTCAGTTCTTAGTCGAGTTGGTCGTCATGCCAACGTTCTTAATCTCATTGGGGCTTGTTCTAAATCATCAGGTAAGTTAAATTTGCGTGTGGTCAATAACGTATCCCCACACGTGGAGCTTTGTGGCCCAGTGGATTAGTCTTCTGACTTTGAAACAGAGGGTCGTGGGTTTGAATCCCAGCCATGGCGTAATTTCCTTCAGCAAGAAATTCATCCACATTGTGCTGCACTCAACCCAGGTGAGGTGAATGGGTACCTGGCAGGAATTTATTCCTTAAATGCCACTGCGCTGTTAAAGGCTTCGGGGCTAAGGCCAGGGTAATAATATCCAAGTCCTTTGGAAGCGCAAAGGGACGTTATGACATAATGTGATATGCGTTATACAAGAACTGCGTTATTATTATTATTTTATTTTATTGAATTATTTACCAACAATATTCATATGTTTACATTTTATTAAAAAAAAAAAATCTCACGTTTGAAACATAAATAAGGCCTAAAAATAAATGTTTATGTTGCCTTCATAAGCCCCAGATCAGAGAGTTGGGTCAGTCAGTTGATCAGTCGGTTAGTCACTTTTTAATTCCTTCGCTACTGTGATGCACAGATTTATACAGTTTCTCTTCTCGTTCGGGAGCATTCTAGCAATAGTATACATACCCATGTAATGCTCTAAGCATCTTGAGCTGAGAATATTAAAAAGAAAAAATCTCAGAAAAATATATTTTTTTTGTTCAAAGAACAAATTGACAAATATTACCAGCATAGCAGTATCTTTAATATTTTAGCAGGAATTGTATAGCTTGGCATGCTTCTCTTTGCCGAGTAGGAGTTCATTGTTATATTAGAGGGGAAAGTAAACAAAGTACATAAAAGGGCAAGAAAAGAAAAAGGGTTCTAATAACCTTCTGAAGTGTAAATAATTCCTAAAGAGATTTTAAATTCTTCCCATGTTGCTATTTCTTCCACCTTTCTCACGCACAAGTCGGTAGCTTGCAGTTATTTGAAAGCCATTATAGTTTTTATTACCCAAAATGCATTTGAATAGTTCTTATTGTGCTATTAGCCATTGAAGTTTAATACTGAATAAACAGTTTTTTCCTGCCTTTTTGGGGGTAAAATTTTCTTGAATTCATTGCCCATTTGCAACAATGAAGGATATTAAAATCATCATTCCTTTTCACCACATGAGTTCTTAAATTAAAAATAGTCGTCCACTCGTGCAGCTTTTCAATAAATTTTTGTACGTTAGTTGCTAAGTGCAATAATCACCTCAAAGGGAGCTCCATGTGTAATTTATTTGCTTTTGTATACTTTCTATAGCTTTTAGTTTGAATCAATTTTTGTTCAAACAATGCTGAGTGCAAAGTGACCGAAAACATACTATTATAGATATATATAGCATAGAATTTAACCCGTTGAACCCGACAGGCCGGAATACTGGCCTCACAGTGAACTTGCAAATACCCGCTAGGCCGGAATACCAGCCTGAAGCCATGCAAATGTGACAAGGGTTCTAAATGTCAGATGATCTTGTATTAAAAAATGATGTCATCTTTTTAGTATGTGTATAGGGATATTCAGTAGATAATTTCAGTCAAAATTGATTTCGGGAGGTTTTAGCATATAAATTTGCAAAAATATAGGCCTATATAGTACTACTCTACTGCGGAGGCTCATGTAGCATGTGCGGTAATACACGGCATATTATGCGGCAAGTCTCCTCCTGATTATGGGGAACCATTGATAAATCTTACTTTATTTAAAGTGATTTTGAGCCTAATGACAATGACATATATTCCCATGTCACCCATAGAGTGGGTATTAGAGAAACAATCATACAAAAGTACAAAATCATCAATAATATTTCATCAATTAATTTACAAATCACTTAGAGACACAGACACTAAAGATAGTTTTGTCAGTAGACTAGGTCTTCATGAAGCTATAAACAACTGCAGCTGGGCCGGGTACCATGGGGGGGGGGGGGGGAAGATGCTGTTTGGGCTCAAATCATGGGATTTGGGGAACTGTAGTCGATATTTGCAAATAATTCAGGGTATGGGTCACGATTGCCCCGAATAATTCAGGGTTCAAAGGGTTAAGAAGTCCTGTATTTCTTTACTAGGTCTATTTCATACTTCATATTTTGAATTCATTCTGTATTTTGGTTTAATCCCGGGGTTTAATACTCAATGCCACACATACCTGCACATAATACATGTAATATGAAACTGAAGAAACCATATTTTTCCTGTAGGATTATAGTTGATTATTTACGTTGTTTGCAAAGCAATTAATCTACATGTATTGTAGCTAGCATGAAAGTTAGGGTGGAGTCAGACTTCATGCTGACCATTCCTGCTATATTAAAAAAAAACCTATCAATACTGGTTATTTGGATATTTTGGCTTTGGCTGTTCAAATGTCAAAACATTCTCATGGTCATTTTCACTGCATAGTTATTTAAACTGAAGGCAAATAAATGGTATATACCGATGTATAACTGTCCTCCATTCATCGGGTGCCGGCAAAAATTTCCATGAGAAAGTTTTGATCAATCCTGTTGGTTACATGTATTTTGACAAATATTTTTTTTGTCCATATGTTTGCAATTCTTGCCCTACTTGTTTCTCCCCACCACCCTCACATATTTGAATAGAGGAAAGGATAAAAAAGAATTTCAATATTTTCCCCCAATCTTCTTCTGGATGGCACAGACCCCTATTGACAGTTGTTTCAGTCTATTAGATTTGAGCAAGCAGCGGGGGACGCAAACATACCCATGTCCAGTGTATGCTAGGAGATCCATAGCAGATATGATAAAGCAAATATTGATTTAATCTTCAATAGCTTAGGAATGCAAGTTCATTCAAGTATATGAGGGTGTGGGTTATCTCCCTATACAATGGTACGACGTCGTTACATCATTCAAAGTGATTTTAAAGTGCAATTACATTGTGTATTGCAGCTGTCATTTTAGCTTGGAATGTTTTATAAGGCTTTATGGAAAGTTTTGCTTGACTAATGGTGTGAATATATTGCAAGGCAAATATTTTCAGTACTTTTTCTTAACACAAGCTTATAAAATTAAAATGCATGTATGCAGAAGAATATTACTATCCTTACTGATATAACCAAATATTTTTGCAAGGAAGGCCATGCATGCCTTTGGCAGAAATTTGGTCAAAACTGTCAGTTTTATCAGAAATTTGACATCTTGTATCTGGTATTTACCTATCAATTGGTGTTCTTCATGAATCTTGAGTGCATGGAATTAAATTTTATGACAAGTATTATGTTATTCATATCATATTCATTTTTCTTCTTGTCTGATATGGTGAGTTATTTTACCACATGCCTACTCTGGTGAGCGTTTTCTTGGTATCACAGGCCTAATTCATTCCCCATAGACTCGTGTGTTAAATTGGCACTTTAAAAAATTCATAAAAAATAAGGATGAAATTCGGGGGTCGAATGTTTACTACCAGTGGATAGGATATATATCTGGCAATCCATATCTGACCAGAAAAGGGTCCCTCGACCGGCTCATTTTAAAAATAAATTGGCGTGTTTGAAGACATCGTCGGGGGGAGCAGATTCATCACCTCAAACAGCAAAATAGCCCTAATCCTTCCGCCAGTCAAAAATATAGTCCAAAATTGGTGATATTTCTTCCCAATTTGGGAAAAGGAAGTTCAGTAATTACCAAAAATAGAATCAGTGTTAGATGGACAATCATATGCATACACTTTGTCAATCAGCCATATCAAAATAGAAAAAATAGGAATGGGTTGGCTCGAATGAATATCTATGGCCTGCCACTAGTGATTAGGCCCGTGCAGCCTGTACAGGTATCACAGGCCTAATTCATTCCCCATAGACTCGTGTGTTAAATTGGCACTTTAAAAAATTCATAAAAAATAAGGATGAAATTCGGGGGTCGAATGTTTACTACCAGTGGATAGGATATATATCTGGCAATCCATATCTGACCAGAAAAAGGTCCCTCGACCGGCTCATTTTAAAAATAAATTGGCGTGTTTGAAGACATCGTCGGGGGGAGCAGATGCATCACCTCAAACAGCAAAATAGCCCTAATCCTTCCGCCAGTCAAAATATAGTCCAAAATTTGTGATATTTCTTCCCAATTTGGGAAAAGGAAGTTCAGAAATTACCAAAAATAGAATCGGTGTTAGATGGACAATCATATGCATACACTTTGTCAATCAGCCATATCAAAATAAAAAAAATAGCAATGGGTTGGCTCGAATGAATATCTATGGCCTGCCACTAGTGATTAGGCCCGTGCAGCCTCTTGAACCAAATAGTGATTTTTGACTGACTAGTCTAGCTACCAAAACCCTTGCATTTGAAAATATATGTACACTACCAGTCACAATTCTTTGACTACCTGTTTCACCAGAGAACATTAGATTCGGTCCACTGAATCAATTGTTCTCTGGTGAAACAGGTAAACAGGTATAGTCAAAGAATTGTGACTGGTACTGTATCGGCTCATACACAATGTACATTCAAACCGCCAATTAGCAGCCCATAAATGCTACCTTTTAACAAATGTTTTCATGTATATTCTTAAAAAGAGTGTTTCAATCAAATCACTAATGGGTGAATGTCTGAATGAATATATCTATCCAAAACAAATATTTACCATGTACTTGGATCACAAATACATTTACAGAAGTTTAAATAACAACAGGAATGGTTTTTAGGATGCTGAGGGAGCTAGGATTGTAAGGGCGGCCATATTCATAATAAGATCCAGGGCTCGTTCATACCTGAACATTTTGCCTCGTCATTAACGAGCACCAAATCTGGAACTCAATGGCACAAGGCAAAAGCCAATGCCAAATGACTAATGATCACCATGATTATTGTGGCAATTTAAGTAATCACATGATTAAGAGATTTAATAAATCCAATTTAACCCAGGAATTTTAGAAGTTGGAATATCTAGCCGTCGAATAAAAGGGGCTGGCAAGAACAGAACACTCAGAATTTCTGTTTATGATTCTAACCAGAATTAATGAATGGATGATGAAGTTAAAGTAAATGAAATATTTTTGCCATTTAGAGTTAATCAATGAATTTCATATATATTTGGTTAAAAGTATATGTCTACAATATAAAGAAAAATTCCAATACCTTACTACTAGTACCTGTAGGTGAATCTGCCTTTGAAGTCAACTCTTTTAGGACCACAGAAATTGGGCTGAGAAGATGTTCATAACACATGTTTTAATTTCCGGTCTGAAATTTTCTTTTACTTAAGGGATTGTTTGACTTATGGAAGTTTGACTTTAAGAGAGTCTACTGTACCTAAATTCAAGTATGATATATTATAAAAATAATGAATGTTTATGAGTGCAATGGACAGAATACTTCATGAGGTGAAAGATGAAATGATCCATTCAACGAGGTGTAGCCGAGTTGAATGGATCATTATTTCATCTTTCACCGAATGAAGTATTCTGTCCATTGCACGAATGAAAAAACATTCATTATTTGGTTTATATGACACCTAAAAATTGATTTTTTTTTTCATATGAAATTTATAAATTTCGATGCAAAACATGCTCATGCAGTGCGAGTTCAGTCAGTTGATTGTTACGTCATTACAACATGCGCACTGCTGGTTCCTGCAGCTGCTGCAGCAGAGCTGCAGTCTCGTTGCGTGCGTGCAATGAACAAAATCATATAGATCCAAAATTGCACGATGAATGGATCCAAAATTGCACGGTTGATGACGTCATTGCAAAATGGGCTGAATGAACGATATTAAACAACCAATCAAATCACTAAGATCTATCTACTGTAGGTGTCATATAACAGTGGTTAACAAATTACTCTATGTATTTGAACCATATATGCTTTCAAGCCCTCACAAACCAATCCCTTTCTTTCCTCCTTGTCAGGTCCAGTCTATCTCGCCTATGAGAGTATGGAACCGGTCAGACTGGACGTTTACCTTAGGACCATCCAGGATACCCATAAGCCGGTCACCATGCATGTACCGGACTTCAACATCACCACGCCCCTCATGCCCCTGCTCATGAAATTTGCTGTGGATATTGCATCCGGTCTCTCTCACCTTGCCTCTAAAAAGGTAAGAACTGCTTGTATTAAAAAAAAATGTGGTGTAGTATATTGGTTTAGACTCTTGTCTTTCAAACAGAGGGCCATTGTTCCAAATCCCAGCTAGGGTGAGTTTCACTCCAGCAAGAAAATTTTCAACATAGTGCTACACTCAACCCAGGTGAGGTGACTGGGTATCTGGCAGGTTTAATTCTTTGAATGCACTCAGCACTGGGAGCTGTTGCTTAATCTGATGACTACTGAATTCTGTAGGTCCCATAGGCTTTGTACAGGGATCACCATGTTCCAGGAGGCAATGGATTAACCTATTGAATTCTGTAGGTCCCATAGGCTTTGTACAGGGATCACCCTGTTTCAGGAGGCAATAGGTTAACCTGTTGACCATTGAATTCTGTAGGTCCCATAGGCTTTGTACAGGGACCACCCTGTTCCAGGAGGCAATGGATTAACCTGTTGACTACTGAATTCTGTAGGTCCCATAGGCTTTGTACAGGGACCACCCTGTTCCAGGAGGCAATGGATTAACCTGTTGACTACTGAATTCTGTAGGTCCCATACCACTCGGTTCCAGTGGTCAATTTAAAAGCTAAAGCAGGAGCAATAACCATATGAGTTACATGTTGTATCCTCTGGAAAAGGCACTTCATAATTCAGTTGATATACATGTATATATTTTTTTAAATATGACATTGAAGGATCCAGTTCCAACGGTGTCTAGTAATTGAAAGTAAAAACAAAATGGATTTAGAGGTAAAAAATAATAACATTTAAAGTATACACCCAATTAGTCAGCAAGGTTTTTCTGTAAATTTTTTTTTTTGATCAGCTCATTTGATCAGCTTTTGTGTGTTTAATAAAATATACAATTGAATCAAATCAATCTTAACCTATAACAATTTAATCTTAGTGGGAATGCGCCCACTTTCAAGGGATGCAAAAACATCCCAGAGTAGAAGAGGAGGAAAAAACCACTCGAAAAGTTTGATATGCTAGCAAACATATTCAAAAGCTACTGGCATCTGGAAATCAAAGGATTGTCATATTATTGTATCGCTAGATCTTGCATTCCAGGCCTAAGGGGCAGCAATTCAAATTATATTATCCCATGACCTTGTTTAGACCACTGTACTTTGAACTTGTCTTAGACGTTTCCTGTGCGGAGACATCTCAAATGCCACCATATCAATCTAATACCTACAGAATACATGTATGAGTCTGATTGGCCAGTATATTGAATGGTCTTACTGGGGGTTGCGTAGGTGTCATGCACACCTCTTCACTGTATTGAGTGACATTCTGGTATACCTCCGTTGTGGTGCCTATAGCAAATAAATATTAAACCACCCTTTGAGAGGCAGTCCTTTCAAATTTTAGGCCTCGGTTAGCAGCGAATTCGCCTGGAAGGCACTGAATGGAGGGAAAGTTCATCGACATTGGAATGGGACATTATGACATTAATTGAACAGCATGAGTTGGTATTGTGCTTTATTGAAAGCCCTCTGATATGTAGAGCATACTCATATTTCTGCTTTATGTCTTGAGCTTTGTTTGTGTCAGCGTGTGCTCCTTTGAAAAGCATGTTTTGACTGGTGTAAACATTTCTTTCATACTTATGGTTTAAATAGGAATTGTAATTGATAGAAAATATTGCTTGAGTGAGTCGTTTTGTAAACCTATTCTTGACAAAGTGCCTGCAATTTGTGATTTGGAAAAATAACTCTGGCTGAAGAGTCCCCTAAATAAAGCAAAATACATGGAAGGAGGAGGAGAAAAATCTACATATACCATGCAAAATTTCATTGCACCAGTATCTTTTGTTTTAAGAAAAAATATCTGTAGGAAAATGATTAGTAAGATCATTATTTGGGAAGATGGGCTGTAAAGGCTAACCTCGCATAACCTTCAAGATTCTTCTCATATACAAATTATCTCATAATATGGCGCAAAAAGT
Source organism: Lytechinus pictus (assembly GCF_037042905.1). Lineage (NCBI taxonomy): Eukaryota > Metazoa > Echinodermata > Echinoidea > Temnopleuroida > Toxopneustidae > Lytechinus > Lytechinus pictus. The sequence goes on along the minus strand of NC_087255.1, from coordinate 31,223,805 downwards.
ATTTCCAAGACCTAGTCTACTTTCGTTCCTCCTGTTCAGTCAGGTCCCTCCGCTCAACATTTTCCTCTAATTTAAATCACGGCCCTTGCATAAAGACCCACTAAGGTGATTGTGCGTTTTCTATTTTTGTCCCTGCCCTTTGGAACAAGCTCCCAACCCATACTCAAAATACTCCCTCTGTTGAAACATTCAAATCCTCAATTAAAACTTTTTTTTCAGCGCTAGCATATTATTATTTTTGTTGTTGATTTATTCATTGTTTACATTAGTCAGCCCATCTTTATGCTTTGAATAACCTGTATAAAGCGCCTTATGAATATTATCATTATTGTTGGTAAAAAAAAAACCCCTTAGAAACATACCCTTTTTCTCCAATTTCGGGGTTCCAGCTAAAAAAAACATACATATTTTCTTGAATTTTGGGCTTCCTTTAAAGAAAATTACCACTGTTCTTGAATTGTTTGCTTCCAAATAAAAAGGACTACCTTTTTATCACATCTCAGCCTCCAGAGACGTGTTGGCCATACTGCAAAATTTTCAAATGAATCCTTCATCTTTTCTCTCAAATATCACTGTTTTAATCATGATATCTACTAGATCATTGTGATACACTGTACTTATCACGCTTGATTCCTTAATTTTTCATGAAATTCTCAGTCTTGAGAAAAACCTTTATATTCTTTTATGAGCCGATATTGACAATAGGGACCTGTGAAGCAAATATGGTGTCATTTTGACAATGCTGACAAACACCAAAGCCCCAAGTTGATGGATTAGAATATATTCCATTTGAGGTTGAGGAAAATGGGTTAAATACAATATAGCCATTCGATGAAAGAAATGCAACTAATTGAAATGAAATGCAAGGCAAACAATGCGCTTGAGATAGAAGATTAAGGATTTTTTTCATAGAGGGATGGGGGAGGAGTTTTTCTTGTTTATATTTTTTTCACCCTCAAAAAAAAAAATTACTACTACCACCCCCCATGTGTTACATTATTGATACTAAGTAGGGGTTTATTTCCAATTTTTCTAAATGCCTATTAGTCCAGTTGCCAACTTGTCTACTATCATTTGGTCTACCATCAGTTCGTCCACTATCCACGTGGTCTAATTGCAAATTCGTCCACTCATCATTTCGTCTAATAACCAGTTGGTCCATTGAGTAATATATATTAATTGTGCAAAATGAATGAAAATGTAATGGAAATTAGACCAACTGGATATGAGATGAAATGGTCATTATAGACAAAGTGATGCCTGGACCAAATGGTTTTTAGACGAAATGTTGGTGGACGGAATGGTATTAGACTAAATGAAAATAGACCATGTGGTGAGTGGATGAGTTGGCAATTTACCCACAGTAGGCACAATGCATTTGAAAAGGGAAGTACAGGTTAATGGTCTATATATACACCAACTTCATCTACTCTGTATTTGGTCCCAACCCAAATCCGAGTTCGTCTGTATTTAAACTGGTTCTAGCATACTCAGAGACACAGCTGATACTCAAGTTATTCAATTCAATTCATTTTATTCAATCATTTAAACTAACTAGCAAAACTTATAATCTTTTGTTTCATTTTGATGAAATTTTCATTTTTTGCTTGATTCAAGTTGATTAAAAAATGAAATCAACTTGATATGTGAGTGGTTGGGTATATCTCTTTATGGGATGAATATTATTTGAATTTGCAATTTTACCTTTTAGCTTGGTTTAACTTGAAAAAAAAATCAATTAGATATGTGAGTATTACTTTTTAAAAGAAATATGCGAGGGCGGAGGAGGTACCATGTGATAAAAAGGCTCTGCAAAAGGGAAAGAGGTTGAAGCGATTTGATACATCCTGGATCCAATGCTGCTGTAGAATATTTGTTATGATTCCTATCTAGAGCATTACAATTTGTTTCTACATGTATCTAGAGCAATATATTAATGAAGTGACCTTGGATTGATGTTTATACAGATCGTGGAGCACAGCCTAGGTGTGAGGAATATTGCGCTGACTGTTGATCTTGTTGCCAAGGTAACCGACTTTACCATCCGAGATGACACCCAGAGTAACGGGCGAGCGGTGAATGGAAATGTGGTAAGTGGGGCTATACAGAAAGTAGTAAGAATGAGAGAGTTAGAGGTAGAGAGAGAGAGAGAGAGGGGGGAGGAGAGATGGAGATAGAATGGGGGGGGGTGAGTTAGATAGAGAGAGACAGAAGGTTAAGGGTGAAAGTGGAGGGGTCGCAGATAGAAGAGGGATAGAGATTCTGTATTTTATTTTAATTTATTTTTATTGTTTTACCAACAATTTTCTTTATTACAGCAATCTTCATTTCCCCCCACTGCAAGATGGATGGCGTATGAGACATTAGTGTTTAGCACTTGTACAGAGCAAAGTAATGTGTAAGTACAATCAATTTACAATCGATTCATGTTCATATTTGGAATCAAGTCTTGCAATCAATTGAAAACTTGTGATCTAAACATCTCAAAGACAACTAATATTTGCATTTTCTATTTTTTATTTTCTCTTTTCAAACCTTGGAAGGAGAGGTCTGTTGACAGGCATCACACTGTCTTAGTTGGGTATGGGGGGGGGGGGGGGCTAGGCAGGATTGGTTGTTTGGTATGCTATTCATATTGGAATGACATGACAATTATTTGATTTGTTTTTCTGCATACATAAGATAGGAGTTGCTGCTACCCTGTTTGGCATTTAACGTTTTAAGAGATAGAGCAATGTCAATCTTGCACTGCACAGTGGCTGCCAGGCCCACGATCAATTGAGCAAAATGAATTTTCAAAGTATTTTCAGATTTCTATTTTGAACAATAAAAAGTGCATTTTCACTTTCCTTTCAGATGGTCTCTTGGTGTTATAATCTGGGAAATCATGTCATTTGGTGAGTAGATTTTTTCTTTCGATTTTGTCCTGTTTCAGGCCTGCCAACCAATACAATTTTTATGGTATTTTGTACAATTTTTCTCAATAAAAGACAATTTTTTAATGAAGAAAAATTCATATGTAATACATGAAACTATTCAAAACAAAAATCAAGGGAGACCTGCCATGAAACATAGAAAAATTAGGCAAGACTGGGACAAAACTATATTTTGTCCTTTTGTTCTCATATATTTAACAATTGTTCACACCCCCCCCCCTAAAAAAAAATTATAAACTGAAGATTAGCAAGCATATCAGAAAGTCTCTCTGGCTTTGTTTTCAGTTTTATATCTGCATAGCATTTCACTTTTGTTTGGAATATACTGTATATGATCACATAATTCAATTGTTCATTTCGTTTCAAATCAAAATTGTTTTTGCTATTCAGGTCGGGAACCATTTGATGGCTATCACGTAGATGAATTGAGTAAAAAACTAACAGAAGGCTACACGTTGAACCAACCAGATGGGTGCTTAGATGACGTGTAAGTTTAAAGAAATAAATCTGTCTTCATTGTTGCTATTGCTCTATTACAGTATTTATCTACAAAGGCAGGTGGGTGTTTCATAAAGCTGTTTGTAAGTTGAGAGTGACTTTAAGAACGACTGGTGATCCTTTCTTGTCGTAAATGATATTCACCATAAAATGTTCATTGGTGATTATTTAGCGCATAAGAAAGGTTCACCAGTCATTCTTTAAGTCGCTCTTAAATTACGATTAGCTTTATGAAACACCCACCAGGTGTGTATCATATACTACAAGAATGAATCACCAGTCGTTGGTAAAGTCACTTGTAAGTTATGAACAGCTTCATGAAACACCTACTAGATTCTGTTTAGGGTATTTGTGATAAATCTCTTGCTTAGGAACATTTCATGCAGGTTTATGTCAGTCAGTACTGTTATAAACTACTGAAATCCTTGTATGTAATTGGCTGAGAGGTACTTTGTCATTGAAAATCACTGTTCATACAAAAGACAATTGTGGTAGCTTTGCCATTGATAATAAGTTCCATGGGAAAATAGATTATGATTGACTGTTTGCAATTTGTAACTGTTGCATTTATAATTGATGCCAAAGTTGCCATTAAGTGTATGATTTATGTATAAATGCATATGCATAAGTGCATATAACCCAGTGTGATATGCATACATTGGGCAAGAACTTGAATGTCTAAAGAAATGAAATGACAACTGGGGAGCATTTCATGAAACAAATAGTCACTGGCTATTGTTATTAGCTACCATAATACTTGCGTCTGATTGGTTGAGATCAAATTAGTAAGTGAAAATTACTGACAAAACATTTCATGAAAGACTACTCAGATTATAATGCCAGCTCAATCCAGGAATTTTGGTAGATCACCAATAACTAGTCAAAGGTGTTGAAAAGTCTGACATATAGAGGAATGCTGCCCTCTTTTGTCAAGTTTCATTATAGCTGTAGAGTCAGTATTCATAGTCGTTATAAAAAAAATACAGCTCATGTATGTCTTGTATCTTTCAACCAAATGTATGCAGCATTAAATTACCATGAATCATTGAATATGCAGGAAGTACAATTTAAGATGAGACCTAGTCAAAAGATCTTTTTTTTTTAAGATACAAATGAAATTCCTTCATCCAATATTTGTCTTACTGAGTTCATCATAAAGCTATTTGTCACTTATTCATAAGTGCATAAGACTTGACCTCATAAATGACAAGTGAATGTAAATGACTAGTAAACTTGGGAGTCTTTCATGAAACAAATTGTTGATTATTTCCACTGACAAATTTGCTTTGAGCCAATCAGATGCAAGGAATTTGGTATTGTATAAAAAGTCAATTTTAATCAGTGTAAATGTTTGTGTTATAACACACAAATTAAAAAAAGGACACAATCATGTAATTTACAATGTATTTCAATTTTTCTTTTTAAATCTTATGAAGATATGAAATCATTCAGAGTTGTCTAAGACTAGAACCCAAAGAAAGACCGATGCTGAAGAGCCTTGTAGCAAGACTAGCTAGGAGATACCAGAGCATCAAATTACAGGTAATAAACATGGGAATACCCCTGTTTGTTTTTAATCACCGTCCAGAATGTACATGTAAGGAGGCTTTCACACCAGGATGCGTGTAGATTTACCCTAGTTCTATTAAGTCTCGCCAAACTTATTTGTAATATTTGCTGGTACTATATTTTTCTATCTGCACTGAAGAACATTTTACTTTGATGCACATGCGCTATTTGTTGAGCTTGATTATTTGCATTTGTAAACTAGAACTTACAGATGAACTTTATTCTAAACCAATGCTTTATCAAGCCTAACATATTATTATTATAAATATCTGTCATACAGATGAAAAAAAAAAATTGGTCATTAACATGGCCCTTTCTTTAACTTAAGAAAGCACTATTTAATATAGAATTTATTGCCATGTTCGATGATATCCTTATGATATACAATGATGAATAAATAATCATTTATTTTGATAAGGGTCTGTGAGTGAGGTGTACATGTATGGATTTATTTTTTTTATTTTTTTCTTAGGACAAAGCAACAAGAGCGGAAGTGTTCCAATCCCTGGCCCAGTTGAGTGATAACCATGACAACATGACCCCACCTCAGATCAGGAGTATGGAGATGCTCGTCAATGGAAATATAGATAAGGTAAGTGGTAACCAATGATTAGTAACAAATAAAAATGTCTTTTATTATATTGCTATAGATCAATCAGATGTCCCAATATCAGTAGCTTAATGCCAGTTGATTATGCTAATGATTTACAACAGTTAATCGATGCCTTTTATCTAGTTACATGTACATGATGATGATGATGATAATGATGAACAGCATTTGTATAGCGCCATTTATCTGTAAAAAAACATTCAAAGGTGCCGGCTCCCCAGTATGTCACACATTATTCACAAAGTTGTTGGAAAAGATGAATACATGAACCTATTGAGATGAACAGAGTGATACAACAGGGGAGGGGAATCATCTGAAATATATAAACAGTTCATGTTTTTTTTTCTGATCACTAATGCACAGTTTCTATGGCAAAAAATCAACCAGTCACATGCCGTAATATAACAGATAATGATAATAATATGTATCGGATAAGGTACATCATCTGTATGATTTTGAGCCGTTTATTGATTTTTCTCATATCAAATTTATTCCCAGGAGATACCTCAAGCAAGGTTAATGGCAGTCCAGTATGCAGCTACAGCCTTCCCTGGCAGCCATCATGCTTCCAAATACATCTTACTCTCTGCATGTGGAGATGAGTGAGTTTCACATTTTTTTCAGTCATCATACACTTTTTGTTATTTTAATAGTGGGCAATGCCATAGAATAATCAATATATTTGTACATCTGACCCCGACTTTTCTCCATTCTTACTTCACTTCATGAATTGTTTAAGTCATGATAATTTCAGTAATTAAGAGCAATAAAAAATTTCCTTATTAACCCTTTGAACCCTGAATTATTTGGGATGGTCGTGACCCTCACCCTGAATTATTTGCAGCTATCAAGATCATCGGCAAAATGAAGGAATACATGACATTTGAAATAAATGATCTCCTTTTCTCATGATTCAAGCCCAGCCATGTCAGTGGCATCTTACTTTGCTGGTACCCAGCCTAAACCGGCTGATGTGTAACTTCCCGTACTAGCTATAATCTCAAATTTTGTCTCAAAATCACGGCTGTGACGGAAGTAAAATTCATCAATAGCTTATGCATAGTCCGTATAAGACTTGCAGTGTATTATGACACGGGCCTTCTTAGATGGGTAATATATTTTGGTAATTTTTTATGCTAATCCCTTACAAATGAAAGCCATTTGTCGACAAAATTGTAAACTGAAGTTATCATAGAATATCTCTAAATTGATGTAATCTTTAGAAGGTCACCTGACATCTAAAGCCCTTGCTTTTCGAATCACATGACTTGAAGTCGGTATTCCGGCTTTTAGGGTATATGCACATGCATGGTGAAGCCAGTTTTTGGGGTTCAAAGGTTTTAAAACTAGAAATCAGAGACAAATAGTTTCATAATGGTCCAACATATCGGTTTGGACATACATATTTTATAGAATTGTCCCTATGTAGATTATACTTCAAAGTACCATGTCTTTGTATTTGAAGCTATACTTGGACATTAAAGGAGAATGAAACCCTTGAAACTAGCTGAATCCATATCAAAGAGAAAAATCAAAGAAACATATTGTTGAAAGTTTGAGGAAGATTGAATGAATAATAAGAAAGTTATGAGCATTTGAATATTGAGATCACTAATGCTATGGAGATCCCCCCATTGGCAATGCGACCAAGATCTGTGATATCACACACGTACAACTCCCTCATTACTTTAGTACTTATTTCACTTATATTCTCACTTTTATAGAGTCTATCACAAGGTTATGTGTTTTCTTTATGAGATGACAAGTACAGAGGTTTCACAACATTATATCATTGATGAATCGTTTGTCATATGATTAGAATGAGCAAAAAGAGATGTTTTGGGGTATATTTTCAGTGTCCGAATGGGAGAGTTGTACGTGTGTGACATCACAGATCTTGGTCGCATTGCCAATGGGGGGATCTCCATAGCATTAGTGATCTCGACATTCAAATGCTCATAACTCTTTTATTGCTAGTCCTATTTTACTCAAAGTTTTGTTGATCTTATTCTTTGATTTTTCTGCTTTCACAAAAGCTAACTTGCTCCAAGAGTTTCATTCTCCTTTAAGACTATCAATATTGAATTATCAATAAAAGTTTTTTAAAGATGCATATTTTATGATAAAAAATAATGAATATTTTAATCCTCAGAAATTATGAATGTGAAAAATCGATGTAATTTCTTTATTGAATGCTAATACTGTCCAAAACGTACATGCTCCTTTAGAATGAAGAAAAATTATAGATTGAAGTATAATTTGACAGTGAGGAAGACCAACTAGAGTGCCAGGAAAATTATTCTTGATTCTTCAATATCATATACTGTGGAAACAAATAACTGTTATTCAAGAATTATTGCAAAAACGGTTTTGTTCTTTTGCTTCCATCAGGGTTGAAGTTGTGAGGTCGGAAGCAATCAACATCATCAAAATGCAGGCTAGGATAGCAGAAATGGATATGGAATCAGACACGCCCACCGGAAAGATGTTACCAGCATTCCCCCAGATGATAAACCATATAAGAATGAAGGTGTGATAGTTGTTCTGTCACAAGGGTTCAAGGAGTATTGGGGGAAGGGGGGGGGGGGGGTAAGTGACACGCCCACCGGAAAGATGTTACCAGCGTTCCCCCAGATGATAAACCATATAAGAATGAAAATGGGGTAGAATTATTTTCTTACTTTCTTAAGGGGTTGAGAAGTAAGGAGTAAGTGAATTTTTGTTTCGTTTTGTGAAATGGTCCCCTTAGAAATTAATGACACTCGAAAATAAGACTACCTGAAGTGATGATAACTTCCCTATTCTTTTGATGTTTTAACTTAAAATGCTTTTAATATCAAATTTTTTTAATTATTTTTTTTCATTAGGCCTTCGACAACTTGCCAAATTCCAGTCAAAAGTCTCAAGGGCCATTAGGAGTCTTCACAATACCCTTCAAAGCCCTTGTCTATGAAAAGGTAAGTACATTTATACTATAGATACTTAAACTACAATATACTCTTGACAATTATGACTGTATGTCAAATAAAGAAATAATGTAGTAAATTGAACTGTTCTTTATAGCATATTATACCTTTCAAAAGGTCCCTATGCACATCAGGAAAAAGAGAGGAGAAAAGATGAGGGAAAGCTGCTGGAAATGCTAGGATGATATGCAGTGTTCTCCATCAAAATTTGCTTATTGAATGTTGAAATAAAGCAAAATTATTGGGTAAAAGATAAACCCTTTTATTGATAGTTAAAACAATATTTCATGTAATATTACATGATGCACACCAGCCCCAACCCATCTTAGAAAAACAGGTTGTGCAATTTAGTTTTTAATCTGTCTAATTGCATTATCATCTACCAGATTGCTGTTTACCTTCGGATGTGCCTGGCATACTCAGCAGGCGTATCACCGAACGTCTTCAAGACGAGCGAGATGAAGAGTCAAAGTCCGGCCATCAGTCGTTACGTCAACGACCTCCTGGACATGTACGCAGGAGATTCGGGTGCCCCCATCTCTTCCTACACTGGTCTTCTGAGGCAGTATGTGTCGGCCATCGGTGGTGGGAGGGGCTTGTATTCACTCCTGGAGGTCGTTGCCATGGCACCCGATAAACTAGCACAGCAGTTTGTCAAAAAGACAGACAGTTTGAAGGTATGTGATACAAAGAATTATTTTTTGAGAATGCATTAGTGCAGATTCACTATAAATACTACAGGTGTAGGGTCCATTTGTTGATGCTTCGTAAGATCTTGGAGCATTCCATTGATAAAATATTCAGTGATTTTTACTAACAGCTGTTATAAGCTACTGAAATGTTTGCATCTCATTGGCTCAGAAAAAATTTGGTGACTGGAAATTTCTGATTGTTTGCTTCAAGGTACACTCCCCAGAGATGGATGACTTTCCTCTCCTAGCCTCTACTGTTGAAATATAGCAAACCCTATGATCGTTTCCTGAATTGTTGTTTTCAGTTAATTGTTACGCAACAGCTGGTTGGGTTGAATAATTTCTATACAATCATATGGGGCATTGCAAGAAACTTTCGTCCAATGCAAATCAAGAATAAGTCCCAATATTGAGCCTAACGTGGGCGTTTGCAAGAATGTTGTGTTGCAATCGAATGCACATCACCTAATTTTTTGTTTGTTGTCTCACCTGCATAGCAGAGTGAGACTATAGGCGCCGCTTTTCCGACGGCGACGGCGGCGGCGACGGCGGCGGCGGCGTCAACACCAAATCTTAACCTGAGGTTAAGTTTTTGAAATGACAGCATAACTTAGAAAGTATATGGACCTAGTTCATGAAACTTGGCCATAAGGTTAATCAAGTATTACTGAACATCCTGCCTGAGTTTCATGTCACATGACCAAGGTCAAAGGTCATTTAGGGTCAATGAACTTAGACCATGTTGGGGGAATCAACATCAAAATCTTAACCTAAGGTTAAGTTTTTGAAATGTCATCATAACTTAGAAAATATATGGACCTAGTTCATGAAACTTATACATAAGGTAAATCAAGTATCACTGAACATCCTGCATGAGTTTCACATCACATGACCAAGGTCAAAGGTCATTTAGGGTCAATGAACTTTGGCCGAATTGGGGGTATCTGTTGAATTACCATCATAACTTTGAAAGTTTATGGATCTGATTCATGAAACTTGGACATAATAGTAATCAAGTATTACTGAACATCCTGTGCAAGTTTCAGGTCACATGATCAAGGTCAAAGGTCATTTAGGGTCAATGAACTTTGGCCAAATTGGGGTATTTGTTGAATTACAGCCATAAATTTGAAAGTGTGTTGGTCTAGTTCATAAAACTTGGACATAATAGTAATCAAGTATCACTGAACATCCTGTGCGAGTTTCAGGTCACATGATCAAGGTCAAAGGTCATGTAAGGTCAAAGAACTTTGGCCACGTTGGGGGTATTTGTTGAATTGCCATCATATCTCTATAAGTGTATTGGTCTAGTTCATAAAACGTGGAAATAAGAGTAACCAAGTATCACTGAACATCTTGTGCGAGTTATAGTAGTTTTTAAAATCAGCACTGCTGCTATATTGAATCGCGTGATGCAGGTGAGACGGCCAGAGGCATTCCACTTGTTTAATTAAAGGTCTTACTCTTTATTTTCAGGCTTATGCTCGATTTTGAATCAAATGTAATTTTCTCACAACACCCCAATAGATGTATTTATCATTAAGGAGAAAATTGCTTCATATTAATAGAAAAACAGTCAATTTGATTTTCCTGAATAGCTTAGTCCCTGATTTAAAAGCTATAGATGTAGGAATCATACTGTATCATGATCATTTCTAATGTGATGTGCATTTTATTTCATGAAATTATTTTACAGTAAAATTGGTGCATTTTCTAGGGTTTCTTTTATTACCCATGTTGTATATGATATTATTAGAATGGTGTTACTACAAAAAAAGGAGTTCAAGTTGGAGAGTGACATTTTGATAAATTCAGTATTAAATGGTAAAATGGAAGACGGTATACAAGCAAGCATGAAAAAATAGTAATTTTTACAACTGAATTACATCACTACAGTGGGATTGCCGAATGACATAGATATTGCAAATGTGTTCTTTTGTTCTTCATCATAGGATATAAACAAAATTAAAATCTTATAATGTGACATCCTGGGAATATATACCCCCTCCCATAATTTGATGACGGATACAAAGCAGTCAGTGGTTAGATTTCATTTTGTTTTTTCATTACAAGGTCTTTTACTGTTATGATTCCTCTAATCAATATTACTGACGTCTGTCCAACAGATGACAGGGTAGCCTTTCACAAATCTGTCCTAACTTCAGAGGAGGGTTTTTTGTCAGTTAGTTTCAATGACAGTTGTTATATAAAACTGAAAATCCTTGCATCTGATTGGCTGAGAGCAGATTAGTTGGTGAAAATCACCGACAAATCTTTTCCTGGAAGACTTTCCTATTGTACTAGTTTGTCACAATAGTGTCACAAAACAATGTACATGTACGCAGCATATCTATGGGATGTGTGTGGACTTATCTCAATTTTGTGAAAATGGCTCTCGATCAAATATATTCTGAAATTGATTTGTTTGAATTCGGAAGTTCCCATAGTTTTTAAGGGACCACATGTTTCCCGTAGACAACAGGTTATATTTTCTGAGAAGTGTCAGTTCTGAAAAAGAGAAATCCTTTACAAGAATTCATGAAAATCAAGCTATTACTGTATACATGGTTGTTTTCTGAGACCATACATGTATATAATGATTGATAACTGTTTTTAGTGTATATTCTTTGCTCTGAAGCGCCTTTAGCATCTAATTAAGATGAAAAGTGCGCGAAATAAATTATTATTCTCCATCAGTATGCAATTCATAATTTGGTCAAGCAACTCTTTATAAAGTATTTGGACTTGCTTCCCGTGATCAAAGTCCAGTTGAAACCAGTTGAAACCAATTGAAACCAATTAAAACCAACAGGAAAATTTGACATATTTGATTGGAACCAATGAGTTTGTAGAAATATATTGTACTGGTTATACTTTAACTTTTAATTTGTTTGAAATGAAATGACACCCCATGAAAAATTTCCAGTCTTGAAATTAATAGTAACTTAATAATTTGGATTTTTTGTAACTGACTTGAACAAATTGAAATCTGTTGGAAATTTTTTTCATTCTCACTTAGCTCTATTCATTGTAGTTCTGACACAATCTTGTTCACATAAAAATTAAGACTGATCTAATTTACATGGCACATTTTAACTTATTTTTTCACTGTTATTCCTACTTTTAATCCTTTTTTCAATAATTTCACATTTATTCTGTTATTGTGTTGCCTTAACAATTCTTAGTCCCACTTGAAAATCACTACATGACTAATTTGGTGTTGCAATAAACTTATGATCAATTGCAAGTCTATTTTTGGTCCCTAAATCAATGATATGTCTTGCAAAAAATTGCTAAACTGCTCCTTGAAACATGGAGTGAAATGTCATTTGCTACAGTTAAATTTCATCTATCAATTGTAAGATTGTAACAGAAGATTTGAAATTGATTTTCAACACCCCTTAAAAATTGTTATTATCATCTACCATTCTTTTGTGATTCATTATCTTTAGATGTTACTGCATTCTGATGAGGAAGCAGTGCGCCTCTATGCAGCTCAGCTTTTGGGCGTGGTCTTATGTTATGCCCCACCTCCACTGGTAGTCGACTCCATCACATCCTTAACTTCCAGACTTGATACAGATGTAAGTATCACCCCCCCCCCCCTTTGCCACATACTCCTATCACATTATCCTGAAAATCCATATTAGATTTTAAAATATCTTTTTTTTTTTGGGGGGGGAACTATATTTTGATATTGTTTATTCTTAACGTAGGTTTAATCATATTTGAATTGATTCTTGTTTGTATTTATCATGTTTTGATATTGTTGAAGTGGAATAGATGAAATAAAATTGTTAATGAAATTAATACGAAAGCTGACTTCTTAGCTTCATATTCAGGGAGGTGTGCCCATATTTGTGGTTTGATGCAGAACTACATGTATAAATATCATAAAGAATATAACACAAGAAACAATACAAATAACCTTGATATGATATACCTGTTTGTAGTGCATTTCTTGAGGAATATAATTATTAAAACCCTTGAAAGTCTTTGCTCTGAATCGCAAACCTTTAATAGCAATTGATTTTCAGGATGATTTTCATAGTTGATAGCATTTTTTGCTACGTATCATCAATCATCTATCACTATCAGTAGTTAAGCTCAGCATTACTTGCTGAGAGGCATTTCATCAAGATTTTGCCATCTTTTTGATTGGCTGAGAAGCACAGGCATCTGACTGTTACTATAGTAACTGTCAGATGAAGATGATGTGTCAGTGCTGACTGCTTTCATGAAATACCCCTGCTACTACTTCTACCATTTTCCATTATAATTGCAAAATCCAATCATGTGATCCTTTATGCCTTTAATAGTTTAGTGTGGAAGTGTCATCGTGTAGTGGCTCTGACTCTGGCCTTGTAATCAGAGGGTCGTGTGCTTGAATCCCATCATGGCCTAGCATCCTTTGGCAAGGTGTCAATCCACACTTTGCCACTCTCACCCAGGCGCTAGTTGGGTACTGGTAAGAAACAACCATCATAGTGGTTGGTTTAGCAAGACTGTGCCCAACAGGCTGCTAAAAAGCTATGAATCCAGTAATAATAATTTTGAAGCGCTTTGAGCAGTCATAGACTGGAATCGCACTATATAAAAGCCAATTATTATTATTTACTATTATTATTATAATGATTTCAGTCCATGGAGAGCTGTCAAGCGATGCTTTGGACTCTAGGATTCTCCATTGGTAGACAGATGCAGAAGGAGACCTTAGCGAACAAGGACACCTTCACCAGACTAACGGACACCCACAATCTTGGGGAGAACATCTACAGAAGAGCCACAGAAGCTATAGGTATGGCTAATATTCACTATCATTTGGTTTAACTGCCATTTGGTCTATAGTACACTTGGTCAAATCCAATCCGGTAGTCATGTGATGTAATGCCTTTTCCTTTGGTTACAAAGCATTGCACACCCATATTCTACTTCATGTTTGGTTTGGGCCACTTAAACACCAATTCAATATCTCAGAGTGATCAGCTAAGTCCATGCAATCCATCTAATACCTCATTGTCTAATTATCATTTATTCTAATGCCCAGACAGTCTCACTTTGACTTTGTCTACTAGTTATTTTGTACCAATCTGCAATTTACCATAGGTATTGCAGCAATTGACAGGGTTTCAACATGGGTTCTCTTTAGGATAACAGAGCAAAATACTACTCAAGCATTGAAACAAGAGTTGATTTGTAAGCCTTCAAAGATTTAAGAACAAACATTGGATATTATTACCCTGTTCTTTTGTTTCACGTTAGCAGAAATGAATTAAATGAATGATTCTGGGAAATCATTGATCCTTTTCATACTGGTTTCCCAATTTATTAATATATAAAGATATTGATAGTACAGAAATTGTATGATGGACTGGTGATTATGATGGAAAGCCAACACCACCAGAGAATTGTAAAAAAAAATCATTTCTTCTCTTTCTGTCCAATTTACAGTTTCCAAGCTTAATAGCAGTAGCCCCACCATCGTCAAGGCAGCATGTACAGCGATTGCAGAGATCGGGCGCAACGGTCCGATCCCCTTGCCAAAGGGAGGTAAAACGAATGGACGATCTACCAAGGGTAGCTCGGAATCGGTCAGGAGTAAGAATGGAGCTAATGGACCTACCAAGCTTAGCCTTGTTCAGAGACTGAGTGACTTATTCACCAAGGACTCTGTTCTTTACGTGCTTGAGGTAAGCTGCATGTAGATTGTTTTATCATCGATTTTATTCCACTTTATTTACAAGTCATCCTTTAGAAAACTCTGTAACATCTTTTCATGCTGCAATTATGCTGAAAGTGCAGATTTGGTGTGGAAAAAAATCCAGATTTTATTCACTCTCCGATCAGTAATTTTTTTGAGCAACATAATAGTACAGCATACTTGAAAGTGCATAATAAATCTCTATGGCCGGTGAGTGGGGCACTGAACTCAATCAAAAGGGCATCTACAGCCATGGCCTTGGAATAATTTAAGCTCTGCATGAGCTATATATTAGTGTCTTCTCGTTCATTGTTTTAAATAGCACACTGTAATGAAGACTCCTTTGCTACTTTCCCTTGATTCTCATTTTGCACTTGACATTGTTTGTATGTACTCATCTGAACAACATAATTCAAATGGTTCCTTCATCAAGTGGTTGGGTAATTCTCCTGGTAGATCCTTTTCATGCTATCTTGCTCATCGAACCATAATATGGTATGAGATATGAACCTGATTTCTGAATCTCTTTCCCTTTGACTCTGTGATTTAAAATCCCATTCTGAGCAAGTATGAATAAATGCATCTTGATATAAACAACTTAAATACAGTCAATTATGTTTTAGCGGCAACTGGTATCTACCGCTTGACCATAAAGACCATGAATTTGAATGTCTCTTCAGTAGATTTTCTCATTGAAACATGTATTATAGGAACCTGTTTATAAAGACAACCAGCTTGTAGAGACTGCTTGTCTCCCTTGAGTGGTCATTATTTACCAGTTTCATTCTTCAAGAGTATTTTAGTTATTTCATTCATTTATTTATTTTCAGTTTTATTTTATCAGGGTGGACTCATCAGTAAACAAACTGCTGCCCTTCAGGGCCCTGAGATAAAAATCAATATGTACAATATTTACAAAGAATGAATACATAAATCAAAATGGCATACACTAAAACAACAGACATATACGAAACATTAGAAATACAATCCAATAAAAGATCAAAAATGAATTTCAAGAAAAGGTAACTTCGATGTCAAGACAAAGGAAAAAGAAAAGGCAATTGGAAAAATGCTGAATACGACCACCTTCTCATAAAGACAGCTTACCTTCCCCCTCAGGTGTCCCTTATATGCAGGTTTCACTTTATAATATGTATTTCTTTATAACTATACAGATTGGACTGTTTTAATCAGGAAACTCCTACCATCCTCCTATCCTTTTTTTTTAAGGTGTGTTTTCAGACTACAATCCAGTGGAATAGCTGTTCTATCCCTTTTTCTTTATAGTTGCGTTATCTTGTTTTTTGATATATTAAGCTTGAATCGTACATCACTTGTATGACACCCAGTCATTAAAACTAGTAAGTGATTTCCACCCATGTTAAGATACAGATGTCTTTGATTTTCAAATGAATAAAATGCCACTTGAATTGAATTGAATTCTGCAGTTGAAGAAGGAAGCAGCCAGTGCCCTTGCCCATCTCATGGTAGGTGAGGCAGAGTTTCCTTACACCAAGCTGGCCTTAGAGGCACTACCAAACGGTCTTAAGGTAATTACTTGAACATTATAATGATATTGAAATTACTAATGATGATAATAATGATGGTGATGATGATGATGATGATGACGATGATTGATGATGATGATGATGATGATGATTGATGATGATGATGATGATGATGATGATGATGATGATAGTGATGATGATGTTGATGATTGGTGATGATGATTGATAATAATGATGATGATGATAATATGATGATGATGATGATGATAATGAGGATGATGATGTTGATGATTGGTGATGATGATTGATAATTATGATGATGATGATAATATGATGATGATGATGATGGTAATGATGGTGATGATGATGATGATGATAATGATGATGATTATGATTGATGATGATGATGATGATGATGATGATAATGATAATAATGATGATGATGATGGTGATGATGATGATTTGCTGCTGTTGCTGATTATGATGATAATAATAATAAGCTCTTGTATAATGCATATCACATTTTGACATCTCTATGTGCTTCCAAAGACATATTTTTTTTTACCAATAATCAATTATCTAAAGCATGTTCTCTCAAGTTGTCCAGAGCCAAACAAATTAAATATGGAAGTTCTTGCTGAGCACATGATGTCTAAAATATATGATTTCTGTTAAGCAAGCCTTAAATTTCATTGTAATATTCATTCAAAATAAACTTTTAGGAGCTGAGTAATTTGTTCTTGTTTCGTTTCCCCGTCATGACTGGGCCATAGACTAGATATAAATAGCCTGATGCTATAGTAATATCTTTCTTCATGATTGTCTTATTTCATGCAGACTTTCACCTTTTTTTCATTTCAAATTTCTCTTTTCATCTATAAAACCGACTTTTGAATTGTGTTTGATTCTGCATTAAGAAATTCCATGTGGATTCAAATGATGAAATACAGGAAATGTAAAACAAAGCATCTCGATTTCTTGACAGATCTCAGCGCCCAGCAGAGAACAACTCTTCACTTTCCAGTTCCATCTTGCCGATGCCCTTTCCACCGCTCTCCAGGGGACATCAGCCCCCGCTGCCTTGGACCCCTGGCTTGAAGAGAGCACCACGCCCTTAGGGAGTGCTACTCCTAACAACGGGGACCTCAAAACACTCCTAGACACCCTCCTCACGGATCGGCAGAAAACAAACAACTCAGACGAAAAGGAGGTAAGTTTATAGATTAAGAAAAATTATGAGATGTATGTGACTCTTCTTAAGCATCAAATAATTATTCAATGAATAGACTCGATTTCCAGACTTTGATTGTCGTAAATCATGTTTATTTGAGGTAACTTATGGATAGCTAGATACTTACTTATGATTTTGATGCTGTATTTTGATCTCTAATTGATGTCTTACTGGTCAAGAAAACAGTGGATTAAGTAAATCAAACTTGTACTATTGTACTACTGTGTTATAAAGGTTAGTGTCACATTTGGCTACCCAGTGAAAGCTTAATTTGAATCAATGATATGAATTCATATTTTCCTTTACTCTGGAAAAATCCATGATTATGCAAGATGTATTCTAAAAATAATGAGACCCCACCTATTCTTTTTATTGGAAAATGATTATTCAGGGCCGTATTCTGAAGTCGGGTTTAACTTAAACTCAGGTTTAAAGTTGTGGTTTAAGTTACGTAAATCACTAATGGTAGAGATATCATATTTCAACTCATTTGGCATTCAAATCATTCATAATTGTCTAGGAAGTATAAATAGATGATTGTCTTCACTATCGATGAATCAGGAAAGAGCACAGTAAACATAAGAAACATAAAACGTAATGAAAATTTTGACACTTTTGGCTTCCCATAATTTTAGCACAGAGTTAGACCATGGTCTAAGTTAACCCCAACTTCAGAATATGGGCCTCAGTGTTTTGTATCACTTTAATTCATTGGCATATAAGTGGGCCAATTCTACCCATGATAGAATAGGTATATTGTTATAGAGTGTCTGTGAACAATACTTTATCAAGATTGATTTTGCTATAATTGTAAATTAAATTGAGCTATATGAATTTCTTTTTTAAATTCAATCTGTTCAAATACAGAAACACATGTAATGAAACAGGCACAACTGCAGAGATTTATATGTTCTTTATCTTTGATTTTAAAAATGTCTATTATGTCAATTACATTTTGCTTGAAAGTGAATAAATTGCAAATTGGCATGATATAGTCAGAATAATCATGTTTGCAGTGATGCATAGCTCTCAAAACATCAGCCTATCATTCAAATGGTGATATCTATTCTTTCAAGTGCTAAATAATTTTCATGGTCACTGATTTAGTTTTATCCTTATTAAAGGATTCCTTCTCTTTTTATCAAGTTTAGTTACTGTGTTTGTGTAGTGGAGAGTGATAAGTATAACAAATCAATATGATTCCCTTTGTTTGTATTTTATCCAGGCTATAACTGTTATGTTAACAGTTTTATTTGAGACTTTCAGGCATCATCAAAGTGTGAAGGTGAGAAAAACTTGAGGGAATATTTTATTAATAATACACGTCATAGAGGGCACTGGTATGAACTATACGCACTAGGCATCTTTGGAACAGTTCCAAAAAAATTTGGACTGTTTCAAAGGTAACAGGTGTGGACATGAGAAAACGTTCTCTTTTCCACATTTACGAAAATTTTACCCTGCTTTTTGGTATGCTTTTGCTTACGAGGCTGAATTAAGCTTTAACTGCCTTTTTTGTAGCTAACAGGGCTGGGTAATTTTTGTAATGCCCTAGCAAACTATTGTGTATTATTTGTTTTATAAGATAGTGATGTGGATCCTTGTTATTTGATAAACCATCCTCATCTCAAAACTTTGATTGGTCAGTATACTTTACTATTGACCAAATCATCACTGGTCATTTATAAATCTGTGCATTAGGACAAAGTCATATGCGAGCACCCTACCAGTCATACAGTACATCGTTAGAATCCATTTCGTCATCTAATGAATATAATTTCATTTCAATTATTCTCTTTTTTTTTTTGGGGGGGGGTAGGCTTATAAAACTTTTTGTTTTGAGAATGTACTTTTACTTTTATATAAAACAATTATCAGGGCACTAAAGGTACTCTGATCCTGGGCTGATGCCACCGGGGGGGGGGGGGGGGGGGGGGGAGGTGGAGTGACCTTGAATTTTGAAGTAATGATGAATAAAAAGGGGAGAAAAGAAGAGAGGAATGAGAGTATTGAAAAGGGTGTGCTCAGTTGTGTAATCATTTATTACTCCTATATATCAATTTTATAGAAAACAAGTGAATCACTTCCAGGTCACTAGTGCCACCCCCTTCACATTCCCTCTCCAAAATACTTTTTATGCTGCCCCTATTCTGATTCTAGCAATCTACATAAAAGATCAATCACTACAAAAGGTTATTAGTAAAACATTATCTTTAACAATAAGGAGTGCTCTCTGTCAACATTATAAATTCATTATAAATGATGTATTGTTATGTTGAGCTATAACACTTAGCCACTCTCCATTTAAATATTCATATCTGATTTCTTGTTAGTCATATTTATTTTGAAATCATTTACAGATATTGACTGATAAATCTATCTTTTCTTACAATCGTCCAACCCAGTGACAACATTCATATATAATATGTTATTAACAAAAGAGTGTAATAGTGTTACAGTGATACTATAATTTTCATGTGCTTTCATGTACCAAATTTTATGCATTCATTTTCTTTTAGATTTATTATGTATCACAATGGCAGCTTTATTAAGCAGAATTTCTTTCAAAAAACATTTTTTTTTTTTTTTTTTTTGTATTTGAAGGATAATGAATCTGAAATGATGGCCATCATTAAAGATGCTGTGATGGAATGGGATGGTAAGAAAACTTTTCTTTTTTTTCCATTTGATTCATTTAAAGATTAAGAAATGATGTTGCTTTAGTCAGAGATACTTTCAAAGATACATGTATGCTGGAGAGTTGCTTATGAAAAGTGAGGGGAGAAAATGTTATTTGATACATGAACTTCATTCGTTCTAAAGAATTATGTACATATTTATTACTAGGGATAAAGTTAAGGTTGGCTGTGTGGCTATAATGTGTTGAGAATATATATATGGGAGAAACTTTTATCTAGAGGCCTCAAGAATCAGAATTCCTGGCCTCAACTTGTAAATATAGATGAAATATTGGCATAGATTATGAACTATTAAGCACATTGCTAATAGGATACCAGGTTTCCCGGGTGGATTTTACTAGTTCTTAGCTCATATTTCTTTTCTTGTCTTGTCATTGATGTCTGTAATCAATAAGTTATTTGTTATATCAGATTTTGTAAGGAGGTATTGATGAGGGTAGATGTACATATAGACTGCTCAAAAATTGATTTTCGATAATACTGTCATTATTGTCATTATTCTTAATGACTATTATGGGATGTACAATGCATGGTACCATGTCTGTTACTTCACAATCAATTCCTGTTGTAACTTTAACTGTACCCATAATCCTAGATTAAGCACCACACAAAATTAAACTTCTGCTATAATTTCTCATTGATTCCCAAGTCATGCAATCTTAATCTTATAAGGAATCAAATCAAACAGTTCTCACTCTAGTGACTCTCAGAGGTTTTCATCATGAAATTAGTGCCCGGTTTTGTATTCACTTGGTAAACTTCTCAGGCAACATGCAAGTGGTGTCGGAGCAAGTGGATATTGGCATGGCCTAACTGTAAATAAGAAAACAATGGTATTATAATGGGCTAAATGGCAATTAGATCAAATGGTTTGTAGATTAACTAGTTTTAGACGAAGTGAAATAGATGATATGGGGATGAGACCAAATGGAAAGAAGCCCAATCGGCAATTCAAAACTCTACCATCTTGTTTGCCCTTACAGCCAATGGTGTCATCTCAGATCTTCCCTGTGATCTCCAAAAGCGTATCCTTCAAGTCTTGAAGCTGACAAGGACGTTGTCTGACGATGGATCCTTCCCGCCGCCATCTAGGATGGATTCCAGTGACGCTTCCACCTCATCGCCGGCATCCAGGATGGATTCAGATGAGCCATTGTATGCCGTCGTGCATAGGGTCACTCCCGATATCCACAGTAGCTCTGCCAACAGTTCCGAAGACACTGCCCATGATGTTACCCCGATGCTTGATGATGCGGCTAGCGAGGAGGAGGATGCGACTAACGAGGAGGATGAAGTTACTTCATTTTGAAGAGACAAAAATTGAAGTAATGAAACTTTGAACATGACTCTGATGAAGTGAGATTTGTCTCTGAGAAATACAGAGAGATTCATCTAATTTAGTACCACATGTGTTCTTAACAAGGCACAAGACTATTTTGCAAGCAGCGTCTGCAGAACCTACACCACCTTCTATAGAAATCTGCATGCTGATGACACTTGGTGCTATAAGTCTTTGATGATCATGTGAAGTCATGCCTGTGATATGAGTTATGTCATTATGTAATCTGTAGACCTTCATAATAGTAATAATAATAATGATAATAATGATAATAATCTATTCCAAGGCACATTGTTAGTATTATTACCCCGGCTTTAGCTCGAGCTGCCTTTCAGCGCTCGTGCATTCAAGGAATCAATCCTACCTGATTGCCATTTACCTCACTTGGGTCGAGTACAGCCGTGTTGACGAATTTCTTGCTGAAGGAAAACACACCATGGCTAGGATTTGAACCTACGACCCTCTGTTTGAAAGGCGAGAGTCAGAACCACTAGACCACAACGCGCCCATGCCTGGGTCGGGATCGCTCCTTCATCGTACATTCCATATTTTCCAGTGTTTCGGAGGAAACGGAGGTTTACCTTGTACATGCATGTACACCAACTGGCCCTCGACAGACTCGCTTGATGAAAGTAACTTGATAATTGACATTGACCCTGCTGTTGGAGATTCACAGAAGACTGAGCTCTGTGAATACAAGAGATGACAATTTAAGTTGAATTTCATTTTTAAATGATTGTGACAGTAGGGCCGTTAGATGTCATCATGTTATTCTAGGCTGCTGGCCCTGACTTTGGAATTGCACTCAAATCCAGGAAAGTGAGTCGAATGTTGACAGTGATTTTTAGCAGACTTAATTTACATTGTTTTAACTTCTATTTTATCTTAAATGACTATGATTATGGGAAAAAGAAATTAGATTTTGATTTAAATTTTTGATTGTATTGTAACCTCATCATTGCCTTGTAAACATACCTCTTGCAAGTTTAAGAGAATGACATAACATCTCTTATTCAAAGTTTGATATTAACATACTTGTTTGAATCAGTTTGGGTGTGGCAGCAGGTAGTTGTTGTCCCATAATTTGTTACTGTATATCTGAAATGCTGCATTTTGTGACAGGTGGTCGCTTCACACAGTTTTTCTTTAAAAGAGATTCTCACGCACTTCTTTATTGATTTTTGTTTTATGGGAAATAACGTTATGATATAGTTTGAAGGGATAAAAATCAATATCCACAGTTGCAGTGTTTACACTGTGATTTGGCTTGTGAGTTCAATCCTCTTGCTTGATTGAATGCTAGGAAGATTAAGTTAATCTCACGTAAACAAAAAAGATTGGTTTCACACGGTACGCAGTTAATGAAGGGATGATTTGATTATTCGCCCAATGACGTTAGCTTCAACATGACTCTCGTTATCCCCTCTTAATAAATAAGGCTGATTATTTACATGCCCCTAGCTGGTTGAAACCTGCGATACCGCGGGCGTATTGAAAGTGGTGGTGTTTGACACTGCAGACGGATTATTCTGATCATGTTTACATGACATAAAATTAATGTTTTGAGCATGTTTTTTTTTGTTAGACTCCTCCAGTCAAGTCGCGGTGTGAACGCAACGTTCTTTCCATAATGTATAGCATGCCTATTACATGTAATTTATATGTACATATATGAAGTGAATTTGACTTTTGTATTTATAAGAAACAAAGAAAATACCATGCACCTTTCTGCATGATGCTATATGAATAAAGATGCGATGTAAATTCATGTAAAGAAACAAACAGTACTGTATTCCACTAAACTTTGTAACAATGTACTTGTAAATATTTCAAAGATAATAATTATCTGTAAATATATATAAACAAAAAAAGTCTTGTAAATTGTTTATATTTCATTATAACTCAATCGTATTATCTTGCATTTATGATAGTGTAGTCAACATCTGTCAACTGTCACTTTATGAATATTTAGTGCTGCGTACAATCATTTGAAATAAGGAAATATTTTATGAATAATAAAATGAGCTCCTTCCACTGGAAGCAATCTCTTACGAATAGTACAATCTGATGACAATACATGACATAAAGTTTGTCCTTTTTATTACAAAATATGCAAGCGCTGTAGTTGATAAACATATGATATGAAAGTAGAAGTTCTAGAAGAGAAGAATGCTATGGAAATAGAAAGATGTTCACATTATTCAATATACTTGAAAACAAAAGATGCATTTTAACACTGATTTGGATCACTTGAAGAATATATGACCAATTTGAGTTTACTTTTGATCTGGATTTAGTCAATAGATGAAGTTAGATATTGCGATTCATTTTGCTCTCTCTATTGTGAGGTGGTGTTTCACTAAAGCTAATATCAATTTTAAGAAACTATACATGTAGATCAGTCATTCTCATGAAATCGACTTTATCTCACTTTGAAATGATATTAGCTTTCAGTGAAACATCCCATACATGATGACAGTCTTCATAGATTGATTATGACATTTGTTAGTAAACAATCAAAATTTGATAGAATTATACCTAAAACAGGGCATTATTGTATGTGTTATTGATAAATGAAGAAAATGACGATCTTTTTTGCTTAAGATATCATGAATGTTGTCTAGATAATAATGTAATTCTTTTAGCAATAATTTTAAATGATATTCTTAATTGAATTTTATAATTTCCCTTTTGCTATTTTTGCCATCACAAATTATATGTAGCCCCTTTTGATTTGCACAAACTAGCTATTTTTCCTATAATTTTTTTATTTTCATAAACTGTTGTCTCTATGCAGTGTTTACAATTAAACACTCTTCCACAGGCAATTTGATAGGCTTATGAATTATATAGATTTAATCCTGAAACTTGCACATATATCTTCATCTAAACGTTGAGGGGAAATTATTTGAAACAAATGGAAGACTTCATTGTTTATTATGAAATGTCATTTTCATGAAAAAAAGAAAATGCCCCTAAATAGGCTAGTTTGTTAAAATGGTGACAGGTTGGTTAATTGATCTTAAAAGAAACCTTAGGTTAATTATTCAAGGAATTAAAAATGCTTACTCTAATAAAGATTTATAACAAACATCTTATATATATTTGTCATGAGTTGTACTGAAATAGAAATGTACAGTGTATTCATGTATATTACTCTTCAGTGCCAAGATGCATTGTTTTTTTTTTAAAGTAAAATAGACCAAAAAATCTAGGTCTTCCATATTTGTTCCTTGAAGGCTGAATATATATGCTTTTCATGTTTATATTTATTCTGAAAGTTTTCTGCATGCATTTCTATGATAATCAATTTGTTTGTCCTTCATTTCTATTTTTCAAATTTTAGTGTTTGTATTTTTCAAGACAAATTGCCTTGAAAAACCAAATAAATGTATACAATTTTTTTTTAATCTGTGTTAATAAAAAACATCCCTCTTGTGGCTTTACATGTATAATAATGATGTTTCTGGTCCTAGATCCGTGATGCCATTCTGATCTAAGATTTTGGTTATTTATGCAATTTAATGTTATAACACACACTCAAAAGCATTGCCAATAAAATAATGAGTTTGACTGATTTTGTGAAACCTTTACCATGTGTATTGCAATGGGCATGAATTATAGAATCTAGGATTTTTTTCTGTTGCATTAACAATAACCAATATCGTATGCAGAAAAAATTTACCTTACATGTTTCATATGTTTTAATAGATCAACTCAATTTATTAAGCAGATGTTAATGGAATATTCTGTATGGAATTCAATATAAACCTGCTGAGTGAGCCAGGGAGCATGTCATGAAGTTTTTTTTTGTGATTTCTAACGACAGATGTAGAAAGCTGCATCAAATTCTTACATGTGATTGGCCAAGAGCAGATTAGTCAGTGAAAATCGGCCACTTTGTTTCATGAAACCCATCCCTAAAAATTGATTAATCTATCCAATAGTGGCAAAATATACTTTCAACTTACGCCTAAATTTTAAGATATCTGGCAATAAATACTGCATGTTGAAGTCTTTCATTGTAGTCTTTTGAATGTCATTTTGATTCAAGATTTTCCTTTTAATTTGATAATTTGATGAAATTGCTAGGAAAATATAAATTTATGTATTGTTAGCAAAATAGTGCATTTTTAAGAGCTGTCTTATTGAATCATGTAAAAAAGTTATTGCGTCTTCAAGTCTTTCATGATTGTCTTTCATTTGTAAGATTTATATTTTAGAATTGAAATTAGTTAACCTTGATTATTTTTCTCCTTGTTAGAAAAAGAATAAATCTTTAAAACAATTTGTACTAATTTGCAAATGGGACATCAATTACATTTTAGAATTTTTTACTTGAATATTGAGCTTTTTTTGCCATTTTGATATTTATAAAGTGATGAGGTATTAATGTTTGATATTCAATGCTGAAACTAAAATATGTATTTTATGTTTGATCTACAATTAGTTTTGCTAAGACATTGTGTAACATGAAGAATTATGTTAAATACACAGTAATAGCAATACTTCTGAAATCCAATATTCTGTGTAAATCCGTGGTTATGTTAATTCAATTGATCTTATATATTGTCCTTTGTATATGTCTGTGTCCGAATATTTTTGTGGTTATCTTTTACTTTGTATTCCATGTCTGCATTATTGTTCTTAGATGTTTTAAAATGAAAGTGCATGGAAATAAAATTATGTCATATTGAATGACAGGAATGTTTTATCTACAAGCATTATTCTCCATGAGCTATCCTTGTTCCATTTAATGAACCAGCATTTAAAGAAATACTTTATCATACACAAATATTTATCCAGTACGTTTTAAGGCAAAGCGTAAATCAATAATGAATTGCAGAATATTAACAATCAGCTTAATTAATCTTGATAATATCAAGGATTGATTAGAAAGGAAGATTTTGTTATCTTTGCGTAAATAATTTCGCTATGTACTTTTTAACCTTATAAATGTTCTTTCATGTAATAAATGCAATTTATCTAACATCACCTTGTCCATTGTACTCGAATTTGTGAATGGATATGGGGGTGACACATGTTTTTATTCTAAAGACTCTTCCCCATGACTTACTAACTTGTTACCTCTACTTATAGCTAGTTCCCACAAATTATTTACTTGTTCCCTTAACCTAATCGACCTCATACTCCCGTGATTCATAACTTTCCCCATGACTTACCAACGTGTTCATAAGTCATGCAAACAAGTTAAAAAGTTTGAGGGAACATGTCGAGAGAGCGATTTGTAAGTCGAAGGTATGATTTGGTCAGTCGAGAGAGTAAGTTAGATCGTCATGGGAACTAGTAAGTAAGTCAAGGGAATTTTTTAGTACGTCATGGGAATGTGTTGGTCTTAGAAACGTGTTATTAAGTCATGGAAACGTGTTAGTAAATCATGGGAATGAGTTAGTTAGTCATTGGAACGAGTTAGTAAGTTGTTGGAACGAGTTAGTAAGTCAGGAACGAGTTAGTAAGTCATGGGGACGAATAAGTGAGTCATGGGAACTGGGGACGAGTTATATGTCTTGGGAAAGTGTTAGTAAGTCATGCATGGGAACGAGTTATATGCAATCGAAACGAGTTAGTAAGTCATGGCAACGTATTAGTAAGTTATGGGAATGAGTATAAGTATGTCATGGGAATGTGTTAGTAAGTCATGGGAACAAGTAAGTCGTGGAACAAGTTAGTCATATAAACGAGTAAGTCATGGGAACGTGTCTGCAAGTCATGGGAACAAGTAAGTCGTGGAACAAGTTAGTCATATAAACGAGTAAGTCATGGGAACGTGTCAGTAAGTCATGGGAACGAGTAAGTAAGTCATGGGAAATAGTTTTAAGTTATTGGAACGATTACGTCTTGGGAACGTGTTTAGAAGAAAACATGTAATGTTACCTTAGGCAATCTGGATGTACTAGGTGATATGATATCTTAAAGCGTGCGTTTAGCCATGGGCATTATGGGCGGCAGGGATGTGACAGGGGAAACTTGCCTTCGTGATTAAAAAGAAATAAAGGAAGAAGGGTAGGGGGAAAAGAGGAAGAAAATGAAAGACGAAAAGAATCACCAAAAAGTGAAGAATGGGCTAATAAGCTGCTCTGATTAAGTCGGTTTCCTATAAGAATACCATGGCGCTGCCCCTTCGAACATTACATCTCTTCAAATGATGGAGTTAAAAAAAAGTTGAAAGGTAATCTAGATTTTAATTAACTACGTTTATCTATATATTGAAACGACAATATTGTTGAATGAGAGCAAGAGAGTACCATATAAGAAACAGAACGTGGTTGAAATATAATTATTTGGTTTCATATTTTCTAACTCATTTTTTGTTTGTCCTGATTACCATCACCCTTTCGCCTCATATGTTCTGACTGAATCTGATATATACATTGGTCTACAGTTTTCTAGAAATTGGTTTTAGCTCTTGGTGAAGCCGGCCGGGACCACTGAAGATGAGATTCTTTTCTTTTAATGTGTAACTTTAGGCCTATGGTAGCTATTCTGAATGTCAAACTACAGCTTTTATCACCTACGTGACACAAAATGTAATGTATTCAGTCATAAATCCTGTTTGCAGACATTGTTTTACTCATAGATCATAATCTATGCATTTTATGGCCGGTTGCCACTCTTGTGAAAATTTGTTTCCCCATAGGCTATGCATTGTACATAATACAGTATAAGGACGTATGGCTGCCATTCTGGGAATCAAAATACATTGTTTATGCGCCCAAACTAATGAAATATGGTCAAAACTTGAACATTGGTTCTCTCGTAATGATTTACACAACAAAATTTCAAACCAGAATAAACTATTCGGATTTTATGGAAGTAATAAATTAATGGTGCCATTAACTGTATTTTGGTAATCGTCCGAAAAAAAAATTGCAGCCAAATGCAAATAGGGCTAATTTTTACCAGCTTTTGACCATATTTTGTCGTAAGTAAAATCTTATTATGGTATGGAAAAGTATATATATATATATATATATATATATATATATATATATATATATATATATAAAGGTGAACAGTTTTTACTTAACTACATCAAGTCCCTCACATACAATTCAATTCAATTCAATTCAAAATTTATTGCAATCAATCAATCAAAAATACAGGTATATACAAATTATGTAAAAACATGAGATTGGGAGCCCCTAGAAGTTTTCATTAAAAAAAACTTGTGAGTGGGGCACCACTATGGTACAATCAAATACAAATTAATATAATACATACATAAAGAGTGAACAACAAATAACATTGAAATACAATTAAAAAAAAAAATGAAACAATGGGCTAACATAGGGGAAATGAACAAACAAACAAGCAAACTAGAAGTAATAATAATAAATCATAGTGACCTACAGTGTGCTATTGGCAGGATTTTTTATACTGAGCAGAAAATTCAACTTTCAAGAGTTTTTAAAACTTATTTAGGGTTTTACTTTGTTTAATATCATTATTTGAATCATTTCACAGCTTAATTCCTCTACAACGTAGAGAATTTTGGGTAATTTTAGTTTTTGGAAGATATTGGTGAAGATCTGCTGAATGACGCGTAAAGTATGAATGGAAAGTGGCATTTGTGTTGAAGAGATTATTAAAAATATTTGGCAAGAGATTTGAATGGTAATTGTACATAAATATATAAGTATACATAAGAGCCAAGTCACAAATTTTCAATATTTTACAATCAAGAAATAACTTGTTTGTGTGACTATTGAAATGTGCATTACAAACTGTTCTGATTAACCTTTTTTTAATAAGAAATAATCTATGTAAATGTGTTTTGAATCCATTCCCCCATAGCATACAGCAATAAGTGAGATGGGGTAAAACCAAAGTATTATAAAGTGAAATTAATACATGTCTGGGTAAAATAAACTTCAGTTTGCGGAGGACACTAGTACTTTTTGATAAACGAGGGCATAATTCATCACTAGGATAGAAATTCATTGATCTTGATACCTAAAAAATTTATATTTGATACCTGGGAAATAATCTTGCCATCCATAATAACTGGAGTAATGTCATTACCAATTTTTTTTAGTTTGTGTTTTAAATAGTACAAATTCAGTTTTTTCAAGGTTCAGTGACAGTTTATTGCATTGAAGCCAGACAACGACTTTACGAAGTTCAATATTTATGGTGTTAATGAGAGAAATAATATTTTTTGAGAAAGAGTAATACTGGTATCATCAGCAAAGAGTATGAAATTAAGAATTGAGGAACAATTTACAAGGTCATTGATATACAAAAGGAAAAGCAAGGGGCCGAGGACGGACCCTTGCGGAACGCCGTGTGATACATGACTGAAAGTTGACTTGACACCGTTGACCACAACATACTGCATGCGATTTGATAAATAATTATCAAACCAATCAAGAGCGAGACCTCTTATCCCATAATGTTTCATTTTTTAAAGAAGTATGTCATGGTCAACGGTGTCAAATGCTTTCGAGAGATCCAAAAATATACCAATGGTGAGATTACCCTTATCTATTTCTTGCATTATACGATCATACATGTGAAATATTGGCACGTACGTTGAATATCTTTTACGGAAACCGAATTGTTGTGAGATTAATATATTGTTATGATTCAAAAAGCTGTACAAACGTTCAAAAACAATTTTTTCTAGTATCTTTGAGAAGATGGGTAAGTATCTTTGAGAAGATGGGTAATACCATTCTCTTTAGAATCTATTAATTGCATGATTCAGGATTTTTTTCTCTACAAATGATATGACAATGCCATGGAATATTGTGTCATGTTTAAATCTGTGATTATTCAAATTATGTACTGTTGAAAAATATGTATTATTCAATAAAGGAACCATGACTTGTGAAAGGGGGTAAAATGTTGTGGTTCAGTCAAGTTGTTCATTATTGACAAATCTGTAAAAATTGAAATATTGTATAATTCAAACAATAAAAAACAAAAGAAATAGTGAGAGTGCCATCATCACTGAGTTGTGCATATCGCTGTTTTTTTTTAAATAAGCGATATTCCAAAATCTCATCACTTTCTTATTTTACATGCGATTTTGATGAAATTTTCAGCATTATGCTTGTTTAATTAAAATCAATATTTTTATGGGGTGGACCTGACCTATTTATTGATATGCATTATTAGATAATTATTTTTTTTATTGCGGTGTCCATATACTATCTACCAACACAATGCCCTTGGGCCCTGTTACAATTAACCAGATGTTTTAATTAGTATACTGGCCCCCATCCTCTTTTACACCTTTTATTTGTTCATAATTATCTTCAATAGAATCGCGCGATCAAAGTGCGTCAATCACACTTTGGCGTGTCAAAAACCATTTCAATCAAGACCAATTTTGATATCTTTTACCGGAATAATTCACCGAGCAATCTATTCTAATATTTTAGTCACACCAACGGAGCGATCGTGACCGATCTAAGTTATTACGTTGTTTTGAATGGGATATTAAGTCGGACGGTTGGTGTAGCTGTCCCATTGGAGCCAATTTAAGGGGAAGGGTGTTTGGCATGCGCATGCGTGGACCCATCAGAGAAGGGATTCTGAATTGTTGATTTTGTTGATAGATTTCACAACTTTTGTCGTCGTCATTAGAGTCTTTGGGCTCTGGAGTTATTGATGCTAGATGTCATTTCGGATCTTATCTCACGTCGTATCGAGTAAAGCGTAGCAACAAACGGAATTCTCTGGAAATTTATTCTTCAAACGGTAAGATATTATTAACTTGAACTATAGTCTATGCTTAATTGTTTATATTGTGTAAGTGTGCAAGTATTATATCTGTCTAATTGGTTGGTAATATGAGTGTATTTCATATCCAATGCCTTTGTTTGTTCTTAAGATTTTTAAATCGAAATTGGACTATTTAGAATGCCGAGAATTTTTTGAAATTGTGATAATATTTTCACTCGAATAAAAGGATTCAAAATTTCAGTGTTCATAGTCAGTCCTTTTATTGGATAATATTCTTATAGATGCACATACTAGATTAAGCAAATTCTGAAAGGGTGTCGGTCTACTAATTTTAAATAAGCTGGAAACTTCATATAGAAATCTTACACACACAACATACACAGGTTCGAGATTCGAAATTTCTTGGAGTTATTATTTACTGCCATCTCTTGGAAAACATCATGTAATTAAAACATGTAGATTAGTCGTGTTCTCTGTTGACTCAAATATCTTTTCCCTAAACATAATGTAATACAATACAGTAATTGCACGTTGGTATCACTCTACTTTGATTATGGTTTACCTGCAGGGGAAATTGTGTTAACTTCTCTCTTGTTGATATTTCTAAATATTCAAAAGCAAGCTACATCTGCATCATTGATAACGTACATTTTTACGAACATTCCGTAACCATGAGTTAATAATCAATTAACGGTTATAAAAATCAACGAAGCTCTGTTTCTTTTTATTGTTTTTTTTTACCTGTTGGTGTTTTATTAAATGTTTTTATTTTAAAGATTTCAAGATTTGATTAATTTCCATTTTTATTAGCTCATCCGGCCCGAAGGGCCAGATGAGTTTATGCCGTGGCGTGGCGTCCGTCGTCTGACGTCCGTCCACAATTTCAAAATGCTTCTTCTTCGTCATTTCAAGTCCGATTTCAATTCTGTTTGCACTAGGTGGGGGATTCAAAACTTCTACACAGAATTTTGAAACTCATTAAATATGCTAATTCATGAGCATTTTTCAAAATTCACAAAAAATGCTTTTATTTCTTTATTTGTTGACCAATTTTTATTTATTTTTTGCTCCCATCAGGTAGAGCTTTTTGAGGTTTATCAAACTTTTACACAGAATTTTGACATTTTGACTAGAAAAATTTTTATGATAATTTATGCGTATTTTTCAAAATTCACATAAAATGCTTCTTCTTCTTTACTTGTTAACCGATTTTGATTTTTTTTCTTCCATCTGGTAGAACTTTATGTGGTTCACCAAACATGCACACAGAATTTTGAAATTTTGACAAAAAATTATTTATGCTAATTTATGCAAAATTTATTCATAATAACAAAAATGCTTCTTCTTTATTTGTTGACCATTTTTTACTTTTTTCATCCATCTGGTAGAGCTACATGAGGGTCACCAAACATGCACACAGAATTTTGATATTTTGACGAGAAAATTATTTATCCTAATTTATGCGATATTTATTCATAAATCACAAAAATGCATTTTCTCCTTTATTTGTTGATCAATTTCAATTTTGTTTGCTTTGCATGATAGCTCTAGGTGAGGATACAAAACTTCTACAAAGAATTAAGAAAGTTTGACTATAGAAACTTATGTATGTTAATTGATACGAAATCTATTCATAGAATACAAAAATTGCTTTTTCTCTGTCATTTCTTCATCAATTTCAATTCTGTTTCCTCAATTTATGTTACCAATATGATTCAGTACAGTTTCAACTGGGCTAAAATTAAAAATTGTGTTAAATTTCGTTGCAAGATGCCGGATGAGCACCACATCATTGATGTGCAGCTAGTTTAAGCTATTCTACATTATTATAAAGAGATCGAATCGCCCCTGTGTAAAAGTGTACACCAAAGCACCTTTATTTTAATTGGTCGTATTGCACGATATTTTCTTAATCTTGTTTCTTATGTGTATCTATGTACCACTTGTCAAAAACAATTTGCCCGATATATTAACTATCAAACTTGGGATTGTCACAGATTTCACCTTCTAGGTGCCTGTACTCTTGCCTCTAGAAAGTTTTTTCTTTAGGGCTTACACCTGTCAAAACTTTGGATGACTTACCACGGGAGATCAGTGAAATCTCATTATTTCGTGTTAGCTTCTACATGACTTGTAAAGAAATCCATCTACTATGAAAACTATTATAACCATGGAAGCTAAAGGTTACGAAAACATTTTTAAAATGTCAAATGGTAATAGTTAAGAAAAAACATTTTTATTCTTTATTTTTGGGGGGCCTTCTTAGAAATGTTAACCAAATTTGAAACAAAGTCAATAGTAAACGATTTTATAAAAAGAATAAGACTTAATTGTACACACATTTACATGATGATTAAATTTTAGATTAGTGCTTAGACCTTCCAAGAAATCTTGTTGATGAAAGTATCAATCAAGACCTGTGACTGCAGACTACGCTTACCCGTTATGTAAAACGTTTTAATATACTTTTTTATAACTTGGAAATCAAAAGGGGGGGGGGGTATTGCCCCTGTCTGTTAATATGGGTATGCACCTGTGTGTAAATTTGCTGGCGAAATGGGGGTGTGTCAATATAGATAGAGACACAATAGATAGGGTGTCTCTATAACAACAGCTGGTAGACCCACAAAACTAACTATCCATTGTTTTAATAACACCTCATTTATTGATCATGACTCTACGTACAGTATTTGAAAGTTACACAAGGTGAAATGAGGATTTTAAGAGGAAGGTGGTGGTGGGGGGAGGGGGCTTTAGATGAATTCGACGACGGAGCAGACCTGTAGGTTATGGCCGCGAGAACTGGGGGAGGGGGGGGAAGGGGGGGGGGCTTCCAAAGAAGAACAATATCACTTTCATCGGATTATGCAAGGCATGCTTCGTAATAATAACAATGATGATGATGATAGTAATAATAATAATAATAATAATAATAATAACAATAGTAATAATCATAATAATAATAATATTAATAATAATAATAATAATAATAAACCTGACTTGACTTGATGCTTGATACATTCTATTATTACCCTTCTCTATTCTCTTACATCGAGCGCCTGACAAGAAGGAAGCAGATTCCATTTTATAAAAAGTCTTTTGTATGACGCGGGGCAGGGATTGAACCACGACCTCCCATTCATATTAAGGCGGACACTACCACTGGCCTACCACGCCAAGTTAGAAATTACCATAAAACCAGCGTCCAACCAAAATCCTAATATTCAATCACATATCTATGCATGGAAGAAGCAGAGCATAAAGGGAGGGGATCGTATTTTTTCATGATGATGGCGAGGTTATTCTACCAATCTCTTTTGAATTATTTTTCAACCCCAGATCTGAAGAATGTGCATGACCACATAGGTACATTACAACATGATGAAATGGAAGGATTAAATTCCTATCAAATGTGATTCTCCAGTCTTCTATAACTGCGATGATCAAAATGAAATCAAAGAGAAAGTAGCCCAAAACACATTTTTCGATTGATATCGCACGAAAACGTTGTAAACAAACGATGTATAATCTGAACAAAGAAATCACGAAGAATAAACGAGAATGAAAGAACTCATTACACTGTATCTTTAATTCTGATTCTTAACTACTATAGGAGTCAGGGGTTAATCCCACTTGGACATTGATAAAATGAATCGAGGTGTCTGCCTCTTGTGGTAAGTAGTTTTTTACTAATTATTTTGCTGTTAAAGTTGAAAGTTATAGAACTAGGTCCGAAATTTCTAAACTCCGGTTTAACTCAAACTATGGTCTAAAGTTGTAGTTTATATATGCATCGCCAAAAGTGACACCGATCTTGATAATGATCAGTAATCGTCACATTTTGGATTCAAACCATTAGCAATAGCCTTCTAAATTCCAGTGATTTAAATATAATAAATACAGATCGGCTGTGAATAGTGACCATCCGAATATTAGAGTAAAATTTCATCCATATTGGGATTTAAAAATAAAGCTGAAAATTTTTAATCTAAGTCATTTGAGATTTAAAAGTTAATCCTAAAGATTAAAAATAAATCCAAAATTTGGCTGGACACTATTCTCAGCCGACCTAGATTTATTTTAAATAATTGGAATTTAGAGTGGAATTTAGAAATGATAAATACTACAATTTGTTTCACCGTCAAATAATGAGCATAGGGACCTTGGTTAACACAAGAAGCAATACAGTGTAAACAAATTATGTACCCTTTTAGCTTTCCATAATTTTAGTCCAGACTTTAATAGACCATTGCTTAAGTTAATCAGGGATTCGGAATACGGACTTGTTAAAATTGTTGGTATGACTTGGCCCATGCTCGAACCCACCAACCTCCCGTTTATGAGGCAGGTGCTCTACAAACGGGCCACTATGTGCTGACACGATGATTTACTTGATCTTTGTGGCAGACGGATAAAAAGAAGAACACTTGCCTTACTGCTGATTCTACTTAATCTGGTCGTTCCTTTCGACATATTTTAATGAACTGTAAAGCACTAGAAATAAAAGTAAATAAAATCATAATTAAACAAAATTATTTCTAAACGCACATTAATCAGGAGTTTACTTCTGCATCTACCTCAAGGGTGATTCTTTTTAAAACCTGTTAACAACTATGGATAAATGATGTATTTTTTCAAGCAGTAGTTGCAATTTGTGATATAATTTGCGTCTATTTCTTCTAACTTTTTTTTCAACCGTTCGCCATTTTACCTGGAATTTTAAAGTAAAACGTCTTTATTTTACTAATAATATTACCCATACCATCTCTGTACCTATTGCACTTTCCCAATTTTTCTTAAATTTTTGTATAACTCTCTCTTTAAATTTAACTTTTAAACCTATTTTAGGGTGGTGAGCTCCCTTCTGCATATTTCTGCTGTCCTTTCACAATCAGATGTTGATGTAGCGATCGCTGATGCAACTGTTGATGGAACGGTTGGTGGAACGGCTGAAGGTAATACCGACGGAAGTGATTCTGATAAGCTTGTATTCGCACCTCTAAGAACATGGATTTGGGAACCATGATCTAAGGTGTAGCGTGTTTAATAGTTTGGCATTGGCCTTCCCTCACACAATGCCAATTGATTGATCTAAGTAAAAAAATAATTTCGTATGATCAAACATCAGTTCACAAGCTCCATATACAGAGTGAGTAAGAAAAATGTTTTTAGTTTGTCTTGTCTGAAGTATGAACATTTAATCGTTGATGTATTGATATGTCCTTATAGAGTGATTCCTCCCGATGCATGACTAAATACGAGACATTCGCCAGAAAGTGGTCAAATCCCAGTTGCGCCAAGATGCCGGGTGAAGAATGAACAAACTGTGAAAATATAATCGCATGCACGCAGAAAGACACATACATGTAACCCCACACACACGCACACGAGTACACCCTCACTTACACATTACCTCTCTAGCCCACAAACATAATACCACACGCTCCCACACACACACGCTTCCTAAACACTTCAAAGCAGTGTTTAATTTTCCCATATACCCATTATCTCATTTTTATGTCTCAGACGAAATTTTCCTTGATCAACAGTAAAGAACTGTCCTATTGGTGTACCTACCTTTAAAATGGCTTGCCTGATTTGGTAGCAGTGCGAACATAGACGTGCGTGCCATAGGTGCGAGAACACGATTACTTTTCACATTTTATTTCATTCTTTACTCAGTATCTTGGCATTACTGGGATTTGACCACCTTCTGGAGATTGACTCGTAGTCAGTCATGCATGGAAAGATCCACATTAAAACGGTACCAACATATGCGGGGAGAATTACTCTATCATGTTTATAAATAAATCAATGATTATGTGTTCATACTTTAGACAAGACAACTTCAAACTGATGAGACATTTTTTTCGGTCATGTATAGACATGTACATGCATATAGGCAATTCTGCTCAAAACGCTCTACGATAGTGAACCCCTCCACAAAATATTTGTGCTTAGTGTTGAATGAACACAACAACACTACAATGTTTGGCGAGCCCAGAGATTCCCAAGCTTTCTTGAATGTAATATTTTATCACCCAACTTTACAATAAAATATCTAAAACATGGGCAGAACTTAAACACGTTCAATATGTTCATTTTCTGGTGGGGTCCACTAACTTTTGAGCACCACCGTATAAAGAAATAGAAAGTGCGAGTTGAAATATTTGGAGAAAAAAAACCCTTTAAGAACTGGACCCTTGGGGCCTATGTACTTTATGTAAGCATGAATAGAAGGCTTATACAATTGCTGCAAGCGAATTAGGAATAAATGTTTGGTGGTGTTTAAAAAAAGGTTAATAATGTTATACATGTACATTTTCTGGCATCATGAATAAAAAAAATACGTTGTTACAATGATCTGAGCACTTCTGAAAGCTAAGTCATTCGCATAAGTCACTTCATTTTAAGTTGTTTGCAAAAGTATTACTTTAAAGACAGCTTCATAAATACCTAAACAGTTTCATCAGGTATTTATAGACTATCACAGTATTTCACATAAATAAGTGGAATTTGGTAATTACTAGAAGAATTGTTTCGCCTATAGTATCTGAACTCTGATTTAAATCAAGCCATAGCTCAAGTCATTGCTAAAATTATTGAGCAACGTAAAAACCTTGTTCATATCGTTTCTTTTCTCTTGTTAAGTAAGCTCTCCTCTTATGCTTTTATTCGTTCTCATATTATCATTATCATTATTATCATCATGTAATAGTAATAATGATAATAATAACAATAATAATAATGATGATAACAATATTAATTATTATTATTATTGTAATATTTTTTTTCAAATTTCATGCATTTCTTTACAGGCGACTCACTATCACCAGACGAGATATTAGCTAATAACAATCTGGCCGACGAGACTGATTTAAAATTGGGAGCCTTGGAAATTTTTGCGGAAAAGGTGCTTTCCCTTACGAATGAGTAAGCTTAGAAAACATTCTATATCTGCAAACTACAATTTTTTCCTTTGAAAAAAATAAAAATATGGTAGTGTATATGTTTGCTACTTGAATATCCGACTTACCTGTTTGATATTATTAGTTCCTATGTACCCTTCAAAAATTTCCGTTCTTTAAAATTATTTATACTCAAAGCTTTCTTAAAGTTTTTCAGTCTGGATCTGGATGTGTGTGACAGTTTTATATCTCCACCCGTGCATGAATGCGAGATGCAGGCTAAAATATACACACATACGTCCAGATCTAGATTTGGTTTACATTCGTATATACGTAAGTTCCACCTTTTCTTTGATATTTTTAGTTGCATTATGTTATATTTTGATTTAAATTATTGATAAATCATTTTACTGTCTTTCCTGTGTATTCATATTTCGTTAATTCATAATTGTAAAAGCATATATAATTATATACACTTGTTATCATGAGCTCATTAAATACTTAGATATCAATCTATTATTGTTGCTATTATTATCATCAACATTTGTAGTTGTTTTTTGTAATAGGGCCACATGTGAGATAAAATTACTACTCAAATTCATTATAATCATTAACATTCTGTATTGAAAAACTATTACTACCACTGAGATTTGAATGTAGAAACCTTTCCAAAGATATAGCTAGGAAAATATTTTGCACATTTTAGATTACCAGGGGGGGGGGGGTTAGTTTATCTCATTCTCATCACATGTATTGGCGGTGGTGGAAGCTACAGCAGCAGCAGCAGCAGCAGCAGCAGCAGCAGAAGCAGCAGCAGTAGTATAGAAGTAGAAGTAATAGCTGTAGTAGTAGCACTAGTAGTAGTAGTAGTAGTAGCAGTAGTAGTAGTAATAATAATAGTAGTAATAGTAGCAGTGGTAGTAAAAGAAGAAGAAATAGTAAATAGAAGTATTATAGTTTCGGTAGTAGTACAGTAGTAGTAATAGTAGTAGCAGTGGTAGTGGTAGTAGAAGAAGAAGAAGAAGAAGTAGTAGTAGTAGTAATAGTAGTAGTAATAGAAGTAGAAGTAGTAGAAGAAGTAATAGTATAGTAAGTAGTAGTAGTAGTAGTAGTAGTAGGATTAGTGGAAGAAGAAGATGAAGAAATAGTAATAATAGAAGTAGTAGTATTAGTAGTAGTAGTAGCAGCAGTAATAATAGTAGCAGTGGTCTAGTAGTAGTAGCAGTAGTAGGCCTAGTAGTAGTAGTAGTAGTAGTAGCAGTAGTAGTAGTAACAGTAGCAGTACCGTCACCAGGGGCCTGTTGCATAAAACTTTTTACCTGAGAAAACTCTGGTAAAAACTGGAAACTAAGGTTAGTCTGATTTCTGCCATTGACTTTAACACAGGGCAAAAACTCCGGTAAAAACAACCCGAGTTTTCTCAGGTAAAAAGTTGTATGCAACGGGCCCCAGGTTTTTCAAGGGGGGCGATTTGGAAGAAAAAACTTACAAATTCCAATGTCAGGCGGTGTGTCGCAGATCTACAGTAGATATGAATATAGCAACACACTATGAACATGTCGCTCTTCTGAAAATCCCCCACCCCACCCCCGACGACGGCCTTTTTGGGGGGAGGGGTGCGTTTTAGCCCTCGCCCCCCCCCCGCGACGCCCCTGAGTAGTATGGTCTTTGTCGAAACTTGGTGAATCTTGGTGAATCCAAACAGCAGTTTCGTCATGGAATCTGGTTATCTGGACAAACAACGAATTTTCATTTTTCATCAGCTCGAAATATAGGAGGAAATTGCTGGTCCGGTTGACCTGTTTTCGACAAAGACCTCTCAGCTGTTCATTGTCATAAGACGGGCATTTTCAATTCATTCACCGTGTTCTTGAATCCGGCGTGCATCGTCTGAGTGCAATCGATGCGACAAATAAAGGGATCGATCGATGCGCTTGGCCATGTTTGTTCGCTAGTGTGAAGTCTCGTAGTGTTCCTTCTATAGCTCTTACTTTCATGTCTTAATGGACTCAATGAATGACCAAATATTAAAATCATGATGACGACTTATGCTCCATTAATCCGACAAAGATTTTTTTTAACGTGCTGTATCAATAATCTTCGTACTCTGTTTTTGTTATGTGTAGCCTTCCGCCGGAGTACTGCAAAGATCTCACTAGTACCGGATTCATATTTTCGGGTGACTGTTCCAGTGAGGCAGACACTAAATATCGCAGATTGGACGGAACTTGTAATAACTTGGAATTTCCAAGCTGGGGGAAAGCTCACTGGCCTCTTCTTAGAATAGCACCAGCAGCCTATGCAGATGGTGAGCACTTGGGAGCATTTCAAGATACAAATAGTCATTAATTTCCACTGACTATTGTTATAAGCTACTGTAAATCCTTCAATTTGATTGGCTGAGAGCAAAATAATTAATGAAATTCACCGACATAACTTTTCATGAAACGTTCCCAAGATTATTTCATGGATTGGAGCGCTCGGCTATCAAAAGAGCTCGGCTATCAAAAGAGTCTTTCTGGTGTTATTAATTAAGGTTATTATTATTTTTTTTATTATTATTGTTATTATTATCTTTATTATTATTATTATTGATGTTGTTCTTGTTTTTGTTGTTGTTAGAATATTCCCAATGATCTATTTATTTTCGACAGAAATCACTTTTCAGTTTTCCCATGCAACTGGTGGCATTACAGGTCGCCACAAAAGGCACTTCCTTAGAATTGGAAGCTGCTTGAATTAAATTTCCGTTCGTTGTCACCTCGTTCTTGAAAACATCTTGATTACATTCAATCTCCCCAATCAAACTATATATTGAAGCTGAAATTCTGACATGGACTATGATTCTCAAAAAATTGAAAAAATATTGGTAAAGGTTTGATGAAAATCCGTCAAAGAAAAAGTGAGTTAAGAACAAATGAACTTTTAATTCATGACGTCACTGATGAGCAGCTCCCGTATATGTCATGTGATATAAGCTTAAAATATGTCACGTAAAAAAAATGAAACGGTATGATTTGTGGGGCGGATATATCATCAGACGCATCAATCAATACCCCTGGCTGCTACAGAGGGCAAGCGGAACGGTTTTGAAAGTAGGGGGAGGGGGCTGACGATGCAAAAATCACAATCAGATGGTAATTTTTACTTTTTTGTACTCGGTTTTAGAAAAAAAGTGGGGAGGGTGCTAAAGCCCACTTATCCCCCCAGTTTCCGCGACCCCTGTGCTATAAGCACATGAATACGCATTCGTCATATTCTATCAACAAAATTGAATTTAATGGAATCTTCATGACATCACATGTGGAGGAGCTGATCATGACGTCACAAATGAAAAAAAACCCTGGAAACTTCAAAGTTCTCCTATTTTTCAATGGATTTTCATCAAACCGTTACCAAAATTTGCTCTCTACTTTTACTGATTTATAAAAAAAAAAAAAAAACCTCATCGACAGTGGAAATTCCCCTCCAAGTTGGCTTCCATCGTTTGTTTATCTCAAGATAATTCTGAATCATCGTTATGATTTTGATTTTAGGTATATCCGAGAAGAGAGCACACAGTAACCCTAAGCTGTCATTGCCGAATCCTCGTGATGTGTCAGTGATGATAGGTACCACCGCTGACATCGAAGGAAATGATCCCTACGGTTCCATGGCATTGGCTATTCTGGGCCAGCTCATTGACCACGACGTCGCCCATGCTCCACAATTCGGATGTAAGTATAAATACTAATTTATGTGCTGATTTAGTGCCGTATTGGTGTAATCTTTCCTTTGATAACTATTTAGGATCAGTATTCTAGAGAATTAGTCACCATATTAAATGCAAGGGCTTTGTCTTGTGGTGTCATTTTGATTGGATGGGGATGTAAGACCTGAATTTTGAACCACTGCCATTTTTACCTTTGCCATTTTTGCCTCTACCTTTTTTTTTATTTTTTTTTTTACTTCTGCCAGTTTTACACTCTAAATGCAAAGATAATCTGGTCCTACTCACATTCCTCTAAGAATGAGATGAGGGACCATTCTTTTTGGAGTGGGATTTACATCTTTTGAGAGTGCATTATAGCTCCTTCTGGAGTGAAAAGTGTCTACTTCTAGACATTTTCACTCCAAAAAAGAGATAATCCACTCTCAAAAGACGCAAGTCCCACTCCAAAACGACTGGTCCTTCGTCACACTCTAAGAGGAATGTGATTAAGGACCATATTAAGCTCTTTTGCATTTGGGGGTGCAGTGTACTTCTGCTATTTATGCCTTTGTAATTTTTTTTCACCGAACTGTTTAAAAAAGAGTTAGGGGTGTGAAAACACCACGGGTGAATGCTGAGTTCATCAATCTGTCCTATATCAACGACATTAATCGATACGTAAAGCATGGCATACTGGCTTATACCTGTAGACTGGAAGAATTATCAATCAAAACTGATTTTTTGGCTCAGTTGGTAGAGAGTCCGTCCCACAACCAGGAGGTCGGGAGTTCAAAACCACGGCTGCGTCAGACCAAAAGAAATTAAAAGATGGGAGTTGCTGCAACCATGTTTGGCGTACAACGATTAAAGGGATAGAGCCTCGTCGATCTGGCGCTGCACAGCGGCTGCCGGGCCCTTGATCAATGATATTGGTCAAAGTAAATTTTCGGAGTATTTCATTTCATGTCTGTTTCGAACAATTCAATTTTCATCTTTTCATATTAACAACTTAAAATATACATATCAAATGAAAGATTGCTATGAAGGACGTTTTCTAGAATATAAATTAAAGGACAAGTCCACCCCAACAAAAATATAATTTGAATAGAAAGAGAAAAATCAAATAAAAATAACACTGAAAATTTCATCAAATCGGTTCTGAAATAAGAAGGTTATGACATTTTAAAGTTTTGCAAAATAAAAAAAAACAGTTATATGCACATCCTGCTCAGTATGCAAATGAGTGGACCAATGACATCACCCAATCACTATTTCTTTTGTATTTTATTATATGAAATATGAAATATTTGAATTTTCTCATTGTCATGCGAATAAAGTTCAATTCCTCCCTTAACATGTGGAATTCGATTGTTTTAATATTTTGTGGTTCAAACAACATGGTCATAATTGTCAAATCCGTAAAAAATGAAATAGTGTATAATTAAAAAAACAAAAGAAATAGTGAGTGAGTGACATCATCGACTCTCTCATTTACATATCACTGAGTTGAGCATAGAACTGTTTTGTGAAACATAAGCGACACTTTAAAATGTAAAGAATATCTTATTTTCCATCCGATTTTAATTAAGTTTTCAG
The DNA here is from genome assembly GCF_037042905.1 of Lytechinus pictus. Lineage (NCBI taxonomy): Eukaryota > Metazoa > Echinodermata > Echinoidea > Temnopleuroida > Toxopneustidae > Lytechinus > Lytechinus pictus. The sequence goes on along the minus strand of NC_087255.1, from coordinate 31,180,150 downwards.
CATTATTCTTAATTCGATTTTTCTGTATTTCTTTTAAGTAAGTTTTTTTTTCTGGGATGGAATTGACCTTTAAAGACGATAAGGATATGTAACAAATAAATTTTATGCTTTTTACGAACGGATGATGCTTTCCATGATTTTGTGTTTGGTTGTAACGGTTTTCTATCAATTTCTTTGTTCCGATATCATTGTTAAGTATCATTAATATCTTCTTTTGCAAGCTGAAGGAGAAATGTCAGGAATAAATATCAACAGATGTTCATCAAATCGAAATTAATCCCAAATTAGAAATAACAACAAACTGATTATCATTTCTCGGCAGCGACATGCGACGATTGTTCGTCACCAGTTCATTCATCATGTTGCCCCATCAAAATAGACGTCGACGACCTATTTTACAAGGGTGAAACGGAATGCATGGCGTTACCACGTACCGTTGGGATAAATGCCAAAGTCTGTGCTTCCGACAGCACCGATGCTCTGCCGCGTGAACATCTTAATGACATCACTGCGTACCTGGACGCATCAGCGGTGTATGGGTCAACACAATCAGAACTTGATGAGCTAAAAGATGGTATGTTTACATGGAGCTTGACATCCATCCTATATATAATACGGCATATCGACATTGATATCTTCTAAACGAGATAGTCAGATCTTGCTATGTCGCCTTGATGGCCATAGGCAAATAAAGAAGTTTGTTAATATTTTGTCAATCCCCATTTTTATTATTTGGCCTCCCTTTATTTATTTTTTTTAACTCGCGAAATTCGCCCATATAAGCACTTCATCATGGACAATGTTCAACACCGCCGTTCGCCGTTAAAAGAAATGATAACCACCCCCACCGGCCCACTTTTGAGTCCCCTGATATAAGGCAACAAATTTATTCAAGGTCCTATTTTGTCGATATTGTTAGTTGCACCCTTCTTGTTCATGTAATATGGGAAATCGTTCTGGTTCTATATTTCATGAGACCAGTATGATCGCATACTTCGGTCTATACATGTGTAATGCACGTTGGTTAGTATAGTATACATTTTGAATACAAAATACAAAAGTGAATACAAAATTGTATTTGAACGGCGACTTTTTGATACTCTTGCAAGACATGCCAGATAAGGAAACTAGTTGTATCCACCGTAATTATATTGTTATTGTTTATATAAACATTTTTCCTGAAAATCAGGTTACCTCATGAAAACCCTTGAACATCCTGCCGGCTTGCTTCCATTCTTACCTGTGGATAGTACCGAAAAAATGTGTCGTGGTATGGATGAGGCGAGGAACGTTGGATGTGCACTCGCCGGCGACTCGAGAGCTTCAGAGCAGCCAACGCTGACAGGATTCCATACGATGTTTGTCCGATACCATAATGTGATCGCCAGGCAAATTAAGGAGCGCAACAACGAATGGACTGATGATACAATATTCGAAGAGACCAAAAAGTAAGCCCATTTCATTATATATCCCCTTTTCTTGTTTTAACCATTTGATCCAAATTACCTTACGCTATACATTCACACCATGGATCTACAAAGAATTGGAAATTCAGGGTAATCTCAGATTTATAATATTTCTGCTTGGTAATTCGTTTTTTAACGAATTTTCTATGTCATTTTCTTAATCACCGTTTCTATCGTTTGTCCAAAATTGTGAATACACTTTGGGAAACAATGAAGAGCACTGCGTTTGTCCAGCACGCATTTTACGCTTTATATTAATTACCATTACTGTCATTTCCACTAATGTGATCATTTTAATTGTATCGTACGTTTAATGATTATCAATGTCTTAACTGCTTTTAATATCATGTGCATTGTATAAAATGAAAATGCCCTTGATAAACTGCAGAGATGCATACTTAAAATCAAACATTTGATGACTGTAAACAAATTAAAGCTGAACGACACAAAAACTGAATTTTTCATAGCTACCTCCCCACACAATTTGAAGAAATTGCCTGATATTCAACTTGAAATTGGTGATCTCCGTATTAATCCTTCAGAAAAAATTAAAAACCTAGGGGTATATTTTGCTAAACATATGACTATGAATGATCATATTTCCTCTGTTTTTACTGTCACATGTCATTTGAGGAACATAACTAGAATTCGTAGGTTTATTGATCAGTCAACTGCTAACTATGCCATACGCTCTCTTAGACTTTCTCGTCTTGATTCCCGCATGGACCTAATAGGTCCATGATTTCTGTAATGGTCTTCTTTCTTCAATACCAGTGGCTCACACCTCCAGAATTGTGCTGCCCGTATTATTTTTGAAGTCCGCCGTGACACAACTCCTGAACCCCTGTTACATAATTCACACTTGCTCCTATTGGGCAACGAAATATTCTAAGTTACTTCTTTTTGTATACAAATCACTCTATAACCTTGTCCCAAAATACTTGTCTGATTGTTTAGAAATTTATGTCCCAGGTAGAAGAACTAGATCCTCTGAAGAACCACTTAGATTAACATATCCAACTAAAAGAAAACAGACCGGAGATAGAACATTCACCGTTGCATCCTCAATGGAATGGAACAAACCCCCTCTCACAATAAGACAATCCCCAACAATTGAGTCATTTAGGAAGTCCCTTAAAACTTGTTTGTTCTAGGCAACTGACCTCATTCAATATGTCATTCTGATTTTTCGTATGAATAAGTTAACTGAAATTGTGAGCGCTTTTGGGCCTTGTGGGAAAAGCGCGTTATAAACATTGATTATTATTATTATTATTATTGATATTATTATATTATTATTATAAAGGTACATATATGTCTTTTGGTTTTTGCTGAAGATGATTATCTTGTTCTTTCTCCCATCATCGCCACATTTCAGGATCGTGAGTGCAGTCTTCCAACATATTGTTTACAACGAATACCTTCCAGCTCTTTTGGGCGCGAAGCCCGTCGAGCACTTTGGCCTGAAAATTAGGAGAGGACGAAGCGATGTATACGACGAAACTGTCAGTGCTACATTATCCAATGAATTTGCCGGCGCAGCCTACCGTTTAGGTCATAGTCAGGTATGACTGACATAATTCCCCCCCAAACCCATTGATTAAGATAAATCAAAATAGTAAAATACTTAAAATGTATTCAAAATCGTCTTGTACCGAAAGCGTGGGTAGCTCCGCTTCGCGTTAAAGGGAACCTCGCCCTTCGTCCAAAGACCCGCCCAAATTCGCCGAAAGGGTACTTTTAGACTTAAACAATATTTGTACGTCATTCTTAATAGTTTCATCTAGTTATATTGAATTTAGATTCAAACATCAAACAGCCATTTTATAGCGACTGTCGTCAGGATCGCGACACGACGCTACCCACCTTTTCCATACAAGCCCTTCTAAATTTGACATGAAATAAGACAAACTATGACATATTTTCACTTGTCATGGCTATAGAAACTTTGTGCCATAAAATGTATTTAAAAAAACCCAACAACTAGGTTTAAATTAAAAAGGATTGAATAAGAATGTCGTTAAATTGATTTTAGGAAGGAAATATCAAAAGGTTTTGTTAGAAGTATGATAATTCTTTACGATATTTGTAATGTGAAATTCAACTTTATGTTTATTATGATTACTCACCCTGCTAATTTCCATGGCGCATGTCAAGCGTCAATGTACATGGTAGACAATGACGCTAAATAGATCATGTAGTTGTGGTTCATTACTATTAAGTTGAAGCTTTGGAAAGGCAATTAAGGATAAATTGCTCGGATTTGAATGTTTGATGATGGAAATGACTGTTAGTATGCCGAATTAGATCGGAAAACTTTATCGTTGTTTCCCTAATCAATTACCATGTATGTGTATTCATCAAAGTATCGAACGATCAATTGACGCAATAAAAATGATTTTTTTTTTACCCCTATCAATATTTTCGATATTATCAACCCTTCGTAATTTACAGTTTGGTTTGAGTATATTGAAATCATGGTGTTGAAATATATTTTCCTACAATCTTTGTTCATAAATAAAGATTCATAGCCCTGTAAACTATTATCAAATGATACTACTTACATGAGATCTTTTTACCATTTTATCCTTATTTTGAAATTTGGTCTCCTTGTCTTTCAAAGATTCCAGTTGAACTTGAGACCCGTAGCAATGACAACAAACCTTTGAGAAGCGTTCAACTTCGTCATGCCTTCTTCAACGCATCTGCGATTTACGACAGTGAAATTGTAAGAATTTCTTTAAAATATGTAGTCTTTGGCTTGGGTAACGGAGTTTTTTACTTTAGGAGTTTCTTTTCCTTTTTATTTGTCGAATTCTTTTCAGTTGGGCTTTTAAAAACTGAACATTTAAACCATTTGAAACAAATGGACGCAGGTGGCCACATACACAACAACATTTGAAGTGACGGTTACTATTTAACACTGCAATCCTTCATGTATGTTTGATCAATGAATTTCATTTGAATTGGATCCATTACGTTCTTATTATTTCACTTTCAACAGTAATAAACTGACTGTAACTTTCATCACAAGTGGAGGTTGCTTAGAAACTGGTTGCAGTTTGCTTTGAAAATTCACTATTTAAAAAAATGTGATAAAAAGAAGACGTTGGGAAATATATTTATCAAGGATATAAATGACAAAAGACCTAGCTTTCCGATCTCAAATTTATTCATACCTCTTTGCGGTTAACTATATAGATCCGACAGCTGCTGACGCCCCTCAAAAAATGTGAAAAGGGTAGGGTGAAAACATGTCTTTAACCCTTTGCGCGCTGATGTTGCAATCTTGCACATTCGTACAATTAAATTCAACAATTGTAAAAATTAGTTTTCTCCCCTATACCTTCAAATTAGATGAGCTAATAAAAGGAAATAGTTCTTGGATAACATATATATATAATATTAATAAGTATTATTGGTGCAATATGGAAATCTTGAATTTAAGAAAATAACATGTGTCATTATTGTCATTATTATTCCCCCAAAACTAATTCAGCGTGCAAATAGTTAAGTATAGCATTCCACAGTCCTTCTTATAGGTACTAGGCATACAGTAATCCTGCTTGTTAATACCATAGAACTGTTACCTGTCATACTTGTGTCTTTCTTTTTCTGTGCAAATAGTGATAAAAAATTACCTTGTGAGGTTGAAAAAGAAAGCTAAAAACACGAAAGAGGGATCGGGTAATGCCGTACACTAACATGGTTAAACCGTAATTACAATGCGAAGTAATCCGGGTTGCCACCCGTGGAGGTCCAAATGCCAAGTTACAAGGAATGCCTCCAAAAATGACTTTATTCCACAACCAACTTGTTACACATTTTTGTGAACGCTGGCTTTAAATGATAAGGAATTCCAAGAAATACATAAGTAATGGTAAATGGTGGTGATTTTTTTTACCTGATTGCTAAGAAAACATGAATGCTTGTAAGCAAGTGGCTTAAGGTCCTCTCCGAGGGGCCTGGTTATTAGGATAAATGCCTTACCAAAGGGGACTGGCGCACCAAGTGGGAGTCAAACCAGGGTCACCGGAATCCGAAACCCCCGTCTTCTACCGACTGAGCTATCGCACCTAACCGTGGAGGTGTTAAACAAGGGAATATATACAGAAAATAGAAAAGGTTTATGTAGCCCTTAGTTAGTGGGAATGTTTCAAGTGCAACGAAGGCCTAAACCGAGATATACTAACTTGTTTGATCCATGAAGTGTGATGATCACACTTCACAGATCAAACAAATATTTAGTCACTGATGCTAGGACCACACCGAAGAAACCATCTCAAAATCGACCAAAAGTATGATATCCCATGTCATAACATCGGTCGGTTTGGAGACGGTGTGACTGTGACCCTGATTATATCTAATCATACTTACATTATCATTCTGCTGAAACAGAACGGTATGAACGGTTTTATTCTCGGAAACATCAACCAGAGAGTGAACAAAATCGATCGCCATTTTTCTTCTGGGATTCAGGGTCATCTCTTCGAGGATGAAGAAACTGGGTAAGTAAAGCGGTTCGTTGAAAGAATCCTGTGTGAAGTATTCCTTTTGTTGCATACTGGATTTTCGTACATTGATGATGGATAAGCACTGGAGTCATGAGAAAAACGAATCAATGATGTATTCATTTTCCTTCCTTTCCCTTCCCTAATCCTTATCCTAATCCTTATCCTAAACCTAAAGCATGTGCACCCCATACGCTCACACTTTAATAAAAAAATGTTCACACATTGATACCAATAATGCGTATAGCATTTCCAATTATTTTAATGTATGATAAAATACCACTGTTGATTAAATGCCTTGTTCACGGGCACACACACGTATACACCTATGGTACACACACCCACACCCTCACAGGAGCGCGCGCGCACACCCCCTCCCACACAGAGACAACACATGTTTCTTTTTTTAACTTGAATATTCCGTACAAGCTCCGATACCGTTGAGCACTATCAGCGATTGCACGTCTTTATCCAACATTACATATCAAGGAAAGTATGACATGGCCGAGATTCAAACCTAGGACCATGCGTTAAAAGGCAAGAGCCAGAACCACTAGACCACGCCTTGTCATAAGATAATAACATAACTCTTTTGTTTTACCACCAGACGCGGTCTCGACTTGATAGCTATTAACATTCAGAGGGGACGCGAACACGGCCTCAATTCCTACACGGTATACTATGAAAAGTGCAACCATGACAAGAAGATCTCCTCCTGGAATGACTACCTGGGTGTTTTCCAGGACGATTACCTTATTAAAGAACTCGCGAATCTCTACGGGTAAGTTTATTTCACTTAACTGCATGTCTCCCTCGTGGACTGTTTACTTAATTTACCAGCTCTCCATAAATATTTTTGGAGTCAGGAAAAAAGTCTTTTTGCTTCATTTTTAAACAATTAAACCAAATCTGGCCTTCTCTATTTGAATGTATAAAATACAAAAGCAACACACCGATATGAGTAGTTCAAGACTTGAGTTGGAGCTATATACAATGCTGGTTCTTGTGCCGTTTAAGGATGCCAAAATTGAGATCGGATGGATGTGGCCTTCTTCTTGAGGGTAATAAGAGATTTTCACACCCCACTCCACACCATTCAGTACATAATACGTGGCGGGTATGTGCCGCAGAGGGGACCCCCATTTTTACACTCAAATTTCCGTTCCAAGGCATAGTATTTTTATCTTATTGAGAAAAAGAACAATGAAACGCTCCAAAGCATAGCATTTTATTCTTATCAAGAAAAAAGAAGAAAGAACCGTTTCGTAGGAAAAGGTGACGGCACGTTTTCTTGCCTGTTGAGTGTTCCATATCGTTGTTCTTATGTTACCATTGGCTTAACGTACGACTGATGACCATTTTTTGTACCAAGTGATCAAATGGCTTATCCCCTGAGAATGTGTTCCACTCGCAAAGTCGTGCGTTACTTTAAGAACAGCTAAGAAAGACACATCTACAGGTACCATTTTAATACACGTGAGATGTGTGTAAAATGTTTGATGTATCATGCCTATATTGCTTACTTGCTATGTTTATAATAAACCACCCCGCTTTTCGTTCATGATCATTCTAGCCCCGAAGGGTATCGCGAAATTGACCTCTTCATAGGTTTAATGATTGAGAAGCACGTGGAAGGAGGTCGGGTTGGACCTACCCTTGCTTGTATCGTCGGTAACCAGTTCAGGCGATTTCGTCATGGAGATCGCTTCTGGTATGAGAGGAACGAACCAGAGGGTTTCTCAGACGGTAAGATAATAATTTGTGTAAAATAAAATTTGTTAATATATTTCTATACATCCTTCTTCCGTATGTGGTTTTCTGGCTGTCCATCCGTTTGTATTCTCAGTTCTGGACCAATAAAAAAATGTTCAGAGCTAGTTCGTGCGCCCGGTTTTCGTCCGTTGCGGTAAGTAATACCTTGGTCACATTTGTTCTACGGCGGCCGTACGGCGAGTCGTAAACAGCCGTTTTAACATTTTGTGTACCAACTACATATAGGTGGTTTGAATTAAAATTAATAAAACGGCTGTTTTCGACTCGCCGTACGGCCGCCGTAGATCAAATGTGACCAAGGTATAAAGAACCGTTCGTCGGATCAACTTCAAACTTAATCAGAGGATCGCAGTATTTAAAAGTAAAGAACAGTTTGATGGATAAACTTAAAACTTAATCCAAGGTCCAAGCATACACCTGCAAAGAGATAGACATCCATCGGTTGTTTAATGAATTCACTAAACCTTTGCCTGTTATTGTCATCTGAAGAACATTCTCTTCATATTTCTCAACTTTGATTCTATGATGATCTTTTGCTTGACGAGCAATTGCTTGTGCTTGAAGCAATTGCTACTAATGGGTCAGATGCATAGCAATTTATTGTGCTTGAAGACTAAACGGTCAGACGCATATAGCAATTGCCTGTGCTTGAAGCTACTTAGACATCGGGCCCAAAGGTTCAGATGCATAAAAAGTAGCAATTGCTGGCTAGCAAATGCTTCAGGCACAAGCAATTGATAGCCAAGCAAAAGATCATGCCTTAGCAATTGCTTTATTTTGTAGGCATTACCCTTTTCTTGTGCTTAAACCATTTTCTTGCCTTGAGAAAGCAATTGCTAGCGGTTGTAGCGACGTTAAACTGGTGCGAACACAAATAGCAGAACAAAGGTGGGACTCGAATGCAAAAATTGTGTCAGTGCAAAATACCGCTTCTTTCCTGTAACATATTTTACTTAGACGTGGTGTTAAATATTCCTCTAACTTGTTTCTAGTTAATGAATTTATATAGTTGTCATTCAGTTTGCCCTTACTAGGAAAAAAACATGTTCACTCATTGTAGGCTACTGTACACTCTGTCGTATGTAAACATCATTAAAAGACGCGAACATCCTGATCAAGGAAACGCTCAAGCTGCTCTGACGTAGCTTGGCAAAACGCAAGCAAATGCTTAAACGCACGAGCAAAATGTACGCTTTATGGATGAGATTTTTAGCGATAGCTTAATCGTGAAGCAAATGCAAACAGGCAGTTAGCAATTGCTTGAGCTTACTAGCAAAAAATTTGCTCACTTATTTTTTTGCATACGGAATCAAGCAAAGGCATAACAAAAGCAATTGCTACTTTTTATGCATCTGACCCATTGATGTTACAAAAACTTTATACGAAGAAGAGAAGTCAATGGACAGTATACAATTTGTATTCTTATTCCAAGTGCTTTATTTGGGAAAATGTATGCATATTTCAAGATAGGTGATTGCTCATCATCTATAATCCCATCGTGGAAGTATCATGCTAATATTCCAAAGATTCATGACTCAGAGATCGTGTATCTCTCATTGTTTTTTTAGGTCAATATATGTTTACAGAAGTTTGTCTCCCTCAATTTTGCTGCTTCAAATTTGCAGCATGTTGATTGAGGGGCATATTCTGAAACAGGACATCAGCCAACAAAAAACAAGACCTCGAAAACTGTTTCTTTGTAAATGATCAGATAGGCCTTTGTAGTCATTATTGTCAAAACCTGAAGTTCTCATTAAGATGCTCACAATCAGGTGACAGTAACCATCATCGCATCAAAGGGGGAAATGAAGACCCCCCCCACCACAAACACACACCCACACACACGATTACCAAAAAAAGAAATTGCCTTTTAAATGTTCTATATTAGACCTTCCTTATTTTTTTATGATTTCAGCTAAGCTAGCTGCTATCAAACAGGTGTCATTGTCAAGTGTGATCTGTAGTACACTGGATAATAGTGACGAACTCCAAGTCCAACCTTATGCCCTGTACACCCCGGTGTGTCAATGTGACTCTGTGAGGTATGTTTTATGCTGTCGTCACACCTATGAATTGACTCCAAACCTATCGATGATAATTATGCCAAAGGAGATAACGTTACATATTTGGTCGGTACTGAGTCGGTTTCGTTGGTGTGACTGTATTGATGGTCTCGACATGCGTTTGCCGCCATAGCTCATCTTGCTCTAGAGTTTTCGCCATTGGTGGTATTAATTAATTATTTAAATCATTAATCAATTCATTCATTCATTAATATAGATTCAAGATAAAATGTGCATTCGAGTTGCGCTCTAAGTGCCATGTAAATATTTATGAATAATAGACCATTAGCAGATTGTTTATAAGCCTGCTCAGCCTAATGTTTTTAACAAGTTATTAAAAAGAAACAATTATAAAAAGTTAACCATCTTTTAAAGTTTAAATAACTTCTTCGAGTGACCGATTATCGACGGATCGTTAGGCGGCCGGTGACCGCACGACAGTCTTTGATCCAACGAGTTCAATTTTTGACCTAAATCGTTCGAGGGTGACCACTCTACAGTGCGTATCAAAAAAAGTTTACACTTTGAAAAAGCCCTGGGAATTAAAAAATATACAACATGTGGGTAATTTTGTCACATATAATCTTGGGTTTGGGTCTCATCTATCCAACGAAAGTAAAATTTTTGACAGAATGTTACACTTGAGTGAGCACTGTCCATTTATGTAAAGCTCGCAGAAATGCTCATTTTCACGCTGTGTCAAGGGGAAAGGGCGAAATCAAACTTACCCTGCGAAATATTTCTCATAGTTTTAGTCAATTGAAATAAAATGAACAGATTCAAGCATTTTGTAACAATTTTGCTACTCAAATTGAAATTTCAACACTTTGCACAACATTTACCCTTTTTATGCCAGCTGGATCTGAGGACATAACTGAATCTGAACAAAAGTTTACATCAGACATCTCCAGCATTTTTTTCACTAAGTTTTTATCACTTAAAGTGGGTTTACATTTCATTTTTCATTTAATACTTGTTTCTCCACACTTTTCCCAAGCTTGAGAATGATTAACAAAATGAAAATCAAGCCTACGCCATTTCGTGTATTATCACGGCCCAGTGTAGAGCAAATATCGTCTCGATGGCCTCGGTGTGTGGGGGAGTGGGGTGGGGTGCAATGCACTCTTCGAAGTGTTTTGGGCAAGGAAACAAGTTTAAAAAGGTAAAAGATGTCTTCAAATCAATTTACTAGCTAAATTAAACGTGTTGTTCATGATTAAGGTCTACTTTTATTCGCATAACTATTTCAAAGTTCTGCGCAAATAATTTTCCACTAACTTTTCAAAAGTAAGTGGTGCTCGCTCAAGCGGAAATATTTTTCGACAGTTATATCGTCATTTGCTTAAATGGATCTGTACCAATGTTAAAATGTGGACAAATCTTCAGGATATTACAAATATATAATTTTACAGGATTTTTTCTAAGTGTAAACTTTTTTTTGATACGCACTGTATTACGTCGGCTCCCGGACGGCAACCACCCGGGCACCGAGCGTATTTAGGGCTGCGAGTGAAAAGTAAGGCGTAGGTCACAACTCCAAAATTTAGCCTGCCCGGCGACCGGGCGGCGATTTTTTAGTCAATTTCGCCGGGCACTGACCGGCAGTAGTCCAGGCACCACTGGTTTTTTTTTTTTTTTTTTGGGGGGGGGGCATCGCTCTGTCGCCGCTAAAGAATAAGCGCAGAGTTAAAATTCTGGCGGCGCCTGCTCACTTTTCACTCGCCGCCCTAAATACGTTGGTTGGTTGCCGTCCGGGCGCCTTTGTAATCGAGCGGTCGCCGTCAAACGATTTAGGTAAAAATTGAACTCGTTGGAACAACAGCTTTCCAGCGGGCACACATACACACACCGCACACCACCCAACATCGCACAGCCCCCCACACACACACCCTTGACAGTGTATGCGATCTATCTAAAGGTCGCGACATTTGAGACCAAATTTGCGTCGCCCGGGAACGAGGTCCGATAGATATGGAACAGTGTTTATTGCTTATTAGACCAAATTCTGATATTCTACGACCTACGCCTTCATGCTGAAATTCATGAATGCCTCATTGCTTCTACTTCTACTAATTGAAATTAAATCTATTATTTTATTTGTTTTTTTTTTACTTAATAGTGTACGCGAATACCTCTATGAAAATATTTCCTTTAAAATAAAGATATACATTACAATATCCAGAATAATAAAATACAGAGAGAATTTATTTGGATGACATAATTAGTTTTCGTAGTATATTCACGAAACGCCGTCCAGTTGTATTATGCAGCAAATAGCACGGCCTAATATAGAACAAGAACAAAGATTAAGCAGGTGTGAAGATAAGGATAGAGATCGACGCCACGTAATCATTCATTCACAATATGCTTATATCTTTTGGTTATATTCCGTAATATATATATGTATTTCTTTTTACATTAGCAATGGACAATCCTGGGTGGATTATTCCATGGATAACGAATTTCCGGGTGTCCATTTGGAGCTGCCTGGATTCACTAATCATCGTGTAAAGTGCAGCGATGAACGTGCAATACCCCGACTGAACCTCGATCCGTGGAAGGTGGAGACAGTGTCGTATACGGATCCTGAAGGTGGGTCTCTCGGTACAGTGCCTACCAGGTCTCCTTCACTCTCCGATGAACCCGATTTAGCAGACCGGTCTACCGATTCTCCAGACGAATCGGATTCATCAGACTCGGTTTCCGATGGATCCATTTTCGATATCGATTTCGACTCTTTGTTTGGATCCGACTCGGACTCTTCTTACTGGTCTCTCAGAGATTGGGCCGTAAAATGGTTAGGCCAATGGCGACGCCGTCGTCGCTGGACTGGTCGACGCCGAAATCGACGTCGTAAATTTCATTGATGATCGATACTATAACAATAATCAACTTCTTTCAAAGTAAACTAAAATTATCATCACAGAAATCCAATAAATCAAAATAAACTGCTCACCTTTTTCTGATCATTGAACTTGCATTTTCATAGGGTACACACTAAGAAATAGGGGTTCGTACAATAAGCACCCCAAGGGGTGCTAATGAGTGCAATTTTGCTGATTTGTGCACCTTGAAGGCAGTGGCGTAACAGGCGGGGGGCAGGGGGGGCAAGCTGCCCCCCCTGGCGGAGCTCACCGGGAAAATAAAAAAAGGGGGAGGGAAGGGAAAGGGAAAGGAAAGAAAAAGGGGAAAGGGAAAGGAAAAGGGAAAGAAAACTAAGAAAAAACATAAAAAAGGGAAAACGGAAAGATAACGGGAAAAGGAAGGAAAAAGAACAAATGAGAAAGAACAATTCGCCCCGATATACAAATACATTAGCATGATTAGTAAGACAGGGAAATAATTCAAAGATGACAAAAAGGCAAACAAAAGCGGGAAATAAAGGCAGAATGGAATTAGCCAAAATCTAAATTGGAAAATAAAGAATAGGGACAAGATAACGTACACTACCGGGCTGCCGAGGATTGAGATAACGAGCGGGAAGAAAAATGGATGATATGTAGCATAATGTCGTATGAAAGTCTATCATAAACTTGCTAAATCTCCAAAGGCTCTGTCCAAGAGTCAAGACCCTGTGCAGTGGGGGCTCTTCTTCTGTAACCTTTAATGGGTTCTATAACGGGCCCCTATATGGACCCTTCCTGCATTAAGCTTTACGTTGAAGCACTGGCGTACTGGGGGGTGGTTCCACAGCCAAGGGGAAATAAAAGAAAATAAAGGAGGCAGCGAAATGAGATGAATGAAAAAAAATATATGACATGATATTTGCTATAATGATGTAAAAATCTATCACATAATTAGAATTTCATTTTAACAGCCCATTTTTTTCTGGCTCGCTTCGCTCGCTGGCGACTTTTCACAAATTTTCCCACATTTGCTATGGTGTGCCCCTCACAATATTTGGATGATTACGATACACAACTGTATTGAATTTATGTGTTGTGTTAAAGATATATAAATATACACGCAATTTGATTAAAATAAGTGGCCATCTGTAAGGTTTAAAATGGCTTTGATATCAAGAGGTTCCGGGGCTCTGCCCTGGACCCCACCCATAAAGCACTGTTATATGGATGAGTTTGGACCATGGCCCCCAAAAGTTCTACAACCAAGCAAAAAAAAATGAGGAAAGAAAGGAAAGTGTATTATATTTTTCTGAATATCACGTTAAAATCTATCTTCATGTTAGATTCTCATGAAAATGTGATTTTTTTTATCTCGCTCGCTTCGCTCGCTCGGGACCTATATTAAGCTACTTCTTGCCAGAAGCGCCATACTCGGCCCCCTCGAGCATATAGCTTCGCCCTGATGCTCACAATCATAACAAAAATCCTGTTCACCGTGGCGTACAAAAAAAGAGAAAAAAAAGGAAAGAGAGGTGAAATATGATATCATCTTTTTCACATTATGTCAAAATCTATCACAAAATTGGATTTTTGCAATAAAATGTCAAAATTTTTTGCTCGCTCGCTTCGCTCGCTCGCTTATATATATATATATATATATATTTGCCCGATACGCCATATCGCCCCCTCAAAATGTTTGCCTTATGACGCCATTGCCTGTTCCATGATATAACCGGGAAATTTTTGGCTCTTGCCCCCCCCTGGCCACCGACCCCTGTTACGCCGCTGCTTGAAGGGTGAAGTTAGTTAGGGATAAGCACCCTATGGGAAGCTAAGATAAACCCTGTAATAAACGTTCAAATTTGAATGCCAAGTATCATGCACCTTAAAAGGTGAACAGTTGCAGGTGAACAGTTTCCCTTCAGGGAAAATATAAACATGGCACAAAATACATAATAACATCTTGATTTATTCAAACAGAGAAGAAACTATCACAATACATTATCTCAGTAGGCCTAATTAAATTAGAAATACTATAATAGAAAATAATCAGACCTTAGATTTTCTCATATTTTTTTCTTACAATCAATTGTTATTTACCGCAACTTATTGAAATGGTTAGAATTTCTTCTCAAACAATGAGGGTATTTTGAAAAATAAATACAAACGAGCAAATTATTTTTAAAGGGTATTATAGACCATAGACCTATAGATGCATTCACCGACTATACTATCACCACAATGATTCTATAACAGCATGGGGATATTTTTAATAAGAAATTTGGCATAAATTGTAAATCTTAATCAACTGCAAATTATTTTGAGATATATCAAGTGAAACATTATTTGAACGCGAATGAATACAAGTTTCCTTTAAAGATATTCATGAATACTGTCCCAGACCTGAGATGTGATTCATAAAGTTAATCGTAAAGCCAATCACGACTCGACTCACGATTGAAATTAGGTGATACACTTCAGCTACTTAGTGGTATATCATTTAGCACATTAAGGGTCGCCAGTCATGTTTAAAAGCCACGCCTAACTCACGAACGTCTTTATGAAACGACTCACATGATACTTCCCAATTTGCTAATTGACGAATTCATGTAGTAAGTAGATTAGTAGATAACCAACCAACCATAAAAAAATTATGATAATAATATTACCAATAATTAACAGGAATAACGATATTAATTCTGGAGATGATATATTCAAAGAATGATCCCCGCAAGACTTACGTAATAATAACAAGAGTGAGGTCTGGATACGGTGCATTACTTTAGACATTTGCGTTAAAGCGAAGCAAGAGAGAACAAACAATCAGTCAGATATAGACAAATCGATAATTATAATGACAATGACACTGAAAACATAACAATGATTTAACAAAGAAATTTCTATATTACGTTTGAATTCTTAAAAAAATTATTTATTATTATTTTTTAAGGGGGCCACTAATCTCACCAGCACACAAGTGAATGACATTGCACTATAAAAGCTGGGGCATTGCACTGTAAAAAACTGACACCAAATGGTAGGTGTTAATATTACACTCTAGAGATTGAACATGACACAAAAGAGAGTGAAAAGTAACAATCACAGAAGTTGTAATGACACCCATAGGTGTTTACCTAACACACACATACACACACACACACACACAAATACCGGAGTAAAATAATATGCATGATCATCTTTATATACCAATCAACATCACAATTTTTGTTGTGTGAAAATGAGCATGCCCCGATTTCGTGCAATGAGGAATTAAGACTAAAGCAAGAATAGCATTACACGTAAAGAAAAAGAAGACACAAAAGTACATAAATAAACAAATGAAATACATAGACTAAATTGTTGGCTATTAATATGGTGATGTTTAGAAGATTCGTTCTCCACATAGGTAGGTTCCATGACATTTGCTCCGGCGACAATTGCTCCGATGGAAAATCTACGTGGTAAGCCAAACATAAAACCTTACCTCCAAACTAAATAAACCCTAATCCTAATTTTTATATTATTCTGAACCGTCTCTTATAATCCTAATTCTATCCCTATGCCCTCTGAGATATTACGACCTGAGCAAATGTCGCAGGAGCATGTGTAGTGTCACCTACGAGACCCACAGAGACTGCATAAATAACTGTGGACTGCATGGCCTTTGATATCTTTCTTACCGAAAATTTACTTAATCATTTTCGTACTACGACTAACAAGGAAAAAAAATAAAGAGCCGGTCTCGAGATACCCAGTCAGTCAACTAACATGACTAATTAACGAGTCAGGGTCCAATGTTCGGTCTGGACCTGGTTCCATCGCTTCCGTGTGTCCTGGTCCAGAGACTTGGTCTGCTTCATCGGGTCTCCGGTCTGATCGGTTCCCTGCTATCCGGTCGAATATAGGTGACGTGACTCGGATTGATCCGACTCATGCATGCATGGGTGAGGGAAGAATCTTGTCCTTTGTATAATTATGTATTCCAATGAATTTGAAGAGAGCACGATTGCAAAGACTCTAAATAAAATCAACTCAAAATAATTTATAAATAGAAAGAACCAGTCGCAGGCCTTTATTGATATGTAACTCTCCGGTATAACTTTCTATTGATTTATTTAAAGGCTTTGCGACCGTGCTCTCAATCGTGAATAATATTTGCTCATTGTTGAGTCATTTGCAGTTTGTGACCAGTGACAAATAGTATAACATTACCCTATGGATCTGTGAAAAAATGACACCGAAATATGAAAAAAAACCCGCACATTTACGCGTACGCAAGAGAATATTGATCAAACACGCACAAATGGGTCCTCATTCTCTTCAGGTGCACCCCCCCCCCCAAATAAAATAAGGTGGGCGGTATGCACGAAAAGTTTGGTTTTCCGTGATTCCTTCAATAATCAGATTGTGCGACCCCTCGGCCTTACATCAGATGCAATATGGACAAAAATAGTGCTACAAAGCGTAATTGACAGACTCTGAAATGGTTTATAGGCTAGAATTTTGCCAACTTTTGTTTCTGGAAATCGGATGTATGGTGTATATTATTTGTCATACTTCGCATACAAAATGGCTCCGCAACCTGTATTGCCAATACGTCTTCATTGACGATGCTGTAACCTGCCACAAGAAATATTTCAAATTTTGGATGGCGCTCAAAGTTTTTGATTAATACATTTTTCTATATCTAAAAAAACAACAACCATGATCACTTTGCCAGATCACATCAGGCAGGATTATGTAGGTAAAATTGTAGAATCCAGTTTGATGCATATCCTCGGGTACAGCATCGTTAAGTTGGCGAACGGCGATGCGGTATTACTTGTTTGGCTTGATACTTAATTCTCCACACGTTCTTTTTTCACACCAACAGGGGATGAAGTAGAGGGTAAGTAGCAAGCGAAATGCAGGTCACAAAATAAATTGGTATCGTTTGTCATTTGCTCGTGTTAAAGCTTTTACATTTCCAAAGCGCAAGAAAGTATTCATTGTTTGGCCTTGTTTAAAGGACAATTCCACCCCAACAAAAAAGTTGATTTGAATAAATAAATAAAACCCAACAAGCATAACACTTAAATTTTCATAAAAATCGGATGTAAAATAAGAAAGCTTCGACATTTTTAAGTTTCGCTTAATTTCACAAAACAGTTATATGCACATCCTGGTCGGTATGCAAATGAGGAGACTGAAGAAGTCATCCACTCACTATTTTTTTGTATTGTTTTATATGAAATATTCTAATTTTCTCCTCATTGTCAAGTGATTCAACGATTAACTCCTCCCTGAAAATTTGGAATTAGCATTGTTTTAATATTGTATTGTTCAGTCAAGTTGGTCTTTATTTTCAAAATTGTAAAAAATGAAATATGTTATAATTCAAAAAATAAAAAGCAAAAGAAATAGTGAGGGACATCATCGACTGTCTCATTTGCATATCACTGAAACTTTAAAATGTCATAACTTTTATTTTACATCCAATTTTGATGAAATTTTCAGCGTTATGCTAGTTTGATTTTTCTCTATTTATTCAAATCAACATTTTTCTGGGGTGGACTTGACCTTTAAAGATAACGTACACTCGAGTAACTATTTATAGTTCGCTTATTTCATGTGACATCTCCTTTAAAGAATATACTTGTGATCATACAAGAAAGCCGATTCCAAAATGTCTCAAATTGCCTCTTAAAAAAGTGTCCATGAAGGGCAAATGAATGGAAAGCTTCCAAAATTTTATTTAATTTTGAAAAGACTGTCAAATCATTCCCCCAAAATACACATACTCAGTAGATCCTTCCTCTCCACTTTTATTGTATGCAAAAGTGACATGGCCCCTCTTATGAAGACTTGCAGTTGATTAAAATCAAGCTCAAACTGCATTATTTTGATTGGTCTAAGATTGTGTAGTGAAGATATAGGAATTTGAGATCAATTGCACTTTGATTTTGATTCGAATCTATCGCATCTCTTTGTAAGACGGGGCTCTGGAATCATATTAAAGAGGCGATTTCCCATGATTTCTTGTGACTTTAAGGGGGGGGGGGGGGGGGCTCGTACTCTTAATCCGGGGTCGCTGCGCATTCCTGGGGCCCGTTGCACAAAACTTTTGCCATAAAACAAACTCTGTCAGATAAACCAAAACTCTTTTCAGGACCAACACTTGCCCCAAAAAGATACAAGATGTACCGTCAAACCTACAAAAGTTTTATGCCATGGGCCCCTGGTAGCATTGATGAAATTTCTCATTGTGATTTCATGTACAGAATTGTGCAAATAATTTGATCTTTTGGCCGTATTCCACATTAAATGCGTGTGTATACGTTGCACTCGTCACTGTGTAGTTTATAAATGTATAAAAGCAAAATAACTACAGCTGTTTTTGAAAAAGTTTGCGTGAATGGGGCATAAAATCACTCGTTTCCCTTGAATAAATGTTTTATAGTTTATTTTGTCTTGTTTTGTCGATGACCTCTCACTTTTTCCTCTCCGTTGCAAATTGTTATTTGCTCTCATCCCTTTGTTTACTGCATTGTTACCGTCATTGTGCAAATCAATCTTCTTCTTTTTATTCGAAGTGTTATGGGTTACTGTGGATTTACTGTGTTTTTGGGGGGACTTCCATTGGAAGTGTTGAGGGTCACTGTTGGTTTTCCGTGGATTGGAATTTCATGAGTTTGCTGGATGTATTGTGCGTCTTTGTGGTTTATGTGTAATTTGTGTTTATTATTAATGTATGTGACGTCATGAAAGCTGAAACCCTCAAAGTCAAGGCCAAGACTCGGCACTAAATGGTCAATACCTATAGCATGTCGAGGACGGGTGAAACATGCCACTTATTACTTCAACCTTTACCTCCGAGACCAAGACATTGAATCAAGGAATAATTTATTCTTAACAATTTTGAAGAACAAAAAAAAAAAGAAAACAGATACAGAGTGATTAAAGATTGTTAAAAATATTTGTTGAATATAGAAAGGTGGGTTAACAGAGGCCGGCACTACATGAGAAAGGGGACGTCTCCCCCTTCAATAAATTTAATTAATAAAAAATGGAGAAGTGGAGAAAAAAATAACAAGATTATAAATTAGAAAATATATGTCGAGTTATTGTATAACATACCGACATTTTTCATTGAGAAAGAAAAGTGGCATTGCCTTTGTTTATGTCTCTTTTCTTTGAGAAAAGAGACAAAAAATGAGTAATAATCGAATAAGACATTAGAAATAAGATTGAAAATGTTAACGGTATTCTTATTTCGATAATTGGCATTTTACTATTCAAACAAAGAAAGTAAGTATCACATGTCTTCATTTTTTTTCCTCTACTCGTACAGTTCTTGCGGTTAAAGAGCCGGTTCTGGACGTGATTAGTGAGACGGTCTCCTTGGATGACGGAAGAGACAATTTACTTTTAACAGTTTAATTCATGACGTCGTCGTAATATCACAAATTTATCTCCAAAGCCAAGAAGAAACCATTGTTTTGTACACTCCGTACTTTTGGATGGGAGGGGATAGACTAAATTTACCACATTTTCTCTTGTACCAAAAATTCACTAATAACCAGCTGATAACGATTCATGCAAACACGAACAAAAGTCGGCAGATCAATGATATTTGGGGTATTTAATCCTTATTGTAAGGTACATACAATTAAAATTGACAAATTGTGAGCGGAACCTGAATATATATATATGATTACAGAAAAAAAGGGATTCTATGAGATACGTACAATGCTCTCTCCTTCCGTCTGGATATACATGTATTGGACAAATGTTCACTTAAAAGGATTCAAATCAGGAATACAGCTTCTATTTACATTATCTAAGCAATCATTCTTTAGTTCTATATGACGACATGGAAGTAAATGAAAAAAGTGCACTGTCCAACACAAGTGAAATTATAATACCAATCCTTTATATTTCTGTTTGCACATCTGTACATGACAGAATATTGTTTCATCCTCATGATATATGATATTTTTTCTCAAAATTTATTTCAACGATGTAATTTTATGTTTTCATCTTTATTTTCGGTTAAGAAAGGGAACATTATTGGTTTAGGTAGATTCTAAGTTATTTGATGGTTAGGTTTTGTTTGATCTCCGTAATCAATTATATTTTTTAATTGATATCAGGTGAATAGTGTTCTTAAAATAACAGCATTATGTAATCATCAATATAGATTTCAATTTGACCCACATAATTAGAGATTAAGTTCCTCATCATGACAATGCCTTGTTTATATTTTTCCCAGTGTGTAATTATTCGATGAATTTACCCTCTATCTATATATTCAGTGTTGGCTTTTCACATTGAGACACAAAACTCACTGTTCATTATGATTTTAGATCATTTTTAAATAATTAAGGGTATTGGTGATACTATCTCGCATTATCTCTTTCATGTAAGTCGGTAACTAAATTGTGTACCTTTCAGAATTCATGCGATAATCGTATTTTGAACGGAAACCTATATTTTTCCACAACTTGCTGATTATTGCTATAGTCAATGTTATTAACAGCATAGTATAGCCGAATTCCACTCCCTTTTAAACTCATACAAAATATTTCAAGGTAATATTTGCTGCAATAGCTTCAATAAGGTTAGGTATTGTAAAATAATATGAACAATTTGCAATACAGAAAATTACATTTATGTGTCATTTAAAACTTTTAGAATAGCAGAGATGGTAGCCATCTAATTCTAAATGTAAAAGATATGTGATAATAATGATATACAGTAGTATGAAACTAGAATTAGTCTAAGTATACTGATGACAATTATGTTAAAGTATCGGTGATGATAACTCTGGTAGTGATATTAATAATAAAAATGATAATCATAATCATATTAGCAATATTAATGTTAATGATAATATAAATGGTAACAACAATGATGATTAAGAACAAAAACAATTGTAGCAATACTTCTGTTACCTGGCTTATTACTATCTGAAAATACTGCCGCTACATCAAAGTCCATGGAAGTTATAATGTTAAATAATAATTATAATATATCCCCTTAGAATCATTGTCTCGCCTTCTCATTATATATTCAAATAATTTTCAAACAAACAAGGTATTGAGACAGTGATGAAAGAAGGACAGAGGAACTAGACTAAGAAGGAAAGAGGAGGGGGGGGTATTAATTTGCAGTATGGAGCGCGAGAGGGAGACATAGAGAGAGAGAGAGAGAGAGAGAGAGCAAGGAAGAACGAGAAAGAGAGTGGATGGAGGACAAGACCAGAGAGGTAAAAATGTGGTGTAAGTGTCTGAGTTTATGCAAGAGAAAATGTGGGTGGAATGTGCGTGTGTGTGTGTGTATTTTATATGTGGCTGCGAGAGAGGGGGCGGGCGAGGTGGTAGAAAGGCAGACTGAGAGTGCACATTATTTGAAGGTAATGGAGAGTGAGAGATTTACTCTTGTGTGTGTGTGTGACACAGAGAGAGACATATCCTGCTGGTGACCTTTTCTTACATTTTACCGGTCAACTGGGGACGTCCCCTCATCGTCATCGTCTCTCGTTAGCAAATTAATTACGTCATGTTCGAAAATTAAATCTATTATTTTATTTGTTTTTTTTAATACTTAATAGTGTACGCGAATACCTCTATGAAAATATTTCCTTTAAAATAAAGATATACATTACAATATCCAGAATAATAAAATACAGAGAGAATTTATTTGGATGACATAATTAGTTTTCGTAGTATATTCACGAAACGCCGTCCAGTTGTATTATGCAGCAAATAGCACGGCCTAATATAGAACAAGAACAAAGATTAAGCAGGTGTGAAGATAAGGATAGAGATCGACGCCACGTAATCATTCATTCACAATATGCTTATATCTTTTGGTTATATTCCGTAATATATATATGTATTTCTTTTTACATTAGCAATGGACAATCCTGGGTGGATTATTCCATGGATAACGAATTTCCGGGTGTCCATTTGGAGCTGCCTGGATTCACTAATCATCGTGTAAAGTGCAGCGATGAACGTGCAATACCCCGACTGAACCTCGATCCGTGGAAGGTGGAGACAGTGTCGTATACGGATCCTGAAGGTGGGTCTCTCGGTACAGTGCCTACCAGGTCTCCTTCACTCTCCGATGAACCCGATTTAGCAGACCGGTCTACCGATTCTCCAGACGAATCGGATTCATCAGACTCGGTTTCCGATGGATCCATTTTCGATATCGATTTCGACTCTTTGTTTGGATCCGACTCGGACTCTTCTTACTGGTCTCTCAGAGATTGGGCCGTAAAATGGTTAGGCCAATGGCGACGCCGTCGTCGCTGGACTGGTCGACGCCGAAATCGACGTCGTAAATTTCATTGATGATCGATACTATAACAATAATCAACTTCTTTCAAAGTAAACTAAAATTATCATCACAGAAATCCAATAAATCAAAATAAACTGCTCACCTTTTTCTGATCATTGAACTTGCATTTTCATAGGGTACACACTAAGAAATAGGGGTTCGTACAATAAGCACCCCAAGGGGTGCTAATGAGTGCAATTTTGCTGATTTGTGCACCTTGAAGGCAGTGGCGTAACAGGCGGGGGGGCAGCGGGGGCAAGCTGCCCCCCCTGGCGGAGCTCACCGGGAAAATAAAAAAAGGGGGAGGGAAGGGAAAGGGAAAGGAAAGAAAAAGGGGAAAGGGAAAGGAAAAGGGAAAGAAAACTAAGAAAAAACATAAAAAAGGGAAAACGGAAAGATAACGGGAAAAGGAAGGAAAAAGAACAAATGAGAAAGAACAATTCGCCCCGATATACAAATACATTAGCATGATTAGTAAGACAGGGAAATAATTTAAAGATGACAAAAAGGCAAACAAAAGCGGGAAATAAAGGCAGAATGGAATTAGCCAAAATCTAAATTGGAAAATAAAGAATAGGGACAAGATAACGTACACTACCGGGCTGCCGAGGATTGAGATAACGAGCGGGAAGAAAAATGGATGATATGTAGCATAATGTCGTATGAAAGTCTATCATAAACTTGCTAAATCTCCAAAGGCTCTGTCCAAGAGTCAAGACCCTGTGCAGTGGGGGCTCTTCTTCTGTAACCTTTAATGGGTTCTATAACGGGCCCCTATATGGACCCTTCCTGCATTAAGCTTTACGTTGAAGCACTGGCGTACTGGGGGGTGGTTCCACAGCCAAGGGGAAATAAAAGAAAATAAAGGAGGCAGCGAAATGAGATGAATGAAAAAAAATATATGACATGATATTTGCTATAATGATGTAAAAATCTATCACATAATTAGAATTTCATTTTAACAGCCCATTTTTTTCTGGCTCGCTTCGCTCGCTGGCGACTTTTCACAAATTTTCCCACATTTGCTATGGTGTGCCCCTCACAATATTTGGATGATTACGATACACAACTGTATTGAATTTATGTGTTGTGTTAAAGATATATAAATATACACGCAATTTGATTAAAATAAGTGGCCATCTGTAAGGTTTAAAATGGCTTTGATATCAAGAGGTTCCGGGGCTCTGCCCTGGACCCCACCCATAAAGCACTGTTATATGGATGAGTTTGGACCATGGCCCCCAAAAGTTCTACAACCAAGCAAAAAAAAAATGAGGAAAGAAAGGAAAGTGTATTATATTTTTCTGAATATCACGTTAAAATCTATCTTCATGTTAGATTCTCATGAAAATGTGATTTTTTTTATCTCGCTCGCTTCGCTCGCTCGGGACCTATATTAAGCTACTTCTTGCCAGAAGCGCCATACTCGGCCCCCTCGAGCATATAGCTTCGCCCTGATGCTCACAATCATAACAAAAATCCTGTTCACCGTGGCGTACAAAAAAAGAGAAAAAAAAGGAAAGAGAGGTGAAATATGATATCATCTTTTTCACATTATGTCAAAATCTATCACAAAATTGGATTTTTGCAATAAAATGTCAAAATTTTTTGCTCGCTCGCTTCGCTCGCTCGCTTATATATATATATATATATATATTTGCCCGATACGCCATATCGCCCCCTCAAAATGTTTGCCTTATGACGCCATTGCCTGTTCCATGATATAACCGGGAAATTTTTGGCTCTTGCCCCCCCCTGGCCACCGACCCCTGTTACGCCGCTGCTTGAAGGGTGAAGTTAGTTAGGGATAAGCACCCTATGGGAAGCTAAGATAAACCCTGTAATAAACGTTCAAATTTGAATGCCAAGTATCATGCACCTTAAAAGGTGAACAGTTGCAGGTGAACAGTTTCCCTTCAGGGAAAATATAAACATGGCACAAAATACATAATAACATCTTGATTTATTCAAACAGAGAAGAAACTATCACAATACATTATCTCAGTAGGCCTAATTAAATTAGAAATACTATAATAGAAAATAATCAGACCTTAGATTTTCTCATATTTTTTTCTTACAATCAATTGTTATTTACCGCAACTTATTGAAATGGTTAGAATTTCTTCTCAAACAATGAGGGTATTTTGAAAAATAAATACAAACGAGCAAATTATTTTTAAAGGGTATTATAGACCATAGACATATAGATGCATTCACCGACTATACTATCACCACAATGATTCTATAACAGCATGGGGATATTTTTAATAAGAAATTTGGCATAAATTGTAAATCTTAATCAACTGCAAATTATTTTGAGATATATCAAGTGAAACATTATTTGAACGCGAATGAATACAAGTTTCCTTTAAAGATATTCATGAATACTGTCCCAGACCTGAGATGTGATTCATAAAGTTAATCGTAAAGCCAATCACGACTCGACTCACGATTGAAATTAGGTGATACACTTCAGCTACTTAGTGGTATATCATTTAGCACATTAAGGGTCGCCAGTCATGTTTAAAAGCCACGCCTAACTCACGAACGTCTTTATGAAACGACTCACATGATACTTCCCAATTTGCTAATTGACGAATTCATGTAGTAAGTAGATTAGTAGATAACCAACCAACCATAAAAAAATTATGATAATAATATTACCAATAATTAACAGGAATAACGATATTAATTCTGGAGATGATATATTCAAAGAATGATCCCCGCAAGACTTACGTAATAATAACAAGAGTGAGGTCTGGATACGGTGCATTACTTTAGACATTTGCGTTAAAGCGAAGCAAGAGAGAACAAACAATCAGTCAGATATAGACAAATCGATAATTATAATGACAATGACACTGAAAACATAACAATGATTTAACAAAGAAATTTCTATATTACGTTTGAATTCTTAAAAAAATTATTTATTATTATTTTTTAAGGGGGCCACTAATCTCACCAGCACACAAGTGAATGACATTGCACTATAAAAGCTGGGGCATTGCACTGTAAAAAACTGACACCAAATGGTAGGTGTTAATATTACACTCTAGAGATTGAACATGACACAAAAGAGAGTGAAAAGTAACAATCACAGAAGTTGTAATGACACCCATAGGTGTTTACCTAACACACACATACACACACACACACACACACAAATACCGGAGTAAAATAATATGCATGATCATCTTTATATACCAATCAACATCACAATTTTTGTTGTGTGAAAATGAGCATGCCCCGATTTCGTGCAATGAGGAATTAAGACTAAAGCAAGAATAGCATTACACGTAAAGAAAAAGAAGACACAAAAGTACATAAATAAACAAATGAAATACATAGACTAAATTGTTGGCTATTAATATGGTGATGTTTAGAAGATTCGTTCTCCACATAGGTAGGTTCCATGACATTTGCTCCGGCGACAATTGCTCCGATGGAAAATCTACGTGGTAAGCCAAACATAAAACCTTACCTCCAAACTAAATAAACCCTAATCCTAATTTTTATATTATTCTGAACCGTCTTTTATAATCCTAATTCTATCCCTATGCCCTCTGAGATATTACGACCTGAGCAAATGTCGCAGGAGCATGTGTAGTGTCACCTACGAGACCCACAGAGACTGCATAAATAACTGTGGACTGCATGGCCTTTGATATCTTTCTTACCGAAAATTTACTTAATCATTTTCGTACTACGACTAACAAGGAAAAAAAATAAAGAGCCGGTCTCGAGATACCCAGTCAGTCAACTAACATGACTAATTAACGAGTCAGGGTCCAATGTTCGGTCTGGACCTGGTTCCATCGCTTCCGTGTGTCCTGGTCCAGAGACTTGGTCTGCTTCATCGGGTCTCCGGTCTGATCGGTTCCCTGCTATCCGGTCGAATATAGGTGACGTGACTCGGATTGATCCGACTCATGCATGCATGGGTGAGGGAAGAATCTTGTCCTTTGTATAATTATGTATTCCAATGAATTTGAAGAGAGCACGATTGCAAAGACTCTAAATAAAATCAACTCAAAATAATTTATAAATAGAAAGAACCAGTCGCAGGCCTTTATTGATATGTAACTCTCCGGTATAACTTTCTATTGATTTATTTAAAGGCTTTGCGACCGTGCTCTCAATCGTGAATAATATTTGCTCATTGTTGAGTCATTTGCAGTTTGTGACCAGTGACAAATAGTATAACATTACCCTATGGATCTGTGAAAAAATGACACCGAAATATGAAAAAAAAACCGCACATTTACGCGTACGCAAGAGAATATTGATCAAACACGCACAAATGGGTCCTCATTCTCTTCAGGTGCACCCCCCCCCCCCCCCCAAATAAAATAAGGTGGGCGGTATGCACGAAAAGTTTGGTTTTCCGTGATTCCTTCAATAATCAGATTGTGCGACCCCTCGGCCTTACATCAGATGCAATATAGACAAAAATAGTGCTACAAAGCGTAATTGACAGACTCTGAAATGGTTTATAGGCTAGAATTTTGCCAACTTTTGTTTCTGGAAATCGGATGTATGGTGTATATTATTTGTCATACTTCGCATACAAAATGGCTCCGCAACCTGTATTGCCAATACGTCTTCATTGACGATGCTGTAACCTGCCACAAGAAATATTTCAAATTTTGGATGGCGCTCAAAGTTTTTGATTAATACATTTTTCTATATCTAAAAAAACAACAACCATGATCACTTTGCCAGATCACATCAGGCAGGATTATGTAGGTAAAATTATAGAATCCAGTTTGATGCATATCCTCGGGTACAGCATCGTTAAGTTGGCGAACGGCGATGCGGTATTACTTGTTTGGCTTGATACTTAATTCTCCACACATTCTTTTTTCACACCAACAGGGGATGAAGTAGAGGGTAAGTAGCAAGCGAAATGCAGGTCACAAAATAAATTGGTATCGTTTGTCATTTGCTCGTGTTAAAGCTTTTACATTTCCAAAGCGCAAGAAAGTATTCATTGTTTGGCCTTGTTTAAAGGACAATTCCACCCCAACAAAAAAGTTGATTTGAATAAATAAATAAAACCCAACAAGCATAACACTTAAATTTTCATAAAAATCGGATGTAAAATAAGAAAGCTTCGACATTTTTAAGTTTCGCTTAATTTCACAAAACAGTTATATGCACATCCTGGTCGGTATGCAAATGAGGAGACTGAAGAAGTCATCCACTCACTATTTTTTTGTATTGTTTTATATGAAATATTCTAATTTTCTCCTCATTGTCAAGTGATTCAACGATTAACTCCTCCCTGAAAATTTGGAATTAGCATTGTTTTAATATTGTATTGTTCAGTCAAGTTGGTCTTTATTTTCAAAATTGTAAAAAATGAAATATGTTATAATTCAAAAAATAAAAAGCAAAAGAAATAGTGAGGGACATCATCGACTGTCTCATTTGCATATCACTGAAACTTTAAAATGTCATAACTTTTATTTTACATCCAATTTTGATGAAATTTTCAGCGTTATGCTAGTTTGATTTTTCTCTATTTATTCAAATCAACATTTTTCTGGGGTGGACTTGACCTTTAAAGATAACGTACACTCGAGTAACTATTTATAGTTCGCTTATTTCATGTGACATCTCCTTTAAAGAATATACTTGTGATCATATACAAGAAAGCCGATTCCAAAATGTCTCAAATTGCCTCTTAAAAAAGTGTCCATGAAGGGCAAATGAATGGAAAGCTTCCAAAATTTTATTTAATTTTGAAAAGACTGTCAAATCATTCCCCCAAAATACACATACTCAGTAGATCCTTCCTCTCCACTTTTATTGTATGCAAAAGTGACATGGCCCCTCTTATGAAGACTTGCAGTTGATTAAAATCAAGCTCAAACTGCATTATTTTGATTGGTCTAAGATTGTGTAGTGAAGATATAGGAATTTGAGATCAATTGCACTTTGATTTTGATTCGAATCTATCGCATCTCTTTGTAAGACGGGGCTCTGGAATCATATTAAAGAGGCGATTTCCCATGATTTCTTGTGACTTTAAGGGGGGGGGGGGGGCTCGTACTCTTAATCCGGGGTCGCTGCGCATTCCTGGGGCCCGTTGCACAAAACTTTTGCCATAAAACAAACTCTGTCAGATAAACCAAAACTCTTTTCAGGACCAACACTTGCCCCAAAAAGATACAAGATGTACCGTCAAACCTACAAAAGTTTTATGCCATGGGCCCCTGGTAGCATTGATGAAATTTCTCATTGTGATTTCATGTACAGAATTGTGCAAATAATTTGATCTTTTGGCCGTATTCCACATTAAATGCGTGTGTATACGTTGCACTCGTCACTGTGTAGTTTATAAATGTATAAAAGCAAAATAACTACAGCTGTTTTTGAAAAAGTTTGCGTGAATGGGGCATAAAATCACTCGTTTCCCTTGAATAAATGTTTTATAGTTTATTTTGTCTTGTTTTGTCGATGACCTCTCACTTTTTCCTCTCCGTTGCAAATTGTTATTTGCTCTCATCCCTTTGTTTACTGCATTGTTACCGTCATTGTGCAAATCAATCTTCTTCTTTTTATTCGAAGTGTTATGGGTTACTGTGGATTTACTGTGTTTTTGGGGGGACTTCCATTGGAAGTGTTGAGGGTCACTGTTGGTTTTCCGTGGATTGGAATTTCATGAGTTTGCTGGATGTATTGTGCGTCTTTGTGGTTTATGTGTAATTTGTGTTTATTATTAATGTATGTGACGTCATGAAAGCTGAAACCCTCAAAGTCAAGGCCAAGACTCGGCACTAAATGGTCAATACCTATAGCATGTCGAGGACGGGTGAAACATGCCACTTATTACTTCAACCTTTACCTCCGAGACCAAGACATTGAATCAAGGAATAATTTATTCTTAACAATTTTGAAGAACAAAAAAAAAAAGAAAACAGATACAGAGTGATTAAAGATTGTTAAAAATATTTGTTGAATATAGAAAGGTGGGTTAACAGAGGCCGGCACTACATGAGAAAGGGGACGTCTCCCCCTTCAATAAATTTAATTAATAAAAAATGGAGAAGTGGAGAAAAAAATAACAAGATTATAAATTAGAAAATATATGTCGAGTTATTGTATAACATACCGACATTTTTCATTGAGAAAGAAAAGTGGCATTGCCTTTGTTTATGTCTCTTTTCTTTGAGAAAAGAGACAAAAAATGAGTAATAATCGAATAAGACATTAGAAATAAGATTGAAAATGTTAACGGTATTCTTATTTCGATAATTGGCATTTTACTATTCAAACAAAGAAAGTAAGTATCACATGTCTTCATTTTTTTTCCTCTACTCGTACAGTTCTTGCGGTTAAAGAGCCGGTTCTGGACGTGATTAGTGAGACGGTCTCCTTGGATGACGGAAGAGACAATTTACTTTTAACAGTTTAATTCATGACGTCGTCGTAATATCACAAATTTATCTCCAAAGCCAAGAAGAAACCATTGTTTTGTACACTCCGTACTTTTGGATGGGAGGGGATAGACTAAATTTACCACATTTTCTCTTGTACCAAAAATTCACTAATAACCAGCTGATAACGATTCATGCAAACACGAACAAAAGTCGGCAGATCAATGATATTTGGGGTATTTAATCCTTATTGTAAGGTACATACAATTAAAATTGACAAATTGTGAGCGGAACCTGAATATATATATATGATTACAGAAAAAAAGGGATTCTATGAGATACGTACAATGCTCTCTCCTTCCGTCTGGATATACATGTATTGGACAAATGTTCACTTAAAAGGATTCAAATCAGGAATACAGCTTCTATTTACATTATCTAAGCAATCATTCTTTAGTTCTATATGACGACATGGAAGTAAATGAAAAAAGTGCACTGTCCAACACAAGTGAAATTATAATACCAATCCTTTATATTTCTGTTTGCACATCTGTACATGACAGAATATTGTTTCATCCTCATGATATATGATATTTTTTCTCAAAATTTATTTCAACGATGTAATTTTATGTTTTCATCTTTATTTTCGGTTAAGAAAGGGAACATTATTGGTTTAGGTAGACTCTAAGTTATTTGATGGTTAGGTTTTGTTTGATCTCCGTAATCAATTATATTTTTTAATTGATATCAGGTGAATAGTGTTCTTAAAATAACAGCATTATGTAATCATCAATATAGATTTCAATTTGACCCACATAATTAGAGATTAAGTTCCTCATCATGACAATGCCTTGTTTATATTTTTCCCAGTGTGTAATTATTCGATGAATTTACCCTCTATCTATATATTCAGTGTTGGCTTTTCACATTGAGACACAAAACTCACTGTTCATTATGATTTTAGATCATTTTTAAATAATTAAGGGTATTGGTGATACTATCTCGCATTATCTCTTTCATGTAAGTCGGTAACTAAATTGTGTACCTTTCAGAATTCATGCGATAATCGTATTTTGAACGGAAACCTATATTTTTCCACAACTTGCTGATTATTGCTATAGTCAATGTTATTAACAGCATAGTATAGCCGAATTCCACTCCCTTTTAAACTCATACAAAATATTTCAAGGTAATATTTGCTGCAATAGCTTCAATAAGGTTAGGTATTGTAAAATAATATGAACAATTTGCAATACAGAAAATTACATTTATGTGTCATTTAAAACTTTTAGAATAGCAGAGATGGTAGCCATCTAATTCTAAATGTAAAAGATATGTGATAATAATGATATACAGTAGTATGAAACTAGAATTAGTCTAAGTATACTGATGACAATTATGTTAAAGTATCGGTGATGATAACTCTGGTAGTGATATTAATAATAAAAATGATAATCATAATCATATTAGCAATATTAATGTTAATGATAATATAAATGGTAACAACAATGGAGGTCAAAGGTCACGTCAAGACGAACCGAAGATTCCAAGATAGCTCGTGTTTTCTTATCTTTTTACGAAGAAAGTAAACTACCGAAGTTCATGAGAATACGATTATATTACCATTGAAGGAATTATTGTTCTACTGTGTTGAGATCTTTTTTGGAACATTCAACGATTCAACAGATATTTGACGATTTTTTTTTGCCAGAAGAGTACACGCAATGTATGCCCAATCTGCTACGCCCAGCCGGGACGCTTACGTACCCAATGGGCCGAAACCCGTCTTCATCCAAGCCCGTGACATCCCGGCTAACAACAACATGCCTACAGGTGAGGAATTCTATCATGCCTTGTCTAAGTCTGTTGCTAGTGACGCAATTTTAGGAATACAACGAATAGGATCGTTATGGAGAATCTACCTTGGTCCGCAAGAAGACAGGGTTAAGCTCATCACTAGTGGTCTGCAAATGAGGCAAACAAGTCTACCAGTGTACGATACGAACCCATTCACAAAAACAAATAATGAGGAGTTAACCAGGGTAACGATCAAGGATATTCCCTTATCTGTCGGGGATGACCTCGTGAAATTATCCCTTGAAAAATTGAAATGTAACGTAAAGAGTCAAGTGATCAGACAGAAGTTACGAGTAAATGGGCAACTCATTAACTGTTTGAATGGAGACCGTGTATGTTATATAGAGCCACCATCACAACCTCTGCCGAGAATGATCAACGTCGCAAATATATTTCGGGGCAGAGCTTTCCACGCCGGTCAGCCCGAGCAAACAAAGAAATGTTCAAAATGCCTAGAAAATGGCCACCACTCATCGCATTGCACAAATGATATCAAGTGTAGAATTTGCAAACAACCTGGGCATAAGAGCACTAGCTGTCATACCGTCGATGCTAACAACGAAGCTACATCAAACGATGCTCAGACCAACACAAGAGATCAACCACTCATCGACCACCTTTCAACACAACCAACCACTTCAAGCAATCATCAACACGTAAGCACATCAACACAGCACGCAACACAAAACAAAACGGATGAGCGGGAAATCCCCGGGACACCAGCGGTGATGACTCATCGTAGCGATGACGCAACTACTGTTCGACCGAAGATTACTCGCCAACCAATTCTTTCACAATTTCTACGTCCAAAATCAACATCGCCATCAAGCTCCGACTACGCCACTGATGACTCCAGCACACTCTCATCAGGTCAGAATACCCAGGAAGAACGGATAGCTTCTCCACAAAAAAGCACACCCCAGCAGAAAGTTCAAAAGAGGAAATCGGAAAGAAAGAAATTGACCAAAGCAAAGTGAGTAAACTGAAACTCAGATCACCAAACACGGACATGGAAAAAAAAATCCTCGGTACGAGTGAACGAAAACAGAATATGTCTTTTTTATCCCTCAATGTAAGAGGGATCAGAAATAAACTGAAACGAAGCAAAATTATGTTGTGGATAATTAAACAGAAAACAGATGTAATAATGTTACAAGAAACTTTTTTGACCTTTGAAATGGAATCGATAGTGAGTCGAGAATTACATTACCAATGTTTCTTCAATCATGGCACAAACCACTCTAGAGGTGTGGCTATTTTTGTGCGTAAAGGTTACTTTGAACAGATCGAAAAGTTTTTGCACCTTGATGGTCGAGTTCTTGCGATAAGATTGAAAGATGATAAAAACTCTTATCTTGTTGTAAATGTCTACGCACCAACAAAAAATAATGAAAAAGAATTTTTTTATAGTCATTTAACAGAATGGTTACGAAAAGTGTTACAAGTCAATGATTCATTGGTGCTAGGCGGAGATTGGAATTGCGTTCAAAATGCCCAACTAGATACGCGAGGTGTGTCTTATGCTTATAAAGAAAATAAGGTGTTTAAGAAACTAATTAAAAATTTCCATCTGATTGATGTTTGGAGGAAAATGTTTCCTTACAAAAAGCAATTCACCTGGCGTCAATTGTCATTAAACATATTTTCCCGTCTTGACTATTGGCTGTTAATAGATTCTTTATGCTGCTGTGTGCAAACGGTTGAAATTAAACCTGCTCCAAATTGTGATCATTGTGCAATTACTTTAAAATTGACAACTAATAGTCCTCGAAAAGGATGTGGCTTATGGAAAATGAATAATTCGTTATTAAAAGACGATTATTATACAAAAAATGTGAAAAGTTTGATTAAAAAATTTATATTGGAAAATGTTATTATGAATCCTCAAATGAAATGGGATATGTGTAAAATAAAAATTAAAGAATACACTATCAAGTATTCGAAACAAAAACAGAAAGAAAATAATGAAACTTTCAACCAATTGCAATCTGAATTCGATTCAATGAGTTATAAGACTGATGAAAACTCATCTAATGAAAATAAAGCTGAATTAGAACGAACAAAAATTAAACTAGACCAATGGTTAACATATAAATGCAAAGGAGCTTTCATCAGATCCAGACAAAAATGGATAGAGCATGGTGAAAAGTCAACCAAATATTTTTTTGAAAGTGAAAAGAGAAACGGAAAGAGAAAAGAAATTAATTCTATTAAAAAGAATGGAAGGGTTATTACAAACCAGGAATCTGTTCTTGGAGAAATATTTCAATATTATAAACATTTGTACTCTAAAACAAACAATGAAGTTGAATCGTCTGATATTGATGACTATTTAGATTCAACTGTATTACCTACGTTAACAGAACAAGAAGCATTGTCATGCGAAGGTATACTTACTGAGGAAGAATGTCGTAATGCTTTATTTTCTATGAAAAACAATAAGTCACCAGGTAGTGACGGTTTATCTGTTGAATTTTTAAAATATTTTTGGGACGATGTTAAATCCCTTATAATAGATAGTGTTAATGAAGGTTTTATTAAAAAACAGTTATCAGAAACTCAGAAATTAGCTATATTAACTTTGCTGTACAAGAAAGGTGATAAACAATGTCTAGATAATTGGAGACCTATATCATTGCTCAACACAGACTATAAGATTGCAGCAAAAGTATTGTGTACAAGATTAAGAGGTGTTATAGATAAATTGATTTCTTTTGATCAATCAGGTTATTTAAAACAGCGCTCTGCTATGCAAAATCTACGTTTGGTTAAAGATATTATTAAATATTGTGAATATAATAATCACCCAGGCATTTTTCTTTTTCTTGATTTTCGAAAAGCTTTCGATACGGTTACCCATCAGTTTTTATTTCAAATATTATACAAACTTAAATTCAAAGAATCTTTTATTACATGGATTAAGGTCCTCTATGCAAATGTTGGAGGGAGTGTCATGAATAATGGTTGGATTTCGAAAAAAATTGAAATAAAAAGAGGAATTAGACAGGGTTGCCCTCTGTCGGCTCTATTGTTTATTCTTGTTGTAGAAATTATGGCATTAAAAATAAAGCAGAATATTGATATCAGTGGTATCACTGTAGAATCTACTGTAACTGGTATTTCAAAAGAATTTAAGATATCTCAACTTGCAGATGACACTGTTCTCTTTTTAAACAACATTCAGTCTGCCAACTTATGTCTTGGAGAAGTAAAACGTTTTGGTTTCTTTGCTGGGCCAAGCCTAAATGTAATGAAAACAAATGCTGTCACTATGCAACAACAACATGCATTCATTGAAGGTATTCAATGGAATGATGAACCTGTCAAGTACTTAGGAATATATCTAACAAGTGATAAAAAAGAGTCTGAACGACTAAACTGGTTTATGAAACTTCAAAAAGTTAAATCAATTTTAAATTTTTGGAAAATGAGAAATTTAACTTACTATGGTAAAGTTTTGATTCTTAAATCATTAGTAATTTCTCAATTTGTTTACGTTGCCTCTGTATTACCCATCCCCCAGAAACTAATTGTTGATCTCAATAAACTGATGTATAATTTTTTATGGAATTCAAAACGAAAAAAAGTCAAGAGAGCAGTCTTAATTAATGATATTATAAGGGGAGGACTGCGAATGATAGATCTGAAATCTAAATTCCAATCCTTACATTTATCATGGTTGAGTAGATTCTTTGAAAATGATAATGATGCACCGTGGAAGTTTATGTTTAGATATTGGATTGAAAAAATATGTCCTATTTTATTAATTTTGAAAACAAATTGTTTCAGTAAAGATATGTTGAAGTTATGCGTAAAACAAAAGGTACCCGACTTTTATATAGACTGTCTCATAACTTGGAGTGAACTTAAATATATTCAGTTTCCAGATATTGTAAATGTTAAAAATCAAGTTTTGTGGTACAATAGTAATATCACACATGATAGAAAACCTTTATTTTTTAAAAGATGGTTTGAAAAAGGCATTATAACGATTAATGACATTGTAGAAAATGGACGATTTCGGCCAAGAGAACATATTTGTCGAGTGCTTGGCTTAAATTCTTTGTTAATTGACTTTATGTATTCGAAACTGAAAAATGCGATACCAAAAATTTGGATCGAAAGAATTCTAGACATAAGTTATGCAGATAACGATGAATCAAATTCACAATACGGAAGCGACGTATTCGAAATTAGAACGCTTGATTTTATTAGACTACGATCAATGAAGTCTCGCAATTTCTATAGTTTATTGTGTGAATTTAAGAAAAGAGAACCGGCTGCTTTAACATTCTGGGAAGGTAAATTGAACCTTGCAGTTGATTTTGACTGGAAAGACACATTGAAATTTAAGTTTAAGACGTTGAAAAATAATAAAATAAAGCAACTCAACTTCAAAACTCTTCACAGGATTTTACCGTTTAGATACAACTTGTGGAGGTGGAAAATTGTAACAGACAACTTATGTATTTTCTGTAAAACAACAGAATCTTTTTATCATGTCGTTTTAGAATGCCCAAGCGTAAAGCTTTTCTGGAAACGTATTGTGAATTTGATTAATTTAATGTTTAAAGAAAAAATTATATTAAACGAAAAATTATTAATAGTTGGTTTTGATTTCACACATGAAAAAGCAACAGATATAAATACAGTCCTTGTGTATGCTCAATATGCAATCTATTTGATGTATATGATTAACTATTTCCAAGGTAAACCATATAACAGTTATTCTATATGGCATGTGTTTAAATATGAAATTCTTTTAGACAACATCTCGGATGTTGTCTCTAAGACCCTGGATGTAAATACATGTTGATTTGGCAATTGAATGAATAAATACCTCTGACACGAGGAAAAGAAAAAAAAAAAAGTTCCTCATCATGACAATGCCTTGTTTATATTTTTCCCAGTGTGTAATTATTCGATGAATTTACCCTCTATCTATATATTCAGTGTTGGCTTTTCACATTGAGACACAAAACTCACTGTTCATTATGATTTTAGATCATTTTTAAATAATTAAGGGTATTGGTGATACTATCTCGCATTATCTCTTTCATGTAAGTCGGTAACTAAATTGTGTACCTTTCAGAATTCATGCGATAATCGTATTTTGAACGGAAACCTATATTTTTCCACAACTTGCTGATTATTGCTATAGTCAATGTTATTAACAGCATAGTATAGCCGAATTCCACTCCCTTTTAAACTCATACAAAATATTTCAAGGTAATATTTGCTGCAATAGCTTCAATAAGGTTAGGTATTGTAAAATAATATGAACAATTTGCAATACAGAAAATTACATTTATGTGTCATTTAAAACTTTTAGAATAGCAGAGATGGTAGCCATCTAATTCTAAATGTAAAAGATATGTGATAATAATGATATACAGTAGTATGAAACTAGAATTAGTCTAAGTATACTGATGACAATTATGTTAAAGTATCGGTGATGATAACTCTGGTAGTGATATTAATAATAAAAATGATAATCATAATCATATTAGCAATATTAATGTTAATGATAATATAAATGGTAACAACAATGATGATTAAGAACAAAAACAATTGTAGCAATACTTATGTTACCTGGCTTATTACTATCTGAAAATACTGCCGCTACATCAAAGTCCATGGAAGTTATAATGTTAAATAATAATTATAATATATCCCCTTAGAATCATTGTCTCGCCTTCTCATTATATATTCAAATAATTTTCAAACAAACAAGGTATTGAGACAGTGATGAAAGAAGGACAGAGGAACTAGACTAAGAAGGAAAGAGGAGGGGGGGGGTATTAATTTGCAGTATGGAGCGCGAGAGGGAGACATAGAGAGAGAGAGAGAGAGAGAGAGCAAGGAAGAACGAGAAAGAGAGTGGATGGAGGACAAGACCAGAGAGGTAAAAATGTGGTGTAAGTGTCTGAGTTTATGCAAGAGAAAATGTGGGTGGAATGTGCGTGTGTGTGTGTGTATTTTATATGTGGCTGCGAGAGAGGGGGCGGGCGAGGTGGTAGAAAGGCAGACTGAGAGTGCACATTATTTGAAGGTAATGGAGAGTGAGAGATTTACTCTTGTGTGTGTGTGTGACACAGAGAGAGACATATCCTGCTGGTGACCTTTTCTTACATTTTACCGGTCAACTGGGGACGTCCCCTCATCGTCATCGTCTCTCGTTAGCAAATTAATTACGTCATGTTCGAAAATGAGCCTGGTTAGTGGAGTAAATTCAAAGTATTGATCATTTTGAGACAACAAACATGTGTCCCCAATTTGGAGATATATGATAAGTGAGTCCGCTGTGTGTGCGCGCATTTGAATGTGTGGTAGATAAATACAGAGGAAATCGGGTGTCTATAAAACAAAGACCTAAGACCTAAGACCCCATATATGTACTACCAAAAAAACTACAAAACTAAGACCCAACCAACTACAAAACTAAGACCCTGGGTAAGTAATCCCCGGTATAATACTCATGGGTATGAAGCCTAGTCTGTGATCCAGACCAAGTTGCACTACCACCTATATCATACTTAGACAAAACTACGAAACTAAGACCTAACCAACTACAAAACTAAGACCCTGTGTAATATTCATTGGTATGAGTCTAGTCTGTACTCCAGACCCAGTTTGGGAGAAATGCTTCACTATCCTATGTACTCAATACAAAACTACAAAACTAAGACCTCGTGTAATATTCATTGCTATGAGCCTAGTCTGTACTCCAGACCCAGTTTTGGAGATACACTTCACCTATCCTATGTACTCAATACAAAACTACAAAACTAAGACCTAACCAACTACAAAACTAAGACCCTGTGTAATATTCATTGGTATGAGCCTAGTCTGTACTCCAGACCCAGTTTTGAAGATACACTTTACCTATCCTATGTACTCAATACAAAACTACAAAACTAAGACCTAACCAACTACAAAACTAAGACCTTGTGTAATATTCATTGGTATGAGTCTAGTCTGTACTCCATACCCAGTTTTGGAGATACATTTCACATATCCTATGTACTCAATACAAAACTACAAAACTACAAAACTAAGACCCAACCAGCTACAAAACTAAGACCCTGTGTAATATTCATTGGTATGAGTCTAGTCTGTAATCCAGACCCAGTTTGGGAGAAACGCTTCACTATCCTATGTACTCAATACAAAACTACAAAACTAAGACCTAACCAACTACAAAACTAAGACCTCGTGTAATATTCATTGGTATGAGCCTAGTCTGTATCTCCAAAACTGGGTCTGAAGTACAGACTAGGCTCATACCAATGAATATTACACAGGGTCTTAGTTTTGTAGTTGGTTAGGTCTTAGTTTTGTAGTTTTGTATTGAGTACATAGGATAGTGAAGCATTTCTCCCAAACTGGGTCTGGAGTACAGACTAGACTCATACCAATGAATATTACACAGGGTCTTAGTTTTGTAGTTGGTTAGGTCTTAGTTTCGTAGTTTTGTATTGAGTACATAGGATAGGTGAAGTGTATCGCCCAAACTGGGTCTGGAGTACAGACTAGACTCATACCAATGAATATTACACAGGGTCTTAGTTTTGTAGTTGGTTAGGTCTTAGTTTCGTAGTTTTGTATTGAGTACATAGGATAGGTGAAGTGTATCTTCAAAACTGGGTCTGGAGTACAGACTAGACTCATACCAATGAATATTACACAGGGTCTTAATTAGTTTTGTAGCTGGTTGGGTCTTAGTTTTGTAGTTTTGTATTGAGTACATAGGATAGTGAAGCATTTCTCCCAAACTGGGTCTGGAGTACAGACTAGACTCATACCAATGAATATTACACAGGGTCTTAGTTTGTAGTTGGTTGGGTCTTAGTTTTGTAGTTTTGTATTGAGTACATAGGATAGGTGAAGTGTATCGCCCAAACTGGGTCTGGAGTACAGACTAGACTCATACCAATGAATATTACACAGGGTCTTAGTTTTGTAGCTGGTTAGGTCTTAGTTTTGTAGTTTTGTCTTAGTATGATATAGGTGGTAGTGTAACTTGGTCTGGATTACAGACTAGGCTTCATACCCATGAGTATTACCGCGGATTACTTACACAGGGTCTTAGTTTTGTAGTTGGATGGGTCTTAGTTTTGTAGTTTTTTTTGTAGTATATATATGGGGTCTTAGGTCTTAGGTCTTAGGTCTTTGTTTTATAGACACCCGAGGAAATCTGACTTTGGCCATTAATTTCTCCCAACACCCAATTTTCCACAATGCGTATTAGATATCATTCAAAATTGCCATCACAAAAAGAGCAGGATTCAAAAGTGTTGGATGGGTGAGGTCTGAATTGAAAAGCTGCAAAACGAGCAGAAATGGACATTAAGGGTCAATAAAGAACATGGTTCTTTTAATTTGTCTGTGTCAATGGAGATGAAAATCCATTCATATCAAGCCATGCTTCTTCATTTTTGATGTTTTGTTGTGGTTTATGCATTGGCGGCGGAAGCCCAAAAATTTAGGGGGGACCACAAAAAGTTTTTGACAAGCAAAAAAAATGTAAAAAAAGGATTAGGGGGGATCGTCCCCCCACCTCTAATTTAGGGGGGGGACAGGCCCCCCGCTTCCGCCGCCTATGGGTTTATGTAGTGATGGTTCTGTGAGATAACATGGTTTGAGTCATGGTTTGAAATACCCATGCATGTTTGTTTGTATTTGCTTGTGCAGAGGAGTGTTTGATTCTATGTTAATTTTGATGTTATGGTGCATGAAAACAAAAGAAACCGCTGAGAAACTCACTCATCACCATGGAAAAAAGAACAGTGACTTTCAAGATTGTGTAATTTTGCAACTTTTGAATTTCACCTTGCCCCACATTTCAAGGCACTGCATCTCCATGTGAACCACTTTGAAATAATTTTGTAAGCCTCATTATCATTGTGCCCTTTTCCCTCCACAGAACTCATTTGTGTAAATCAATATTAGGAACACAGACGATGATTGATCTGTATTCAATTAGATGAATTGAACACTCAAGCTATATCAACAGGAGGTGTAATTTCGAGGTAAAAATTCTTTTACAGTATACTGGAGATTTAGAAGTGAATATGGATATACAGAACAAAGCTATGCACGGTATAACTAAATTTGAAGCGTTTAAAACGCTAATCAATTTGAAATGAGAGTATAAAATGCTATGTATAGGGGTGGGTAGGCTGTGAGAGCAGACACTAATATTTTGTTGAGCAGTCTGTTGTTAGCTAATAAGTTTGCGATTATATATCATTTATTCTACGCTCAGATTGATTTGTTTGATTTGAGGCGCTGCTGGGAGTTTGTCACGATTATATCCATCAAGCATGTCAAGGGTCACAGATTAGATTTAAGCGTACGTGTTTTAAGCATACTGATAAGTGGATCTGAGTTCAAATTCCTATCTGTGTATGGGCCCAGTTTATGGGTGTGTGTGTTTGGGAAAGAGGATGTGTGTGCGTGTGTGCTCTGATGTGAGAGAGGGTGTGCGTGTGTGTGTGAAGTGAACACGCACAAAAACGCATCCGGATATACCGGGGTGGGATGATAGGTGTAACTTTGTCTGTCGCTCTCTCTTCTATACACACACACACACACACACACACATACCCACGCACCCTCACCCTCCTACACATTGTGTGTGTGTGAGTGAGTTTTGGGGCCAGGATATGTAATGTATGTATTGCGAGTGGATTATTATGGAGGGTTACAAAAATTATAGACAAAAGAAACAAAAAGTCCTGCCGATGACGTTGAGCCATAATTTCGTTAGCCTACAGAAGACACACTCTAAAAAATATTCGGTTAAAAGTGCTCCATAAAGGTAATGTATCCAACCAACATTGGGTATTTCTTTTGGGCAATTTTTATTCATCCAGTGTGATGAAAATATTGCCCATTCTAAAGTAATTGCTGCTTATCTTTTAACCTCCCGCATTGGGTAAAATACTGCCCAAAATGGACACATAATTACCCTCGTGCTGGTTAAAATTTTACCAAATATTTTTTACAGTGCAGAATTACGTCCTCTGGTTTAAGGAAGATGCGGAAGTGTAAGAGTTTGCAGTGTCCTTATTCTGAGGACATTTTACCTATCAATCGGGGACGTCCCTGGTTGTAGTAGGATGTCCCCGGTTGATAGGTAACATGTCCAGATAACCATGTCAATTATTCCTCATCTCATTACAAACCGTTTCATAATTTTTGTAAGCTGTGCGGCCAACTAAAATTAAGTTGTGTGTGTAGGAAGGTAATAACAAGTAATAAGCGTCCCCGGTTGGCGAAATTTGCTCACGTATGTCCGAAAATGAGCCCGGTAAGGAGATTAAATTAAAATTTGTCCGTGCACGTGTGAGACCGCAAGCACACGTACCCATTTTTGGGATTACGGATAAG
The DNA here is from genome assembly GCF_037042905.1 of Lytechinus pictus. NCBI lineage: Eukaryota > Metazoa > Echinodermata > Echinoidea > Temnopleuroida > Toxopneustidae > Lytechinus > Lytechinus pictus. The sequence continues at coordinate 31,137,531 of NC_087255.1, read as the reverse complement.
AGAGTCCCAAATTGTCAAATTAAAAGGCTGTGAGTGGGTGTGTGTGTGTGGGGGGGGGGTCCTAAAAATACTGTTGACGCTTTTATATTTCAAGAAATTATATGATATTCTGTCAACAATAGATAAGAGAAACTAGTTGGTCCTTTCTATATAATGTTATGCCTAGTTATACTTTCATTAATGTTGATGAATGTTGAAGTTTATCACTCATGAATAAGAGCAGCGGGTGATAAAGAGAATTCGGGGAATTGATATAACTAAATTTGTGAAACGAAAAATTTTATCGACATCATTTTATCGAATTCTATTTATAACCTATTATTACGGTTCCCATGTAGCCCTCCCTCATGGCTGCTATTGTTTCAAGCAGTTACCTGCTTATTATAGCTGGCCCCTGCATTTTTACCCACTTTACTATTTTACGTGCTTCATTTATGTATTTTTCAGCCTTATTCATTATTTATATTTTCGATTGTCACACAAAAATGTACTTTATGTCATTGTTATTGTATCATTCTATTTTCATTTGTTGATTTATGAATAAAATGCAGAAACTCCTGCAAAAAAAAAAATTATTTGACAAAGAAGTAGCATGGGTTTTTAGCGTCTGTGGAAATTATCACCCAGCCAATGTGACTTGGACCATTTGAAAATCTCATAATTCTAGTCGTCCGTTTAATTTGTTAGGCGTCATGGTCATAGTTGTACACAATGTTCTGCCTGGATATAGTTTATCAAACATGCGCAAGTAACTCAAAACCCAAATTTGCTTTAACCTTCATTTTCTTCAATAACGTGTGCAAATATCAAATAAAACCGAATTTGCTCTTCCTTTATTTCTTAAATATTTCACCATTTTAGTCGTTCGTTTAATTTGTTAGCCGTCAAGGCCATATTTTTGTGTACACGATGTTCTGCTTAGATGCAGCTTCTCCAACATGTGCAAATAACTGGATCCTAAATTAGCTTCTACCCTCCATGGCAGATGGATTGGATACCATATCCCGCGCGTGTCTACATACCTGCGTTGATGAGGGAAGTCAAAAGCGCGCGCTTCTGTTTGCAGACGACGTCGAGCCGGGAGTTAAATCACTGTCAATAAAACCTCAAAATATCACCGGAAAGCATGTATTGTCCAAAAAGCATGGGCAAACACTAGAGAACTATATCTGCCATAGCGCCACTATTTCCATCATGTTTTTCATTCGCATTTTGGAAGGATTAATTGCCGTTGGCATTGTTTTTCTCAGTCGTACCTTGTCGACGGAATCTGGTAAGTGATTACATTTGCACAAACTTTTGTACAAACATTAATTTACTGAATATGAACTCTTGGTGGAATTTAGATTTTTTATGTACATATATACTTTCGTCCCCTGAGCTCAGTCTGCTGAGTGGATATATGTATATATATATATATATACTGCAATGGTAAAAAATTGACACCTTAAAAAATCACAATAAGGGAAAATATTCATGAACACATAATCATTATATATGGCCTGAAAGAGTATGTTCTCCCAAATAATTTGATAGCATATTTATGTGGTATGTGCTAACGCTTGGATGATCAGGAGGTATTTTTTGCAGTGATGTAGATTTTGAATTGCTCCAAAGTAAGGCATGACTGCAATGAATGAATCCTGATGCCATATGATGTCATAATCCTACATGAGTTAATAAACATATTTGCAAATCCCTTTACAATGAATTTAACTTGAGAATTGGTACTTAAAAGTATTTTCAAACGGTTATAATTCAAATTACTGAAAAGTGTTTTGAAACGGATTTTAATGCGACTCCTGAAGGATTATGACATCATTGACATCTGGATTCATTCATTGCAGTCATGCCATACTTTGGCGGGATTCAACATTTTCATCAAAGAATACCTTCTGATCATCAAAGCGTTATTACATACCACATATATGGTATCAAATTATTTGGGATAACATACTCTGTTAGGCCATATATGTGTTTATGACATATATTTCCTTAAATTGGGGATTTTTGAGGTGTCATTTTTTTACTCACACGGTATATATATATATATAGGAGAATACCATGAAGATATTTGTGAACTCTGCTCTGTTTTCTTTTAAAATCTATTATTTTAATTTCTATATGACATTCTACCACCATTCATGATTTTTATATTCTTTACATGCCAGACTAAATTTTAGTTAAAACGTATCGGAGAAATATTAAAGCGTGCCTGTTGGCATGGTTGGGTTATGCATTTTAATATGTTTAATTGTACATTGACCTTCTCTGTTATGTCCATCTGCAGAATTAGCTTCTTTCATATTATGATGATTTTAGCATGTTTAGGGTATTAATCACACAATGTATCTATCCTATATAGTCACAATTAATAGGCACAATGAGCCAGAATGTTTAAGCCCTAATTGTCATGATTGTCTGGCCATTCAGTACTTCGTATACATGGATCCTAGAGAGCATTCAAATCATTTTGAATCCGACTACACATCATTTTAGTGGGCATAGCTGTGAGGGAGGGGGGTGGGGGCAAAATCACTTCAGATGGATTACGCAAGGACCGGGTGCGTTGCTATGTCAGTCAGTCAGTGAATAATATATGTTGTTTGGCGTATATAAATACATTCAGCATACATTCAAGAGTTAACGTGATGACATGTTAGAACCGAAAACATCTTCCAAACGCGGTCAGCTGCACGGGAAGGTAATTGGAGCCAACGGTCAACAACAAAAGGCATTCTTGCTAATTAAAGATTAATTTGGTTTAGGTGCTATTTATTATGATAATTTCTAACTGGGGCTTTGGTGTGCCGAGCAGAATATAATGTATGCGCCGACGTAGCAACGAACCTGTATCAGTGCATAACTTAGTGATGTTGGATGCCTGATGTTGGATGCCTGATGTTTGAAGGTTTGCATGGTGGTATGAGCAATCGCGGAAGGGGTTTACGGTATACCAAGTCCTGGGGGACTGAGATAAAAAAAAAGTGGATAGAATAAGCCAGTTCGTAGCTGGTCTGCGCATGATCAGAGGAAGGTCATTGATACGAAAGTGAAATGGTGGTTTAAAATTTAATGAGGTAACTACCAACTTTGATGTCTTGATTCTTTTGAATTGTTTTTCATTTACATCCACAAAAAAAACAATAGGTCCACGAACGATTGGTATTTCACAGTTTGCCAAGTACATTGTACAGCATATGCATTCAAAGTAAAAATGCAACAAATACCTTCATAAAGTGTTCAATGGTGTGCTATAATAGTCACCTGGTCTGTTCAATTTCTTCATCCTGGTATGTAAGGCATGCTTACGTAATATCTTGCTTTGAAATCTGCCTATCATAATGAAAGAAATGAAAGGTCATCTGACCAAAAAATTACGAACTGGTCTATAAGAGGTGAATTGGAAAGGCGAGAAAGTGGAGGTGAAGACGTATAGTCAACCAGTACTGACCGCACAGAAACGTTGTTAGCGCTAACAGTGCACTAATAAGAGGCCCTGTTACAACCGGCTTTGCCCGCGGTATTGTAACAGTGATGCCTAATGCATTACCTACACATTGAAATAAATGCTTTGACTTAACAAACCAAAAGATGTGACTGGGCTTACTGTTGGCGCTCTGTTAGGCGAACAACGTTTATGTGCGGTCGGCACTGCCCGAAACGTCGAGTCTAATCTGCTGCTCTATATTCGCCGACTCAAGCCAGCCTTCTCTCAACTACTCAAGCCTTCTACTCAAGCCTGCCTACTACTCAGGTTTCCACTCCTTCTGGTTTACAGTCCTTTTAAGGACTACATTCATTTCGAAAAGAATACTCTACTTTCAAACCTCAATTTTTTCGCCTTTCTAATTTACCTCCAATTCTATCCACTTTTCTTATCTCAGTCCCCTAGGAACACCGTAAACCTCTTTCGCGATTACTGATATTGCTTCCATCATTTTTTTAAAACTCCCACGTTATGGCCTCCATAATTTACAGTGCTCTGATAAGTTGGATTCTTTTTTATTCAAATTTCCCTCCCAACTGTTCCTTAAAATAGTGCGTAAAATCTTAATTCTGGTGAATTCTGGCTTATTGATGGAAATAGCTAGTATTTATATGATCATTATATTTTGAAGCTGGAGCTTGCCCAGCCGGCTGGAGACTGTTTTCCTCTTCATTGGACTCGAAGTGTTACTTTGTGGTACAGACCCTCTACATGTGGGAGGAAGCCCGTGAGGTCTGTCAAAACTCAGGCGCGCGGGTCATCGAAGTCGATTCGGAGGAAGAGAGCGAGTTTATCGTTGAGGAGCTGATTAATGACGTCACATTTACAACTACAAATAAGGCATGGCTAGATTGTACCAACCTTGGAAGGTCCCTGCACGAATGGGTTTGTGGCCCCGATGATCACGAACTATTAACCACATACACAAGTAAGTTATCATATTCTATATCTTGCAAACTAATAATCCTGCTCTATGACACGTTAGAAAGTAATATTGTAATAAATGAGTAGACGAAAGGCGATACTAAAGGGGATGGGTCAGAGGCAAACATCCCCTATGATTCAATTTCAATTTCAATTCAATTCTTTTATTTCATTTCAATTCTTTTATTTCATTTCAATTCTAGCATAATACAAAGTAATATAAATCCGATAAAATTTTACAGATGAACATTCTTACCTTGTAAATAATAACTGTATAAAATTGAGCACAAATGGAAATGAGGGGGGGGGGTCCACTAAAAGCAATGCTTGTAAAGTGTGGTCCCCCTTGGAAATGAGTAAAAATAGCAAATTGTCGCCTTTAACATGTGTGCGTTTACAGGAAAGAAAAAAGAGACGGAACGAAAAGGTGGAAATCAGATTGATGTAAACATATTTTGAATTACTGACCAGATGCAGGGCTAGTCAGAGGTCTCCGCTAATATACATGCAGGTGTATTGCGCATCAGACAGAAGAAAAAGAAGAGAGAAGGAATGACAAGACAAAGAAGACAAGACAAAACACGAGACAGGACAGGACAAGACAAAATAAGAAGAACACGATAATTAAATAAGAAAAAATCGAGGAAAAGTCAGAAAAGGGAAGGGCCGGGGAAGGGTTTACCACATACCGGCTTGATCTGGTGATATAACGAATGTTGATATAACTGGACAATATAAAATAAAAAGATAAATAAAAAATATAAGGATGGTAGTCAAGATAATAATGAATGTTAGTTCCGTTGCAAAGAATTATAGGAATGAAGCAGGAAAAGTTTGAATTTACGTTTGAATGTATTTAAAGAGACACATGTCTTTAACAATATTAGGGAGTTCCAGAATTTAGGACCATTGTATATGAATGTATTTTTGGCCAGTAAATCTATATAAAGTGGTATATGAAATTTGTCAGAGTGTCTCGTGGGGGTAGTAATGATAAAATTGATTTTTAGAGAACATGGCATCAAAAATATGGGGAAGTGCGTTATTATTGTAACTATACATGAATTTCCCTAACTGGAATAAATACAAATCTTTGACTTTCAACAGTTTACTTTCCTTGTGAAAAAGGAAATCAGAACTATAAATGATACGAAGTGCTTTCTTTTGTAACTGTAAAAATAATTTATCTAATAGATATTGATGGGTATTACCCCAAATAATCCCATAATTCAAGTAAGGCAAACTTAAGGATGAGTAAAGCATGATAAATGATGTGAAGGGAATGCAACATTTTAGCCTATTAACAATACCTATAATTCGTGAAATTATTTTGCATATATTTTCAATATGATGTTTGTCTGGCCTGCATAGCAGAGCGAGACTATAGGCGCCGCTTTTCCGACGGCGACGGCGGCGTCGTCAACATTGAAATCTTAACCAAGATTAAAGTTCTGAAATGTCATCATAACTTATACCCTTTTTACACACGCTAAAATTTCCTTAACCCCGTACTATAGGTGGGGCTAAATTGCCATTTAGCCCCACCTATAGTACGGGGTTAAGCTTAGCCCACTTTCTTTTTACACAGCATTTTTGCAAAGTGGGCTAACCCCACCTTTAGTACGGGATTATTTGGCCCTGCAAAAAAGCAGGGTTATCCCAGCAATTGCGGTGCTAAGAGCGATAGTACGGGGTTAAGATCGCTAGTGTAAAACGAAAGTGGGCTAAGCTTAACCCCGTACCATAGGTGGGGCTAAATGGCAATTTAGCCCCACCTATAGTACGGGGTTAAGGACATTTTAGCGTGTGTAAAAAGGTACGAGTACACTTGTACTACGAATGATCGACAAAAACCACTAGTCCGGGGTTAGCGAGTTTCGTGTGTGAAAAGCAAGCATTCCTTATCCGGGGTTAGCGATAACAATTTGGCATGTGTGAAAAGGAAAAAAAAATAGTACGGGGTTAAGGATAGTACGGGGTTAGCGATAGTCCGGGGTTAAGAAAATCCTGTGTAAAAAGGGTATTAGATAGTAGAGTATATGGACCTAGTTCATGAAACGTAAACATAAGAGTAATCGAGTATTACTAAACATCCTGTTCGAGTTTCAGGTCACATGACCAAGGTCAAAGGTCATTTAGGGTCAATGAACTTAGACCATGCTGGGGGATTTAATATCGAAATCTTAACCAAGGTTAAGTTTTTGAAATGTTGTCATAACTTCGTAAACATATGGAAAACGTTTTATGCAACGGACTCCAGATAAAATATTATGCATTGACAAAAAAAATCGGATCTTAGAAAAGGTGGACAAAAGAGAAATAGGTCGGTAGTTTAAGTACGGTAAATAAAAAAGAAGATATTGAAGAAAGGGAAAAGGAAAGTGAATGAGAGAAAAGATATATAAATGGGAAGTAGAGCAAGGTTTATGGTCATGAAATTCTATAATGCCCCTGTTTTTCAATTTATAGCGAATTTGATCACCGTGCCCCTATTATCCACTGGGGTAGCTCAGCCACCCCTGGTTTGGAGAATCACAGCTTTGGTCGACCCTGCACTCCAACTGCAAGGTTATTCCAATCTCGTACAACGAAGATGGCGAACGTCTTTTATCGTCATCATCGATTCGGGGGGGGGGGGGGCTTCAAGTATAGCTAACAAAAGGTAATGTATGCATTGACATAGTAACGTACCTGGCTCATTGCGTAACCCATTAAAGGGGTTTTTTTTCTTCTTTTGAACCCCCCCCCCCCCCCGTTGTGGCAGCCATAAGATGCAGTGATCTGAACCTCTGCGGAGTGAAAGTTCGTTTAATTCATATTTCACCAAAAAAAAAATTCGAACTACCGTGGTGGTAATTTTTCATTTTTCATTTTTGACTGTCGACAATTTAACTGATATCCACATTTTGTAAATTGATTACGATTATACTGACTCCTGGAAAAATACAAATCTACTACAAAAATAAAATGAGTAAGTTGTAGGTCCTAAACAAGAGGATTAATTCAGTAAATAAGTGGCTTAGTCAGATCTAGTTCACAGTCATAGCCAAAATAGATCAATATCGCCCTATTGTGACGTCAGCGTGATTGGTGAGGGAATGTTATTTAATAATTACTAGTAATATTGTCCCGTGAATCTCTCGCCCATCGCGTCTTTTGTAGACACTTTACGGCTTATCGGCCTCCCACAATGCACAGCCTAAAGCTAGAGAATTTGTAAAACATAAGGCCGGTAAAATCGATGACGGGTTTCTCGGGATAATTTGAGGAGGATAAAACACCTTGCCCATTTTATTGTTTTTACTTTAGAATTTCTGCTCCCGTGTATCTAGTTATTCACATGTACAGTTGAATATATTATTCAGACAATATCATTCACATCTATTTCCTCATTTAAAAACTGGAGATTAAATCACCATGTAGCATTCTGTCCTTATACTTTATCAAATCAAACTATTATATTCACCGATCTCCTATTTTTTTTTACAGTGAAGGAGCAGAATGATTAAAACGGTATTAGGATGGAATCAGTGATCTATGACATCTTTAATGTTCTTAATTACTTTAAACTTATGAAATGACTGGTTTGTGAAAATATGGCATCACATACAGGCTCAATGAGCGAACCAATTAGGTATTAATGTCATTGTGAATTATTAACCTTACCCGCAAACTAGCTAAAAAACAATAATATCGAGTGGTCCATTACAGTATATTATACGACTAGAAATACTGCAAATACCCCAAACTCTTTCAAGGGCTTCGGCTGGGGGGCGGGGGGTACACCCTCCCGCTGAGGCAGAGGAGTTCCGACACTTGCAAGCAAAACGAAATTGGTACCCTTTCTTCTGCTTTCAACAGCTGATTTTCTAAATTTTAGTTCCCCCTCCCCAAGATGTGCACCCCCCTTACCACTTTAGTTCTACCTCCCCAAGATGTGCACCTCCCCATGGTCAAACCAGTCTACGCCCTTGCTTTTTTATCCCAACTCCACGTACAATAAAACTATTATTTTCTTATCAAAGTACATTCATTTTAACAGTCTTCCAATTCATGTCCAAAGTTGCCTTACTGTACATTTCAGTCCTTGAAAAGCAAAAGACAATGCAAACAACTTAGCCACATTTTATTAAAGACCTTTGATAATTATTGAATAGATGCTTCCCGAGAACTATAGCTATTTCTCACATTCCCCGGTATTAAGGTAAGGGAGAAAAATAATTATTACGATTGTTGAATTAAATTGTATGAATGTGAAAAATTGCAACATCAGCGCAGCAAGAGTTAAACAACTTCAACTGGATTTAACCAACACTTCCAAATCTGGGGGGGGGGGGGGGTCCGAGCAATTAGAGAATTTCTCGTGTTTAATATATTAATGTGCATAATGTCCCCTTCTACTTCTACGACGATACTCAAGCAGGATCCATAAGTTATAGGATGTAGTGCTAAGGAAATATATTTGGTGCTCATCAGCAGTGCATACTTGTTGCTGCTGCTCGTCTTTGTACTGCTTCCATTTGTGAGATGTGCTTGTTTGTGTGAGGGTTCCAGGTCGAGCTAAAGTATTCCAGGTGTGGTCTAAAAAGACTGAAGTAGGCTTGTTGACGGATCTTTTGGGTGGTTCTACGGAGGTTCCTGGTGACAAGTCCTAGGAGTAGATTTGCTCGTGATGTGATGCTGTTTATATGATTATTCCAGGACATATTTGATGAGAAGTTCAAGCCAAGATATCGGAGATATGAAACTGATCCAAGTTTGCTTGTGGTAATGGCTTTCCGACGAAGAGAAAATGAGATATGGTAGCATTTTTCTGTGTTGAATTTCATCTGCCATGTATTAGCCCACAAATGTAGCTGGTCGGTTGAGATCTTGTTGTGCAGTAAGGCAGTCGGTTTCATCAGAGATTTGACGGTAAAGTAGGCAGTCAGCAAAGAGCCGGATGTTAGAAGAGATCCCATGATTTCCATCTGCTATTATCATAATAAACAGTAGTGGCCCGAGGACTGTGCCCTGCATGCAGTACCCCAGAGGTGACTGGTACCCATTCCGAAGACTCTCCATCCACAACAACACGCTGCAACCTTTCAGTAAGAAAAACCCTGATTAATCTCAGCAAATTGTCACGGATCACATAGTGATGAAGTTTACGAAGGAGGCGTTCGTGGGGTACACGGTCAATGTAATAATCAGCTGGGTCATACAAGAATGGTCAGGACGAATGCTATGTTGAACATCGTTGAGAATATTATTATCGTCATAGTGATCCATGATGTTGCTAAAGATCACATGTTTAAGCAATTTACTGCATATGGATGTGATTGATACAGGGCGATAGTTGGAGGCCTTGCTCTCGTCTCCTTTCTTGAAAACTGGTGATATGTTTGCAAGACGCCAATCAGAACGGTACCATTCCTGTGTCAAGGGATTGCTGAAAAATATAGGTCAGGATCGGTGCAATCACCTCAGCATAACACTTCATGATCCTTCCTGGTAAGCCCTCTGGACCTATTGCTAACATATCTTTCATTAACTTTACAGTGCCATCCACAGAGATGTTGATCCCTTCCATTAAAGGGAACGCATGATGGCTATAAGATCAGGGATGTGCAAGTTATCCTCAACTGTAAAGACTGATTGGAACTGGTCATTAAGCACTGTTCCTTTCCCCTTTAATACTGTCTGATATAAGCTTCTGACCACTTCGAATGGATCCACTTCCACTTGACTCTTGCTTTCTGGATTTGATTTACTTCCCGAATACTTTGTTGTTCTTATCCGCTGGGAGAACATCTTATTTTGGAAAGTCCAATATTTTTGACGAAGTTGAGGCCTCGACTCTTGTTGGTAATTTTTGTACCATAGCCAATCATCTTGTATTTTTGATCATGTAGTTTGCTATTGTAGTGTTACATTTCGATCATTCTACGTATCATTTCAATTTGATATGTGTACATGATTTCCAATTTCATTTCTTTTACATAGCATGCAGTTTTTTCTTTTTAATTCATTCTACTTTATTACTTTCACTGTTCATCACTGTATCATTATTGTTATATGTATTTTTACAAAGGGCTCTCTCGAAAAGCACTTTTTGTGTACTGAGGAGAACCCTTTCCAAAGAAAACAGAAATAAGTAAATATATAAATATTTATCGTCGTAGAAGTAAATTAGTTTAAATTCAATATTCCATTACTTTATTTTAATATGAGATAATAGAACCTACCCTCTAGGTTTCAAAATAAATTACTAATAAAGAAGACGCAAGTTTATTAAAACATTGACTCGCTAATTTGCATACAACCAGTAATGTGCAAAATATGTCACTGTTGAATAAGGCATAAGAAAAAAAAGTCAATGTTTCTATTTTTGTCTGATATCAATGATTTGTTTACTGTTTTGCTTATTACTTAACAGCATTACTTAAAACAACATGATTCATTTTTAATATATATCATATTATTCGAACGGCCTTAGTGTGCATATACTCTTGAATATTTTACTACATTATTTTATATCCTCTCATATGATCCACTTTAGTCACCATCAAAACTGTCGAATGACCTTGATTGGGAGAGCTGAAAACATCGTAGATGGGTAAATGAAAGAACAAATCCTTTCTGTCTGGTACAAAAATGTTGAATCAATTATATTTCGTATCACAATCGTGACGTTATCGAACGCGTCGAAATGGAGCAGTGGGATTATATCCTAATAGCGCTAATCATATGATATTGGAGGTGTTATTGCAAGTTATATCCATAAATGGGAGCGTTTTTTTTTTTCATTTATCTTTTTTTACAATAGGAGATTATGACAATAGTTCAATTCACAAGTGGATTAGCAATTTTTCAGACGTATCATCATGAAAGAAAGTCGGTCCGTGATCCAAGCTCCCTAATGATACAATATGGAGTTGGAGGTTTGTTGCATATTGCTCTGGAAAGGGACATTTACATTATGACAAATTAATTCCCCAAGGAAATCAATCTCCACGCATCCTATAGAGAGAGGGAACATTGATGGATTTAGAATAAATAGCTCCCAACCCAAATACCTGGATGAATAAAATGGAAATAAATGAAAATGTGGCATAACCGAGTTGCAAGTTCTGTTTACTCAAGATACACACTATTCCAGCGTGAATCGGATGGGGGGGGGGGGAGGGGGTGCACACGGGCGAGGGCCCTGGGAACGATTTTTATATAGGGGATGCTGCTTTGGCTTGTCAATAAGCCGAGAGAGAGAGAGGGAGAGAGAGAGAGAGGGGGAGTTTTCTAATAAGAAATGAAGGAGTTGTTAAAAAAATTATTGACAAGAAAAAAAAAGGTTTCACTCGCAACTGAACGTCGATATTGATCAGAAAAAAATGACAAAAAAAAAACTAAAAAAATTATAGCTCCCAAATGACAGATTTGTTCAAATCTCGAAATTTTAGTAAACCAACTTGATTTCCAGGGGTTGCCGCCTCTTTATAACATACGCACCACCAAGAGAAAACTCTGCCCCAAGCATCCCCGCTTCCCAGTACCATGACAGAGGCCGACAAGGGGGGGGGGGAGCACTCCACACCTTTGGACCTTTGGACCGACATAATCAGTATCATAATAAGATGAGTAGTATCCCTTGGAAGTGAGGTGGAAATAAATCACTTTTTTGTAGTGCATTTCATTTTGTATCTGTTGTCATTTGTTTTACACAGCTATCAGATGTGTCTACATTAGAAGTTATTCTCGTTTTTGGCAACGATCCCACCATGTTCCCTTTTTAAGGGGAATGGTGGGGGGTTCAATTATTACCCCCGCCCCCGTCATCGAATCCCGGATCAAATCATAATAGTGTTAAAAATGTATGAAATGTGGACGGGAAATGAAGCTACATTGTAATTAATTTTGGCGGCAACGCTCTGGAAATTAAACCCTGAACATGAATGGTGAATGCGATGCATAAGATTTATTAAATTTTACTTTACAAAGTAGGTATCAATTAGTGTAATGGGAATGTTACAATAATAAATAGGGGAAAGGGAACACCAAATAAATATATAGTGATGATCTTCTACGTCATTTATCGGATAATAATAATATATTGTTATTTAAGTTAGGCATGGCTTTATGAAGAATAGAGTGCTGAAACATCAAGGTCGATGGTTTGAGTCCTGCTCTAACACTCTTTCCTTAAACAAGGAATTTCATTCACATTGTTTATTTTTCTTCCATCCAATTCATTTTGAAAATGATGATGATGATGCTTATATAATAACATGATATCTAAGAGCGAATTTTCCATCTTAACCAGGTGCTCAAGGTGATTCACAGACAAAAATGAATAAAAATGATGTCTTTAAGAAAGCAATCTATATATACTATAGTAGCCTACAGATGTGTCTTCAGGTTGCATCCAGTTATGATGTAAACAAGTTTTTTAAAATGAATTAACTAAATGAAATGATGTTATTTTTTAAATCCAGACTGGAAACCAGGTGAACCAAACAACTTTATTGACGAAAACTGCTTAGAAATATATCCTGATGGAATCTGGAATGATAAAGAATGTGATGGACAGAGATTGACCATTTGTGAAAGTAAGTAAAAAAAAATTATAGATCCTGGTACGACTTGGGAATCGTTGCACAATGACTTGCAATAAAGAAAGATACAAAATACTAGCGAGTAGATAATATTCAGAAACGGGCATTTGGGATTTCCGTACACTATTTTTAAAAGCAAACTCTTCTGTAAAGGGCCCTTTAGTGTAATGAAGCTAGTTATTATGATTTTACCGCGTGGCTTAGTCTTAATGCAGTCGAGATTCCCAATATTTCACCTGGTGCTTTCAGTGAAGGCATTGAATTTCCTATATTTTATTAAAAACATGTTGACACTATACTTTGCTTAACAAACTTTGCTAATGGCGCGGTCACATTTCGCCTACGATGGCCGTATACGGTGAGTCGAAAACAGCTGGGTTTTTTTAAAATAATTTTTGTACCAGCTGTAAAACGGCTGTTTTCGACTCACCGTGTGGACACCGTAGGGTGAAAATGTCACCTTAAGCTGAAGGAAGCAAAATGAATAATCTATTTGCTTTTATTTTAGCACATGATTTTTAAAAAGTAGTGCATTGCTCCCTTTGGAAAAATAACTTCAATTAAAACTTTTATGCAAACACCCCATTCACAGTTTTAGTGTGTTTTATGTGGGTGTAAAAACCTGCACACATTCGCAGGCGCCTTTCTCCTCATATTGTATATGTCCAGTTGAATTAAGAATATTAAGCCCAACATTAAGATTGTAATATTTTTTGTTAACTTCTCCCTCATTCGTAACTATGTGGCCTCTCAAACAAAGACGTTTAATGTTTAGCTTTTCGTTAAACTTTTGGCTGTATCTATGACCCTTTATTGTGAAAAAGATGAATTTATGGGTGTTAACTTTCATTTGATTATGGGAAACACAGGGAAGTGCGACTTGGGGGTCAATGAATAGAAAATAGTTAGAAAAGAAGAAAGGAGAAGGAAGGGGATTATTGTGCTGGATTAACAACATCATATCCATATTTTTTGTTTGAAAGTAAGATGTGAAGTGAAAGGTAACCGTGTTCACTCCTCTCAAAATACATTTGAAGCGATCCTGAATACTCTGAAAGAGTGCACGGATGGAAAATATAAACCCGCAGTAACTTCGTGTCTGTAAAAGACTGTTTTTTTTCCTCTTTTTTAATGACTTAAAAATAATAGAACTGGCTTGTTCCAATCATTTATTTTCCTTATGGAGGGAAAACGTTTAGTCTTTTTTAAGACAAAAATAAAACTATAACCAAAAAAGAACAGGTGGAAATCATAAGACATTGCAGATGTCCATGGTATCAAATGCCACACGCAAAGGAATGTCATTTGACAGAAACTGTCTTAACTTAATAATCGCGATTTTCTCCCAGCCAAGATTATTGATTGATTGCTGAAGTTCATAACCAATTTCAATCAAATACCCCTTGCATCTGCAAGTGTTTGCTTTATAAATTATTTTCCATCCCCCTTCCTCCTTAATTCTTGCCATTGCCTGATTGAAAACAAAAGGAAATCATACGTTGATATTCTTCTCTTGCTTTCTTTGATTGTCTTTGAGGCAATAGAATAGAAGAAAAAATAAAACTAGAGGTGCATGTCAGTATAAGAAATATGAGCTAAGAAGGATAGGTTGTACAAATTTATTTTAAAAAAATACCCTGATTTTTATTTTAAAAAAACCCGGCGTCTCTATTATCTTGCATATATACCTGCCATTTTTATGCTGGTTCCTCGACAGATTCTCTTTTGACAAAAATTATTGTCTGTAATTTATTGTGATGGTAATTTACTATTTTAATTACAGTTTTTTTTAATTCACGATGATCCTCGTTCGAAAGGACCACATGCGCGCTCCCAAAATCCCCGGTAAAATGTTGTGATTTCGACCGACAGAAATCCGGCCCGAGAATTGTAAACTGAAGAAAGAAAAAAGAAAAGGGAGGTATCCAAAATACATAAATTTGGTTACATGGTTAAGGGTGTTGTCATAGTGATCTCTCATGCTCGTGCATAAAGATGTATATTTTCATATTATAATGGTATGGTCAGAAGAGAAAGAAAAATCCTCCCTCAGTATTGCCACAAAAGCATAATTAGATAAGTAAATCGATACATGAGGCCACCATTATGTTGACTCAGTCATTATTTTAATCAAATACTGTAGTAATTATAGTCATAGGCAAAAATGGGCACGCATTGGAATTTATTCCTTGAATGCTAATGGCTTCTCATGTCAGCTCATGACCACCAGGCAGTGGCGTACCTGGGATTTTTCACAGGGGGGGGGGCAAAACCGTCCGCCCAAAAATTTGACAAGCCCCCCCCCCCCCAAAAAAAAAAAAGGTCTTCAATCACAAATGAAGGATTTCGTACCAGAAAAAAATTTGACAAGCAAAAAAAAAAAAAAGGTCTTCAAGCTCGTCAGGGGGGGGGGGGGGGGGCTAGGATACGTCCTTTGCATGGGTTGTGGCTCGTCAGGGGGGCAGACTGCCCCCTCTGCCCCCCCCCCCGTAGGTACGCTAGTGCCACCAGGGCATGGGCGGAAATCTGTCCCGAAAGGTACGGGGGACAACAGGGGCTGATCCAGCCTTCGCCAATTGGGGGGGGGGGGCGAAAAATGTTTTCAGCCAAATGTTAATCCCCGATCGGCCGCTTGAAGGTAATTTTGTCTGTTTCATTGAAGGAGTAGTCCTCAGGGTCACTTTTTAGCTTTATTCTTATAAATCAACATAAATGTATAATATCATTGTCCTTATTTATATAATGCGAGCGCGAAGCGCGAGCATAATTTTTTGGGCAAATTTGTGTATTTTTTCCTAAAATTTGAATATTCTGGGCAATGTTTGTTATCCTGAAAAAGATGTATATACAACTATAAATATTTACTACGAACGCGAAGTGCGAGCAGAGGTTAACTGATGGAAATGGTACCTGTTAAAGACTGCTTGCAGTTAGCCATGAAGACGTTACATATTTCAACAATCAAAATAATGCGAGCGCGAAGCGCGAGCTGAATTTTTTGAAATTTTTACCCAAAGACTGGAAATTCTAAGCACTTTTTGTAAAACTTAAACATATAATAGGTATAATACTAAACAATTGATGCGAACGCGAAGCGCGAGCGAAAGATTTTGAGATTTAGACCTAAGAACGAGAAACTCTATTCATGTTTTTTAAATCATGAAAAGGTTGAGTAATTGGGGGTCTTCCTTACACCCGGTCCTTACATTAATAATGCGAGTGCAAAATGCAGCCAGAAAACGTTCATATACCATTTATACGTTTAATTTGAATCGATCGAAAAGGTACTTGTTAAGGACTGCTTGCACTTAGTCATGAAGACGTTACATATTTCAACAATCAAATAATGCTAGCACGAATCGCGAGCTGAAAATTTTTGACATTTCTACAAAAAGAATCGAACATTTTAATCAATTTTTGTAATCGTGAACAGGGTAGCTATATAACTAAACAATTGATGCGTGAGCAGAAGAATTCGAGATTTAGACCTAAAAACGGGACACTCCACTCATGTTTTGTAAATCATGAAAAGTGTGAGTAATAGGGGATCTTTCTACATTAATAATGGATAAAAACTGGATAATGATTGAAATAGAGAACAAGTTGAATATCTGAATAAACATGCGCGTGTTTCAGATTTAGACCTAGAATCTCGGCATTCTACACATCTATCAGCGAGCGCGGAGCGAGCTTAAACTATTTGATATTCCGATCTGAAAAAAGAGTCAATTTTATCTGTATATTTCAAGCACTTTGTAGGAAAATTGTGAGGTGGATATGGATCATTAAATTAATATCTTATTTATTAATGCCTAATGAGGGCGAGAAATCTGATGATATTATGGCCTGAAAACTGGACATTTCAAGCACTTTAGTAATTATGAATAGAATGCATCAGTTAAAATATTTTTAACCATTAATGCGAGCGCAAATCGCGAGCCAAAATCTTTGATAAGCTCTCATGAAAATCAATATTGAGACATACATAAATCGCCAATCAAAATGCGAGTAGCGCTATCTGCTACGTTTTGACAATCAGACTTGAAAAGGGATATTTTTCAATACTAAATGGAATACACAAAAATAATAGGTTCTGAATAAATCGAATTTTGCAAGCGCTCAGTGCAAGTAGAAAATGTCAATATTCAGACCATAAAGCTGTCTCTTTTACAGAGCACTTTTTGAAAAATCAGTTTGTAAATCACACAAAATAATGAAAGTTCGATTTCCGAGGTGAAATGTATAATGTATAATGTATATTGACTTCCAAACTTGATCTACAGTGCGTATCAAAAAAAAATTACACTTTGAAAAAGCCCTGGGAATTAAAAAATATACAACATGTGGGTAATTTTTTCACATATAATCTTGGGTTTGGGTCTCATCTATCCAATGAAAGTAAAAGTTTTGACGGAATGTTACACTTGAGTGAGCACTGTCCATTTTTGTAAAGCTCGCAGAAATCTGTTTGCGCAGAAATGCTTGTTTTCACCGCTGTGTCAAGGGGAAAGGGCAAAATCAAACTTACCCTGCTGAATATTTCTCATACATTTCCCTTGCACTTTTAGTCAATTGAAATAAAACGGATACATTCAAGCATTTTGTAACAATTTTGCCACCCAAATTGAAATTTCAACACTTAGTAAGCACAACCTTTACCCTTTTTGTGCCAGCTGGATCTGAGGACATAACTGAATCTGAACAAAAGTTTATATCAGACATCTCCAGCATTTTTTCACTAAGTTTTTATCATTTAAAGTGGGTTTACATTTCATTTTTCATTTAATACTTGTTTCTCCACACTTTTCCCAAGCTTGACAATGATTAACAAAATGAAAATCAAGCCTAAGCCATTTCATGTAAATCACAGCTCAGTGTAAAGCAAATATCGTCACGATGGCCTCGATGTGTGGGGGAGTGGGGTGGGGTGAAATGCACTTTTTGAAGTGTTTTGGGCAAAGAAACAAGTCAAGAAAGGTAAAAGATATCTTCAAATCAATTTTACTAGCTAAATTCCACTTGTTCTTCATGATTAAGGTCTACTTTTAATTCGCACAACTATTTCAAAGTTCTGCGCAAATCATTTTTCACTAACTTTTCAAAAGTAAGTGGTGCTCACTCAAGCAGAAATATTTTTCGACAGTTATATTGTCATTTGCTTAAATGGATCTGTACCAATGTTCAAATGTGGAAAAATCTTCAGGATATTACAAGTGTATAATTTTACAGGATTTTTTCAAAGTGTAAACTTTTTTTTGATACGCACTGTATAAGCTCCATATTGAAAAATCATCTAACAGGCAATGCGAGCGCGAAGTGTGAGCGAAAATTTTATATAGTGACATGAAATATTCTTTTTATTTTCCAAGTCTTCCCCTCATCTTATTTTATTCACTCTGGAAAACTTGACAAGCAAAAAAAAACAAAGGTTTTCACTCAAAATGTAAGGTCATTTAGTCCAAAATACATGTATTATTTCGAATGTGAATGATGCATTTTTCTCCATCATAAAAGACCAAAAATAGTAGGGGGGACATTTGATATTGTGTCCCCCCTGGGATTTCTGCCCATGCACCAGGGCAATGCTATACAATGAAAAACTTCGTAGAAAATAAATGAAGCGCAATCATATCAAAGAGTTCATTACGATAATTAGCAAGAATTGGTATGAACTAACACCCTTCCTAATAAAATATGAATGGAATTTGTATGTTTTTTTCATGACCTAAAAAAGATACTGCTTTGATTTTTTAGTGATTGAATATGATGTAAGGAATTCAATTTCCGCACTGTGCAACTTACCCCCAAATAATAATAATAATAATATAGGATTAATTCTCTCGAGAGATGATTAAAAGGTTGACCGAAATGGATACCGCAGTCATGTATGCATTTTTTTTCTACTTGGTTTGTTTTATCTCCTATTTTCTCACTTTTAAGAGGAAAAATAATTATGGAAAGGCTTTAAATTGACTTGAATAATCGGTAATGCACTTAATAGAAACATCCATTTTGACAACTATGTATTATTTTGAAGTAAATTTATCTAATTCAAAACCATTCAAACTCGCAATTTTGTTTGATAATGTTAATACCATTGTTTTTGTATGGATGTCTCATAGGCTTGATGAACAAAATGTGAAACCATTTTGAATGACACCTTTCCGATATTGAACAGGTTTTTCTACATGGTCGAAAATGTGTTGAAAAGGTATGGCTTTGATTCAGACCAAAGTCTCCTTGCTTTCGGGTAAAGCTTGGTAGAGTTGTTCTAAAATTAAATTTAAAAATTAAATTCAAAATGATATATAAGCATTCTAACATATTCATTATAAATGTAGTTTTTTGTGTATTAATTTACATTGTATTTTCTTTATTGATAAAAAAGGACCTGCCAGATTTGTCTCGAAAAGTATTACCATGAAAAGATACGGAACCTGGCCACCACGGTGCCTCCGGAATCACGTGATCCAGATCATCCAATCAGCATCACTCGTGGAATGTGTCAGCCGTTGCCTGGCTACGGGAGAAAACTGTTTGTCTTTAAATCACTTCGAGGGGACAAGAGAGTGTCAGCTGAACGATGCAAACGATGTGACTGCTTCCGCAGATTTTCAAGAAACAAATAACTGCAGATATTATCGACTTCTGGTGTAATCAAAGGGGAATTAAACCCTTAGTATTAATATAAGAATATAAAAATCAAGAAACAGATCAATGCAAGTTTGAGGAAGGTTGAATGAAAAATTAATAAGAGAGTTATAAGCATTTTGATATTGAGATCACTAATGCTATGTAAATCCTCCGGTTGCCAATGTGACCAAGATCTGCAATGTCACTTATCAGTGGATGTCACACACATAACTTGCCCATTACTTTAGTTAATATTTCTCCCAAATTTTCAATTTTATCTGTTCAACGAAAGATCGGGGCCCCGTTGTACAAAGAGTTACGATTGATCCAATCAATCGTGACTCTATGGAAATCCATCAGTGTCATAATTTTGTCTACAGGAAATTTGCAAAATGTCCTTTGTAATCAAAGGAGAACACCCCAAATTGTCAAGAAATCAATGAATTTATGGATTTGCATTCATATCTAGAATTTTTTTTGAACAAACATGCATTTCATATGTTGACTTTGCTGGCTTTCCATAGTTGCGATTGATCGGATCAATCGTAACTCTTTGTACAACGGGGCCCAGGGCCCCATCTTACAAAGAGTTACGATTGATCTTATCAATCGTAAGCCATGGAATCCATCAGTGTCATCATTTTTTCTACAGAAAATCTGCACAATGTCCTAAACAAAGAGAAGCACAGTGAATTTTCAAGAAAACAATGAATGCATGAATATAAATTATAGAAAATATTTTGAACAAACATGCATGATAGATGTTGATGGCCGTCCATAGTTGTGATTGATTGGATCAATCACAACTCTTTGTAAGACGGGGCCCAGGTGTTCTATTTTTGAGAGGACATGTAATACAAACTTCACAACGTTACACCATAAATGATTGTTCGTAATACCATTAGAATGGGCAAAAAAGATATGTTTTCAGGTGTATTTAAATCAGTGTCCAAATGAGAGAGTTCATCACAGATCTTGTTTGCATTGCCAATGGGAGGATCTCTATAGCATTAGTGATCGCGACATTCAAATGCTTGTAAACTTTGTTGATCTTATTCTTTAAATTTTCTGCTTTCACATAAGCTAAGTTACTCAAAGGATTTTAAGAGCATGATATCTTAAAAGGAGTATGGGGGGGGGGTGTTCTTTTTCACAGTTTTGAGGCTATTTAAAAAAAAAGATTTTAACCAATATCTCAATTTTTTTAGAATAAGATTTCCAAATATAGCAGTTTTAATCAAGCGATAAGCATGCAGGAGGATGCAATCGAGATATAGCTTAAAAGCCAAAAATGTAAATGTAAAGCTCCAAATTTACTGAAAAGGTCTTTTAATTAAATATATTGATCAGGTGTATGATCTTATAATCCTGCGTTTTCCTCTTCTCTTTTACAACATAAATTAATTCAATGTTTCAATAATAAACTAAAATATTAAAATATTCAATCATTCCCCATTTTTGACAGTGTCTGTCGTTACTTATTGTAATCAAAATTCATAATATATCCTCTCATGCCGTAAGTTTTGCAACATTGTAAAATTTGATCTGAAAAAGCAAATGGCTATTTTTAGATTCTTTCATCGTTTCATCTTATTCGAGGAATTATAACATAATTTCAATAATAAAAAAATAAATAAAAATAAACTAAAATATTACAGTATTCAATCATTCCCATTTTTGACAGTGTCTGTCGTTACTTATTGTAATTGAAATTCATAATATATCCTCCCATGCCGTAAGTTTTGCAACATTGTAAAATTTGATCTGAAAAAGCAAATGGCTATTTTTTCATTCTTTCATCGTTTCATCTTATTCGAGGAATTATAACATAATTTGTTGTACTTAACGAGCATACATATTATCCACTTTATATCTGAAAGCTTCTTCGTCACTCATGCATGCAATGATTAAACAACTGATTTATCTTCGGAGCAGGGTATTAGATCATACCCCTCGGGAGGGGGGGGGGGGGTCTCCAGTCTCAGATGTAGAATCTGGGAGATGATACAAATAATATTCCACATAGGACCAATCAATCATCAGACAAAATTTATCATTCTGCTCTAAATCACGCATCATGGAAAACCACACCCTTCAAACTTTGATGGTCTCTTTGAAATCTACTAACTAAAGTGTGCGCTACCTCATCAATGATGTGCCTACTCTTAGTGGATACAAGTAAAAACACATCCTAAATTAATGGATAAGAAATTATTATTCTTAAACATCAAAATCAAGTGCTTTTTTTTCACTGAATATAAAAATTTTGGTTTACAGATAAGGAGACCATAAAAGCAGTTCAACCTGACAATGAGATGGTTTGAAGCAGAAAAAAAAATAAAGAAAGTATTGCCTAAGTTTGATATTGTGATGTCTCATGAGCAATTCCTACATTATGTCTAAAAAATCTGAAAACGATTTGTGCAGGGGACATATCAATCATAAGACACATCATCTCATACCCCCTTTTATTTATCTCTCATATTCTTTGCCGGATTTTCATCCATAATTTTCACTTATATTTTTTCTCTATTTCTTTTCTGTTTATATTTTATCGTCAGGGTGAACTTGACCTTTAAACAATAAAGGGTGTGGCCTTTTCATGCTACGGCAGTCGTCGGTGAGGACCCTTTTGGTCATTCAATCGAATTAGCATCTGAGCCCGGAGTCCCCTTCCCCTAAGGGAGGGGGGGGGGATAAATCAGTTGTTTTAGCAATGGTTTTACAAATAAGTAAGCCTTTATAGGTCGGGCAATTTTTGAAATATTTCAATATATTTATTGGATAACATACATTATAATACTTAGGCACTAACAAAAAAAGTCAAAGGTCATAGTAATTGCAATGAGTATAAAATTATATAATGATGTACAGGCTAACCTAATTTGACGAACATGTATCTTGGATACTTCCTGGCTTACAAGACAATTTTAATTTCAAATGAATGATTTTCAATTAAATTGACACACATAAAAGTCAATGAAACGAAAATTAATCACACACAGTGGTGCTAAACTTAGTGAATCCCACCAGAAAATTCACTCCTTGATGCCGAGTGTTGAATGTAGACAACAACACTACAATGTTCAGCAAGCCCAGAGAAACAAACTTTATTGAATGTAATATTTTATCACACTTTAAATATGTTCATTTTCTGATAGGGTTTACTAACCATTTAGCACCACTGTATCTTTGACACTGTTTTAAAAATACTGTGAAGAGAGGCAGAAGCAGGGATGTGTTACGAAGGAAGGGGGTTTAGCTGATCTGCTGCACTACTCTGAATTTGTCAACCAGCTGATTAGATTTGTTCAATGTGTAATGTGTTTCTTAAGCAAACACAAACTTTTTTGTAATTTTTTTTAATTTTCAACTGCAAAAATAACAGAAGATTATCAATCACGGATTAAATGAAGGGACATCAAAATAGGAGCAAATGATCAAACCTTTATAAATCTTCTTTTCATGTGATCAACTCTAGTACACAAATTAGATGGCCATAGTGCAACATTTGAGAAACTTGTTTGGTGTTCCATTTCTAACACAAGCCATTCATGAGCTTCATTATTATTTTGACTGCAATTAAAGCAATATATTTGAAACTGGTACTGGGATTCTGAAGTCCAGTGCCTGGAAGTTCAAAGCGCTGTAAATGATCCCATCGTTGCATTTAGCATGAATTCAGATGGTCACAGCTCCTTCCTGACAATTCCTTGGTTGAAGTTTACAATTAACTACACACGTTTCAATTTTAACTTGTTAGTTCAGAGCTGCTTTGTTGGTGTGATCATATGTCATTTCTCTTATACATACCCTTTCCAACAATTCCCATGGGGGGTAAAGTAAAAGCCTGTTCCACTCAAGGCCTGTGTTGCCCCATCAATGACAAATAATGTTCAGTCTGATAACCAAAATTACTACGTGGCACCCGACTAAAAATTGAATTACCTATTGCATGAGGTATGAGTGAAACTTCCAAGCAGTCTGAAAAAGTAGTGTCGAAGAAACACTTGTATCTTTTCTTTTATTCAACTTCACGTCTTCAAATTGTCACAGTATGAAGGAGAAGAATAGCTCTAACAGATTTTTTTTTTCTGGATTTTGGAGACTAAATTACTATTTTTGACTATTGACAGAGAACCTTACCTGGCGACTTATTGGTGGTTTGGGATGGTAGGTGACATATTTCTTCCTTGGTAGTGAGATATCACGTACCCCAGGTTTTTGAAGCACCTTGGCAGTACCATCTGGGTCCAGTCTTACAAAGAGTTACGACTGATCCAATCAATCGCAACTATGGAAAGCCAGCAACGTCAACGCATAAAACGCATGTTTGTTTAAAAGAAATTCTAGATTTGAATGTATATCCATAAATTCATTGATTTCTTGACAATTGATGTGTTCTCCTTTGTTTACAAAGGACATATTGCAAATTTCCTGTAAAAATTTTTTTTGACACTAATGGATTTCCATAGAGTTACGGTTGATTGGATCCATCGTTACTCTTTGTAAGACGGGGCCCTGTTATCCATGTAGTCTTTAGGGGAATTAAATATACTTTGGGCTTCCAATTCAGATCAAATGCAACTTCCAGGGAGTGCTTGATATACCTTCAACTCCTTTTACAATTGAACGGATGATAATGAACTGCAGTTCGATAACAATTCATGGGGGTATTGTGTTATATGTACATAGAGCACAAAGAATGTATTTTGCGATATTTGATCCAACCAATTTCCTTATAGCCTATCTTTAGTTTGCTTAAATCCCCCAAATGTGTGTCATAATTTCATTTCATTACTAAATCGTATCAATGCATATACCCTATAACGATCCCGGTGGGATGGATATAATCTAAAGATGCGATTTTATTGGATTTAAGTTGTCATCTGCATATATAAAAGACCTCAATCATGGGATGGGCTGAAAATTTTAGGAAAAGATTTTTGTCAGTAGCTTTCTAACATCAAATTTTTAAGTATATAAAGTAAGTGCTCAAACAGCTATTTAAATAAAGACATTACCGAGAGAGAGCGATAGATTTAAATAAATTATCCTCAAGGCCACAAAAAGGCCATATTTAAATTCTAATGGGTAATAAATGCATTCAAAGACTACTACGCTTTTGTAGTATTGTAAGGTCCGATGATGCTCGAGTATAGATAACATTAGTTTTACTGATCCTTTATCAGAGCTTTAGACAGGCTTTAATCATCATAAAAAGATGAAACACTGAAAATATATGGATGTCAAAGTGTAATTCAAAATAAAAGCATATATTTGTTTCATTAAAGGAGAATGAAACCCTTGAAACCAGCTGAATCCATATCAAAGAGAAAAATCAAAGGAACACATTGTTGAAAGTTTGAGGAAGATTGAATGAATAATAATAAAGTTATGAGCATTTGAATATTGAGATCACTAGTGCCATGTAGATCCTCCCATCGGCAATGCGACCAAGATCTGTGATATCACACACGTACAACTCCCTCATTACTTAAGTACTTATTTCACTTATATTCTCACTTTTATAGAGTCTATCACAAGGTGAGGTGTTCTCTTTATGAGATGACAAGTACAGAGGTTTCACAACATTATATCATTGATGAATCGTTTGTCATATGATTAGAATGAGCAAAAAGAAATGTTTTGGGGTATATTTTCGGTGTCCAAATGGGAGAGTTGTACGTGTGTGACATCACAGATCTTGGTCGCATTGCCAATGGGAAGATCTCCATAGCATTAGTGATCTCGACATTCAAATGCTCATAACTCTTTTATTGCTAGTCCTATTTTACTCAAACTTTTGTTGATCTTATTTTTTGATTTTTCTGCTTTCACAAAAGCTAACTTGCTCCAAGAGTTTCATTCTCCTTTAAGGGGAGAGTTATTTCAAAAGAAGAATTGAAGTTTTAATAAAACCAGGCAAACTAATACAAGAGTTAAGAATTTTCAAAATTGCATCACCATACTTGGTGATATACACCTAGGTCAAATGATGTGACCTACATGTAGGATAGGGATAAATTTATCCATTTGTAATCCATCTGTTATTATTAAATGTTCTGCAGAAGAAGGAGAAAACTACATATTCTTTACATAGCTTGTTATTTACATAATCTTGGTGATCTCACATTTTTTAAATATCAAGTTTCTAATTTTTCATGCTTTCACACAAATCTGTTTATCATCTAGTTTATATTCGCCACCAGCAATTCTGCTCTCTAAACGAATTTTACCAAAGTATATCGGATTGAGCAAAAATAAGAGTTTTATTATCTATGGATATAGGAAAGGGACCCTCAGTTAAACTCATTTAATCCATGATACAACTTTGACATAAATCCAGACGATAACATACAGAGCAATTAGTGTAAATGAGGGGACTAACATGATACAAAGGGCTAGTTTACCATTTTCTCTAAACTTGTTCATAATGTTTTGATATGACAGGCACAAATTTAGACATTGCCAACATCATTTGAAAATGTCAATGATTTGGTTCAATTTTCATCGTATCTGATAAATATTTGGACATAATTAATACTTAAATTGTAACATATCATCTTTAAGAATAAGTAAATATATGAATAACATTCCAAACCTAATATTTAACATGGTTCATAATGGTTTTGGTTGCTTGTATGATACCACTTTAAGTGGCTTCAATCTCTTTACCATACTACCATAATTTTCCGTAAGGATAGTTTTCTTTTTAAATTACTAAGGTTTCATTCATGTCTGTTTCTCTGATTTTCCTCTCTCTTGCCATATATAGAGGAATTCCTCTGTGCCACTTTATCTTTCCAACTTGGGCTTCCTAAACCTCATGAGTTGTACAGACAACTCAACCTTGTGACAGATCAATGGACTGGCCATTCCTGGAGAGATAAGACCTCTGCCTCTTCCCACCCCTCTACATCCACATCAAGCTTGACCACAGAGTCAAACCCTCAAGGACAAATCCTCAAAGTCAAACCCTCAAGGTAATATCTCAAAGTCACCTAAGGATCACATCCCCGAGGATGAATCAAACATGTCTTCCCTCAAAGTCAAAACTTGTCAGCCTCCCAAAGTCAAACCCTCAAGGACACTTCCTAAAGGTCTAACCTCAAGGTCAAATACTCAGAGTCAGCCCTAAAGGTCAAACCATCATGGTCAAGTTTCTCTCTGCACACCAACACCCATCCATCATCTTGAAGTACTTCGCATCCTCTGTCCTTCTCCCACCACACGCTCCACCTTCACTTATTCTCCCGTCAGTGGTACAGCACGTTTCCATTTTGGAAATGAAATCAGGGGTACCCTTCACTCCGTAGTCATCCCACCGCTTTCTCCATCCTTTCCTTTCCTCCCAGTCTCTCCATCACCATCCTCTTCATCCTCCTCATCTTCTTCTTGTTCTTCCTCTTCCTCCTCAAAGACAAAGCTCTCTTTGATGAATTTCTTGAGATTGGCCGCCCTCTCTCGGACTGCTGGGTCTGCATCAGATGTGACCTTTGACATGCCTTCCTGGAGTAGCTTGGACTGATGGGAAGTTAGTACTGATAATCGAGATGATTCTGCGCAGTCAAACAAGAATAGAACAAATAGACTTTGAACAGTGCCTCTGAGAAATCCACAACGTTCCCCCCCTCCCCTTTGAGAATTGCTATGACCGAAAATGGAGAATTTTGCGAAGTCAAAAAGTTTATTATATAAATAGCAGAAAAACTAATAAAAAGTTTGGTGGAGGTTTGAGGACAATCCATCAAAAAATTTGGATTGAGATGTGATATGCAAGCAGCGTCCCCTTATGTTGTGTAGTAAAAAAATTAATGAAATTTCATTTTCAAAAGAAATTGTTTTTTTTATTGCACATTCAGTATTGAATTTCAAATTTATTTCAAATCTGCTCCTGAGAGAATAAAATTACTCATCATGAACCATAAAAATGTGAACTTTATGCTTTATACATTTCATAACAGCTGCTCGTATATGACGTCACAAATCAATTACTTAATATTTTAAAAACTTTAACCCTTGATGGGTTTATCTTCAAATCTTAATGAGCTTTAAATAGGCCTCCCCTACGCTGTATAACTATCTTGCTTATGGTCAAAATAAACTCCCCGACAATTTCCATTGAAAAAAAAAGTAAAAAAACATGGAAATACATTAGAAATTTAGAAAACATTAAAATACATTAAAAAAAATTTGATGTTTAAATTTTTTAAAAGCACATTTGATCAGATTTCTATAAAAAAGTCAATAGTGAGCATTTTAGGGGCATTATTTAGTTAATTAGAGCAAACTTTTCATTTTATGCATAAATAAGCATAATCAATTAGCAATGAGATTTTTCGCCGAATTTGATCTCATAGTTTTGTAGATTATGCCATGGGTAATGCGCGTGCCAATTTTCGTTGTGAGTGCGCGATCGACGGCCGAGATCATAAGGCGGGGTGTGCTGAATCCGCCCCCTAGTCTATTTAGGCTTAAGCCAGCAGTACAATTTCCAACATATTAACATTGTAAATTACCTGCTAATTTCGGCATAAGATACTCAAGAACAGCAAGGGATTCCTTCCTGATGGCAGCATACTTCACAATACCTGCATTTCAAAATGTTATATATCTGCATAAGTTTGTGAGGTCTGACAACTATGCTCCCCCAAAGATAAAATATGTCTTATATAATTCACAGTTGAAATTTGAATATGGTAAGCAATCAGATTCTCATAGAAAAATAATCCACAAAAAAAACCTGTTCTTAAACTGTCCTCACAATTATAAAATGCCCCCCCCCCTGCAAATAAACAACTGGAGTGGTCAATACAATTCTGTTTGTGTAGTCCAATACATGCATTTCTGTGTGTAGTGTACAAAAATCTAAGTATATTGAGTCAATTATTTGATCACTTTGGTGTTTCCAATATCTTGCAGCATACTGTAGGTAAAGTATAATTAACCTTCAAATTAATTAAGATATGAAGGAAACTCTACAAAACATACCTAACATTTTGTAAATTGCAGGAAAAAACATTTCTAGAATTGCTGAAAGTCTGGCTAGTTCATCTTCTGTAAGGCTTTCCACCTGCAGCATATGGATCCTAAAAAGTGAACAGAAAATAAAAAAGAGTTAGTCTGCCTATATCCAGGGAATGATTTCAATGGCATGAATGTTTTCTACCATTAAATTAATGAATTTACACTGTCCAAGGAAGAATAATTTGCAACATACTTGTACATAAAAGCGTTGATTTTCATGGCTTGGCAAACAAATAAGAATGGTATATTAAACAAATATATCAGGCTTTGAGAAAGTGTAGTGGAATTATTTATCCGAGGTTGGTCTGGCAATTACTATTTTTCCCGAGGGGCGAAGCCCCGAGGGAAATATAGTAGTTTTGCCAGTCCAACCGAGGATTAATAATTCCCACTATGCTTTCGAATGAAACGCCTGATATATTTGTTTTATATCCTACTTTTAATAATTCATAACCAAAATCTATGTGCTGAGCTTGCAAAGTCCGGTTACTTGAGTTGAATTACCTACTTTTCTCCGAGCCATCGTGCTCAGCGGAACGCAGATTAGTGCCCGCGCCGACGCATCGCTGGACTTGCCCGGGAGAGAGAGCGCGCTGGCCGGTGCGCCTGAGAGTTTAGCTAGATATCCAGTTTTGTGAAATAATGACGTCAGACCTCGATATATCCAAAAATATATCGAGGTCTGACGTCACGCAACATCATAGTTGAAATATATTCGGTCACATGATGCTACTCGAACCAATCACTATACAGGATTTACTCTATGTAGGATATAATATGAAATATAATATTGGAGGCATCATTTAGCGTAGGGAAAACAAACATGAAATACTTCTTTTTGGCACTCTGATATTGTAGGATGATTGCTTGTTTACATATAAGGGCATGGTGTCCACACTACTATATATGACACTGCCCCTCCCCTCTCCCATGCCCTTAAAGGGAAAGTTCATCTTGATAAGTTGGTTTAATTAAAATCATAGAAAGTAGAAGAAACATTGATTAAGGTTTAATGAAATTCTGTAAAAGGCTGATGAGTTATGCATTTTATTTTGTGACATCACAGACACAGAGCTTCTCCATAAGTTGTGTGATATAAATTACCAAAAATGCCAATTTCTCTCAAATTTGAAGGTACTTTTATTTGTGCAGGGGATATATCATTAGACACATCATTCATACTCCCTTCTTGATGAAAATTATTTTTTATTCATCATATTCCATACAAAATTTGAATTTATGATATTCATTAATGGGGAAGCTGCTCATCTATGATGTCACAAGTTATGATTTTTTTAAATCCATTATATTTTTATACTTTTATCAATTATCAAATCTTCACCAATAATATCGCTATTTTTTCGGCTTTTGTTGAGACAAGCTTATTGCCAGAGTAGATTGAACTCGTACTGACCTCTTTAGGAAGAGATGAAGGGACTTGACAATGGCGAGCTGAATCTTGAAAGTACTTCCCTCTAGACCTTCACATAGAACTTGACAAACCTTGAAAGATTCTGCTTCTGTAGGTCAAGAAGATGAAATGGAACAATGATAGCAGGACTGAAGAAAGATATTCACTCAGGGCACCACATAAACCTCAATGCTACCTATAAAGTACCTCAAAACTAAGACCCCATAGTGTTCAAATATTAAATTTCAAAAA